>NC_135313.1:25466759-26091759 GCF_048772815.1 Callospermophilus lateralis | reverse complement strand
CTATTGTAATGTTATTTATTGAAGTACCTAGCAATTCCATCACATGATTCCTTGATACCTTTTAGATTATTAATCTGATCATTAGCTGATAGTCCCAAGTTATTGAAAGGAATTCATTCTCGTAACAGTTTTACATCATTTGAAGAAATTTAGTCTGTTCATTCACAATCAAAATATTTAAGGCTTGGGAATCTTATTCTTGCTTAAACTTTCCACTGAACTCAGGAAGACCATATAGACAGTCTAAGGGCCACCAAATGGTAGATTTGAAATTATGCCTTTTGGGTGTGTTTTGTAGAGAATGGGGAACACTTGAACTTTAGGATTTTACAATCTAGGATTTTTTTAAAAGCACTTCGTAATTAATATAATGAAGAGCTTCTCAAATTTTTAAAGGAATGATAATCAAATTCTTCATGAAGAATATTTTACCTAAGTGTTTTGTAAACTTCATTTTATAACAAGTAGCATGTATTTTATATAAATAAAATAAACTAAAAATAAATGAGCCTATTTGAAATCTGGCAACTAATAAACTCTCTGGGAATAAAAAGACCTAATTTCAAATCTTCTAGGACAGTGTAAAGAGAGGATGAAAAAAAAATACCAAACCATCTGACTATGATACAGATGGAGCGATTATAACAAGGTCATACCAAGAAGTCTGTAGCTAAATCCAAGTTTCATTCTTTTATACTCTGTTTTTTCCTCTCAAATTTTTCAAGTATCTTTCCCTGAATCTTGATTTGTCAAAATGGTAATGTGATTTAAATTTTCTTCTGGGTTACCACAAAGAACCCACCATTCTGATTCTCAGTAATTGCCTCCCTAATCTAACTTCCATTCCTATACCAGATTGTGCAAAATCCTCCATCCTCAATTAAGGCAGTCCTCCCCCAGCTGCCCCTTCTTTCTAGATCCTTAGCTCTTTCCCCTCATCCTAAAGATTTCTGCCATTTTCCCATTTCATTCCATTGCTGTGGACATTCTCGTATCTCTTTTGTTCAGATGAAGTCTTCTTCAACATACTAATTTGATTTCTATTACCAATCTTCTTAAATCCTTTTTGGCAGGGGATGATGTCTAAATATATTTCCGCAAAAACATCACTCTTAATGACAGTACTGTATCACGGGAGAAATAACTACTAGGAGGTACAATGACCCTGACTTCCAGTTTTGAATCTGCTGTAGAATTTGTAGTTTCAACATAGATAAAGTCCTTGACTTCTTTGTGTCTCAACTGTAATAAAGAGATACTTGGTGAATCATAAAGGTGGAACAAAAGTCAAATTTGATGCACTTACATTGCAAGAAATGCTTTTTAAGTAGCAAAGCTCCTCATAAATAGGTTTTTTCTTTTGGATAGGAGTTTTCTTTTTAACCCTAATGCTTCGAGGCAATATCAGATCATTCTGTCTGCTGACCTTCAACAGTTAATGATTGTGTCTTCTTTGATTTTAATGCTGAGAATTGTTCCCTTTACCTTTGCCAGGTGGCAAAATTATTTGCTGGACCATAAGAAACACACAGCTATTGTGAATAGCAGGACCTAGTCAGTTGTCACTTGTTTTCCCATCTATGAGGTCAACTTCTATTGAAATACCATACTTACACATTCAAATGCAGACACATAAATAAACAAATTGGATTTTGTTTTTCACCTGTTAGTGTTTCAGGAATTTTTTTCCTCCGGGCCATGTAGGAACACACTGGACACTCACTTCCTACTCCTCTTGCCTCACTTCCTCTATTAAATCTACTTAATTTCAATGTGTTGGACATGGCAGTGGCATGCTTCTTCCCATTGCATAAAGACTTTGAGTTTTTCTAAGTGTGCATTGTTAATTCTATCACTTACCTAAATTTTACACATTGAGTTATTTTCATTAAGATCTTAAACCCTTGATCTTAGTGTAAATACTGAACTCCCCCTGGGATCAGCATTAGACTTTGGCTTTGGGTTTTTCCCCTTGCACTGCCTAGTCTGTCTCTGCCTACTTCTTATTCAGACAGGAGGAGCTGGTAGGATTGGCTGGCACCAGAAAGTAGGGATGGATGGAAGTCTTTGCCTTCTGAAGGCTTCTGTCTCAGGTTAACGACATCTGCAGCTTAAGCTGGTACTTGTGACTTTTTCACTTCTCTTCCTTCATTGCAGGCCCAGCACTGCCTCACTAAGCTATACAAGCTAGATAAGATGCAATTCCGACAAACCATGAGGGACTATGTGAACAAGGACTCTCTGAATAATGTAGTGGACTTCTTGCATGCTTTGCTAGGATTTTGTATGGAGCCGGTCACTGACAGTAAGTAAAGCTGTACCTGAGTTCTAGGAGAAATCGCTGCAAGATGAAGCAGGTAGTGTTTCAGGGGCACACTAAATTTGTGGGAATAAGATTAAGAGAAAAAATACATGTGCATGTGTTTGTGTGTGTGTGTGTGTATGTGTGTATAAGAATATATAAACAAGAGAAGCTTGCATATAATCTTTGATGACAGATTTTATCCTCAGAGGATAACTCACCTCAGTGAGCAGGAATTTGCTAAAGCATGTGGCATCCTCACCTTAGCCATCTTTATCCTACCTCTCTTCATACTCCTGGTCTCAGATGACCTGCTCTTTTATAGCAACTGAGGCAGCAATCAAGAGACAGGGAACATATGTGCTAGTTCAATAAATATGAAATGAATACCTATTATGTGATAGACACAGTGCTTGGCAATTTTTTTTCACACTATAAAATAGGAAAAATAAAAAACCAAAAACGTGGTCATAGTAAACACAATAAAAATGCAATTTTGGCATACACATATACACATACATATAGACTTACTTTTTAAAAACCAAGCAAATGGATCCATACATTGATCTACAACCTATTTTATAGCTTCATGATTTTAAGAAAACTTCAATATAGAGACCTAAGTTAAAGGGCAAACTCAATGAATTCCAGTTCCACTCATAATAAACTGAATATCTCCACTACAATTTGAATACAAATGCACCAGTGAACTGAAAGTTATGCATGATGCCTGAGTTAAGTCAAATACACATTTTGGTTAAAGTCTGGGAAGAAATAATACCTTAATATAGGCTAAAATTGCTTATATCATATATAAATGATTGTTGGTTAATTTAGAATGAAGACATTTGATGGATTTAGAGGTATTTTTCCTGGTTGTATCCCAGACTTTATTATTTGATTATCACATTAAAAGACATGAAGATCTCAACTACAATCCTCACTTCATTGTTTTTCAAACTTGTAATATGCTTGGCGAAAACAGTTCTGATAACAGATTATTCCTGGTGTTCTATAAAGGAACACAGCAAAGGAAAGGGGATCAGTTGTGGGCTTTAGGTTTGGAGTCAGTTTTAAATAAGCAACCACTTTTTAAGAAATCAATCAAAATGCTTCACAAATGCAGTTGTACATGTCATAGAAGTGAATGTAAAGGAGGTTCTGATTCTTTTATTTCCAAGTTTGCATAGAGATTATTGAACCAGAAGTAGCTTGAAGGCTTAGTGCCTGGATTTTGTGCAGCCCTTCTCTATTTCCTGGGTGCTGAGTATTTCCTTGCCCCTCTCGATTTTGCGGAGCTTCATGGAAATATTGCCTTTAACTTGTGCCTTTGCCTTCCAGACAAGGCTGGGTTTGGAAATAACTTCACCACAGTGGACAACAAATCCTCCGCCCAAAACGTGGAAGGCATTATCGTCAGTGCCATGTTTAAATCCCTCATCACCCGCTGTGCCTCCACCACACACGAACTACACAGTCCTGAGAATCTGGTGAGAAGCTCTCCTCTCCTTCCCACGGAGCTGTCAGCCTCTGCTCTGAGAAAATTGCTCACATCATGGCCATGAGGAAGAGAAGTTGAAGTCTTAATGCTGAGATATCATTTCCTTGAATGTTCCCAGTAAATCACAGTGGGGCCTTATCCATGCTTGCTTCTCCTTATTCCTCCTTATCTTATTATCTCATCTGTAGATTGATGTATCTTCATTGTTCATCTCAAAGGTTGTAGTGTCTGGTGAAATTGTTGCAAGTATTTTGAGTCCTTCAAAAGAAGATGCAAGAGCACAGTTTATTGGTTCATGAAATCTAAAAGATGATATACCAAGCATTACTTAAAACCATACTTACTTTAAAAATTAATGCAAACATGCTGCTGAAATTGGTTTTGTTTTCTTTAATTGAGCCCTGTAATATTTTAGATCACATTGGATCTCCCTAAAGGAGAGTGTTAATTAAACCACTTAAGCCACTAGTAGTGTAGAGAGGAGGAGAATCAGGCTAAAAAGGTTAGTATTTGACTCCTCCCAGGGCCAGTCAAATACTGGAGGCTTCCCAGGTCTCAATTATTAGTTTACAGCTATTATTTCATATGGTGCTCTCCACTGCATGCTTGGATTTGTGCATTCTCTGTTGTTTGGAACTCTTGTTTTTGCGGGGGTCTTGCACCTTCCATAAAGGAGCTACTAAAGAGCAGAGTGAAGGGCATAGGGCCCTGATACCCACAAGCCCCAAGGATACACGCTCTTTCTATTATCCTCAAGGTTCCTGCCTTCTACATTCCTAAAAATCACAGGTATAAATTTCCCACCAGTGTTAGGTTTATAAAAGCAAAAGCTATCAAAGTGTGTGTGTGTTATTTTTTTTTAAACACCTCTGCAACCTGCTTTCCATGAACTTTCCTAAAGCAAAGAATACAGTAACTACCCTTTTAAAGAAGGAAGAGAGAGATAGGAAATGTTGGTGGTGGTGCAACGCTTAATATCTTAATAAAAATCTTGTATATGTTTTTAAAAGTTGATTTATCAATATCTGAGTTTAATTAAACTCAAAATTTTAGTTCTAATAGTATTGAATTCAGAGTCAAGTTTACACTCAAAGTGGCTACAACATACATATTATTTGATTAATGTGTCCAACAAAATTTACCACGTTTTGGTTAATCAGGCTTTGTTAGAAGTATCTAGAGAACATAAACATTTTGTCATAATCAGAAAATTTAAAGAAGCAGAGCAGGGACTGAAATCTCTAAACAAATTCTGACTACCTTTTATTTGCAGGCATCTCTTTGGATCTCTTTAAAGTTGAGAGACAAAAAGCTTATAAATCCAATGACTAAAAACATAAATTGATGTCTTTCTTATAAAACAGCCAGCCTCCTGAATATGCATCTTGCTTAGTAACCATGCTTTTTCATGCTAAGAATGACTGGCAAGGTCCTTGGTAAGGTTCCAAAGGAGCAATGCTGAGGGATATACTGTAAGTTTCAACAGTGGTAATTATCTTTCTTTATCATTCCAGTGCTTGTCTAAACCTAAGGAATTGCCTTCTCCCTCTCTTTCTATGAAAACTAATCCAACCACTGTCTTTCTTTCCCCCAAACTCTCTTCTTGTTTCCAAACAGGGATTATATTGTGACATCCGTCAGCTGGTCCAGTTCATCAAAGAAGCTCATGGTAATGTCTTCAGGAGAGTGGCTCTTAGTGCTTTGCTTGACAGTGCTGAGAAGTTAGCACCAGGGAAAAAAGTGGAAGAGAATGAACAGGAACCTAAGCCTGCAGGCAGTAAAAGGTTGGCACTGGATTTCTCTGAATAAGGGTGTTTGCTTGTGTGAGTAGAATATTGTCTTCAGTTGTACTATCCATATGCTCTGGATGTGGCAGATCTTCAATGCAGGGGTGGTAATAAGTTCTATCACTGATGTGGTTAAGCTGTGGCTTGGAAAAAGGGATGAGTTACTATTAAATATATTGCCACCTCTATGAGAATTAGAGTTCACTTGTTTCCACACTTTCATATACTTGAACTACACTTCATAAGTTTTCACTTTATGGTAAAATATCTATGTATGTTTTAGACTTTTCTACATGGCTAGAAAGGAAAAGCGATTACTGAGACTTTATCACCATATCAGTAAGTGATACTCTAAATGTGGCAAAAAACATATTGCTATGTATCCGTATGTAGTTTATCCTACTAGTAAACATACATTTGTTTTATGCCTATTGTATACTAAATACCACTTACAAAGATTAAAAGAAACTCCTAAACTTAAAATCCTGCTTTCAGTTAATGACCGTTTGCAATAATACTGGTATTGGGAAGCAATAAGGCAGAATAAGGTCATAAGTTCTATATAACAGAAACTCATGGTGACATGAGTATGTAGAATGTTATAACAGATGTTTTGCTTCATAGAAGGTCTGAAGTATTAAGAGGTAGTGTCTTGTTCTGTTGTGATTGTTGAAATGTGCCCATCTGCATAGGTCAGAGGCGGGAAGCATTGTGGATAAAGGCCAGGTGTCCTCGGCCCCTGAGGAATGTCGCAGTTTCATGTCCGGTCGCCCCTCACAGACTCCAGAGCAGTAAGTAGCATGTTATCATCCCCAATGCAGAGGTTTAGGCACTTCACACTGGAAGAAATTCTGTTTTCTAAACTGCTGTTTGATTTGTTGTTTTTTTTTTTTTTTTGGGGGGGGGGTGTTGGTTGGTTTTTCATTTCCTTTGAAACTGGCCTCGTTTCTGTCCTACTTTTTATTTCCAATGCTACTAATTTCTCCAGGCAAGGTCAAACAACCAGCCTTGTGCCTAAAGAAAGCCTCCCTAATTGCCTTTTCCATCTCGTTCCTTCCCACTTCTGACTTTCATGCACACTGCTACTGATACATCTTTTAAAATAGCATGTATATCAAGTGGGGTGACGGTGTCATCCGCTTTCATGCTTAAAATCACTTGTGATTTTTTCTTTTTAATGCATGAGTGGCTGTCAATGTGCTCAACAAAGCTTTTGCTCAGTTTTAGCTGAAATATAGGTTCTACTCCATTGCACTGAGGTCCTCCCCTAAGATTCATTCCAACATCAGCTGCTCTTCACTGTTCATAGTGGCAAAAACAAAAGCATCTTTAAATTTATGCCCCCAGGAAATGTAAGGGTTACTGTAAACATTGATTATATAGCCAACTTCTATGCAAGACACATTTGTTTTCATTTTTCTTTATTTGCCCACAATATTTTTTAAATGTACATCATTTTATATTCATCATTTTGTTTTTCTAACCCTTGTTCAGTATTAAGTAGTTGTTTTTCCAGTAATTCTACAGAATATCCTAGGTATTATGGTATCCTTTCTCCATAGTCAAGTAAATCAAAGGTAAGAAACAAATAACCACCTAATAAGAATTTAGTAATCCCTAAAGAGCAAATAAAATCTTCAAGTACCAAAGTCTGCACAGTTGTTGTAGTACTTCAAAATTGGACTGCCCCTATTGGTAGATAAACGTAAGGAGAAGGTAGATCAAATTCACAGGTCCAGGGACCATGTGAATTATTGCTTACCATTGTCACTCCAGAACCAAGATGGAGCTTGGCCCAAGAGAGGCATTTAATATATATTTTAAGAATGAATGATTCAATTGATCAATAAAAGGGCAAAATTCATCATATGATCATTAAGATTTTGACCTCTTAATTTCCTTTCTCAAAATTAAGTTTTATTTTCTCTTTTAAGAAAACCCTTAAGGACGTGGTAAAAGTCCAAATATAAACTCTGTCAGGGGGAAAAAATGAATATGAATGAGATGTTCCATGGATGAATATCTAGTTTATAAACCTTATCCATAGAAAATCTGCCCCAAAGCCGACAGAAGATTTTTGTCCCCAAATAACACCCCTAACTATTGAGCTAAACTAATCAATGAGAATGATCTAAAAGGTAAATTGGATTTTAAAAATAAAACCATCTACATTTAGATGTGATTACAGTTTTTAGATTCCAAAATATTCTTTTTGTTCCGCGTTCCTTTGTAAATACCACCCAATTTCTCAGCATTTAAAACATGTCTGTTCTCTCTTCTTGAATGAAGACACATGTTTTAATATGCCTCTACATAAACATTTCACTTTGGGGAAATGTCATAAAATGTTAAGTGTGGAATTTGTCTGTGACTCAAGGTGGCCCGGGAGTGAACATGCCAGACTTCCTTTGTTTAGCTGGGGAAAAGGTGAGCACTTACTCTGGATGATCCTGACTCCTCTGTTTCTCTTTTTTTACCAATCCTTCTTGACCTGACTCATCTTCTTCTTTCTTAAATAATAGTCTCATTAACTGATTAGTACAGAAAGTGGATTTTATGTGCCTATTTTTCTCTGAACAAAGCTGATGTAGCAATTTCTTGAGAAGGTTGACAAATGACAGCCTCCCTGGATGTTCTCCCACTCAGACCACGTAGTGACACACTCATCGTTGTACCCTCATCCTCCCAAAATACAACAGTAGCCAAGAGATCCAATTCTAGAAAACCAGTTTAAATGCATACCATATTTGATAAACAGATTATAAGAGTTTAGAATAAGAATTTAAAAGTATTTAGTATGCTGATGACATTTGGAAAGATAAAAATCTGAATTTTCATGTAAATAGCTCCAGAAAATGAATGCTTTACAATATCGTCAAAGTTGAGTTCAATCTGGGACTCAGCCTCAAAGCTTATAAGCAAATAATTATTAAAACCCCATAAATAAATTTCATCGTGTTATTAGAATTTTTCTATAACCTTTTCTTTCTGAACTACTAAAGTAATACATGCTGCTCATGATGACAGATGTGGAAAACACAAAAAAGCATCAAGAAAAAGTAGTTTAAGGTTTGGGGTTGTGGCTCAGAGGTAGAGCGCTTGCCTTGCATACATGAGGCACTGGGTTCAATCCTTAGCACCACATAAAATAAAATATTGTGTCCACCTATAACTAAAAAATAAATATTAAAAAAAGAAAAAAATAACTTAAAATCAAAATACCACCAACTAAAGATAACAAAATTTTTGGTATATTATATTGGGTATGTTTTTGCGTGTGCTTACACACAAACTCGTACCCAGATGTATATTATCCTGTTATTTTTTCTATTTACAGTTTTATGCTTTTAGTTATCAGTTATGATATATTAATTTTTAAATCAAGCACTTTGTGGTTATAATAATTAGAAAAACAATCTTTGGAGAAAATAAAAAAATTTAGTTAATTTGTTAAGGAATTCTGTGTAAGAATAACTTTAATGATAATGAGTGCATTGTCCTAGTTTTTTAAATTCAAACTCATAATTTCACATTATGAAGGTGTTTTCATGGATAAGCCATTCAGTAACTGCCTTTGAACTTCACAAGGTATCACATACATTGCCCATAGCAGTAATCTTCTAAATTAAGATTTTAATGACTAAAGAGAATATCACAATATGGAAGTCTCATAATTTATTCAACTGTTTCTCTTTTTTTTTTTTTTAAAGAGAGAGAGAGAGAGGGAGAATTTTTTAACATTTATTTATTTAGTTAGTTTTCGGCGGACACACATCTTTGTTTGTATGTGGTGCTGAGGATCGAACCCGGGCCTCACGCATGCCAGGAGAATGCGCTACCGCTTGAGCCACATCCCCATCCCTCAACTGTTTCTCTACAGTTAATCATTTATATTGTTTCCACTTTTTAAATGTTGACCAATAGTGTATCTTCAGCTAAGTGTGCTGTTCCATTATTTCCTTGGGATTACTTCCTGGAAACTGAATTTCTCTGTCAAAGGTGTGGATATAGGTTTTGAAAAGCATATTACCAAGTTATCTTCCAGAAATATGTAGCCATTCTTACCTTACCACTGGCAGTATATGATAGTAACCATAACTTTCTATCCCCTACCCCTATTCTATGCCAATTTGGTAAGTGAAAATAGAAATTTCATTTCAGCTGGAATTATTATTATTATTATTATTATTATTATTATTATTATTATTATTATTCCTCCTGAGATTAAACTCTGCATATTATTGGCCACTTGCCCTAATCAAAAATCTCCTTGCAGATGTCCTACTGAGTTGGACTTATTTTTTACTTTTAAACTCCACCTATGTCTTTTTGATTTGTTGATAGTAGGATGATGTATCTCCTGGATAAGGTGATCACACTTTCTTCATTTGTTCACTCAATCATATAAATATATTTTGTGACTTCAACTAGTGTCAGGTGTAAGGATTGGGGAGTGAGGAACCGTACTGCAGAAGCCCCAGGAAGTTTAAAAAGCTAAATGTTTACTGACATGTTAAGTGCTTCTTCTATTATGACTCACACTGCAGGTGAATACCTGCAACAATATTTAGTCTTTTTTATTAAGGTTAGAAGAAAATGACCACCTCCACCTGATAGCTGAGACATGACTGTTTCCAAGAAGAGCTAGGAGTCAACCTTGGGCTTCCTCCCATTCTGACTCCCACTCTTTCCACACCCAGCCAGTCAAAGATCTTTCTGCATAATTTGCCTAAATATCATCAGCAAGAGGTTGAAAGTAATTTAGGAGAATTTCACATGCGCTGTCAGGCATTTAACCCTATCCTCTGCTTGCTTACAGCGATGAACAAATGCAAGGGGGCAACCTGGGGCGGAAAGATTTCTGGCGCAAGATGTTCAAATCCCAGAGTGCAGCAAGTGACACCAGCAGCCAGTCTGAGCAGGACACCTCGGAATGCACCACTGCCCACTCAGGGAACACCTCCGACAGGCGCGCCCGCTCACGGTCCCGCAGAATTTCCCTCCGGAAGAAGCTTAAACTCCCCATAGGTAAAAGTATGTCTGTATTTACTTATGGATTCTCTTTTTATCTACCATGTCATCAAATCAACTTACCATCAAAACAGAGCAGTGCATGGTGGGGTACAGAAAAGGAAAAGTGTCAGCTCCCAAGGCCCAGGCTTATTGCTTCATCCACTCATTCATCAAATCACTCTTAGGTTTCTGCAGTTATTTTTCAAGTCCCTACTATGTGCCTATACTGTATGCAAACACTATTTGGGGTATCAGCGATTAGACAGTAAGCAAAACACACATTCCTCTGACTGCTGAACTTGCTACCAGACAAGAGCCACTGTCATTAAAGCAGATAATGATTCAATTATGAATTTTGTGAAGAAAATATACGTGGCACTATGAAAGCTTGTAGCAATGAGACCTGACCTAAATGAAGAGAGGAGGCAGGAGTCAGGGAAGACTTCCTAGAGGCAGTGACATCAAGATCTATAGAGTACTTAAAGAAGAAGTGATAGTATGTACAAAAATAATAGGATGAAGGGAATTGAGAAACCGAAACAATGCAATGGGACCAGGGAACATGGCACCTTGCAGGTTAGGTTGGCTCTTCATCCTGGAGTCTGGATAACCCAAGTGGGTTGTTGAGCAAGAGAGTAACACAAGCATATAAACATTTTCTAAAAGATCACAGCATGGAAATCATCCTGGAGGGAACATTAGAAGAGACCAGATGGAGAGCTGCCTAGTAGTCTAGGTATAAGTAAATGGACACTTGGGCTGGGTGACTACTTTAAGTGGACAGAGAGAAATGGGCAGATGGGAGAGGTATTTAGGAGGTAAAATGAATAGGCCTTAAAGAGAGATGTGAAATTTGTCAGGGACAAGTGGATGGATTATGATTTCATTCACTGGAGAGGACCAGGTTCTTTTTGTCCTGGTCTTGCCTGCTTATGTAATTTTATAGTCCAATACTGAACATTTTGATTCAAAGCACACACACTGGAAACAACTTGTTTTGCTTCTATTTATATCAAAGCCATGTAACTTTCATTGCTTGTTGAGCACATGCTGGCATTTCTGCTTAATCCATTTGAGAGCGAATGCTATAACAGTCTATTTTTTTTTAATTATTAAATAGGAAACTGGCTGAAACGATCCTCCCTCTCGGGCCTGGCAGATGGTGTGGAGGACCTCCTGGACATCAGCTCTGTGGACCGCCTGTCTTTCATCAGGCAAAGCTCCAAGGTAAACAGGACATTACTTGTGTAAGTGAAAATCGGAGTCACAAAATGATAGAAAAATGTCAGTGCTAAGAAATGCTAAACACCTGGAGGGGCCAAATGAGGAAGAGTTAAGGGACTATTGAATAAATTTTGGAAATTTTAATGAGCAATGAAAAATTTAAATGTTTAGGTAGTAGACTATTCTAGGAAGAGAAAAAAGGGAAAGTGCAGCAAAAATTATATAAATGATAATGCAGATATAGAGATGTAGATAGGCATCATTTCCCAGCTGTTTTAAATTTAAACAAATGTGACATTTTTGGTGTCCCAAGTTCATTTCCAGGGAGGCAGTAATTCAATAGTGATTCCTTGCACTTATCAAATACATACACATGCATATGCACATCATTCATTCCTCTTACACTACCTTTAGGAGGATCTTGACTATTCTCTCTGTTGCAGAAGATAGTCAGGGTGCCTTTTCTCACTAGGTGTTTCTTCCTACTACTGTTACACATTATAGTAGCTTTTGATTTGGAATGACTCTCAGCGAAATTAATTTTTAGGAGAGTCTTCCCTGTGGATTATTCATGTCCAAGAAACCTGTATACCTGCTTGTCAGTATATGATGAGTTACCTTTCCTTATTTACCAATCATTTGCTTACATTCTTTCTTTTTTAAATCTCACTAAAACTTGTTTCTCCTATTTAGTGTCTTAGAAGTAATATATTGAAATTATAAAAAGAATATAGCAAGATTACAGAACATTGAGGAAATGCATTTACATTTCTTATTTTATACTATTTTTGCTAAGAAAAAAAAATGGCCAAATATTTGAGAGTCTGGATGGCCCACAGCTTTCTTTCTAGGCTCAAAATTTTGAGGGCTCAGATTATAGACAAGATCAAGAACAGACTTTAATGCTTAGAAAAAGAAATGCATTACATATTCATTAGAGTGAACTCTTTAAATTTATTTAAAAATTTGAAGTATTTTATTTCACTATTTTTCACTTAGGTCTGATTTTCAACTCTGGTGGTGTTTGTAAAAGATGAATTTGTGTTACTGTTCATGAATTTGAATTTTCACTTCATCAGAATTTAATTCTAAGAGTATCTGAGGTGTTTACTAGGTTATTTTCAAGATGCCTGAATTCTCAGCTTTCTATCTCTGACCTGGATCTCCCTTTTACAAGCAGTTTCGGTGATATCTTTTTTGGTATATAGCAATAAACAATAGTGACAAAACTAGACATGGAAGTCAGAGAAGGAAGCAATCTTCATATTCTAAACAACCAATGTTTAAAATCAAGGATTAGTTTAACCCAGAAATTTGCCAATGAATTTGGTTGTTGGACTACTTTCCTTTTCTTCTCAGGTCAAATTCACCAGTGCTGTAAAGCTTTCAGAAAGTGGGCCAGGAAGTGGAATGGAAAATGGAAGAGAAGAGGAGGATAATTTCTTCAAACGTCTTGGTAAATGTCATGCAGCCTAAGAAATCCATTCAGCTTTCATCACATAGAACAAAAAATTTGTTTAAATAAAATGGTTCATTTTCTTTTCAATTTTAACTTCTGAAATTCTTTATTTGAAATTTTTTTTAAATGGTCTTTTTCTATTACCAATGGCTTTTCATTCATTTGCTTCTTTTACATGTATTTTACCACTATGTGTAGCTTCTCTATCAATTTGGTTGAAAAGACATTTATAGAAGCCTTGCTACATTCCTCAGTCCCTGTGGGCACTGAGTTTGTGAAGAATAAGACAGAGATTCTTCTGTGCTCTATTCCTTATTAAAATCTTAGAGTTAGAGAACTTTTATCGTCACACTACTTACGTGGGAATCCTGCTCATTACATCCATGACAGGTGGCCAGCCACCCTCTGCACACTTCCACTGAGGAGGAATTTATAACTTAACAAGGCAACCTGTTCAGAGCTAAACAACTTTAATTGTTAGGAAAATTTTCCTTACCATCTGAAAATGTATTCATCCTTAAACTTGATTCCTATGACTAGTAATAATGTACATATCTGAAACACAGTTTCTTTCTGCCTGTTTGGAAAGCAAAAGAGTAATATCTGAGATTCCTAACTAGCATAATTTATGTGCTTTTGACTGGCCAAGGAAAATAGCTTATACATCACTGCTTCTTGTCTATGATCCCTTTCTTGTTAAAAATTTTTTTAAAAAAAGATATTCTGTGAGATAATTTCTTTGGACTCTCCTAGTACAAGTAACTCCAGCTGTTTTAAATGAACCAAAACAACGTTATCTGCTAATCTAAGAACATTGTATTTTTCAACAATCTTATCCATGTGAACATCTTTCCCTCTGAGTCTGCCCTCCCTCCCTTCCTTCCTCCTCCCTTCTTTCCTTCCTTCCTTCCAAATCTAGGCATATAAACAATCCCTATGCATCCATTTGAGATGTATTGTCCTTTTCTCATTCATTATTTTAACCACATAATTTCTTTGTTTTGTTTTTTTTTAAACCATTAAAGAAAACAAAGGTCAAACATTCTTATCCTTAATTTAAATGTGGTACTTGAAATTCATTTAGTTGAGATAAATTGCCAATAGAATTTTCTTTTTTATTTTAAATTTATTCTAATTATATCCCTCACAGGTGGCCAGCCACCCTTTGCACACTTCCACTGAGGGGGAGCTTATAACTTAACAAGGCAACCTGTTTCAGATTTACGTATTGGACTCTCGTAGTACAAGTAACTCCAGTTTCTTTCTGTAACTCTCAGTTTCTTTCTGCCTGTCTAGAAAGCAAAAGAGTAATATCTGAAACAGGTTGCCTTGTTATTTTTTTCAACAAATAAAAAAGTCTGGTGAACATTTGCTAGAATTGAGATGACATTCAGAGAGCTTCTTTTGACTTCATATTCACTAAAATTATTTAAGAGATCAAATTGCCTATGTTTGTGGGAAGATATTTGGTTGATTAGAGCAACTGGTTTTGTTTTGTTTTGCTTTGTTTCCACACAAACAACAAATTCATTGCACATCTTCTATGTTCTCAGCTCTGCCATCACCTTCATGGGGGAAATGCTGCTTATTACAGGAAGGACCATTTAAAACATACCAAGCGCTCTTATCAGTATTAGAGATGCTCAGCAGCAAAGTGATCAGACCCTACAATTCAAATAGTTAGGTAAACTCTGGATTTTCAGATGCCATGCATCATTGATTCCCAAAAGTCAGGATGAACTGAAACTAAGTATTTAAGGGGTACAGAGAAGGGAGGAGGAGTGGGAGAAAGGTTTTTGAGGCCATCTCTGAAGCTCTTTTTAAATCTGTGATGCATTCTCTTTTATTCCTTTGCAATGGCACAACTCCTATAGGTTGCCATAGTTTTGATGACCATCTTTCTCCCAACCAAGATGGTGGAAAAAGCAAAAATGTGGTGAATCTTGGAGCAATCCGACAAGGCATGAGACGCTTCCAGTTTCTGTTAAACTGCTGTGAGCCAGGGACAATACCTGATGCATCCATCCTGGCAGCTGCTTTGGATCTAGTAAGTTGTTGGAAGATTTTGTTCACCCTCATTCCAATTAATACCGTTACTGGAGGTAAACCTGAGTTGCCAAACCCAGTGCTTAATTGTGGGGGTTTTGTTTTTATTTTGCTTTTCGCCTCAGAATTAATGACAAGAAGAAGAAAGGTAGTGAGGTGAGAGAAGAAAACAAAGAAGGAAATAATCACAATAAACATGTTCTGGGAAGCAGAATGTATCATAAAACAATTAAAAATTCTGTGAGGGATCTAAGTCAGAATACCTGAGTTAAAATTGCTCTGAACATTTGTAAAATGAGAGTAAAAGTAATAGTAGAACTATATTTACCTCCTGGGGCTGAAGCAAAGGTTAAATGAGAAGTTAGATGGAAGATCCTCTTCACAATGCCTGAAATATGATAACTACAGTAAAGTAGATTATTATTATATTATTTGTCTTGTGTGTTGTTTTTTATATGAGTATTTTAAACTCTCTAAGGCTTGGTTTTGTTACCTATCAATTAGAAAACATAAAGCAAAGATTACTTAAAATGAATTGTAGAACACTTTGAATAGTGTAAAGTATTTGTGTTAGTTAGGTTTTCATCACTGTAACCAAAATACTCGACAAAAACAACTTAAAGGAAGAGAAGCTTTTATTTTGGCTCACAGTCTCAGAGGTTCAGTCCATGGTCAGCCAATTCCATTGCTCTAGGCCTGAGATGAGATGGAGCATTGTGGCTGAAGGGTATAGAGAAAGAAAACTGTGCACCTCAGAAAGCAAGAGGAAAGGCCTGCAGGGAAGATGCACCCTTTCAGGATACAACCCCAGTGACCCACCTCTTCCAGCCACTCCTTTAAATCATGCATGATGTGTTTCTAAAGGAGCAGATGAAAATAAACAAATGGAAAAATTCACAAGGACAATTAAATATTGGAAAAAATGATATTAATAACCTGTTCCCTGAAAATACTGAAAGTCAGTAAAGTATGCCTCATCTTACTTATACTAAAGAAATTCCTTGTCAATTTATGATTTGGAAAAGTAAGATGATAATAATGCTTATTAAGTATTCATAAATCCCTATTCTATAACTGTCAGATTTGCAATGGTTATAAAGTATTAATAAGGGTATAAAATAGCAGAGAGCACAACACAGTGTTGGCAGTAGTGTGAGCACAGGATTTGATCAAGGAACAGAAGAGGCCTTAGTCTTATAGGGTGGGGAGGGTAGAGCAATGACACTGAATGGAGCTCTCTCTGGCCCCTCCCTGAGTAGACAGTCATTCTGAACTGTATGTCATTGCAGGGATGGGGCAGTTTTCTACATATCAAATATACCAAATGATAGAGATAGTAGGCTTTAAAAGTCTGTAGTCAATTGTTATATCAAGATACTCATGATATAATAATTAACTCAACAGCTGTCTTTTGTACTAGGCATGGTGCTAAGTTGTTCATGATAATGCAACAAAACCCAGATGGAGAGCTTCACTTTATTTTTCATATTTCCCATTGAAGATTATATTTGTAAAAGGCTCTATTTTCCGATCTTCATAGTGCACAACATTCCAAGGTTGATACACATGAATGACCAATATTTATTATATGTTTCCTATATTTCCAGAAGAAAAAGAAAAAAATTGAAGGTCAGAAAGACCAACCAATAGTCCAAGGTTACAAAGCCATTAAAGATAGAGTCCGACTGGAACCTAGGTCTGTCTTCATAGGCCCGTAGTTTGCATTCTACCATGCTGACTCTTGCTAAAATATTATGAGAGATCACTTTAAAACATTCAAAAATAATAAACCCCATATTTTATACCCACTAGTTTGAATGTGGTTAAGAATATAAAGCTGACAGAAGCTAGTTGAACAGTTGTTAAATACACAATAACAATGGTGTATTGCCACTTTACAGACAGTTTAAGCTGAAATGCTCCAAAGATACTATCATATCTCTCTTTGTCTTTATCCTGCAGTCATAGCTACTTTTGGAAAATTTTAAGACAAACAAGGCATCAAATTTCTCAGGCAACTGTCTAATAAGATTAAGGGAAAATATTACAACAAATCATTTTATTTCAACTTGTTGAAAAACTGAGTGAAAAACAACCATACCAATTGGAAAATCATGAGATAATAGTATTTGACAACTGTTCATCAAATAAGCACCTGATGAGATTTGACAGATTGCCCTTCACTCACTGGAAAGGTCTAGGCCTTCCAAAGATCTTGAGCTGAAATCTGCACATAAATATATTATGCAGTGTTAGGGACTCTACCAAGCAGATCTTTTCATTAACATGTTCTCCACATGAGAGAATAAAAGCTCTGAAAGTTAAGGTGAATTTGCTCAAGGTCATATGTTAGTTAATGCTAAAACTGGGATTAGAGAAAAACCCTCTGATTCCATTCAGGGCTCTGGGCAACACCACATGCATATTTAATTAAATCAGAATGAGTTTCTCTAGATACAATGAAAATACCCTTAAATGTATAAGACCTCCTGTAACAAAGAAAATGGTGAATGATTTTTAATGGTTCAAAAAAACAATTGATTCTTTATATATGATATCCCTTATCATGTACAAATACATTGTGAATTCATAATAGGAAAATATAAGAGATTTTCAATTTTAAAGATTTTCACACAACACATTCATTCTCTAAATCAGTGATTCTTAACATTTGGAGACATAGATTCTTTTAGAATTGGATGAAAGTTATGGATATTCCCCTGAGAAAAGCACACTTAGAGACAAAATTTAGCATATGGTATCAGAAAATTCATAGATGCCCGCCCCAAAATCATCCACAAAACAAAAACATGTTAAGAACTTCTCCTCAATAAATGCATTATCACTGGCAAAAAAGAGACTCTTTCATCCAGTAATTGGAATTACTTTGTTAACATTCCCTAGTGATGTAAAAACAGAAGGAAGCCTTTCATAATCCCTTCATACAGGGGAAGCTTTCAGGGCTTATATAAGATATCTGGGTCCAGAAGAAACATAAGACCTGTAACAAAGAGAACAACACACTTAAGAGATTTGAAAAATAATCCCAGTAGAACGAATTAATACTGGATTCTGAATAGAGATTATTTTAAAGTGAACATTAAGGAATAGCTTGATAATCAAACCTTTGGGTGTTGGGATTTCTTTCCCTCTCATCAAAACAATTCCATATCTATCTGGCTTCCAACTGGGATACTCTTTATTTTCCAAAGAGTTTTTTTTACAGGAGTTTCCAGGCACACTGTATTCCTGCTAGAGCATGACTTCTGCCATTTGATTAAACTGGAAACCACAGAAAACTTAAAATTTATTTTAATTCACCAAAACATGACTGTGACTAGTTGCTAGACCTCTAGATTCTCCTTATCCCTTTCCTGTGGAACCTACTCTGGTCCTGTTTGATCTCATCAAACTCATAAATCTCATGGTAAGAAACAAACTACAGAGAATTTTGATGGTTATAAGCAGTGTCTCCTGAGCTTCAAGGTATTTTCTGATCCCTGTAGATGTTCACTGATGGAAAGAAAATTTCAAGTACCTTGGAAATTATGAGCGCTTGGCCATCAAACTGGATTTGTTGGGAGCATATGTGCAGAGGGCCAAAGCAGTTGTGGCTCATAGGAGTTCCTTTCACACCTGAGAGTCTTTGATCCTAGGTTAAGGCCAAGCAGTAAACATAGTTCAGAGGTCAAAATTCTGAAGGTCAGAATCAATCAAAGTTTAAAGAAGCTCCACTCTCAGGCAATAAGAGAAAACTCGATAGAATTGGCTATTTGAATAAAAGGTGTAGGTGATGATGATGGTAGTGATGGTGGTGATGATGGTGGCAGTTGGTGGAGGCAGTGTTAGAGGTTAATAATAGTAACATTTTCACTGTACTTGACAATTTATAAAAAAAATTTCATGTTCATTATCTTATTTATTGGCATGAAAGCAAAAAGATCAAGTTAGGATATGATTATTAAGTGAGGGAACACTTGGGATTGGTTTCCCAGCTATGAAAAAGTGAAGAAAGTAAGGTCACTGGTAAATTCTGACAAGCAAGCAAGAGAAAGGAAAATGTAGCCATATGTCCTATGTGCTTGAATCAAAGTTCATTTGTTCAGCTGTGACACTATACCTTGGACCTATTGATCTGAATTAGAAATTCCTCAGGGTTATTTTAAGTTTCATAAAATTCTTCTGCTAAAATGTATTCTTACTTTTGTTTCCTCTCTTTGATTTCTCCTAATATCTAGTCCCTCTGCTTCCTGTCTTTCAGGAATGCCTCAGTTTCTGAGTATGCTTTAGGTTTCCCAGTATATTTATAGTTGTACTCATATATGTGTAATATAGATTAATACGATGTAGAAATATATATAGATGTACACATAGAAAACATATATAGATACGCAGATTAGGGTATAGATGCAGATGTGTAGATAAATAGATAATATAGAAATAGTTACTATTCTGCTAGTTCATCAAATAGAATTTAAGTGAGGAAGGAAACACCAAATGCGTCCTGTTAATCATCAGAGTCCCGTCCAACTTATCTCCCACCTCTCTTTTGTTAATTTTGTCTTGTCACTCTTATTTTTAAGTGTAGCTTAAATACAATTTTTGCATTATGACCTAATTTTTTGTTTGAATACTTTTATAGTTTTATTTCCTTAATCATATAATTAAAATGTGATTTTTAAAAGATTGCAGTGTTCTTCAGAATTTAAAAATTAGTAGATGAAAGGAGTACTGAAAACTTCAGTGCTTAAAGTTTGACCAATCTGAATGGTTTTGTTTGTTTTAAATAATTATTTTATTGTTATTGATATGATTACTAAGTTTAAGGATAATTGGTTTAATATTAAGTCCAACACAGCTCTTCCTCATAGTCTTTCTCAGTAGTATGAATTATCAGTTGCAAATATTAAGGCATTTTTTTAAAAAAAAGATATAGATGCTTTTAAAAGGTCTAATTTCACCTCTAGGCTTATATAATCTATAAGTACAAAAATACAAGAAAAAGTAAACAGTTCAAATGAAAGGAACTTCTGTTTTCTGTATATTTAAGTATTCTGTCCTTATGTATCCATTTGAATTTGTAACACATACAGTTATTTCTAGTTTTTGGTAATTTCTTGTCATGAGTAATACTAATAATAATTTCAATTTGCTTAGTAGCAATTACATGAGTATGAAAATGTCAATAATTATACAAGGAAAATATAAAAAAATAGAACTCCTTATTTTCTTTTATTTTTTAGTTTTGGGTGGACACAACATCTTTATTTTTATGTGGTGCTGAGGATCGAACCCAGAGCCCCGCGCATGCCAGGCGCGCACGTTACCGCTTGAGCCCTAGAACTCCTTATTTTCTTAACGTCCCTGCATTTCCTTACTAATGATAAACCCTTACCTCCCAGAATACACTGCTCTTTGGAACTTTGTTTTAACCTTTTCTGTGTATTTTACTACATGAGTATGTGTCCAAAGACTATATTATTTTGTTTTGCTTTGTTTATCCTGATTTTGAAATTCATTTATATGAAGTCATACAATTATTTTTTGTTCAGCATTGATCTTATTGAGACAGTGAGTATTAGTATATTATTTTTTACTAATGAATAGTATTTGTTTGAACATATCACAATTTACATATCCATTCTGTTAGAGATATTTTTATTTTTTCACAAATTGTCCATTTTCAATACCTCCATAAATTTTGCACTTGGGCCTTAATTCATGATAGTTTTCTAAATACACATATAAGTGAAATTATTGATTCATAATTTTTGCTCTATGATCCCAAAGTAATTGCAGCAATTCCATGCAGGTGCCAACAGTGTAATTGAAGTTCATGTTTCTCTGTTTTATTGTTGACATTTATATTGTTCAGCATTTTTATTTTACCAATCTAGTGGATTAAAGTAAGAAACTTTAGTTTATATTTCAATCTGAAGTTTGAGGCATCTTTTCCTGGGTATGCTTACCATTACTGTTTTCACTTTTAAGGAAGAGTCCATTTATGTCTTTAGTTCCTTCTTTCAAAGGAGAATTATTTGTCATTTGTTGTTAGTTTTAAGAATATGGATAAATGTCAATTCTAATTCATTTTTTGCTCTTTACATGGTTTCATCTTCCAGTTTGTGGCTTTTCTTGTTTGTTCTTTGTGGAACATTTTAATCAAGAGAAGATTTTTTAATTTAAGATATTTTAATTCATTCAAATTTTCCTTTATGGGAATTCCAAAGTAATAAAGTATTCCTATGTTCCTCTAAAAATTTTAAAATTTATCTTTTACACTGAAGTCTTTAACTGTAATGTATTATATAAATGGTATGAGGTAGGAATTCATTTTTTTTTCTTTTTCATATGGAAAAACAATTACTCTAGCACAATACATTGACTAGTTTATGTATTCTTCTCTGATGTGCAGTACCCTCTTAATCTTATGATAAGTTTTCATACAAGTATGGGTGTGGTTCCAGGTTTTGTTCTATTACATTCCACATCTACTCTGAATATCTATTTTATACTTAGAACTTTAAAGATAACAATGTAAGCTATTCTTGGCTCTTCGTTTTTCCATGTTAATTTTATAATTAGCTTGTCAGATTCTATAAAATAATTCTTAAATTTGTTCTCAGAATTGCATGGAGTCTACAGATAATTTTTTAAAGGAGTTATATACACATTTAACTAAATGCAGTCTAAAATTAATGAATTTTTCTACTCTTCTCTCAAAAACTAGGAGAGTTCTAACTCCAACTGTTTTTAAGTTTTAGTTCTATCTTATTTTTGTCATTCATACATTAGATATTATTTTATTGATTTGTAGTAAAATAATTCCAAAAATTTAATATACATTTTGTTTACTATTTCTCCTTGCTTGCCAGATGTTCTCTGTAAGACCAATTTCCTTCCAAAGTATACCTATTAGAACAGTCTTTAGTGATCAATTGTAACTCTCTCAGCTACAGTTATCTGACGTGTCTTGATTTTGATCCCAACTTGAAGATCTTTTTGCTTGAATTGTATTTATAGACTGACAAAGATACTATTCTTTTCTGGCTTAATTACCATTCCTTTATAGGTCATCTACTTACCCTGCCCTAGTAATCTTTAAGATCTTTTTCTTATTGCTCATATTTTACAGTTTCACTGTAATGTTTCTAGCATTTTTAAAATGTGTGGTTCATTAGACTTCTAAATCATCTATTTGGTGTATTATGTGTATTATCTTCTAGAAATTGAAAATATATGATAGATCTTAATTTCTTCCATTTTTGATACCTTCTCTTTCATATTTTCTTCTGTCTCTATACTACTATCCTGGGTAATTTCCTCAGATATCTCTTCCACTTCACTTTTTCTCTTCTCAACCGTGTCTGATCCCATGTTTCCAAGGGCAATGTGCCCACCAGGCAGTATTTAGCAATGTCTGGAGGAATTTTGGGCTCTCATAACCTGTATATGGCTACTGCCATCTAGTGTGTAGATGCCAAAGGCTCTGATAAACATCTCATAAAACATAATATACCACCCACACAAAATAATGATCTGACCCAAATGATCAATAGTATTGATGTTAGAAAAACCTGATCTAATTTGTGTTTTAGTCTCTCTGTTGAGTTTTAAATTCCAAGTACAGTACATTTTTTTATTTGTTAAAATTCTGTTTTATTTTTGTTTTAAAGTTAACTTTGGTCAACTTTGATCATCTTAATTCCTTCAGCATATTTTTGATATTCACATTAATCTTTAAATGTACTTAACACATGCAGATTCCAATCACTGCAGTCTTTATAAATTTGACTTTGCATAGTTTGTCTCCTGACTCTTGTTCATAGTGGATTGTTTTCTTTTGTCTTGTTAATATGAGGTTGCTCCTTGGAATTTTATCTGTGGGAATTCCTTATTGTCTGTATTAAGAGCAGTATTAGTCAATGGACCAGCAACAACAGCATTACCTGTAAGCCTGTTAGAAATGCAATTTTTCAGGTCCTGCAACAGATTTACTGGATCAGAATCTGTGCAGATGGGGCCAAGGAATCTCTTTTATTCATCTTCCCAAGTGACTTCACCATCATTTTTAAATATTGGTCAGGGGGCAGGTGGAGGAGGATGGAAGTAGTGCCTGTTCTTGCTTCAAACTTGTATGAGAATGTGAGATTTTGATTAGAAGTTTTCCATAAAAGACTTTTCCCTTCTTTTTTCGCCTCCTCTGTCTCTCCCTCTCTTATGCTCTATTCAGAGTCAAACTTAGTTAGGTAAGCCAGCTTCTGTGGAGGGGTATATTTTTTCTCATCCATCCTCTGAGAGGGCTCCCACCTGAGGTTGTAGCTTTGCACAGGAATTTCTGACCTCACCTCCCACATGTTTGGGCCTAGATATTTAGCTTGTGGCCCATTAAACACCCATGCTCTTGTCTCTGTGTGGTCAACAGAAACCCTTAGGACAAAATATCTATTCTAGCTCATTTCCACCCCCACCCCAGAATTGCACTTTCTTGTACTTTTTATTCTTCAAAGTTCTTGTACATCGCTTTAGAAACAAAGCAAAAATCAAAATAAAGAATTTTTTGAATATTTTATTTAGTATTTTTAAAGTGTTTTAAACCAAAAGAAGTTCATCTTTGCACCTAATCTATTATATTTTCAGAAATAGAAGACCTCATTTCGTTTTTAAAATATTCAAAATATTACCATGATTCTGAGTAGGTGTTAAAATGACTAGCCATCCAGATCATGGGCTAAACAATAATGCCTGCCTCCCGTCTGCCCATAGCTGCTGTAGAAATGAACAGGGACAGGGCAGTCCCTTGGCTTATGTGCCTGTTAGTTAATGATCTTAGTCAAGCAGAGAATTCAATACAAGCCAAGTAATAAATACTGACTCAGAAGCACATGCCCTCTAGCAAAGAAGGTCCCGATACATACTGAGACCCACAATAACGGCTTATTCCCATTGGCTTTAAATAAACAGATATCTTGTACCAGCTAGTCCTTTTTATTTTATTGTAAGGCAGTAAAAAAATATGTAATTCCCCAGGGATGACCATAAAATATTTAGTCCTTAAAAACAGTTAGTTCCTGTCCAGTGTTATATGAGTTTTCAGGATCAGTCAAGGTTTCTTCTCACATAATAAGCTTAGATATAGTCCCTCAGGGAAAGGAATGCATTGCAATTATAACCTTCAATTAACCATCATATCTTGCTAACAATATTTTCTAGGTCCCCAGGCAAAAGAAAGCACAGCTGCTTAGATTAGTATCCCAATTCTCTGCTTCGCTTTCATAAAGGAAACATTCAACATACATAACAATCTTATAAAATTCATGGGGAAATGGCAAAGGAAGTCAAAGAAAGTAGATGGATGCTCAAAGTGTTTTAGTTGCAGAATATTAGAGAAATACAGACTGCATTAACGACATTCTCATGAATTCTTGTAATTTTCTAGACAACTGTGACCATTGCAGAGAAGACCTTACATAAGATGGGGTAAACCATATGAAACTGCTGGTGTTTGACTACTTTTGTCCTTTGTATTTGGAAATTCCATATGGTTCAACCTAATATCTTTGTCTTCCTAGTTTATTCTTGCCTTTCTATAAACTATGACATTATGATGGAATGGAAAGGAAGCAATTCTGTCTCATTAATTAGTGCCTAAAAAGGTGATATAGGCAGACAAGTAGAGAAAGAGACATTTTTATATACCTATTTTTCTTTTAGGACCACCGGCACATTTTTTGTAACATGTCAATGGTGTCCATTTTTGTTTAGCTGCTCACTTATAATGGTGCCTCTGACATTCTAAGGTTATTTGCAGCCATGCAGCATTCTTCTGATTCATTTTTCCTCCAGTGATGCTTGGTTTTGCCCATAGTGTGAGTCCATCCTTATCCATTATGCCATGCCTCCCTTTTTTGCTTTTGCTTCAGATTGCACTGAGCCTTGAGAGGTAAACTCCCTCAGAAGAAGGAAACTGATTTTCCCTCGTGTCTTCAAAAAATCCTTTGCCCAAAGTATCTCATTACCCTGCCCCTAAAATCAGTACTTTATAAACTACACTCTGAAAGGAACTAAAAATTAAATTTAAAAAAATCACCCCAGGCCTGCTCACATTAGAATGCTTTAAATGCTGTTGCACATGCAGTGTGAGTCTGTTCTTGTTGCTAAGTGTCTTCTGTTAGGGGCCTCAATATCTCTTAGTTTTCTGGACAATAATATGCACAGTTGTATTCCCCAGAAATTGGTATAATGTACCGCCATCTTGAATATGGAACTCCAAGATTGCTATCAGCCCCCAGGTTCATGAGAATTATTATAAAGGGACAATGTTTGAATGACTTCCTGTCATCCTTCCTTATTGCAAACAGTGACATTTCCAAATAATACTGAGTTTGGTACTTTTCATGGGTCAAATTCATCAGAAAATAGCCAACCTTTCCCTTAATATCATGCTATACAGTTAATGGGAATTCTTTTCATATTCATCTCAAATCCATTTATAATTTAGAATTACCAGGGCCCATAACTATATACTGATAACATCTGAGTTTTATCATGAGAAGTTTCAGAGAGCAAAGAATTTAAATTACTTTTCATTCATAAAATGCCTTGAGCTTCCTACACAGCCTCACATACCATGATTTGAGTGGTTCGTCCACCGTTCATCCTCTCAGCTGCCATATCATGGTTAGGGGCAATGGAAAGATCTTTGACCCCTCAGTCCTGATCTAGAATAGTTTCACCCCTTTTAATCCTGAGGAGGCAAAGTTCACGACATAATGCTACTCAAGCGATGTTATTTCTGTCTCCCTGTCATTAAGCATTGAATTCACATCACTTTATATTGAGAATGTGTCACAATGTGACAGGCTAAAAATAAATTACATCGCTTGCCTTGCCCTCCAGACTGGCATTCGTTTTTAAAGACAGATGTTCCAGGCTTTTCCAGACACAGACAAGCATATCTGACATGTTTAATAAAATAAATACTAACTAATATAAGAATATATAAGTAAGATATTTATACTATATGGAATAGCACCACAATATTCATGAGCTTAATGCAGAAAATCATTTATTTGATGCTTTGCAATGTGATTCAAGATCACTATCCCAGTGACCTCTTCCCAAGTCTTGGCCCCACAGTGGTAATGATTGATTCTTGTCATTTGTGTCCATTGTGTTAAGGACAGATTCTCACCCTTAATGTTTATTTTTGCGTTCTGCCTTTTCTCAGAGATTGCCTTTTGAACTGTGGCACTATGTAACATGCTTTGTAAAATTAAGCCCCTCCCTAAAGATATGCTTAATGCTACATTTAAGCAATAGACAATGAGACAATGCTTAAGGGGCTAAAGTAAAAAAAAAAATTACTTGAATTATCTAGTGTTTGAAATACTGTGGTACTCAAAACCATGAAGCAACCAAATCTGCCTGAAGGGATGGGAATAAAGAAAGCTTCTCAGGGGAGGTACCTAACCTGAATCTTAAAAGTAGGAATTTTCCAGGTGGAAAAGGAGTTTAAAGGTTCTGCAAGTTCAGGGAAACAACATAAGAAAAGGTATATGTGGTCTCTATTTGGGAGACCACAACTACTTTGATATGACGGGGTTATAGAGCACTTGAGATGGGAATAGAAAGAAAGAAACCAAATCACATCTTTAATCATTATATAATTGAGGTAGATGGATCTTGTAATAGATTTGGAATTGGGAAAGGATGCGATCATATATTTGTTTTAAAAAAATAATATCACCTGGGACCAATGTCCCATTTTAAATTAATTTCAAAAAATAAATAAAATAAAATAATGTCAATTTACATTCTAAAAATTATCTTTTACTAAGATTTATATGAGTATAAGTTGAGACAATTTAGATACCAAAATGGAACTAGTATAGATCTGGGCATCAAAGATCCTGTGTGCGGACTGGAGTTGGGGGCTCAGTGGCACTTGCCTTGCACATGTGAGGCACTGGGTTCAATCCTCAGCACCACATAAAAATAAACAAACACAATAAATTATTATGTCCATGTCTAACTAAAAAAAAAAATTTACAAAAAGATCCTGTGTGCACCTCTTCCCAGCTATGTGAAAGTGGGAAAATTATACCTTGTTTTTAAAATCTTAAAACAAAGATTATTTCTACATCATAGGGTTGTTATATATTATAATTTATAAAAGAAATTTAACTGCTACATGACTGTCTCTACATATTAACCCCTATTTAACCTCATGGGTCAATGTATTGTTAAGAATACTATGGCTTCAATTTGAAAATCTGACATTTCTGAGTAACCCATGGTTATTAAGTAATCCTGAGTTGATGGCTAATATTGTGATATATATTTCAAAACTGGCACAATTCAAAATACACATTAATACTTCATGTATATTTTTCTTATGACTTGTTAAGCTATGGGAAATGTCACATGTAAAAGATTTTAAGAATCTTTTAAATAGTTCAATAAAGCATCTCATTTTCACACCAGTTGCTGGATATCAACAACAAAGTATATCTTCTTTTATTTTTTCAACCAAATCTTGACATTACAAAATAGTGCATAATTTTATTTTCGTGAAGAAATGTTCTGCTTTTTCATTTACCAACAAAATAATTCCCTCTTTGTCAAACATTTTCCATTGAAACCATGCCTATGAGACAGAATTTGATCTCTTATTCAATGACAAAATAAAAAGAAAATAAATAAAGACAAACTCAACAAAATCTTTCTTTTCTTACTAGCCAAAATGTGCAGTAAGCAATTTTACCCCTTTGAAATGTATGAATGGTCATAGATAACAGATTGTCATTGGTACAACATCACAACACCCTTGATTGAAATAAGACTAGTTCTAGAAATGTAATAAGTGTTTCCTTCATGTTAAGATTTTAGGTTTAAAAAAAAGATTTTATATTTAAAATGCTTCATATTTAAAAACATTTAAAAAATCCCTATTACATTCAAATCCCAATTGCCCTTGAAATGCAAAATGGAAGCATGTAATTACTTGAGATTCCTCAGAAGGAATAAAGCATAGAAACCTGCTTAAAAAGTCTAATTTCTAGTACGCAGATTTGCCTTTGTGGTAACATTTTTCAGATTTTTCATGACTGTGCTGACATCACTTGGGTAATATGGCCAAGCTAAATCCAAACATGGAAGCTAAAATAAACTAAATTCACAGAAATATTGTCAACATAGAGATACTGTTTATTAATCCCACATTATTCTTTTTATAAGTTAAATTAAAGGTATTGGTTATTAACCATACATTATTATTTCCTCGCCAACCCTACTCAGGAAGCCCCTGTGGTGGCCCGAGCAGCCTTGTTCCTGGAATGTGCCCGTTTTGTTCACCGCTGCAACAGAGGCAACTGGCCAGAGTGGATGAAAGGGCACCATGTGAACATTACTAAGAAGGGCCTTTCCCGGGGACGGTCCCCCATCGTGGGCAACAAGCGGAACCAGAAGCTGCAGTGGAATGCTGCCAAGCTCTTCTACCAGTGGGGAGACGTGAGCTTTGAATTTTCTTCTGTCAAACTTAACACTTGAGTGGAGTTTTTGATTGTGTTTGGTTTTGAAGACAATTCATTGTTATATACCAGGCACTGTATGAAACACTTTGTGGGGAAATGAACCATTCATTTAACCTTTCCAATAAATAAATCTATGAGGTGAGAGATTACTAAATCATCAAAACTGAAGTTTACATATGTCAAGCTATTTGCCAGAGTTTGCATATCTGGTATAAGGAGGAACTGGTATTCCATGTCCCACTCTGGATTCCAAATTTTTGCTTTCAATTGCTACATTCATCAAGAATCATCTTTGTGAAAATTATTGTTGTAATAGTTAATGCTTACATCCCATTTTGGCTTTCTATTCTAATTTATGTTTTCCCAGGACATGTTTTTTTTTTTTTTAAATCCGTTTTTTAACAGAATTTTCTTTTTTGTTAGTTTCTCTTAGTTACCCGAAAGCCTTTAGAAATAACTATATGTTATAGTTACTCTTGTACCTACATATGTGTATAAGTGAATAAAAAGAAATAAATCTTTATTAGGAATTCTAATCAAACCTGATTAGGTAAGTTCATATCCAAAAGTTGGGTATTTGCCACAAATATCTGAGAGAAGGCAAGATATTCTCATGATACACCAGAGACTATTTTATCTGTGAAACTAAATACTTAATTAACAAATGATATACCTTTACCACTGTCTTTCTTAGAATGTAGGTAAAAATTTCTCATCCTTTAAGTAGAATGTATGACTCTGCCACAGGGCTCTGCTCATTTGGAATGCTGTTATTTTCTTCACCATGGCCAGATCACACTTCAGCCCTTCTTGACTCTTGTCACCTATGTTCCAGCCTATCCCTTGATATCCTGAATACCGGCATCGATTACCACTCCAGTGCCTTAATATTTCCTTGTGAGGATGGATATTTTATCTCCTCTCTTTGAAGGTTTCCCTTGGCTTATGTGCAAAGTTCTAATACATCTCTTTTTTTAGAAAATAGGAATTTTCCCCTAAATTTGCTTATAAAGTAGCTATGATAACAAGAAATCTTAGAACGAATATCACAGTGGACAAAACATTGGCATTGAGAGATAAAACAAAACTAGGGTGTGGGTGGAGAGTGGGGACAGTGGCTGACCCTAAGCATAGTCTTCAAGGGTGGTACCTTAAAATAATTTGTAAAGCATGTTTACATGAGGGTTAGTCACTATGATAAGATGCCAGAGGAAGAAGTGCGTAAGTAAGATTATAGGAAAGAAAGGGCAGGTAATTGGAGGGTCCATTGTCTTGTGGCTCTAGGTTCTTCTAACCAACTGTACAGGAACCTCTCACCCCCAATCTCAGGACTCCCTCATCTTGATTGTTACAACCTAGTCACTCCTCTGACAAGATGATGATCAAGTTATAACCCAAGCTTTCCCACTAAACATGCATGCAAAATGCAGTTTATCTCTTTCAGATTTATATTTCTGTCATTAAAACAGTGAGTAATATTTCTTATGACCCAGCTTTGTGGATGCTGTTTCGTGACCATCCTAAAATCAGAATGACATTTCCTGGGAGACACCAAACTTTTTACACTTAAAATAAAACAATCAGATGGAAAATTGAATTCACCAAGTAGCAGAGAGCAGATGAAAAATTGTTCTTATCCCCTACACCCATTATTTTCTATCCAATATCACATTAAAAATGATTCAGCACTCCACTGGTGAAAACTTGTCTTCCTTTTTCCACAAAGAACCAAGTAATTTTGAATACACCTTCTCTCTGGGAAATTGGAGATATAAAGTATTTTTCTTCAATTGTACAATTCTTTTAAGGGGAGGGGTATTTTGACTCTTAATTTTTTTTCAGGCAAAATAAGACAAGCAATTAAAAATTCCTAATATCACTGCTACTTTATTTCAAGAGCTTTCACTAGATGGATTCTTCCCTTCTTTATTAATAGTACTAAATAGCATAGCCAGGCATGGTGGCTCATGCCTGTAATCCCAGCAGTTTGGGAGGCAGATACAGGAGGAACATGAGTTCAAAGCCAGCCTCAGCAAGGTACTAACCAACTCAGTGAGACCCTGTCTCTAAATAAAATACAAAATAGGGCTAGGAATGTGGCTCAGTGGTCAAGTGCCCCTGAGTTCAATCCTTGGTACCCCCCAAAAACCCAGAAATAGTATTATCCCTGAAAATAGTATTGTCCCTGCAACAGATTTCCAAAATAGTTCTTTTAATGCAAGTATGTATATATAAAATCATATATATTTATATGTTATATATGCAATAAATATACAATATATATTATATATAATAAATATACATCATATATTTATATATGCATATATAAAATTATGCATACCTAAAAACATAGATAACATATACTTACCAACTCAATGAGAATATTGATTTAATAAGAAGAACAGTTAACCATTACCAAGCACAATTATCTTTAATTTCAACAGGTTGTAGACTTCCATTGATAATCGCTATGTTTATAGTGATGTTATTGTAATCCTAATATTTCTTCATGTTTTATTAGCTTAGTAAAATGACAAATACAATTGGTTTGTTTTCATCTCATTTAGGTATAAAAGGTCCATAACAGAAGAGGCAAATTCTGTTAAAAAAAATTACAAAGCTGCTCTCATGCTGCCCTTCCAATCCACCTCCTCCAGTACTGCAAAAATCTCCCAGGCAAATGAGCTTGTTGCTTGCTCCATGCAGCCAGTCTATTGGAATTCTGAATCGTTCCCATCTTTCATTCTACAGATACAAGAACATTAATGAAATCAGGAATGACTCCCTGCTCTGAGATAGACCTAATTTGGGATCTTCTAAAATAAACAAAGAAATTTGGGGTCACTAAGATAGACAATTAGACCAGTTGTCAGATTTTTAACTTTATTTTCCCTTTAGGATATACTTTCTATGTTCTTTCTAAAGTAGTATTAAAAAACTTTCTGATACAACAGTTACCCTTTTTAGTCCTCCACTAATAAGATGTCTTTGTCTTTTTTCCTTCTTGTTTTCTAAAAGTGTGAGCGATTTTCATTCCCACAATTATTGTGGATTTGAGGACAAAAGTGGGTTTTGCATAAAACAGACCCATTTCCTCAATGCACAGAGATGTGGTGACCCCCGTTTATTACCTACCTCATTCTGGGTCTGTTTTAAGTGGTATCTCTGAAAAAGCAGTTCCAATTTCTAATCCTATGGGCTTCCCACAAGAAGGGGAAATCAAGTAAGTGCTAAACATATGAGGGTTTTAAACAAAGGATTTTCCAAATAAATATTTTCATGATTAATGCCTTCTGACATTTTTGCAGCTGTTGACTCAGCTGACTGCGTTGACCTTTTTCTTCCTTTTGTCTTCCATAACCACTGTGCTCCAGAGTCTCTGTCTTCTTCCCTGGTCCTCTGCCTCCTCCCTCTCTGTAAATGTAGATAATACTCAGGATCTCTTGTAATTTCTTCCTGTTTTATTTCCTTCAAGGTTCATTATTCCTGTGTTTCCAGCTATTTCCTGTATGACAGTAGCACCGACTTTTCTATCCGTAGCACCCTAGCACTTTTTAGTTTAGTTTTTTTTTTTTTTTTAAATGCCAACTGCATTTCGGGGGCATTCACTTGATACCCAGAAACTCACTTTTACCTACATAAAACCTTTCTCCCCAAATGAACATACCCTGCCGGCATCCATCCTTGAGCTTTGTGTTCTTATTAATGGTACCACAATCATCTTACATGACAATCTTTGAACATATTGCAAACCTCCGTCCCCTATTGATCCTATCTCTCCCATTCACTGAATTCCATAGGTGAGATCTTCATTACATCCCATCCATTTTCCCATTTGGTCTCCTCCTCAGTCCTCCCTCATCTAATCCATCCTATACACTGCAGGTAAAGTGATCTCCCCAAGGCACAGCCCTTCCCAAACAGCATTCCTACTGGTCTCCCAGCCACCAGACATTCCCCTTCAAGTCATTCTCCAAACTTCTGGCAGTGATTAGGCTAAAATGCAAATCAGAACGTGTTTCTACCTGCTTAAAATGCTTTGACCCTCCTTTTCCTGTGGTTTAAATCTTAACATTGCTTAATCTGGCATCACTGCCCACTGCAGAATCTTTGCTCAAACCACTCAAGATTATATATGAGCAAATATATAAAAAAAAAAATGAGCAAATGCACCTAATGTTTGTCTTAAGACTTTGTACCTAAGATATGTTTAATAACAATAGGTCAATTAAATGCTTTTTTTTTTTTTTTTAAAGCAGGCTGCTTGTCTTGTCTCTGTATTCTTGGGCAGCTATTGCAATGTCCCTGAGACAGTGATCAGGTTACCTACTTCTAACCTACCTTTCTATTCTTTCTGCACATTGTTTCTTTCCTCTCATAAAATTGGGATTCAACCAAGTGACCTACCTATCAATCTCTGAATACATGGTGCCTTTCCCTGAATGTGGATCTTTTAGGGCCCTGCAACTGAATATATTCACTCTCCAGTCTCCATCAATCAAAACTCCAATTCCTCAGAATCTACAGCAGTAAGACTCTTTGAATGAATTTAACCTATCTTCTGAACTAATTAAGTGTTTTCAGTCTCCTAGTGCATTATTTCAGTATTTTATTACCTCCTCAATAGACTGTAAGTCATGGAGGAGAAAATATTATATAGACATAGACACTCTTGTGTTTGAATCCCATTTCACAGTCTGCTGAGCAACTGTCTGCAAGTCTCTTGACCTCTCTAACCTTCCTATTTTCCCAACAGCAACCCTGCTGTATGTGGAAGTATAGTCTTCTAGGGCACATTAAACAAAGATACTACTATATTATAACAGCTAACCAAATTTAGTGTTTTATTTTATACCTTACAAATTACCTCACTCTGTAAATACTTGATGCATGAAGGAAGAAAGGAAAGAAAGAAAAAATAAGGTGTAGAGCTCCAATTGATTAGAAATTTAGCCCAGACAAATTTATTTTTGATAATGCTTTCAGCTTTATAAACTGTGTATTAACTTAATTATTTAGTTACAATATCCCAGAAGGATTGATACAGTAAATTCCCCCTTTGAGTCTTATGATTCAGCCTCATAATTGCCTGTCTCATCCTCAGAACAAGGTCTTTTGTGGTGGAAGTACTAGTTGGTTTTGTTTTTATATTTTGTTTTGTTTACTTAAAACTTCCCAGGTTAGCTAAAATCGCAGGATCCCGTGACATCTTTTCATACTACTTTCTTGTTAACGTGGTTTATGCTTCTTGGTTTGTAGCTTGTCATGTAATTTTAGAGTTTAAGGAGACCTATTTGTTTCAAGTTTTCTAAGACATTCAAAAAATTTGTGTTTTCATTTAAAGAGTTCTGGATATACTTTGCATATCCAGTAGTGTATGCATGTTAGTTTCTAATGTTGAGTCTAATACTTTGAATACCCAGTATTTAGTAACTTTTCTAAATATTTTAAAAGTATGATATGGGAGGAAAGAACAAAATTAGGTAAAATTTGTTCTTGCTAATACACAGAGAACCAAACGGTCAAACCTCAAGTTCAGTAGTCAGCTTAGCCTTTTCCCTCACTCTCCTCCCTAAGCCCAGGTTCTTTTACTGTTGCATATTCTATAGAGTTGGGATGCAGAAGGAAGTAGATAGAGGTAATGTTTTTGTCTCTTCTTGAGTAAATTTCCTCTGATAAATCATATAATAGTGCATGGTGATTCGGAAGAACAGATAGCAAGGGTATTGATTTTAATATCACATAAAAGCTGATAATGTCAATGTGTGCAGTTATTTTTTTAAATATTTGTTTTAGTTATACCTAGACACAATATCTTTATTTTGTTTTATTTATTTTTATGTGGTGCTGAGGCATGCACTCTGCCACTGGGTCCCAACCCCAGTCCAATGTGTGCAGTTATAAAAAGTCATATTTCTAATATAGTCATTAGGTACTCTATGAAAAGAGAAGCTAGTACTTTTTACTAATTTATAGAGTATTATGGAAGGGGGAACACAGTCTATAAAAGCCAATAAGCACATACATAACGGCAGATATAAATAAAACTGCAGTACCAGAATTCTTGCCAACTTCTAAACTCATGAGTATGACACTGATATCCTCATAAACCAGCATAATCAGAAGCACTCTGAGGAACAGTGCCTTCTCATTTTATACCATAGTAAAAATAGCTGTATATTCCCTAATAATATATCTGTAAAATAAATGACCTTTGAGGAAATGGATATGCTGTCAGAAAAAAAAAAAAGCTTCTTTAGTAGTACATAAAAATGTCATTCCAGTTTCTACAAGACTTCATACTAAATGATCCTAGAGATAAGGTCAATGCCTTATCTACCTCGGTTTCCTTATTGGCAGATATAGTGGTGCACTCTACAGCATACAAAAGACGCTTATACTGGAAATAATCCCCATTCATTGGTTGATTATGTCCTCTGTAACATGAGAGATGATGTTGGAGTCTAACATACTTTGTGCTGTTTTTTTCTTTTCTTCCCATGGCAGGCAATTGGCATCCGGTTGAATGAGCTGTGTCATGGGGAGAGTGAGAGCCCAGCCAACCTGCTAGGCCTCATTTATGACGAGGAGACCAAGAGGAGACTGAGAAAGGAGGATGAGGAGGAAGACTTTTTAGATGACAGTAAGGAGACTCCCTTTACTACAAGAACCCCTGCTTGTAAGAACCTCTGCTTTAGGAGCTCTTAATATCTCTCTTTCTTCTCTCATCCTCTTGCCACCTTCCCATGTCCCCCGCACTGTGCCTTTCCGCCTGTCTCCTATGCATGGACCTAAGCATGTGCATTAAGCCACACAGAGAGAAGGCATAAACCAGAAAGAGAAGATAGACAAGGGCAAAGGGCTGTAGGCAATGTGCAAAACCCATTACTGTTTAGCCTCTGACTCCTGCTATTAAACATAGCTTGGTATTCGACCTCTCTGAGAAAACCATTGCTGTCCCAGATGAGATTTTTGTCATGTTTTGTGTTGTTATTGCTTTTGGAAATAAGAAAGTGATAAAATAGAACAGGACATGCTTTCCAAATCACTAAAATATTCAGTTACTTAATCAGACTGTATTATGATATTTAATATGAAATTGAAATACTAAAATAATTTGCTTAAGCTATGAATTTCTGCAGTACTGTATTTGTTTATTATATTCATCATAGAAGAGTAGAGACAAAGAAATTCTGGTTACATAGTCTTCAACAACATTTTGTTCATATGTGTGCTCCATACCATACTAGCTTGTGTGTATGTGCATCACTGCCTTTGATGGAGATGAAATTCCAATTATGGTTATAAAGTTAGTGTCTTTATATGAAGATGATAGTGACACAATGTCCTTTTAACCTTCCCTTCTGGTTTGAAATTCAAGCTCCCTAGTTATATTTTAAGGGTTGCTGTTAGTTAATTCATGTCAAATCCATTGCCTTTCTGTAGACATGAGATATGAAAGAAGTATAACTTTGGACAGCAATAATCAAAGAGAATTCTTATGATATTCCTTTCCACTTTCACACCATTGATTTTTTAAAGATTCCCACTAATTTGCTCTTCTAAGACCTTATCAAATTAGCAAATCTTCTAGACTTAGCTGTTGACAAAATACCAAATTTTCACACTAGTGTTTCAGCTTAATGATGAACGTTGACCCCGGAGATAAAAATTGAGTCTATCTTAGAATGATTCATGGAATTCAATTTAACCCACAGGAAGACTTGAGGACTATCCAGCAATCACAAAACCTAGAGAAGGCATTACATAACACCCAGCCATCCAAATGGCACCCCCAAACTGCCCTGGGGATCCCAAGAGCCCTGAGGGAACTAAAGCAACACTAAATGGATTCACCCTTTTATGCCAAAGTGAACTCAAATTTCCATTAGACCACAAAAGTATCATTTACTAATATGTTCTGCTCATATGTCAGCTTTTTGTTGAGGCCATGTAGAAGTCAATCCTTGATCACTGCCTCAGAGTATTTCAGATGTCAATCATGAGAGATCGTGGATTAAGACTAAGTTCACTGTTTACCCAACTGATAGGAAGAGTCTGAATAGGACAGATCCAGAAAGTGTTCAATTATTTTTTAAGCAGTCTTGCACATCTAGGCATTTTTTAAACCATACTCCACTGAACATAAAAATGATATGTGTGATTTAGTTTAAAGTCATCTTGAGATTAGCTTACCTTGCACTTAAAAGCTAAATACAGTGCAGGCAAATTTCAGTTTGAAAGTTCTACAGGAGCTTGTCTCTTCCATTCTTAATGAGAAGCAAAGTTTCCAGTTGCATATTAACTCTGGAGAGCAAATAATGGTTTTCATCAAGAAGCAATATCCCAGATATCATCAGAACACCATGGTTTCTATCTATGTCAACAGAAATCATGAAGTTTATATGCAATCTAATTAAGAAAGCTTAACATTCAGGATACATTTTAGAGATATTTTTAGTATATTGCCATGTAATGATATTATGATTTCCTGATTTCTTGATTTACTCAAAATAGATAACTCTTTTTTCTTTCATAAGAGGCAGAACACTACATAGTTTTTGGCTTTATGCTGAACACTAATTAGTACATTTCTGTGTGATTTATGGTGACACATATCTATCTAAGAAGTGATTATAAGAATTTTTATAGTGTCCATGGTGTCACCTTGGCCATTACTTGGCATATGGTGGATAAAATCCATTACTTGGCATATGATGGATACAATGTCTTACTAACTTAAAATCCACTGTTCTTTAGAGCAAAAAAGAACTTTGGCATACTTCTAAAGTAGCTTTAGTCTACTAAAACAGACTACCTGTAATAATGATGTGATATAGGTAACCCGGTAAGTGTGTTTTCTCTTGTCTGTGTTGCACAAACATAACTGGAGTAGAGCTGAAACAACTTCACTACCCCAGAACATTAAGACTAACATCCTTTCATAAAATGAGCTGACAGGATTGTTGTAGTTCTCAGTCTAGTTCATTGCCATTTACATAGTCTACATCTGATTGAATGTATGAGTACTTTGTATTTCTCTTTTTATTAAAACATTTTCTAGTTTACTGGAGTTATATTTTGTTACTCTAAAAGGTATTTTAAAATTTTTTTTATTTAACTACAATGGTGTCTTTTCTTTCTTTTTTTTAATGTGGTACTGAGGATGAACCCAGTGCCTCACTTGTGCTAGGCAAGTGCTCCACCACTGAGCTACAACCCCAGCCTCACTCTATAAAGTTTTAAGATGAATAATTTAGTTCTGCTTGTTTGCTATTTTAGTAAAAAATCTGATATCTGATCTAAATAGAAATCAGAGTATGGTCTGATATTTTAATACTGAAGTTTTAAGATGAATAATTTAGTTCTGCTTGTTTGCTATTTTAGTAAAAAATCTGATATCTGATCTAAATAGAAATCAGAGTATGGTCTGATATTTTAATACTGAAGTAGTCCTTAAAGAATTGCAAAATGAAGAAGAGAGGTGTATGCAATGCATAGTCTCAAGAAATTTGATTTTGCATGCATGTACCTAGGTCCATCAAACCGTGCCTGTCTGTATTTGTTATTGGTTTCTCTTCTAATGGAAGGCCTCCTTCATTCCTTAGGTACTGTGAACCCCTCTAAATGTGGCTGCCCCTTTGCCTTGAAGATGGCAGCTTGTCAGCTTCTCCTGGAGATTACCACCTTCCTGAGAGAGACCTTTTCTTGCCTGCCCAGACCTCGTACTGAGCCACTGGGGGTAAGTTAAAGCATGTGTATTAATAATCAGGCTACCTGGAAAGGCCAGACGGATGGCTAGTTTTCTGGTATTCACAATTTCTTTAAACTCCCAATGGCCAGATGCATCACATAATTTAAAAATTCAGCCATGGAATTTCATATATAAAAATAAATATTCTCTTCTCTATTAAAATAATAACACCAAAGTTGACTTAGAGATCAGCAGAGACAGCACCATGGTTGATCACCATCAGTTATGCTGGAAATATCTAAGAGCATTTATGTTCCCTTACTTTGCTAACTGTGAGGAGTGTCATGGCCAACACTATCCAGAAATCACTGGAAGATTCTTTTTTTTTTTAATTTTTGTACCATCTATTTATAAGTTTATATAGAAATGTGCTTTCAATGAGTATTTTTGTTTAAATTATGGGTTGAAAGACTTTAGTGTTCAGTGTCTAAACATCCTCATATATTGTTATTAATGTAGCATTTCTTTTTTATTTTTCCTGACTCTGGAAAATTGTTATTTTTTTTATTTGTTCTAATTAGTTATATGTGACAGTAGAATGCATTTGAACACATCATACATAAAAGAAGTATAGCTTTTCATTCTCTGGTTATACATAATGTAGAGTTCTACCAGTTGTATAATCATATATGCACACAGGGTGATAGTGTTTGATTCATTCTACTATCATTCCTACCTCCATACACCCTCCTTTCACGCCCCTCTGTCTAATCCAAAGTACCTCTATTCTTCCCTAGCCTCCCCGCCGCATTGTGAATTAGCATTTACATATCAGAGAAAACATTTGGCTTTTGGTTCTTTGGGATTGGCTTACTTTACTTGGCATGATATTCTCCAGTTTACTGGAAAATGCCATCATTTCATTCTTCTTTAAGGCTGAGTAATATTCCAGTGTGTTTATATACCACATTTTCTTTATCCATTCATCTGTTGAAGTGCACCTAGGTTGGTTCTATATGTTAGCTATTGTGAACTGAGCTGCTATAAACATTGATGTGGTTGTATCTCTATAGTATGCTAATTTTAAGTCCTTTGGGTATAAATTGAGGAGTGGGATAAATGGGTCAAATGGTGGTTCCATTCTAAGTTTTCTGAGGAATCTCCATACTGCTTTCCAGAGTGGTTGCGCCAATTTGCAGTATCACCTGCAATGTATGAGTGTACTTTTCCCCCACATCCTTGTCAACATTTATTGTTGCTTGTATTCTTTGTAATTGCCATTCTGACTGGAGTGAGATGAAATATTAGAGTAGTTTTGATTTGCACTTCTCTAATTGCTAGAGATGTTGAACATTTTTTCATATATTTGTTGATCGATTGTATTTTTTTCTTCTATGAAGTGTCTGTTTAGTTCCTTAACCCATTTATTAATTGGATTATTTGGGGGGTTTTTTTGGTGTTAACTTTTTTAAGTTCTTTATATATCCTGAAGATTAATGCTGTATTTGAGGTATGTATGGTGAAGATTTTTTCTATCTTCACATTATTGATTGTTTTCTTTGCTGTGAAGAAGGTTTTTAGTTTGATTCCATCCCATTTATTGATTCATGATTTTACTTCTTGCACTTTAGGAGTCTTGTTAAGAAAGTCAGTTCCTAAGTCAACATGGTGAAGATTTGGGCCCATTTTTTCTTCTGTTAGATGCAGGATTTCTGTTCTAGTGCCTAAGTCCTTGATCCACTTAGAGTTTATTTATTTTTTTTTTGAAGGGTGAGAGATAGGGGTATAATTTTATTTTGCTACATAAAGATTTCCAGTTTTCCTAGCACCATTTGTTGAAGAGGCTATCTTTTCTCCAGTGTATGGTTTCTGATGCCTTTGTTTGGTATGAAATAATTGTATTTATGTGAATTTATCTCTGTGCCTTTTATTTTGTACCATTGGTTCTCGAATCTGTTTTGTTGCCAATACCATGCCATTTTTGTTACTATGGCTCTGTAGTATCATTAAGGTCTGGTATTGTGATGACTCCTGCTTCATTTTTCTTGCTAAGGAATGCTTTGGCTATTCTGTATCTCTTACTTTTGCAAATGAATTTCGTTATTGCTTTTTTTTATTTCTATGAATAATGTCATTGAGATTTTCATAGGAATTGCATTAAATCTTTATAATGCTTTTGGTAGTATGGATATTTTGACAATGTTAATTCTGCCTATCCGAGAACGTGGGAGATCTTTCTATCTGCTAAAGTCTTCTTTAATTTCTTTCTTAAATGTTCTGTAGTTTTCATTGTAGAGGTCTTTCACCTCTTTGTTAGATTGACTCCCAAATACTTTATTTTTTTGTTAGGCTATTGTGAATGGGGTACTTTTCCTAATTTCTCTTTCAGTGTATACATCACCAATGTATAGGAATGCATTTGATTTATGAATGTTGACTTTTATATCCTGTCATGTACCATTTCTAATGGATCATGGATAGAAAACATTACACACACACACACACACACACACACACACACACACTCATGTACCATGTACTACAGAGTAATATTGTTTTACTGTGGATACATATAGTATCAAAAGCTCCAGGAGTTTTCACAGAGTAGTCTCAGGGCAACCTGGCCTCTAGTTCCCCAGGGGACACCAAGTGTCCAGTGGTTCTTGCATCATAGGCAGCATCCAGCCAGAGTGAGGAGACAGACACAGTCTCTCCCCCCACAAAACCTTTACACAAAGCACATTCTATTGTCCCCGAAAAATGGTCATACTAGCAATCTGTGCATTTCCATTTAAGCAAATTTTACAATCAGCCAACACTTCTGCTTTTTAAACCAACACAGAGTGAATTAGGTAGCACCCCACTCTAGAGCAAAAGAATCAGTGTTCCAGTATCATGGAGCAGTATCTCTGCCTTTTGGTTTTTCAATGTTCTAAAAAGTTTATTTCCTTATATGCTTAAACATAAAATGGGTGTTTTCAAGTTGGAAATATTTGTGAGTAAAATGTTTTTTTTTTTTTTTTTCAACAGAAACAGGCCCACACTTAAACTGTGAAAATGTATAATTGAATATTGGGAAAGGAAATTTCTCCTACTGCTCTTATGTAACTTAATCTTAACCTGGATCTTTAACTTTCTAATTTTTCACTATGAAATTGAGACTACTTTATGATGTCAAATCAAGGCCCCTCAACATATGTACTTAATTTAAATTATAGTCAAGTGTAACAAAATATCTGATATGTAGGCCTGTGTAGTGTTATTCAACCATCTAATGATACTAAACTCTTTACAAAAACATGGAGTACATCTGATTTTAAGTTTTCAGATTTTTATTGGTCACCATTTTGATCCATTGTGATAAAAATATATGTAAGAATCTAGTTTGCCTCAGTTACTTTGTTCTCCCTTTAACTCTTTAAATCTATCATTTAATGCCCCTTATCATCATGACAAATTTCAGTCTTTTAATCACTCAATCAAATCTTTTTAAAAAAATTAGTATATAACCAATCGGAAAGGAAGCTAAGACACGATCGGTAATCATTTGGTCACCAGAGGAAAATTTTTACTTTTTTGTCACCTTTAACTAGATCTCAGAAGTCTTTTAGTCATTACATCAACATTCTCATTGTTCAGGTTTGCATATTGTGCTGGGATGTCTTCTTTGAAAAATAAAAGGAGAAAGATTTTTTCCCCCATATTTAAGCTATCTAATTATATTTGATAACAAAGAAAACTCAAGCCACATTCTAACTGTAGAAAAATCAATGAGTATCATAAAAACTGTTTTACCAACATGAAAATTCTTAAAATCATTTCCTTTTTAAAACTTTTGCCAAGAATGCCTAGCATGAAAAGCATTGTAAGTACAATATGGTACTGCAAATCTCTTAATGCACATTCTCTCTCTCTCTTTCTGGTATTGGGAATTGAACCCAGGGGTGCTTTGCCACTGAGCTACATGCCTAGCACTTTTTATTTTGAATCAAGCTCTTGCTAAATTGTTTGGGACCTTGTTAATTGCTGAGGCTGGCCTCAAACTTGTGATCTTCCTGCTTCAACCTCCTGAGTCACTGGGATTACAGGTGTGTACCACCATGCCCAGCTCCATATTTATCTCTCTGAAATTTTATACTCATCATTAGTCACTCCCTGTTTCCCTTTCCTGCTGCTCCTAGCAACCACCCTTCTACTTTTTGATTCTATGAATTTGCTTATTTTATTTTATTTTTATTTTTTTTGAGAGAGAGAGAGAAAAAAATTTTTAATAGTTATTTTTTAGTTTTCAGTGGACACAACATCTTTATTTTATTTTTATGTGGTGCTGAGGATTGAACCCAGTGCCCCGCTCATGCCAGGCGAACGCGCTACTGCTTGAGCCACATCCCCAGCCCCAAATTTGCTTATTTTAGATATTTCATATAAATGCAATTATATAGTAATTTAAAAAAATTTAGTTGTAGTTGGACAAAATATCTTTATTTTATTTATTTTTATGTGGTGCTGAGGATCTAACCAGAGTCTTGAACATGCCAGGCTAGCATTCCACCGCTGAGCCACAACCCTAGCCCCATAAAGTATTTGTTTTTGTGTAACTGGCTTATTTTACTCAGCATATTGTCCTCAAGGTTCATCCATGTTGTTGCATATGACAGGATTTCCTTCTTTTTTACAGACTAAATAGTTTTTAAAAGAAACTGTCCTGAATAGTAATTTTAAAGACTAAGCATATTTATAGCCAAAATGAAATAGGCTAAATTTTAAACAAAACACTGCTAGTATAGTAACATTCTTAGTGCACTAAAAATTGTTACCTTAATGTAGAGAATAATATAAGGTAGTATAATAATCATATGAGAAGCTAAAATTATTCTGAAATTTGAGGCTTTGGGATAGGAAAGAATCAAAAACACAAACTTTCTACCAAGAAAAAAAAAAAATCGTTCTCATAGATTTCCAATGTGTGAGTCAGATTTGCATGTGAATATTTGTTTGAAAAAGTTCTAGTTATATTTAAGAAGTAGAATAAAAAGCAAAAGAATTTTTAATATAATAACTGGAACAAAATATTAGTTTTTTAAACCGTAATTATTTCCTAGAAGTTGGGAAAATCCAAAAAGGCACTGGATGGGTAGGCAATGGCTAGTAAAAGAAAATTTATATCATAATAGTAAAATAATAGTGAATAATAATTTTATTCTCAGGTAGATCCCTAGAGATAATTTAATTAGTGTGCTTCTCCCCCACCCACCCAAGAAACAACTTCTGTTAGCATTTTTATTGACTGTTTTTATAAACCATCAAAAATATACATCAAAAAATAGAAAAAGAAGCTTTGTTACAAGATTAATAACACAGCATATTTATAATGTAAGAGAACAAATTTTTCTCTCAATGTCATCCAAATGAGAACAACAAAGGAATATTTGAAAAACAGAGAATGTTGTTCATAAAGATAATGGTCTACTAAAATTTTTCCCAATTGAGTTAATAAAAATCAATAACCAATAACAAAGAAACTTGGAATTCAAACAAAAAATTCCCATAAAATGCATGGATGAGCTCTTAATAAGTCAGAGCCAGTAAAGAGTTTCTGTAAAAAAAATTTTTTCTTTAGTAATTTCCCTAATTTCTATAAAATTATTACCAAAGTGGAAAGTAGATTAGGCTATTTTTCCTAAAAGAGATTAATTTGTGGGAAGCAATTCTACACCTAGAACATTTTTGAAAATGTTAGAATAGATTCCATTTGGCTCCTTTATTTTCCTAGTCATGCTCTAATTTTCTAAGTACCAAAGTGTAACTTGTTGTTTATCCAAAAGGAAAGGAAGAAACAACATTAGAACAACATGTAGAGATTAAAATCTCATCTTGTTGGCAATCAAAGCATGAGATTTTAACCTTGTGCAAACTGGATTTTTAAAAATATTTTTTCTCGTATCTACTTCATCCTGAAGAATAGTTATGGTATAATTTTTGAAAAATACTGAACAAAATAAAGCCAGCATTTTTATATTTTCTATTTTTTAATTCTTTCTTATTATAGATGAATAATTAAACACGAAACACGTCAAATTTTTAATTTGGGATCTTGTAGGCCAGATGCGACTAAATAATTATAGTCTCCAGGGCTTGCTTATTTTAGGTTATGGGATCATTCTGTTCATTGGCTTTGCTAAAGTTGGAGCTCCTCTTCTACTTTGTTCCTCCTAGAAGGGAGTAAGAAATTCCCCACTGCGTCGATTCTGCTTTGAGCTTCTGGCACTCACATGTGATGTTTCTTAAACTTAAATTGACTTCCTCGCACTGGTACAAGCAACGGTACATAATCCACAAAATTTAACTTGAACATCACCTCCATAGTCATTTTTTTTTTTTTTTTTTTGGTTCTGATATAACAAACTGCTACAAATGTAGTTGTTCACAACAGTACAAACATATTTTCTTAGTTCTGCAGGTCAGTTTGCTAGGCTAACTTTAAGGTACTGGTAAGTTTGCCTTCCTATTTGGGGCACTAAGGAAGAATCTCCTTCCTTACCTTTTTTCCATCTTAAAGAGGCCACCTGCATTCCTTAACTTGTGTCCCCTTCCTCCATCTTCAAAGCCGCAAACAACATCTGATACTTTTCCCTGACCACAACCTGGAAAGGTCCTCCACCTTTAAAGATTCTTGAAATTAAATTGAGCACATTTAGCTCATGCAGGATAATCTTCCATATTAAGATGTTAACCTTAATTACATCTATAAATAAAGTCCCTGTTGCCATGTAAGGAAACGCATTTTCAGATCCCAGGCATTAGCATGTGGACATCTTTGAGGGCCATTGTTCTGCCAACCACAGTCTCCAAGTCTGACTTCTAAGACCCTGCTCTATCTTTCAGTCTTAAAATTTTTCATTGATGTCTTCACATTTTTAAAAAATTTTTATTTGTTCAACTTTAGTTATTCATGAAAGTAGAATGTATTTTGACATATTATACACACATGGAGTATGACTTCCCATTCTTGTGGTTGTACATGATGTGGAGTTATATGCATCATGTATTCATATATAAACACAGGAAAATTCTGTCCAATTTATTTTACTGTCTTTCCTATTCCCATCCCCCATCCCTTCCCTTTGTCTAATTCAAAGTACTTCTATTCTTTTCTACCCCTCCTTTTTTCAGAATTCTGAGTTCCTTTAGGAAAAGAACCATTTCTCATCTATCATGCAGTATCTAACACATTCATACTCAGTGAGTGATTCATAAATAGATAAATGCCAAAGATCCAGCTACAACTATGGACAAAGAATTAGAGGGTAAGGAAGTAAGTTCTAGATTTGGGACAAAGGCTGGTTTTGGAACATAAACACGAAAGAAGAGGAAAACTACAAGTTAAGGAAGATGTTATTTATTTTCCAATTCGAAAATAGATTTTCATGGCCATAATCTAAAATTAGCAATAGACAAAAGAATTTGGTTGTTTGAATGCAGTTGTGTGGGATTCGAGGGAGGCTTGCCACAAGACCAATGCAGCGCTGGGAGATACCAGCACGCACGTGCTCCTCACTGACATTTCAGGACTTGGAGAGCTGCAGACTTCGTCTGGATCCTGAGTTGGACCGGCACAGATATGAAAGGAAGATCAGCTTCGCAGGGGTCCTGGATGAAAACGAAGATTCAAAAGATTCTCTCCATAGCAGCAGCCATACCCTCAAATCAGACACAGGGGTGGAAGAGAAGAAAGGTATGCAAAAGCAAGGATTATTGCATGGTTCATGGTTTCTCATGGTCTAGTGTCTAAAACTATATCTGTTCAAATTGTTGGCTCTGTACAACACTGAGTTTGTAGACCATACTAGTCAGAAGACCATACTAGTCAGAAACCATACTAGTCAGAAGTCGGACTTTGTATTCAGAGGGATCTGAATTCTAGCTCCAGCTTGGCAGTTCTCCATTGAATCTAAGATGCCATCAGGTTTAAGATGAACCATTGTTTTATTTACCAATAAGAGAGAAAAAATACTTCCAATTCAATTCTTCTGCAATATTATAACTTTGTGCTTTATTCTTACTGAGAGAGGACTTTCAGACTTAACTAGATGCAGAGTTTTATTATTAGAGTTCATTCTTGTGCAGCCAAAAAATAAAAGCATAACTAACCTAGATTAGTTAAAGCTTTTCTAAACCATTTTCAACTCAGAGTTGCCAGTGTCCAAGTTTTTCCATAGAATAATGTCCTCTGTGCCATCAGAATGTTAGTGATAACATAATTTCTGAAACAGTTCCATAAAAGAAGTAAACTAGTTGTGCTAGTTATTTAAGCCAACTTTGCACTGGCATTAAGCTAGCCTACTTTCAATGCCTCTTCAAGATTGTTGCTAAACACCCCTAATTTAATACCTCACCCCTCTCTCAATCCTTGCTACCACTTAGCTCCTTGAACTAAAAGATATTGGTATCCATCTGTACATTTGGCCTCTGATGTTTTAGATGTTCACATGGATGTAAGCAATAGCAAATACATCACTACTGCCAGCTGGTAGTAGTGTTCATATCAGTTGTATGGCATATCCCAATTTCAAATACATTAAAAATGTGGAAAGATGTGCATCTTAAAATGGGTGAAATACAGTAACTTTCTGTGGGACCTTGTCTAAGTTACTTACCTTTTAAGTTGTAGTTTTCTTTTCTATAATATTGGGCTAATAACACCTTCTGTGGTGTGATGCTTATAGCTTTAAATAAGTAAAGCATAAACTTAGTTCGTGGCAGATAGTAAATACACAATAAATAACTGCTGCCATTCTGTTTTTTTGTCATAAACACATAGATTAGAACCCATACAGAAAATCCTAACTATGCACTGAAGATTGCAAAGTCTTAATTCATTCTCTAAAACCCCCTGAACTGTCAACTTCACTCTTTGATTTTGCTGTTTTTTAAATTCCATTGCCCTTTAGTGCTTTTAATAAAGAATCTCAATTTAAAGAACATGTATACTCTTACTACAAAAATTGATGCTGAGTTTATGCATTGATATATTTCTAGTGTCCTATAGACAATGGCTCAATGTATGTTTGATTAACTTAATGAATGAATGATTCTCAGAAGGAATGGTCCCATATAGAGAAAAAAACAAAATATTTAAAATCCTGCAAGGAATGGACATACATTGAGGAAAAAAAATGGAGCATTTCAAGTTCAATTTATGGTGAACAGAGGTCATTTGTAGGAAGGATAAGCCAAGTCTTGAGCAATTCCTTAGTATGAAGAAATATCAACTCAACACAGGGATATCCTCCAGTTTTTGAAACACATCCAAAGGTATTTTAATTAAAAAGCCAGACCCCAAAGTTATAGTGCTAATTATTATTTGAAGTAGTCAAATAAAAATTTCAAATACTGACATAGTTAAATTTGAACAAAGTAAATTCTGGATCATTAAAAAATGAAATATTTGATTAATTTTAAGACCATTTTAATTTCATGATTATTAGTTATGTAAATTGCCTTTAATTTTCAAACACTGAAATGCTTCATATTTTTTCTCCTCACAGAATGGCTATGTTATTATATGGAAGTTGTTTAATGAATTAACAGAAACCAGAAACTGTAAATAAAACAAGAACATATCCATAAAATGTCCTTAATCAGTGAGCAAACATCTTCTCAAAGATTTCTACATATTCCCTAAACCATTTAACAAGCTGATATCAGTTATGAGAGCCAACATAAAAATGGTGACATCGGGCTCTGTGAACTATGATTATTAAAACATTTAAAAATTTTTTCACACCATCTGTTTTTATTTAAAAAAAAAGTCAACTCCTGAAATAAACAACCTGAAGACAATTCAGCAATTCAGATTTTACCAAGAAAGAACAAATGTGAACTAATCCTTAGAACTGAAAATATCTGCCAAAATATCCATGCAGAGTCTGACAAATCATTTTACCCATATTCCAAAGATGAACTAAGACTAGTATCCCCAATACTGACACCAAGACTAGTCTCATCATGCAACACCTATCTGCTGAGCTAGGAACTGTTACAGGTTCTCAGAATACAGCAATGAACAAAACGTTTTCCACATATTTTTATTTATATTGTTTAATAGTTGACAACAGTTATTTATGTAGCAGTGAATACCATGAAATACTATATTTTCTAGTGGAAAAAAAACTATCTGAAGAAAAGCAAATTAGGACCAGGTTTTGTGACATGGAGTAGGAAGGACATAGAGTAGTCCATCAAAATTGACATTGAGCAGAGAGATCTGCCTGCATCAAAAAGCCAAGTGCTGAGGAAAGAGTGTTCTGAACAGAGGCAACCACAAGGAAAAGGTTGTGATGCACGAATGAACTTGGAGCATTTGAAGAAGGGGAAAAAGACCACCATGGTTACAAAAGAATGAGTTGGGGAAAAGTGTCGTAGGAGATTGAGTCGGGGTGTTAGGCAAAGGGTAAGACTATTGTTAGCATGTTTGACCATAAAGGTGATATAAGGTATGTATTTTTAATTTATGTATTTTAAATAATAAGAGACTTATGGGAGTGGAGGGAAAGGTAAAGCAGTTTTAGTTACATTAATCCAGGGAAGATGTGATGGAGCTTTCAAAAGTCTATGATATTTTTGAAGCACAGAGAAAGCAGGTTTGGCTAATGAATACAGTGTGGGGTGAGAGAAATGGGTAAAGGAGATATGTTATCCAGTTTAGATGAATTTGTTTCGCTTTCATACAAGTTCTTGTTGTCATGGAGAAAAAGGCTAAAATTCAATGCGGAACAATCTCAGCTGACATTTTTCATGTATGAAACCAAATCTGGATTCTAACTGCTGTGTCCCTTGTAAATAGCCAACATCACAATTCTGAACCCTAAATTTTTAGTGTTACAGGATGTCTCCAATTATCTTCAGTGTTAGAACAAACTCTCAACGTTAAATCTCTTTCAGATGACATTAATTTGAAATTATTTGGCCTCATTCATTGGCTGAAAAGTATCATAAAATCAGGCAAAGAATGTTAGTATGTGCTTCTGTTAAAACCAAAGAATTATCATTTTAATCTTTTTCTCTACTTCTCAATCTGCAGAGACATGAAATTGCTCTAGCAATCATAAGAGTGATAATTACATTCTATTTCAAACATATTTCAAATGCATCATAAAGTCTCAATTAAGCCTAAAAATAATACTGAAAAATACTGTTGTGTGAGTTGTGCTATAATTAAAATACAGCATTATGGTCTATAGTTTTTTATGGAATTTATCCAGCAGTGCTGCGAGAGATTCCTTCCAGATGTGAAATTCTCTCCAGTTTCATTCAGGGAGCTCCATGAAGCTTTTACTAGCTGAGTGGTGACAGTTTTAGTCTTTCTTAATCTTAAGAGTAAACTGGATATGAAACATTCACGTTGTTCATCAGGATTTCTTCTGGGTGCCTTTATGTGGCATTGAAAGTATACATTTAACTAACATTTTAAAAAATTATACAAATTCTATTAGTCACATGTTAACACTCCTTTGGGTGAGAAACCTGAAACTAAAATGTAAACTTCCTGATTGGAGCTTCAAAAAATATTAATAATGATGTTTCAAAAAACATTAATAATGATGCCTTAAATAATTAGTAAGAAATATTGTTCCTGCCTTAAGAAGGTAAGCTTATAAAACTGGCCCCTTCCTGATAATGAATTTTTAACCTTTAAAACTTTTTTTATCCTACTTTTATAAAATCAATATTGACAACAGCAAATCTTCAAAAATAAAAATAAAAAAAGGAAGGAGGTATGTATATGACTATGGAAACTAAGGATACTTTTGATTTTTAAAAAACTAGGTTTCAAGTTTGAATGTATTTTCTTTTACCCTTTTATTTCTCCCACTGATGACTATTTCTTCCAGAACACTAAAGATGAATAATGCATGCCTTCTTGGTACACATAAACTGTAAGGTTGGCTCAAGGCCTTGCAACATTTGGACTCACATCTCACCAGCCTTTTGATTGAGAGGAGGATGCTATGAAATCACTAAATGCATTGAAAATGGACCCATGTCACATGCATGCTCACCCAAAGCACCCCTATTGCTAATAGATCCCGAGCGCCTTTGCTGAGGAGCAGGGCAGAACCCAGGGCTGACTGTTGGAAAGAGGAGTGCCTCTCGTTTTTGTTTTTTTGTTTTCTCTTAATGAGGTATTCCAAAAAGAAAGGGTGGCACTTCATAGAATTCTGTTAAGTCCCATTTCAAAAGAAAAACAAAAACGAATGGTTTGTGGTTCTAGTGAATCAAGTCATGATGCACTGTAAATGTACTAACAGTCCTAGATGATGTTGCTGCAAGACACACTCATGCTTGTGAACCCTGGGCCAGAAAGACTGTAGGTTGTTCCCAGCCCTTTGTGACCAAGAAAGACACTTCCTGGTGGCCCCAGCCTCCTGCCTGCCTGACAGAGCCTGGTGCCTGGGGGTCCAGGAGAAGCTTCCTACCCAGAAATGATGCTTGTCCAGGCAACAGAGAGGAGGCTGATCAGGGACAGGTTGGGGAGAGTTTGGATCTAATATTGGCTGGGGAAAACTAAGGGGGGGAAAGCCCTATTTTATTCTTTTAATACAGTTCCCAGCAGGAAGATCAGGATAGGAGGTTCTCGCCTGCTCCAGATTAAAGGAACCCGCAGTTTCCAGGTGAAGAAGGGGGGTTCCTTGTCCAGCATTCGCCGAGTCGGCAGCTTAAAGAGCAGCAAGTTATCACGTCAGGACTCAGAGTCTGAGGCTGAGGAGCTGCAGCTGTCCCAGAGCAGGGACACTGTCACTGACCTAGGTAACATAGAGGAGCGGGGTGTGCAGGGACGTGGGGGGTAGGAAGACAGGACCCAAGTCCTGAAACAGCTGAAGTCCATTTTCTTACACATCAATAGATGAAAAGCAAAGCCACAGGCTAGACAACTCCTTCTGTCTAAAAGTCTTCTACCCCTCCATCAGGCTGCTCAAACCCTAGGGAGCACAAAGGTCACCTGGATGTCTTATTAAAGTGCAGGTTCTGATTCAGCAGATGGGGCGGGGGTCTGAGATTTTCTGTTTTTAACAAGCTTCCTGCTAAAGTTGACTCTGATGATTCTAGGACCCTATTTTGAGCAACAGGGATGGAAAATACATTAGGGAAAGAAAACACTTCAGTGACAAAGGCAGTTTTACAAATCCAGATGTCAGTGTATCCATCCTTCTGATAGGACCTTCAAAATCAAATGTAGAATTCCCACAGGAACAGTACCTAAAGGCCCTCTATATTTGGAAGTTTTTAGTTAACAGGTTTTTGTTTTTTTTTTTAATATCAGAAAGGATAGAAAATCTAGATCTGATAATTAGGGATCTTTAGTAAGTCACTTAACTTCACAAGGATTTGTCTTCTCCAACTATCCAATGGGAATTAATTCTACTTTCTCCTTGCCTACTCTGCAGGGATGTTTTAAAGGTAAATTAGGAGATGGTTGTAAAATGTGTTAAATTATGAGAATGAGTTTTATATACAAAACACGGGTGTTGTAGATTGTCACTGTAGGATCTAAAGAGATTCCAGATTCCAAAATGTATTAGTCCAAAATATGGACCCTGATTAGCCTCTGTTAATAGACAAGAAAATGCTTAAGTAGGAATGAGGATAACCTTCCCAGCATGATCAGGGAAATATTGAAGCACATTCTCTTTGCCATTCAGACCTAGTTTCAAGTCAGCAATACATATAGATAAATGATTGATAGAATCTGCTGAAATAGAAACTGAGTGTATCTAATCAAAGAAAGTTTAAATTAGGGAATGTTTTTACATCCACCCACCCTAACCTTTGAAAATAGCTAATTTAGGCGTCACTTAAGATTCAGCCTATTTTTCAAGGAGACAATAGAAAAAAAATCTTTGTGACTTCTGTTGTTACAGGGCTGAACTATAACATCCTTATCAGTTAGTTTGGGGGGGATTATTGAAATTAATTGTGTGAATTGATCTACTTATTCTGACCAGTCGAGTCAAAGCAGCCAGGCTGGGGACATTGTTTGGTCTTTAGAAAGATTCATAAAAGCTTTTAGATTTGAGGGCAAAGCTTTGCATGTAAAATACTAAGTAGTGATTTTCAAAGAGATAGCTTCTTTATACTTTGTCATAGAGAGGAAGCCAGGGTGGTCCATAATTGGACATCATTGCTTTCAAATTCCCTTAGTTTTTCTAGGGCACCCACTCATCTTTGAATAGCTCTGATGGCAAAGCCCAGTTGCTAGAGCAGTAGCAGGAGCTGCAGTCACAACCACAGTGGAGGCAGCAGCACTCTGCCAGGCCACTGCAGACCAGCTGTTGTCCCTGTGTAACTACACCTCTAAGGTCTGGTCATTCTGGAGTGGATTTGGACACACTCAACCTGTAACTGGCTTATCTCAGCAATTCAAGGACTTGACTCTTTTTCTCTCTGCTCCCATCTCTCAAAATGGAAGCCACCATTAAAGAGATCATCAATGTCTTTGAAATTGCCAGTTCAGCTGGTGGTTGAAAATAAGAGCTCCTATTAATATCCTTCCAACAAAGTCCTATGCCCTAACCCACTGGGCCGTGGTAGTCTGCCCTAGGATTCAAAAGCATGGACAACTGTACCACACCAACATGCTCTCCAGGGAGACGGAATGCTGAGACCTTTCTTGGTGTTTTCTTTTGAAGAAGGGAGTCCTTGGAGTGCAAGTGAGCCCAGCATTGAGCCAGAGGGAATGAGCACTGCTGGCACAGAGGAGAACTACCACAGGAACATGTCCTGGCTTCACGTAAGTAGGAAGGTTATGTGAACCCAGAAAGATCCCTGGGATTGATTTCTTTTGGCACTGGGGAGACCCATGGAGAGAAGACAAAATATTTTACCAAAACCATCAACCCAACTTAGCCTCCCAGAGAAGGTAAAGGTTTATATTTTATCTGACTCTTTCAATATGGTATTCTGCTGGATTGTATTCATTTGAAGTTTAACTAAGACCATAACTTTTGTTATGGCTGGCTTGTGGGTTGTCATAAATTAGGAAAAACTGTGAGGGACATGTCCAGGTTGGTGATCAAGGCAACCTGAGTGATGCAGGCAAGGCATCGTGGTCAGAGATTATCAGGAATGGGAGAGCAAGATTGTCGTGTCAGTCTTGGTCTGTATTAGATCAAATTGTAGCAAAGAAAAGGAGATTCTGACAAGATAAGGTGACACCTCAAAGGAATATCCAGAGCGCACAGGCAGGACAGGATTCCAACAAAACCATGAGCAAAAGCTGGAGTTCAAGATTTGAGCCGGGCATGAAGCAAGAAGTAAAGAGAAAGGTAAAGAAGTAGATCCTCAGAATTAAGATTGGCAGGGTACCTGCAGCATCATTGTTTTTCATAGATGGGCACTGCCACTCTCAACTATGATTTTCATCTGACTTTCTGGAAGGATCAGATAAGTGCTAGCTAGTACATATACTCCTCCGATTATACAGTGCTCTGCATTCACTATCGATGTAGTCCCCAGAAACTGCTGAATTTGAAAATCTCTAAGGCAGATTTTTTTTTAATTTAGTAAAATATAACCTGCATTTTGGAAAGCATATAAAACTTATGTATATAGCTCAATACGTTTTCACAAAGTAAATACACCTATATACCACTACCAAGTAGAGAACATTATCAACACCTTATAAACGGTACATAGGTTCATTACTACCTCCTCACAGAAACCATCATTCAGCCTTCTAACACCAGTGACTAGTTTTGTGTATTCTTAAAATGCATGTAAATATAGTCATATACTCTCTTGTCTGTTGTGTCTGGTTCATTTTGCTTATACAAACATTTATACAATTACTTATATAGTCCTCCAACTTTGTCTTCTTCAGAATGGTTTGGGCTGTTCTTAGCTAGGTGTTTCCATTTAAAATTACCTTATCAATTTCCATTTTAAAAACTTCTAAAGCAGCCTTGCATTTAGTAGATAGATCAATTAAGATTGAGGAATTGAAATCTTATGTTATTGAACTTTTCAATATCTAAAATAGTCTCTCACTCCATTAATGTATGTCCCTGCATTTGCTTAAGACCTCTTAAATATCCCTTAATATTTGCTTAAGACCTCTTATATATATCCTTTAATAAGGTTCTTCAGTTTTCTGTGTGGTTTTCTACACATAAGCACTCTGGAAGTGTTGGTGTAAAGCGGTGCTATTTATTGTTTTAAATATTTGGAAGAAATCATTGAGGAAGCCTTCTAGATCTAAAAAATTACTTTGTAGAAGAGTTTTTAAATTATAGATTCAATTTATATAATACAGCTTAGATTTTCTATTTCTTCCACAAGCAGTCCAGGTAAACTGATATTTTTACCTAAATATTTTCTTCACTTAACTGAATATTGACATTTGTTAGCAGGAAAGATAGTTGTTTATAATATATTTTTAGGTCATTTGAAATTTTATAGCATATATGGTACTGTACCTTTACATTTCTGATACTGGTAGGTTGTTGTCTTCTCTCTTTTTCTGATCAGTCTTGATAGAAGATTTTGTTAGTCTTTTCAAGAATTTTATTAGTCTTTTCAAAGAACCAGATTTTTGTTTTCTCACTTTGGAAGTATTGGATTTCTTATTTTATTAACTCCTGCTATTACTTTTATTGATTTCTTTCACTTTCTTTGAGTTTATTCTTCTTTCCTTAACTTCTTGACCTGTGTTTATAATTTGCAACCACTTTGCTAATTCATTAATTTAAGGATACAAATGTTCTTTAGGCACTTGAACTGTTTCATACAAGGTTTGATATATCATGTTTTCATTATCATGTAGTTAAATTTTTTAAAAAATTTCCAATGTGGTTTATTCATAATTGTCCATACATATTTGAGTTTATGGCTGATAATTCCAATATATGAATCTACTGTTACTCTTCTTGCTCTGTTCCTTAATATGCCTAGTCATTTTATAAACTAGACATGGAAATGAAAAATTGTAGAGACACAGAAGTGGATGCATATTATAATACATTTGGCAAAACCCATAGAGTGTACGGCACTCGGAGCAAACCCTAATGTAAATGATGCACTTTGCCTGTCTGTAGGTTCAATTATTTGTAGGAAGTGTTCTACTCAGGTGCAAGTTGTTGATAGTGGGGGAGGTTGTACAGGTGTAGGCACAGTAGATATATGGGAGCTCTCTGCACTTTCTGTTCAATTTTGCTGTGAACTCCAAATTTCTCTAAAATATAAAGTTAATTAATTTAAAATAATTATGGATACTCCACATGATGTTATCTCCCTCCAGAGAGGATTCTCCTTATCCTCTAGCAGACAATAAGCAAGCAGATTGTCTCAGTCTAATCAGGGACTAAGCTGACTTGATTTGGTTTTCTGGTCTGCCACTGGTCACCATCATCACCTCACTCACATACTTTTTAGTTTAAAGCCTTCCAAGGTTCCCAGTGGGGGCTCTTCATTCTTTGGGGTCAGGAACCCCAATCATCATTTCCCCATTACAATGAAATTGCCAAAATCACCACTCTAGTTCTCAGGTGATTTCTGCTGTGATTCTTATCTATTCAATCACCAAATGCCTAGAAGGGAAAATAGTCACTCAGTAGCAGTCTGACTTCTTTGTACTTTCTTTCTCTACAGGATCTTGACCTCTCAATTTATCCCTCCTTTCACAATTCTAGACTTTTTTTTTTTTTTTTTTTACTCCCAGCCATGTGATATGTGATTGCTTAAAGTTTTGCCAGCCTCCTTGGCCACTTATGCATAACTAAGAAGTAGGAAATGTCCCAAGGAGAAATGTGGCATGTGTTCACATTGTTCTCATTAAGTGAATGTCCTTTCTCCTCACATCATACCCTTTATGTCCCAACTCTTTCACTATCTTATGCATTCAGCCACGTGTGTGTGTGTGTGTGTGTGTGTGTGTGTGTATACTTAATGTGCATGTGTGTACATATAGAATTATACGTGGCCTTATTGTTCAATAGTAACTATAAGCTACTTAATTTTGGTGGAAGGGGAACATACTCATTTTCTATTGCTGCATAACAGATTACCACAAACTTTGTGGCTTAAAACAGTCCATATTATCTTACCATTTCTGTGGGTTAGGAATCCTGGCCCAACTTAGCTGTGTCTCCATTTCAAGATCTTTCACATGCCTACATTTAAAGTATTGGCCAGGACTGGGGTGTTATTTGATGACTGGATTGAGAAAGAATTTGCTTCTAGACTCACATGATTGTAGCAAAATTACAGTTCCTTGAGACCTGTTGGGCAGGATCCTTCAGTATCCAGTCAACTGTTGGTGAGAGGCCACCCTCTTTTCCTTACTATGTGGGCCCATATAATATGGCAACTTGCTTCATCAAAGATATCTGCTGACAAGAGAGAAGTCACAGTCTTATGCAACCTGGTCAGAAAAGGGGCCCTATCACCTTTGCTATGTTCTACTGGTTGAAAGCAAGACACTAGGCCAACACTTCCTCAGTGAGAGAAGGCTTTACAAAGGCCTACATACCAGAAGGTGTGGATCACTGGAGATCTTTATAGAAATATATCTGTCAAAGTGATATCACTGGGCAGAATTTTAAATTTTAGATTTCTAGATCACTTCTAATTTCAGAACTACCAAATCAGATTTTCCTGAGGCAAAGTCTAGTAACATGTTCATTTGTGTGTTTATTTGCTTTATTTGCTTTTTCACTAAGCATTCTTGGTGTTTCTCTTGATCAACCAGATTTAGGAGTTACAGGGGAGCCCTTATAGCTCTTAAGTGTGCCTTGCCTCATACCAGAATAAAGAATCTTGATAGAGCAAGATGTTCTCAAAGACAACCCTACTTTTGTTGAAAATTTTGGAGGGTATGGGCTATTGTTAGCTGAGTTTGACAGGGATATGGAGTTGATTGTTTTTGCTTCTCTTTGTCAGAATAAGCAAGGACCCTTGTTCCTAAGGAAATGTGTGGTACTCCTGCTTTGGCAGGTTTGATTGGACTTATCCATATAGACTTGATTTGTTTTCTTCATTCAGTTTGGCACACAGTCCCTAACAAGCTAGGCAGAAACTAGTTTCATGAAAATTAGAAATATTCAGAAGATTATTCTATGTACATTTGACTAACTTTAAGGTTCTGGGTAGGCTACTGCCTTTTTAGCAAGGATGCTTAAAAAGTTACAAACTCATAAGTTAGGGATGTAGCTCAGTGGTAGATCACTTGTCTAGCAGGTGCAAGATCTTGGGTTTGATCCCTAGCAACACACACACACACACACACACACACACACACACTCACACACACACAAAAAGTTACAAACTCAGAGTTGAGGGTATAGCTCAGTGGTAGAACATGTGCTTAACATGTCCAAGGCCTTAGGTTCTATCTCCAGAACTGAAAAAATAATTACAACTTCTAGGTCCTTCATTTCTGATCTTAAAATAGCCATATCCTTTAAATCAACTGAGTTTGCTTCTGGAATCTCTGTGGGGAATTCTAGGAAATGTAAGGATCTAAGCAAAATTAAGTTGTACAAGGAAGAATGGCCTAATAGCCAGAGGGGGGGAAATCATTTAGAAGAGAGAAGAAATGAGGCTCTAGAGTGGGGTTCAAGATCTAGTTCAAGGTTTTCAGACAGAGTAGAAGATGCAGATGTGGGAGTTAAAAGCATCCCACAGCTATCAAAGGTCAGCCAGATCCTCTGGGACTAAACTTTTTACCAGTGTGTGCTCTTTCAGCTGGTTCCTACTATGACATAAGAGCTGGGGACCAGGGTGATGTGTGGAGTCTTTTTTAGTTCAGAATTTTCATTTAAAAGTGTTTAGAAACCATATGCTTCACAATAATTGAGTTTTGAACATCTGTTAATTCTTGTTTCCCAAAAAAAAAAAAAAAAATCCTTTTATCAAGCATTTATGAAGAAAGTGCAAATGCCAAGATGGACAAAGACTCATAACTCTTTTGCTCTCTGGGAATTACTGAATCACTGTAATTTCAGGACCCATTATGAGAAGTTGACATTCTGACTTGCCATTTTTCACAACACATAGACGTTCAGTTTGTCCTTACCCTGGTTGCCTGGTTGAGTCTCAGGGGTGTTTGTGTTCCAGGTCATGATCTTGCTATGCAATCAACAGAGTTTCATCTGCACACATGTGGACTACTGTCATCCACACTGCTATCTGCACCACAGCCGCTCCTGTGCCCGGCTGGTCAGGGCCATTAAGCTGCTGTACGGAGACAGCGTAGACTCCCTGCGGGAGAGCAGCAACACCAGCAATGTGGCTCTGCGGGGCAAGAAACAGAAAGAGGTGAGTGAATGATCACATTACTGATAATATAACAAGACAGGGAAAACTGTAGCCTAACAATCTTCCCTAGCAATAAAAATTTTCAGGAAACTGCTGTGGTACAAACCAGCCTACTGTTCTCTGTGCTTCTGCACAAAGGTAGACAATCAGTGCAAGACAAATGCTTTGTCTTTGTGTTCACAAGAAAACATGGACTCTTCCCCAGGTTTTGCCTAATTTTTGTGAATAAATATGAATTTACAATGGTTGTGGTGATAAGTTTTTGTGGTAGGCAGAATAATGCTTCCCCCACAAAGATGTTTGCATCTACTCCCTGGAACCTGTGAATATGTCACCCTATATGAAAAGAGACTTCACAGGTATGATTAGGGATTTTACCAAGGGGAAATTATCCTGCCTTATGCAGGTGGGCTCAATGTAATCCTAAGGCCTTATAAGTGAAGAAAAGCCTAAGGAATTCAGAGGCAGAGAAGGAGATGAGATGGCAGAAGCAGAGGTCAGCATGATGCAGGCCATGAGCCAAAGAAAACCAGCACCTCTAGAAGCTGGAAAAGACAAGGAAATGGAGCATCCCTGGGGCCTCCAGAAGGAATGCTATCCTTCCACTCCCATTCAGACTTCTGACAACCAGAACTGCAAGATAATAAATCTGTGTTTTAAGCCACAAAGCTTGTAGTAATTTGTTACAGCCACAATAGGAAGCTAATGCAATTATGTATTATGAAATAAGCCCTAAATGGCCCAACTGTTCACAGAAAAATAACAGAATAATCTAGGTCAGATCAGCCTAAAGGAAATTCCTTCAAGAAAACTATGACATTTTCCAGGCATTCAGCTGCACTCTCCTGACAACCCTGAGCAGCTGAGCTGGCAGAAGATGAAGACAGTAACCAGGGCTGCTGTGCTCCTGCCAGCAAAGCCTTGAGTTGCCCACCTGCCCTGACCAGGCATGGTAGCCAAGATGCTTAACTTGAATGCTGTGGCTGCCCCTGCAGCTGCTTTTCCCAAATGGTTTTGCTAAGAGATTTTTCTATAACACCTATTCATTTCAACAAGCATTCATTATGCACCTGCTGTTGGCACACTATTAGGCCAAATATTAAAAAAAAAAAAAAAGTAAGTAGGAGCAAAGGCTTTTTCCACTAAGGGATTCACAAGCCAGGTTTGGACTGGAATTGGGCAATAATATATACATCAAGTAACTAGAGATCACAATAATAAAAACAAAAATGTGGTTGAGTTCTGTAGCAATTTGTAATGCTTTAGCATACACAAAGGGATTTTTTAAATTATAACTTTTAAAATATAAAAACAATACGTGATCACTGAAGAACTTTTGGCTAGTACAAGAGCTCCTAAAGAAAAAAAAAGTATGTATCACATAAGAGTGCAGTATTAGCTTCTGGGACATGCTTATTTAATATTTTTTTGTAAATATATATATGAGGGCAAAAGAAGCATATATATATATATATATATATATATATATATATATATATATATATATATATTTTTTTTTTACACACACACATCATTGACAAAGTGCTTTTATGCAAGAGGTATTTTTCTCTTCATTTTATAGGTGAAAAAATTGAGTCTCAGAAAGATGAGATTGTCCACAATTCATATCTAAAAAAAACATATTCAGCTAAACTTTAACTTAGAAATATGGAATACTAAAGTCAGAATGTTTTTAAATTTTTTGCTTTTATTGGTGCATTATAGTTGCGTATAGTAGTTGGGTTCATTTTGATAATTATACATGGACGGAATTTAAGTCCCCAATGCCCACTTTCCCTTCCCTCATTTCTCCCCATTCCTCTTTTTCTACTCTTCCTTCCATTCATTTATATATTTTTAATTGGTGCTTTATAGTTATACATTAAAGTGAATTTCCCTGTGGAATATTTATACATGCACATAGTGTAATTTTGTTGAATTTATTCTGCATTTCCTCCCCCTTTCCATCCCCATCTCTCCCCCTCTCCTTCTGCTCTACTGATCTTCCCTCTGTCTTTAAGATTTCCAACCCCCAACCCTTGCTTTTCTCCTTATTTTGCTTTAGTTTCCACATATGAGAGAAAACATTGGACCCTTGACTTTCTGAGTCTGGTTTATTTTACTTAGCATGATAGTCTCCACTTCCATTTGTTTACCAGCAAATGCCATAATTTCATTCTTCTTAATGGCTGAGTAAAGCTCCATTCTGTATATACCACATTTTCTTAATCCATTCATCTAATGACGGGCACCTGGTTGGTTCTATATCTTGACTATTGTGAGTTGCATTGCTATAAAGGTTGATGTGTTTCACCGTAGTATTCTGATTTTAATTCTTTTAAATAAGTACCAGGGAATGAGACAGCTAGGTCATATGGTGGTTCCATTCCTGGTTTTTTGAGGAATCTCCATACTGCTTTCCATCTCTCCATTTATCTACACAACTAAGCATATATCAACATGAACAAAGTAGGACCAGGTAGAAAGATCAATTGTTTTCTTTCTAATTCCCTTGCTTTTAGGTCCATGGTTAGCTGTTATTGCTAGAGTTCTAGATATGGTAATTTGGTCAATTTAGACTGAAACATGGTATGAAGCATGGTGTACTAATTTGCAATCAAAGTCAGGGCTTTTTAACTAGACCATATCTCATGTTATTCATACTATACAAATTATAGGGAGAATGAAATTGGAGAAAAGACCAACTGTGAGTTACAATGAACTGTATGAACTTCTAAATAATGGCATAAAAGTAAAAATTATGTATATGTTTGTGTGTATGCATGTATACATGTATGCATGTATTTTAATATACAGTCTATATTTCAAACACAAATGACATCACATTTAAAGAAAATCTATTTTAATTTATGTAAGTTCTCTCTTCATATACAAACTCCCTTAGCTTTAAGAGGAAACAATATATGTTGGAAATTGCAAAAATACATGAGCCTAAATTTATGTTAATTGTTCTCTATACACCCTCTGAAATTTTTGCTGCCACTTCTTTGCTCAAACTATAATTTCATCTCTAATCTATATATTGTCAAACCCAAACGTTCTTAAGGACCCAATTTAAATGTCATCACATCCCTGAAACCTTTTCTGATTCCTCTAGTGTTAAGCACAGGGCATATTACAGGTAGACAATAAATGTTATTTTCCTTCCTTCTTTTTTCATCTAAATCATAAAGGTATTTTACTTGCTATATTCTTATTCTTCATTTGTTCATTCATTCATTCCTCTATGTATTCATCCATCTCTCCATTTATCTACACAACTAAGTTTTTAAGAACCTGTGGGCCATGCTAAGCCCCATACTTTGTGCTGGTATAATAATGAGCTAAAGGGACAAATGTCTGAGAGACAGACATTAATCAAATAAGCCTCCCAGATTGATATAAAATTGCAACAGCCATCAATGCGATAGACAGGCATACTGCACTAACAGCTTATTGAGGCTAACCTCTCCAGTAAAGTGACAAGTGACCTTTAACTGAAGGGTGCATGAATGTTAATTGAACACAGAATTTTCCAACTAGTGAGAAGAGGCAAACACAAAGGACTGCAATACATGGTAAGGCAGATAGGAACTAGAGCATGTAGGCCAGGAGAAGGCTCGTATTCCACCCTATGAGTAATAACAAGCACTCTCTGTCACTTAGTTATAAACTCTTTGAGAATGGAGGAAGTTTTACAATTTTTATATCCTATGTGTCACTAACAAAGAACTCACTAACAGCAGAGAAACAATAAATATTGAATGAGTGAGTGAAATTATAGTCTAGCAAAACTCTTGAGAGCCCTTCACCTCTGCTCACCCATGACACTGGTATGAAGCAGCAGAAAAGTCTTACGGACCTTCTGTGACTTACAGCTAGGAAATCTAAGCCAAAGAAATGTATCCTCATCACATTGAAGTTAGTCATTCAGGTAGAGAGCTGAAAGAACATTCTGAGTCTTCTGTGGCAAACATTTTATTTCCAAAATGTTCGCTTCCTGCTCAAGCATCTTTTTTCTCTCATGATGTTTTCCATTTGCCTCTTCTGAACCTGTCACACAAATGAACAATGCCACATTTCCAGATCCAAAATGAAAACAGAAAAAGGCAATAAATCAAGAGTAAAAGCAACGGTCTGATTAGAATTGACTGTGAGCAATTGGTACTTCATTCCTGTTTGCTCTTTAATTGGTTTTTATGGCAGAATGTATTTGTGACAGCCGGTACATTTTGCAACCCATCTCACTCTGATCAATCTGCTAATCTACATTCCAGCACTTGGGGACTCGCAGTATGTTCTGTGAGTTTATTTTAGTGCACTTCCAAACTTGAAGGTTATTTTTTATGTATATAAACTAACATGCTATATGTATATATTTTCTTCACCAAGGAATTCTATAGTTTCCCGTCTGTACCTTGTCCAATCCTATGTTCTAAATAAAGGTTCAATTAGTGCTTGCTGATGATAAAAAGGAGTAGATAAAACAATTTTTCCTTTCAACCAAAAAGAAGGGTAGGAGGATGGTAATACATGTCCAAAAATAGAAAGGACTGAATGTGGGTAAATTTTATAAAACCAATGCAAATGGAAAGAGGTCCACTGCTGTCTTGCAGAAACAATGTTTTTCAAAAGCTGTAGACAGCACTGTTGTGAGTCTGAGACCAGACGGTGTGTCTTGATTTCTTGGCCTTATGACTGCCCAACATAACATCCGTAACTCACATGTCCAACATATGTGAAGCACAGAGTTTGCCCTTCATTTAGCATGGTGCTTTTCCCAGAAGTCTGGGGAAATGCCTTTCTAGGAGAGCCCAGGAGGCTGATTTCAGCATTCCCGAATTTTAAATGCCTTGTTATTTCCTGGGTGAACCATGCTTCATGGCATGTATCTCCTTTTTTTACTTATCATGGCCCTTTTATTTGCTCGCTTGTTTGCTTTCGGTCTCTCCTTAGAAAGACAGTCTCCAAGAGTGCAAACCTCAGGATGATTTGCTCCCCAACCTATCTCCAGAAGTTGACCCCATTCCTGACATATGATTAACATAAAAAATAATCTTGAATTATTAAGTGAATGAATATTTTATTTAAAATAACTAAGCATTATTTCTCTGTAGCCAATACTCTGTTGCAAGAAGCAGAAACCTATTTGAACTTATTCAAATAATTAAGGGGTTTTTTTTTTTTGAAAGGATCTAGCTGACTCTTATGAAACCAGAAACAGAAGAAGAAATAGAGCCAATAAAGGACATTAAATATATGATCTATGAGGTGCTGGACTTATATCTTCTGTCTTGGTAGGCAGAATTAAACACAACCCTGCATTTCCCAACATATAGGGACTAATGCTCATCCTTTTTCTTTTTTTCCCTAAGCTGAGTATTTGGTTAAAATCAAGGAGAACTCTTCATAAGTATCCCTGAAAAAGGCAAAATGTCCAACTAAAGGACAACAGGTCAAAATATTTGTAAAATACAGAAATCATATTTTAAAATAATTATAACTACCTGGAAAATATTTATAAAATCATAGTGAAGTGAATTGTTTAAAATTGTTGTGCCACATTCAAAGCATCATCACAGTTTTGCTAAGGTGCATTGAGGGGAAAACAAAGAATAAAATAATGACTATCATTGAGTTCACAATTTGGGGAATTTTTTTGCTTCTTCATAGTTTTTCTGCCTTTTCCAGATATTCTATAATATAGGTGTATTGTTTTAAAAGTAGAAAGAATTAAAACAGGGAAATACTGATTTTTAAATATCCTACCTCTTTTTAAAGGATATCAAAACACATTTATTTATATGGAAAAATATTGCTATGTGTGATTTTGGAACAGTTTTCAAGTTATGTAAAATAAGCATGCTATTTATGCTGAATATGGCTTTTACATTCACGGGGGGTGGGGTGGGGGACCAGCAATGCAATGCTACTCTCCCCAAATTATATGTGTTCCCAAGTATGACCACCTCCATGGCTTTTTTTGTCTTTAGAAAACACAAGAGCTCTGATCCCTTGTTTCCAAGTAGGTCCGTTTAAAAAGTTGGTTCCACACTAAGCCAAATAGCAGATTCATTGTCTTGGGTCTTTATGTCAGAGTTTCAAAAGACTTTCTTGGAACATGCACGTACTTTTAGATTTGCCTTTTCTTTCAAAATATCTCCATCTATAACACTATGAAGCTCTGTTTAAAAATCCTTCCGAAGTTCTGTTTTTTTGTTTTTTTTTTTTTCCCTTGGCATTGAGGGAGAAAGTGTTTCATTGACATGGCACTGGGAAAACAAATGAGCTTTAGTCTGAACAAGAAAAAGGACTCCCTCTTTTCACTGCCTGGAGTGCAGAACTAGGAGGAATCAGAACTCAGGATAAATAAACAAGGGCCTGTCCCCAGCTGCTCAGTTCACTCCATTCGTTGGCAGTTGTGGAGTCAGAGGAAGCAATTGTCTCCTCTGTGCTTATGCAGATGAGTCGAGCTTTTCTGAACCCAGGTTGAGGGGACATTTTGAAAGCAAGAGCTGCTGCCTCCTGCAGATGAGTACTTAAAAAAGAAACCATTTTACCTATACAACTGAGACCTAGATGATGGCTGCTACAAGCTCGTATTTCCTTTATGTCTTAGCTTTTCGTTGATGTGAGCAAAATACTTAGGGAAAAGTTTATTTTTGTTTGTTTAGTCCATGGTTGGCTCACTCCTTTGCTCTGGGACCAAGGTGAGGCGGAACATCATGGCACTGTGGTGAGGTGCTCATGAAGGCCAGGAGGTAGAAAGAAAAAAGGGGAAGGGACCTCAAGAACTCTTCTAGGGCACACCTTCAGTGATCTACCTCCTACAACCAAGCCCCACCTTCCTACAGTTCCCACCCAGTTACTCCATTTAAAGTAGGGTAGACTGATTAGGTTACTGCTTCCGTAATTCAATCATTTCACCTCTAAATATTCTTACAACACAGAAGCTTTGGGGGGACACCTCATATCCAACCCATAACACTTGATAACCCCTCTCTTTGACCTTTAATGTCCTAACACTTCTCTATGAAATATTTTCTTTCTTTTTTTATGAGTTGAAATGTTTCAAAATGTACCTTGCAACCCTATAAGGGAACTGTTGAACAGAGTGGATTTTATCTGATTCAATGGTTTAAAAGATTTATATTTTTAACCAGCTGATGGAATATAATTAACCCTGAAATAGAAATCAGAAGATATTTTTCCTTTCCTTATTCTGCTAATAATTAGCTTTGTAACTTGGTCAAGTTACTCCACCTGCCTGGATTCCAGTCTCCTAAAATGTACTAAGCTCCCTTCTCATTGCAAAATTAACTTCTTTTCTAAATTTAATAAGACATGGGCCCACTAAAAAGCATTAAACCAGACCTTCCATTAGAAGATGATTGTTTGCAGGATTGGGGGGAAATTAAGCAGTGTTGGTGTTTGAGAAATCACTCTTCTTTTCAGTGCTCAGATAAGTCATGCCTGAGGACACCTTCTCTGAAGAAGAGAGCTTCCGATGCCAACTTGGAAGGAAAAAAGGATTCTGGGATGCTGAAATACATCAGACTTCAGGTACGGGCACCTGGATCAAGAACATCCATGGAGCATTAATAGGGAAGAAGTTCCAGACAGCCTATTTACAAGCATTTGGGAAACACAATATAAGTTGGCACCGTGCTGACATAAAGGACTCCTTAACTGGTGAGAAAAGTGCCACCAAGTGTGCTAGGAAAAAATCCTTCTTGCTAGGCATCCAGATTCACAGACAAGGCCAGAGGGGTTTAGCTGGAGCCACATCTTTCCCCAGTCTGCCCACTCCAGCGGAACTGATTTCTCATCAGTGCGTGGTGGCAACACCCATAGGTTTCAGAATGAGACAGTCTGGATCCCGTGTCTGCTGCTGTAGCTCTGGGACTCTGCACAGGTTATTTAATTTTCCTGGGTCTTAGTCTCTTCATCTATAAAATGCGGAGTATAACACTAGACCCATCCCAAAAGATTATTGCATGAATTAAAGAAAATACTATATTTACCTACTAATCATAACACTATTATGTTGCTATTGTAAGCTAAACTCTAAATTATACCTTTCTGCAGGGAAAAAAATTTTTTTTCATGTTTTTCTGGAATGTATTTAAAATTATGACTTTTCCAGAACCTACATTTACTGCCTATATTATCTGAAATAATGGATTAAATATGTTTTGTGGATGGACCTGGGGTTATAACCACAGTGTATACTGCTTCAAAGGAAAATGCCATTGAAGCTCACGCTGGCTTAGAAAAATAGCTTTCTAAGGACTCCTTGAGAAGTTACTGTTTGCTTCTGGTTTTCAGCAGAAATCTACCAACAGGAAGGAAATACGCAAGTCTTTAGAAGTCAACCAGGACTTTTAAGACAAATATACATTGGCTGGTATTTGTCTTTTCTTGTGGTGTTGTATGTGTTCTACAGTTTATTCTTGGGTGGTTGTAAAGCTGATTTTGTGATGAAAGCATTACCAGATTAGTGAGGGAGGTTTTTTTACCCTTCTAATTTTCTTCAACTGAAAAGTATAAAGCTCATACACTATGCCAACTAGATATGCTCCCCTTGTAGAAAGAATTTTCAGGTCATTTAAGGAAATCAGAGAGGGGAAGTTACTCATAAGGAAGAAGACAGTAGTAAGTGTCCTAAAAGATTTTAAAACATGATTTCCATCTTTTCCCAGGTGATGAGCTTGTCGCCTGCTCCTTTATCTCTTTTAATCAAGGCAGCTCCAATTCTGACAGAGGAGATGTATGGTGATATCCAGCCAGCAGCCTGGGAGCTCCTGCTCAGCATGGATGAGCACATGGCAGGGGCAGCAGGTAAAGAAAGACCACCTGGGACCCCACTCCTGCAGCCACTGCCATACTGTTGAAATAAGAGAGAGGGGAATTCATTTAATTTTTGCCTCTAGATTAGGTTGGTGGCAATTGCTAGAACTGTAAACATAGTTGTGTGCTATAGGAAATAAGACCCAGGTTTTGAGTGCTCCTTTACAAAATCACTACGTGATTTGCACAAGAACAGTAGATCTCTCTCAGGATATGTGTTAATCAGCTTTCCAAAACTATTAACAAAATACCTGAGATAACCAATCTATGAAGAGAAAAGGTTTATTTGGTTAATGATTTTAGAGGTTCCAGTCCATGGTGGTACGAGACGTAAATGGTGGGGAACACATAGCAGAGCAGAACTGCTCACCTCATAACTATGAAGCAAAAGGGAGAAAAAGACAGAGTCTCACAGTCCTTTTCAAAAGTATGCCCCCAAAGACCAAAGGACCTCTCACTAGGCCCCAATTCACCCTCTGCCTCCCAGTAGCACCACCCTGGGGAGCAACACATAGGTTTTTAGGAGACATGCACCATCCAAACTCCAGCAGTATTAAGAAATTAGAGTGATAATTTTCCTCCCAAACTTACATTTTCACTATATTTTCTAAAAGATAAAATTCTTTTTATGTTATTTCCTAGATTTACCGTGCATCACTATCATTAACTTTATCAGATCTCATGAGAGTAATTTTCTATGTCCAAATTACAATGTCAAAATAAATTCATGAAATTTAAGTGACTTGTCCAAAACATATCTGGTAGATACAAAATGTAGGCTCTTCGTTTCCCCCCTTTTATACAAATTCCTTTATTTATCCATAGTTATGTTGATTGCAAAATGCACATGGTAAAAATTCAAGTAGTACAAAAATTTATGAAGTTAAAAGTATCATCCTCTTTCCCATGACCACTTGTTCCTTTCTTCAGAGGCAACAATTAAGTTTTTCAGGAATTCCTCTAGGGTACATTTTGCGTGCGTGCGCGTGTGTGTGAGTGTGTGTGTGTGTGTGTGTTTGTGTGTGTGTTGTGTATATATTGCAGGTTTTTGTTTCCACACAAGGATATTATAAAAGCTTTTGCACTTTGCAGTTTTTCACTGATATTTGGAGAGCATTTTAAAATTATTTTATAGTTTTACCTCAACTTAATTTATTTAATCAAGACCTGTGTGTAGAATTTTAGGTTGATTCTAGCCTTTTGTTCTTTTGTACTACACTATAACAAATATCTTCAGAAAATATATTTGTTTACATTAAATGTCAGGTTTTTGCTTCTCTCTGAGAGCTACGGAAGGCATTCTTTCCCAAATCAGGAAAGTCATGGAGACTCCAAGGGAAAATATAAGCAGGTGGACCAGGCTTTCAGAATGACTAAAAGTTAGCCAAGCAGGGAAAATGGTGTTGGTGTGGAAATAAACTGGGCTTATTTGGAAAGACTGGAGACTGATTTGACCACTAGAGTAGCTTTCCAGAGAGACCACCTATCCATAATATTAGAGAGGTGAGTGGAACTTGGATTGCCACAGATCCTGGATGGCAGAGTTAGGGTTGTGGACTTTCTAAAATTGCTATATGAGAAATTACTCATGGGCTCTGAGCCAAAAATAAAATGTGCATAAAATACTGAATTATTACCAAGTTTAATGTGGCGGCAAAGAGCAGAATAGTTTGGTTTTAGAAATAGAGATTTTTTTTTTTTTTTTTAGGTGAGGGGAGTGTGTGACATAGAGTTGGGAGACATGACCTGGAAGAAATACAGAGAAAAGCCAGTTGGGCACTGTGGCACACACTTGTAATCCCAGCAGCTCAGGAGGCTGAGGCAGGAGGATAGCGTGTTGAAAGCCAGCCTCAGCAAAAGTGAGACCCTGTCTCTAAATAAAATACAAAATAGGGCTGGCGATGTGGCTCAGTGGCTGAGTGCCCCTGAGCTCAATCCCTAGTAACCCCCACTCCCCCCAAAAAAGAGAAAAGCTGGAACCAGAGATAAACTTGGGAACAAGTAGATGTAGGTGACAGCTGAAATAATGGCAGCAGATGGGGACCCAGGAAAAGGGATCAGAAAAGTAGAAAATTAATGATTTCAAGCCATGGAAATAAAAGAGAGTAAGTCTCAAGTAGATTGTTTCAAAGGTGTTAAGGGTAAAAACATTCGGTAAAAAAAATACCAATGGATCTGATAATCAGTAAGCATTATAAGGAAACTACTGTTGTAAAGAGATTAGAGCCTTATAGTGATTTAAAGAGTGAGCATGATGTTTAAAAATTAAAGCAGTGTAGAGTATATTTTTAAAGGGAAGTAAAAAAAGGAGAAAGAGTAGAGACTTAGGCAGCTGGTAGGCTAGGAATAAAAAGGATATTAATAAACCAAGGATCCCAATAACTAACATTTGTTATAGAACTATATTACACAGACAACTTGTTACTGATAGACCATTCTGTAGATGAGCAAACTCAAGTCAGAGAGTTGAAGAAACGTATCCAATCTGCACAACAGAATTAGCCAGAAAATCCATCTCAGATCTGATGGCACATTGTAGATGCCCTTCCCGTTTTACCACATTGTCATAGAAAGATGAAATGTACTTTAGAACTGTGCGACACCATTCACTTTATAAAGCACTTTCTCATACATTCTTTGATTTATTTTAACAACAAATTTGAAGTCAGGCGTCATCATCATTCAGTTTATCAGTGAGGAAATGGAAGCTAGTAGAATCTAAAAGGCTTGCCCAAGATCACAAAGGACTAAGGCCCCGCTTTGGGTCTTCTACCAAGACTGTCTGATCCTGTTTTGAGGCTCTGGGAGAAAGCAAGAGATTCCAGAATATGTTTTTATGATTGCCTCTGATCCTTTATCTGTGCTTTAGCGTATTTATCAGTCTCATTGTTCATTAGCACCTGACCTTTCTCTTACTGATATTTAACTTTTCCCAAAATTAAAAAATAAAATGGAAGTATTATGATCCATGAAGTCTTTTTGCTTATCCATCTCTTCTATCTCTAAGAAAGGTAGAAGTTTCTAATAGAATCTGCAATGTGTATTTTTAAAATACAACTGATGATACAGAAGTAGTTTGCATTGGATCTTATGTAATGTTCTTGGGTTACCGTGGGATGACTCTAGCCACTTCATAAATAGTGTATTTTGATGTGTGATTTGTTTTTTCATAGGCTTCCTCTGGCATTCTCTTTTCTCTGTGAGCCAAAGGAAGCCTTGCTTAGCATAAGTTATTCTACTGAAATGTCACGCTGTTGCTGCTTTTGCAACAGATTTTGGATGATTATAGGTGAATCAGAGTGATGTTTGGTTTCTAGGGGTTTTGGCCAGTGCTAGTGGCTTGGCTTTGAGTTCAGAAGTCATTTTCAGAAGATCTAAGCAGCTACCACTTCTTCCCAACCCCAGAAATCAAGCAAAACTTAAAAATGTGTAGCTGACGAATCATTAACTCTCTCTAGCTGCCATGTTCCTGCTGTGTGCTGTGAAGGTTCCTGAAGCTGTGTCTGACATGTTGATGTCAGAGTTCCACCACCCAGAGACTGTGCAGAGACTGAATGCTGTCCTGAAATTCCACACGCTCTGGAGGTTTCGCTATCAGGTCTGGCCCCGGATGGAGGAGGGAGCACAGCAGATTTTTAAGGTGAGAGATACTTCCCACATGAGAATTTGATCAGCAAAACTAACCCAAGATTTTTTTTAAATCCAAGAACGTGGGAGCTACAATGCATAGTAAAGGAAAACCTTGTCTTTTGTTTTTCTAATTATATAAGTAAACATAACTCACACATGAATGAGTTCTTGTTGCTAAAACAAAAATTGAAATATCGAAGAATGTAAAATAGAGAATCAAGTTTCTATAAAACCTCAATAGCATACTAACATCCCCAGAGGTAAGCACATATAAGTGGATTGTAATCTTCTATGCATTTTGCTGTTAAAAGAATACATGCGTGTGTATCTTATCTATCTATATATCTGTCTACCTTTGGAGGAAGATAGTTAACACAACTAAATGCCATTTAGTTGAAACTCTTTCATTTTATTGATGAGTAAACTGAGGCCCAGAGAGGTTCATGGTGTGTCCTCCAGCAAAAAAGCTTTGCAGACAGCTCTTCTCTTTGTTTCTTGCCTATTCTGTGAGGAGTCACATAGGTCCTTGACACCTATTAAAATGGATTATGTCTTAATTATACTTCAGACTCGTTCCAGGCTCATATTTCATCTTGCTCACCTCATTCTTCTCTTATCAACTAACAGATCCCGCCTCCCAGTATCAACTTCACCCTGCCCTCCCCAGTGCTTGGAATGCCATCTGTCCCAATGTTTGACCCTCCGTGGGTCCCTCAGTGCAGTGGGAGTGTCCAGGACCCCATTAATGAAGATCAGTCTGTGAGTATCAAGCACTTTGTCCCCATTCTCCAAGTTGCCTGGAGTACATGTAAAAGAGAAAAGCAATAAATATGAGATAACTCCTTTGTTCTTATTAAAAGAATATAATAACATTCATAGAGTTGTTCATTTCTGTGACAGAAGAAACTAACACCCAGTAGTGGTCATTTGCATATGTCCCAATCAACATAATTTTGTCTTATAAAAGCTTCAGTCATCTTATAAAGTTATTTAAAGCATTAGGCATGGATTTCTTGACCAATGGAAGCACTTTGATGCTATTATACAGCAAACTTACTAACTTAATCTATAAGATATGAAATACCTGAAGGTTAAAAATACTGAGCCTGCAAGAGTAAGAAAAAGAAGAGAGTTGGGGGCTCCCACTTCCTCTTTTGCTTCTTATTTTGCTGGTCATCAATATCATCACCACACATATTACTCAGACCTCAGGTCTTTTGCTGCTCTTCCATATCACAGCTGTGTAAAATGTGACCCATTAACAGCTAAGTCAAGAACACAGCTATTCGCACACAAAACCCAAGAATATGAGGCTATTGATAAAGTAAATTCTCAAAATATGCCTGCTTTACTTACTTTTCCAAATTATGAATTATGTAAAAGATTTGGAAAATATAGCAAAAATAGAAGAACTCATCTCTTTGCACAAATCTATCATCTTTCCTTGAATAAATTCCCATCAAATTTATGGCAATTACATATACATGTTAAAGACTTTCAATACATTTAACAAAATATCCCCCAAAATTTTATGCCATTTTACCTTACACATTTTTCCTTAAGAAAAACATCTTTTCTATTCCAAGTAATGTGTGTGTTTTTTTAATTGACACCTCAAGTGGCAAAAAATAGTTATTGGTTTTTTAATTCACACCCTTTTGAAAAAGTTAGTCGAATATTGAAGTTAAGTTGAACATTTTGCATATAATGTGCAGACTTTGTAAGGCATTTGCAATTTTCTTGGAGAATTGTTTGAACTCTTCACCCATTGCAATTTGCCTGTTTTATTTTAGTTTTTTCACGTACAATATCTTCATATCCCGTGATCCAGTGCTAACGAGAAAGGCACATCTGTTTCTTTTATCATATGTGTGGTAATTACAACATCTGAACCACCAGCCTTAGATTCTTGACTTTTCTCCCATACAGGCATGGATTCCCTTGAGCCAACCAACTCTCTCCTGACTTTACAATATGTTTGAAACTAAGTCCCCTGCCTCTGTAACCAGCCCTTTCTCTCCCTCCACAATTCTTACCTTTTGCTATATAATAAGCCAGCTTAGCCACCTCGTCCTGAAAATGAATTGTCCAATCACATGCTTTTTCAATGCTATTGTGCCATTCGTCAAGGTAAACCTTTTGTCTTATGTTAATATGCAGCAAATGAGGCTTCTATGCATGTCAACCTTTAGAAGAGTTACCAAGATCTCTTTATCAATCTCTAGACGCTTATGTTACTATAGGCCAACAAAGAGATGTGCAGTTGCTGTTGTACATAGAGATTGCTTCCTATTGGTTGTGAAGAATTCCAGGATCACTTCTCTGCATTGAGACCACTGTATCCAGAGCTCTTGGAATTTGTCTCAGCATAAGGAAAGCATAAATAGAATAGCTGTTTTGCAAAGTGAAATTCATCTGTTGAAGAGTGAATTTGTCCTAGAATTTTCCTTTATGCCTTTGGTACCAGTAGACACAGATCAAATTTTATATTCAACCATAGTCACACTATCAACTCTCCTAAACTCAGTAATTGTATTTCTACAATTTTAAGTATTTACACTGTGCCACAGTGTTTATCTACAAATGTTATTTAAAGTGTAATAAATACTTGGTTACAAAAATGGAATAAATCACATACTAACTGGTTTATATGAAAGATGTATCTCCTTCCTCCTCTTTTCCATGGTTTCAACTTTCGATTTTATTAACCTTATGTAATATATATCCTTCATTTAAAGCCAGTTCAAAAAAATGTGTACTAAATCTTATTTAGTGTTAATATTTAAAAAGTGAATCACTGATATCACCAAAAATCCTAAAAGTTAAATAAGATTATTTTCAGAAATTACAGGTATTCTTCAAAAACTATTCTAATTGAGTTAAAAAATGCTCAGTCATACATAACTTAGAAAATTGGTAGAAAAACAAATAAATCTCCATAAAACTAGATAATAAAGGCCCTAACATTTCCTGAGGTCAAACTACCACATGTGTGTAATTCATTAGGTCATTTTTTATGACTCTGACCTTGCAGGAAGAGTTCCTACTAAATAAACCTGCCCTCATGTCTCCACAGAAATCCTTTTCTGCCCGGGCTGTCTCTCGCTCTCATCAAAGAGCAGAACATATCTTAAAGAACTTGCAGCAGGAGGAAGAGAAGAAACGCCTGGGTCGAGAAGCCAGTCTCATTACTGCCATCCCCATCACCCAGGAGGCTTGCTATGAGCCCACCTGCACACCCAACTCAGAGCCGGAAGAAGAAGGTGCCCTCTGCACCCGGGACTTCTTTGGGGGCTGAGTCACAGGGAAAGGGCTTGTTTTTAAATAGAAATTAGTGACCTTGTGTGATGTGAGGTGATATGCCCCCTCCATCTCTATCACTTTCTGACAATATCCAAAGAAAGAAGTTGTTGCTTTTTAAAGTCTAGAGTTGGCCCATTTCCCAGGGAAAACATTAGCTGTGCTGAGGGAACCCGTCAGATCATGGATGAAGGCTTGGTTGTGATTCTAGATTCTGGCTAAATTCAGAATGCTTATTAAAGTAAATGCAACCACTCTTTCATCATTAAAAATAGGGTTAATCCAATAACTATTTTCAGCCTTCATACATGTAGACAATTTGTCAGTTGATATAAAAAATGATTGTTGAATCATTTAAATTTCAGTGATTCTGTGTTCTGACTTCCTGGAAAACTTTAGGAGGAACTTTTGTCTGTCTTTTGTAGAGTCGTTGTTTCCTGGTCATTCTAAGTGACTTAAGCCCTGTGGTCTGAGAGCAGTATATACTTGTGGTATAAGCATAACTGTATCTGTGATGATGATAAATTGAGTTGTAAAGTTCACATGCCCCGTTTTGTTTGCCAGTAGAAGAAGTCACCAATCTGGCATCCCGCCGACTGTCGGTGAGCCCCTCCTGCACCTCGAGCACCTCCCACAGGAATTACTCCTTCCGCAGGGGGTCGGTCTGGTCCGTGCGTTCCGCTGTCAGCGCCGAAGGTATGTCCTCTTGCAAGTGCCTTCTTTATTCCTCATGGCTCACATATTTTGAATCTTTTTCCAGTTAACATCACCTTTTTACTTTTACACTGTCCTCATTAAATAACTTATTTGATGACTTGAGGTTAAAAAAGAAAAACAAGAGTGGAATCCTTAAAAAAAAAAAAAATGTTGATTTCACCCAGGAATTCTCATTTTTAAGTTGACCTCTTTTAATTACATTACATGTATTCATATTGCTGACAGTCCTGAAGACATTACTGTAGACAGTAAATGGTTTTCTTCCCTGGCTACACATTACAATCAACTGGGAAGCTTTTTTAAAATGTCCAGACCAATCACAATTACAATCTCTGAAGGTAGGACCCATGTATTGGTTCTTTTAAACCCTCCTTCAATGACTCCAGAGTAGGACGTTATTCTGGAGTAACTTAACAATCAAATTAAGACTAAATATCATGATATTTCTATAATGAAGTCTGATTCTTGATATGGGAGGGGTGGGAGGCAGACTGATGTTCTTCAGCTCCCAAAACATAAAAACTATACTTCTCTAATGAGGAACAACTGGCTAACTGCTATATGGTTATAACAGATATCATCACTGATTTATGAAGTCAGCAAAAAATATATACAGAAATGGAACAAATAGAGCAGTCATTCTCAACCCTTTGCTACACAATCCTAGGGAATTCTGAAAAATGACTGATGCTAGTTATTCACAACTTATGGAGATGGGACCCAAGATATATCTGTTTTTTCACAACACTTTTAATAAGAAATAATTCATATACTGCAAGATTCATCTCTTTGATGTATACAGTGCTGTAGCTTTTAGTATATCCATAGAATATGCAACACTCACCATCTTAATTTTCAAATATCTTTTTCATATCAAAAGAAACCCCATACCAATGGCAATCACTCTTCATCTGCTGCTTCCCTGAACCCAGCAAGAATTAATCTGCTTTTTATTTCTATGGATTTACCATTTCATGTAGATGGAATTGTATGATACATAGTCTTTTGTGACTGGATTTTTTCACTTGGCATAATATTTTCCAGGTTCATCCATGTTGTAGCATGTATCAAGTTTTCATTCTTATTTATTCCCAAATAATTTTCTATCACACTGACATAATTCTTCTTATTTGTCTATCCATCAGTTTCTGGGCACATGGGTTTGTTTCCATTTTGTCTACTATGAATTAGGCTCTTAGGAAAAGACATGTGGAAGTTTTTATGAGGAAAATTGCCAAAGTATTTCCAATGTGTCTTTACCATTTTACATTCCCATCAAAAAGTGCGAGGGTTCCAGTTGCTCCACATCTTTTCCCACACTCCTTATTGTCTGTTTTAGTTTTAGCCACGCCTTTGGATGTGAAATGGCTATCTCATTATGATTTTGATTTGCATTATGCTAATGCAAATGATCTTTTCATGTGCTAATTGACTATTCATATATCTTCTCTAGGAAAATGTCCATTTGAATCTTTTGTCTGTATTTTCTTTATTACTTTTTATGTATTAAATTTGCATATCATTTATTGTAAAAGATATAATTACAATTACATGAAATACAAATGAGAAAGCATTTATCTCAATTCATGAAAGAAGTATGTAGATGTAAAACAAAGTGTCCAGACTGTTATTTGCCCATTTTTAATTTTTTAATTTCATTGTTGAGTGATAAGAATTATTTATATATTTTGGAAACAGGCCATTTGTTAGATAAATGGTTTACAAATATTTTCCTCCACTCTGTGGTTTGGCTTTTTACTTTCTTAATGGCAAGTTTGAAACATGGAAGATTGTAATTTGATTTAAGTCATATATGTGAATATATATGTGTATATTTTATATATATATATATATATATATAAAATTTTGTCACTTGTACTTTTAGTCATATCTAAGAAACAATTGTGTAGCCCAAGATAATGAAGATCTGTTCCTATGTTTTTTTCCCAAGAGTTGTATGGCTTTAGCACTTATATTTAGGAGTCCAGTCAATTTTGAGTTAATGTTTTAATTATGATATTAGAATTCAACTTCATTCTTTTGCTTGTAGATATCTAGTTGTCTGAGTACCATTTATTGAAAATATTCTTTTTTCTTCATTAATTTTTTTGCATTAATGTAAAAAATCAATTGAACACAAATGTAATGGTTTATCTCTGATCTTTCTATTCTATTGATCCATACATCAATCTTTGTGTCAGTAGCATACTGACACATACAGTCTTGATTACTGTAGCTTTATAATAAGATTTTTTTAAGGAAAATATGAGTTTTTCAACTATGTTTTTCTTCTTCAAAATTATGTTAGCTGTTCTTGGTCTCTTGGCACTTTTATGTGAATTGGAGAATCATTTTGTCGACTTCTTAAAAAAAGACACATGAGATCTCATTGCATTGTATCTGTAGATCACTGTGGGATTTATTAAGTCTTCTGATCCATGAACACGTATACTTTTTCATTCATTTAAGTCCTATTTCAACAATGTGTGTAGCTTTCAGTACTTGTACTTCTTTCATTGAATTTATTCCTAAGTATTTTATTATTTTTGATGCTAGTTTATTTAAAAGTGTTCTCCTGCCAGGTATGGTGATGCACACCTGTAATGTCAGGAGCTATAGAGGCTGAGACAAGAGGATTGAAAGTTCAAAGCCACCCTCAGCAAAAGCAAGGCACTAAGCTACTCAATGAGACCCTGTCTCTAAATAAAATACAGAATAGGGCTGGGTATGTGGCTCAATGGTTAAGTGGTCCTGATTTCAATCCCCAGTACCCCCTCCCCCCCAAAATAAGTTATTCTTCTAATTTTACTTTTGAATTTTTATTCCTTATGTATAAAAATACAATTGAGGTCTGGGGTTGTAGCTCAATAGTACAATGCTTGCCTCACATGCATGAGGCACTAGATTTGATCCTTAGCACCACATAAAAATAAATAAAATAAAGATATTGTGTCCATCTACAACTAAAAAGTCTTTTAAAAATACAGTTGATTTTTGTATATCTTGTATCCTGCAGCTTCTAATGAATAGTTTATTACTTCTAATAGTTTCTTGTGGATTCTTTAGGCTTTTTTATACATGAAATTACATCATCTGCAAATAAAGATAATTTACTTCTTTCCTACTAATCTGAATGTCCTTTTTCTCTTTATTTTACTATCTAATAGTACTGGCTAAACATCCAGTATGGTTTGTATAGGAGAGGTGAGATCAGATATTTTTGCCTTGTTTCTGATTTTAGGGGGAAAGCATTCAGTCTTTTACTATTGAGTATTCACTAACTTAATCCAGTTAGTGTTAGTGGATTTTTTATTTAAAAAAAAATCTGTGGGTTTTTAATAAATAGCCTTTTTAATGTTGATGAAGTGCCCTTCATTTCCTAGTTTTGTTTTTTCTTTTTTATTATGAAAAGTGTTGGGTTTTATCAAAGGCTTTTTTGTACTTATTGAAATTCTCATGAGTTTTTTTTTTATTCTATTAGGATATATTTGTTGCTTTTTATATGTTGATCCTCCCTTGCATTTCTGAGATAAATCTCATTTGGTCATAGTATATAATCTTATATAGTTCTAGATTCAGTTTACTAATCGCTTGTTGAAGATTTTTATCATCTGTACACATAAGGGATACTGACCTGTTTTTCATTTCTTGTGATGTCATTATCTAGTTTCAGTACAAAGCAATACTGACTTATTAGACTGATTTAAGAAGTGTTTCTTTCTCTTCTAATATTTAGAAGTTTTTGTGAAGAATTAGTGTTAAATATCTGTCCAGTATTTGGTGGAATTGGCCAATAAAGTTACCTGGGTCTTGGCTTTCCTTTGTGGAAAGTTTTTTTTTATTACTATAGTAATCTCTTTGATATAAATCTACTCAAATTTTCTATTTCTTCCCTAGTCAACTTCTTTAGATTATTCCTTCCTAGAGACTTGTGTATTTAATCTACATTCTCTAATTTATTTATGTGTACTTGTCCTTAATATTTCTTTGCAATCCTTATTATATTGATAATTATGATTGGTAGTGATGTGTGCACTCTTTTTCCTCAGTTTTAGCAATTTGGGTCTTTTTTTTTCTTTTCTCTTTCTCAGTCTACCTAAAGATTTGTCAATTTTATTGATCTTTTTCAAGGAATAGTATTTAATGATGTGATTCAATATCTGACCATTGGTTATTTGGAATTTACTGTTTGATTTCTATATATTTGTAAATTTCCAAGTTCTTATACAATTATTGATATATAATTTAATCTCTTAGGGTCAGAAAACATATTATTTCACCTTCTTAAACTCATTGAGGCTTGTTTGATTACATATATTCTGAACTATGTCTCAGAAAAATGTTTTATTATTATTGTATATGTATGTTAGGTTTAGTTGGTTTATAATGTTGTTCAAGTCCTCTATTCCTTTTATGAAGTCTGTCCAGTTGTTCTAAACATTACTGAAAGTGGAATAGTGAAGTTTATAGTGATTACCTTTGAATTATCTATTTCTCCCTTTAATTCTGTAAGTTTTTACTTCTTAATTTTTGGGGCTCTGTTGTTGTTACAGATGCATGTAAAATTGTTTTCCCAATGGGTTGATTTTTTTATAATTACAACATGTCTTCCTTTGCCTCCAGTAAAATTTTTTATATTAAAATTCAATTTGATAATAATATAGATGTTCCAGCTTTCTCTTAACTATTGTCCATATGGCATATCTTCTGCCATCTTTCTTCCGTCTTATTTGTGTCTCTGAAACTATATGACTCTAATAAATACTATATATTTTAGTCATGTTTGTTTGTTTTTTTAAATTGATTTTGTTCGTTCCTTATAATTATATATAACAGTGGGATTCATTGTGAAATATTCATATGTATAAACATACATATGAATGCATGTAACATAATTTGGTCAACTTCTTTCCCTCCCTTTCTATACTTACCTTGGGCTCCCTTTCACTTACATTTTCAAGAGATCCCCCCTCACTTTTTTCCTCTCTATCTTCTACCTGTGAGAGTAAACATTCAACCCTTGACTTTCCAAGTTTGGCTTATTTCACTTAACATAATACTCTCAAGTTCTTTTTCACTTTTTATTTTTACCGCTCATTCTGTTTCTTGATAGGAATATTTTGTCCATTTTTACTTAATGTAATTATGGATAAAATAAGATTTATATCTGACATTTTACATGTAAAAGATATGGCATGCAAAAGACAGATTTATTTTTATTGTTATTTTGTATTATAGCTGTCATGTTTTATGTAACATATATAAAGTATTAAAATAGAAAATACACTACTGATAGAATATCTTTGTCTAGTTGAGTCCCAAATCTAAGCTTCCTTAAAGACAGTTTCTATTGACTGCTTTTATTTCTCTATGGACACTATTTTCTTGATGTCTTTGCATGCCTCATAATTTTTTATCAAAAAATGGAAAATTTAAGTTATATCATGTGGGAGCTTTGAAAATCAGACATCCTCTTTCTAAATTGGGGCGTGTTATTGCTAGAAGTTGTGTTATTATTTGTTTGGTTTCTGACTGTTCTGGACTAATTGTTAAAAATCTGCATACTTTCTTGAGTATGATCACCTAAATCTCTTCAGTTAAATTAGTGATCAGGTAATGATTAGACAGAGCTTTTTCTTAAATGCCAGGTACTGAAGAGTCTCCTAGCCTTTGCTGGAGGGCTCTATAGATGTACTGAGTCACCTTCCTGTTCCAGTAGTTTAAGACTCTGCCTTGGCTTTCACTATTTCACTTTATGCTTGGGCAGAGCCTCAAGGTCAGCCAGAAGTGAAAGGTTAGGAATTTAGGTCTTTCATGAGCGAGAGCACACCCTTGCACATTCATGCAGCCATCTAGATACCAAGAATGTGTCAGAGACCTACATTCTCCAGATTTTCCTTTATATTTTTCTGCAGATTCTTGCTTGCCCCAGCTGATACAAGCACCTCAGCCAGCTGTAATGTGAGACAGTTGTTTGCTAATTCTTTTTGGCCAATGCCCTGGGTATAAATCATTTGCACTAAGCAAGCAATGAGCAAAGTCAAATAAAGACAAGTGCTCTGCGTGGGGATTTTCCAAATAGTGGCTAAATAGTTCAAGTTGTGACATTTCTCTAGTGACAAGGTTTTTAGGAGCTCCAAACCTGCTATACCCGTAGAGGCTGTTAGGCTGCTGGTATTTACATCTGCCATGGATATGCAGCTACTAATTTCCAAGGCTACCAAGAAGCCAAAGAAAGGCAGAGTGAAGAGAGAAAGTTAAAAAAGCAGAAACACTAGCAATCATACCAAGATTCTGCTTTTTGATTTTTAACAAACACTCCTTAAATTGTTCTCAGATTTTGGTTAATTTTTAAAGTTCTGAGAACGTTTATTTTGACTATATTTTCCAGTGTTCTTATTGCTTTTATGGTAGATATGGGGAATCTTTATTATTATTCCTTAAGTGCCTACCCAGTGTATCTGTCCATATAATGTTTAAAGATTTTCACATATATCTAGGGTGAAACCAGGATTGAGAGCAACTAAGTAAGTCTCCTACCCTCCAGTCCTTCATAAGACCTCTAAAATCCCAAATAACTACATACACTGAAATATGAGAATCAAAGACTCCCTGTTCTTTAAGCACTCTAGAAAAATGACTTACTTTGTATTAATAATAAAATTAGTTTTTTTATTGAGCTGTAAAATGTCTTTCCTACATTCCTTGACTATTAAATCTAAACTCATTGTATTCCCATATGAAATAATTGTTCAAATTTATTATTAATCATATTTATCAGTGAACATAAGAACATGAATATGAGTGGGCTGTTATTCTCACCTGAAACGTGTATATGTTTTCTGCTACTCCATATTCATACTTACCACTTCCAGTTGCATCTGTGAAAAACGACTTAGTCTCCACTTAAAATGTGATCTTTGAGTTCATGTTATGAGCTGATCTACCCAGAATGTCCATGCTTCTTTCTCCATAAAACAAGAAAAAAAGACAGTATTTGTGAAGTGGGTTGGTTTTGTTATTTAACATGAGAGGAGACACTCTATGTAAATCCAACTTTTAAAAAATTATGATATTTCATCATTGCTGTGGATTATACCACTAAGTCGGTAAGACTTGAACTGAACTGAAATGCTGTTGTATTAGAATTACATCACTGGTGAAAGCACTCTGATTTTGTCTCCCCCTCCAGATGAGGAGCACACCACGGAACACACACCAAACCACCATGTGCCACAGCCCCCACAGGCCGTGTTCCCTGCATGCATCTGTGCAGCAGTGCTGCCCATTGTTCATCTCATGGAGGATGGTGAGGTGCGGGAGGATGGAGTAGCAGGTACAGTGTTGACCCGTCACACCTTCCGTCATGGGCTTAAGGGTTCGTCTGATGGAGAACAGTAGATTCCTCTTGAACATGTTACCCACTGAACACATACTGAATGGTTTTATGCATTTATTATAACTACAGATTTGTAGCTTAGAATGCCAACACTGTCACTTTTGCGGCAAGCATAGTGTTAGTCTGCCATGCTATAAACTTCCATATCTCATCAATTTATGACCTCCTCCTCCCATACTTGTATAACCAATAAATAGCATTTACAAAGAAGTAGTTAGGTCCAGGAAGGTTATCTATGACCAGAAAACAAAACAACACTTAACTTGGTCAAGTGGAAATGAAACAGTCACTGTGTCCATCTTAGAAATTGTAGCTGTTCATTTGATACCACAAAAAACATCTTTCCTAATTGCAAAATGAAATGAAAAACTAGGGGGAAAGATGAGTTATATTTGTGATAGATAAAAGGTTAATATTCTTAAATTTTTGAATTAAGAATAAAGTTAAAACTCAGTATCAATTTTAAAAACCCCTGTAGAAAAATGGGCAAAGGATATGAACAGTTTATTGGCCATTAACACCTGTAAACAACTGTTTAAAACAGTGAAAGCTTATATGTCAGTTACAAAGTAGGCAAAGATTTCCTTAAAATACCCCAGTTGGTGAAGAGGCAGGAAAAAGAGCATCCTCAAAACTTGGTGTTCAAGCATAAAATTTGGTGCAAACATTCTAGAATGGGGTTTCATTATGTGGATCAAAAACTTAAAAGTGTAAAAAATTGGTTTCTAGCAATTTCATAAAGCAAAAATGGAGACTATATAAAAGTTTATAAAGGACACTGAATATTATATAAAAAAAAGTCTGGAAAGAATTTAAATGTGCTATACCACAGGCAATTAAATTAATCTTTTTATGCCAATTGAGAGTAATCTGTACACATAAGAAATCATATTCTAGAATATTAACATAAAAACTGTTCTTCATATTGCTAAATTTAAAAATTGAGTATGAAACAATGTTTCCTATATAATGTTTCAACATATTTGTTAATTATGTATTTCCTATATATAAAAGGACATCCTTCAGACTGTTCATAGCTATTATTATGATTGGTGGTCTTCCCATTCTTATTTTTCCCTTTGTGGTATTCTGTGTTTTCCAGGTTTTAAGCATCAAACTGCCTTATTAGAATAATGAGGATAAAAAGTATTGTAAAGATATTTTTGCAACCAATTTCAAACCTAACAAAAATCCACACCTTTCAAAATTATTTATAGGGATACATGAATGCTAAAGCTTAGTATTATGTATTTCTTATTCATTGATTTATAAGGCTCTGAATTTCAGTTGGATGGTTAATTTCTGAAGCAAAAATTGGTATTGTGTGTTGAAAATATAGACTGAAGGTTAAAGTTATGCTAAATTCTATAAATTTATCCTTATGTATATTATTATACATCAATTTATCCATAATATACATAAGGATAAATTTATGCTAATTCTAGAAAACTAGTGGAATTGGGAATGCTGTTTAGACTGATCCCTTTGCCCACTGGCTTTCTTAGTCTGGTTGCTTGCAGGTAATCTTAGTCTGACTACCTTTTCCAAAGTAGGAGAACATCATTTCTCATGAGGACTGATTATTTTTAAGAGTCTCTCATCAGTAACGGGAACCCAATTAGTACTGGCTTAACTACTTTAACTTACCAAAAGAGATATTATTTAAAGCATCCATGTAGACTTTAAAAGACCATCTGTAATTCATGTACACTTTAACCAAATATATTTTCCAACACTAAATAATTACTTTAGGAATTTATGTCATAAGCAATGAAATATGACTTTAATATAAAGACTTACCACTGCTCATATTATTGTGGTTTCCACAACACAGACATCACAAAGTTATTCTTTGCAATGCTAATACTTAAAGACCATCTTACTCTTTTTTCTTAACTTTTCTTTACATGTGAAAATGTTCAGTGAGAACAAGAAAAAGAACGAATATTCACCTTTCAAAAGAAAAAGAGTTTAGAGAATCTTTCTAAGGCAAAATGGAGAAACTAATTTAAGCTTGGTTAATTGTTTGAATAGTGTGTAATAGTGTGTAGATTTATCTCCATTTAAGACAAATGTTCAATTTTTTTTTCCTCTTCTAAAGTGAGTGCTGTGGCCCAACAAGTCTTATGGAATTGTCTAATTGAAGATCCATCAACTGTTCTTCGACATTTTCTGGAAAAACTGACAATCAGCAATAGACAAGTAAATTCCTCTTCCTTTCCAGTGTAGTTATGAATGTGAATACTGTAAAAAGCAAGTTAAAGACTCTGTATAGTGCTGTGCATACATAGCCAAAGAGTACTTTTTAAAATAATGATGATGAGCAATATTAAATTTTGCTGTTTTCTTTCAAATTTGTTACTTGACATCTGCGTGTTTAAGTATGTTACTAGTGATAACCCTAAATCTGAAAGACTCTCAATATTTTGAATGAAGACTAAATTTAGTATAATGTTGTTAATATTGGATACATTTGTTGAATTCTGAGTCTGTGGTACAGGTGGGGTTATTAAAATAGGTGAACACTCTTCTTTAGTCAAAAAGCTAATTTGCCAGACCACCCTATAAGAAAATTATGTAAAAACAGTTTGCTGAGCAATGAAAAAAATATACTGATAATTAAGAATTATTTGTTTCTACATTATGACCATATTCATTTGAATATTAGGTTTAGTTTCTGAAAATAAGTTAGTTATGGCCCAGTTATCCTCTCTTGGCCTCACTTTTCTTGTTAACTCAAAACTTAGGAAACAGAATTATGAGGTTCAAAAGTTTAGTAAACTTGGTTTGTTTAATGGTTTCTCAACATAGGTCTTTCTTACATTCCCACCACACCTTGGAGGGCATGCCATGGCAGATAGTTAACTAAATATACAGCTCTAAAGGTTTGCCCATGACCTGTAGATACAGTGTAAAGTTTTATTAAAAAAAAAAAACACAGATGTCCTTGATATTTATGTCAGCTCCTAGAAGAAAGGTGTTAGATAAATACTAAGATTAGATAAATACTGAGTATCACATGTATTATAAGTATACATGTGCATCACATAAACTATATTAAAATGTTGAGCATTTAAATTAAAGTCTGAGCAAAAAGTTAAAAATCTCCCCCAATTTTCAACAAATTAATTTTGTTTCCTACAGCATGGCACCTGAACAAGACATTAAAATTCTGCTCTCTTTTCAGGATGAATTAATGTACATGCTGCGCAAACTTCTCTTAAACATTGGAGACTTTCCTGCTCAGACATCTCATATCCTATTCAACTACTTGGTGAGTGTCAGTAGTCAATAGATTATGTTGATTTCCAAGTAAGAAGCAGGAACATGAGATAAAAGTCTCAGGGTTTTTAAAACATAATTTTTCGTTAATTGAGAGACAGGTGAGTCTTAGTAAGTGGAGTCCACCACTCTTAGTAGAGGAAGACCCTGCCTGCCACAGTTTTGACACATGGTGGATACTCTACAAACATGTTTTCCCACTCTTTCTTTAGCATTGTGCGACTTCCTTATTTTGGTTCATGTCATTTTTAGGCATTCATTCCCTTTTCCTGTATTACCATTTAAAGTGTATGCCTGTGCGCGCGCGCGCGCACACACACACACACACACACAGGAGCAAGTATTTCCCTAGGTAGAAAATATTTGTAAGTGGATTTTTCCATGACAGCTGTCTATGCTTAAACCTCATCTGAAAACTCCTTCCTGACACTTCAGGTCTTACCAGTTTCTTCACATGAATATGCATTTTGGGGACTGGGACATGATGACTATTCTTTGAAACTACACCTTAATTCAGGCAGACAGAAAGCCAAATTAACGTCTCTGTTGGGAGAACTCCTTTCCTTCTTCCTCACTATCGTCAGGGAAGTACTTGTCCATATGTATATGCATATGCATCCATAGCAGGGTGACAAATTTAACTCACACTACAACTCCCATGGACAGAGAATATTGTAATTCCTTTCTCTTGTCTGTGACTAATTTGGTCTTCCGGAGTGCCCACTTGCCTGTTGGCAAGGGGAACAAAATATAAATAAGTGTCCAATCTCGTTATAAGTTCAGACTGATACAAAAATATGAACTGCACTTTTGGATAGTGTTCAGTCTTTCTTGGATAAAATGCTTATTCTCTAGGAAGCCTCCTTCTTCCCACTGCTTTTGTTTGTAAGAACCATGTGGAGTGGGGGAGGAAAAAAGACCTTTCTTCACGGTCTATCCCTGTGTTTCCTCTGGCTGCTACACTTGTGAGATAATGTTCTTTGTCTGACTGGTGGCTAGATGCCAGGTTGGCAAAAACGGAAGCTCTTGACTCTGGAAACATGAGGCCTGTCTGCTCCCAGTGGTATTTGCTGGAAGTCTCAATCTCACCTCAACTCTGGCTGGTGCTGTAAATGCCCATGAGTCTGGCTCAAGCATAGGAAGTCCACCAGCTGGAGTGTCCTGTTCAGCTACTGCAGCCATTTGGAAAACTCTCCAGTCACGGGTCCACTGTTTTAGGGTCCTGGCTATGTCACACCAAAAAGCAAAGATAGATTAGCAAAGACAAATGTCATGGCCTCCCTCAGTGTAAGTATGTGCCCTGCCAAGTTTACATTGTGTCGAGGTTGGTATGGAAGGGAAACCCAGAGACTGGAGGCAAGAGCCCTTTCGATGTTACCTTCACTTGCCCACATGCCTTCCCAGGTCACCAGACAGGGGAAATGCTTGCCTAGACCATTGCTCTCCTCCATCTTTTAATTCTGCAGCGAGTAGATGAGCATTTAATTTTTCTTCTACTACATTCTCCTTCTGTCTATTTCAAGTGAGCCTTAGAGGTGAACATAAGTCCTCCCAGGTAACAGATAAGCTAATAGAGAAAAGGACTGGCCATACTTGGACCTTGCTTTAAAATCTTAAAAATCTTATTTTGCATGAATATACCTTCCAATCTCTGCATTTCTGTCCAGACTCTACTCTTTCCCCAAATCCCAGGCAGATGACTGCTTTGGGTGGACAAGGAGAAGGGGCTTGTATTCAGAAAGAAAAAACAGTAAAGGGAAGAGTCAAATTTTAAAATAACCCTTATGAGATATTCCTTTTTTCTAATTGCTGTCAGAGTTGTAGATGGTAGGGATGTTGGCAACACTGACTCATCACTTCCAGACTCTTAAATCCACTGTTTGACTTGACCTGGCAACTTTAATGTGGGGCAAGAGTAACTGTGGGAATGTGAAGACTTTTGCATGAGTGTGGTACCTTGGTAGTTCTAAGGGAATACATCTCAAAATCCTTAATAAGCATGAACCAGTTCTTAAGCTTGTCTGTCATCTCAGTCACCAATCTACTACTGTACACAAAGAAGGCCCATGGCCCCATCTCAGATATCTGGCACCTGAATGCTCTGATAGCATGTAAGATAGAATCGGAAATGTACATCAGTTTTAAGGAAGACACACTTTAAGCCCATCCCGTTTCCATCTTTTATAGATTTCGGCTAGAGGTGATATTTGACACTCATTAAAGCTTTAGCATTCAGAACCATCAAAGCAGATGAGTTTAGTGACCCTCATTATTTCAATATAATGGAAAAGTTTCCCAGGACTGCCGAATTTTTCAAGAAACAATGGCTAAACCCACAGGGGAAATTCGTACATTATTCTTTTCTGATTTCGTTGTGTACTATTGAAAGGTAGTCAAGAGTTATTACATCAAATATTCCAATTATAGTAAGTCCTCATCTTATTTTATAGAATGTTAAACATTCTACTTCCTACTAAAAAGTAGATTTAGAAGACATTTTAAACGTCAACTTTAAAATATGAAAAACGGCACATTTTTTCAACATGTTAGAGGGCACACAAACAAAACTTTTGAATTTGCTGATTTGGAAAAGCAGGGCATTCTTAGGTTCAGACTGTTAGACTATTTGCTGCAGCTGGTGTGTGGGTAAACATCACATACAGATTAATTTTGGATGGCTTCTGTACCCGAGAATACTAGGAGATATGGTGTCTGTAAGAATGATTTTTATGCCTTCTTCTTAAAAATTGGTCATTTTAATGATACATAATAATATATGGAAGCCTGTTTGTCAATTTTCCAATTCCACCCTCTCCTGATTAGTGCCATTGAAAGTGTTAGAGAAGCATTTGAACAAAGAATGTGAAGTCACAGGAGAAGATTCAAATTTTAAAAAGAAAAGAAAAGGAACTGAGAATGTGAGCTCAGGACCACTGTGGCTTTGTGAACGCTTGTTCTAATTTCAGGTGGGATTGATCATGTACTTCGTGCGAACCCCTTGTGAATGGGGGATGGATGCCATTTCAGCCACTCTGACTTTCCTGTGGGAGGTGGTTGGGTACGTGGAGGGCCTTTTCTTCAAGGACCTCAAGCAGACAATGAAGAAGGAGCAGTGTGAAGTAAAGCTCCTGGTGACTGCTTCCATGCCAGGTAAAAAAAAAAAAAAAAATTATGAATAGCCCTTTGAAAGACCATGGATGCTCTTTCATTCATGAGAAAATTTTCAGAGTTCTAACCCCCAGAATGGAGTTCATCAAAGAATTTTTGTTTAATCCAATCAGAGAAAAAACAATAGACCCTTTAAAAAGTGAGCAGTTGCCAGATGAAAAGGGACACATCAGAACTGAGATCCTCGTGAATCAGTCCTTGAAGGACTGCCAAGGTTAAAGATGTATGGAAGTCTCTCGCAGAGGAAAGCTGAACTGAAAGCCTTTTTGAGTGAATTTTTGGCACTGCAAGGAGAATGATATTGTCTGCATGGCAGGGACCCCAGTCCTTTGTAAACTCAATGAGAGATGGCTTTATGAAAGATTGGAAAAGGGAAAAGCAGGAAGAGGGAGAATTACAAAAGAACATCAAGTGTGATATGAACTCTAGATACAGTTCCTTTTCACTTCACACAGCTTGTTTGTCCTTAAGATAAAGATTTTACCAAGCCTTTATCCTTGTTCAGTGACGATAAAAATAAAAGAATTGGTCATTTTAATAGAAATAAAGAGAAAGACAAAGTCATTCAGAGATGAGAACATAGGTTCTGGCAGCAGAGAAGCCTGTGTTAAGTCAGCACTGCCGTTTATCAGTCATGCAATTAGTATCAGCTGTGAAAAGAACATCATTTGTGTAAGGCTTTCTTTCCCTGTGTGCAGAATAGGAATATAATTCATACTTCACAATCACAAGAACTCAATGAGTTTAAGTATATAAAATACTTGCTGCCATACCTGACCCATGGGAAGCATTCAATAAACAGTTGAATATTTGTGTGTTCTGTAGAGTATCCAAAAATGTGATCGGGTTTTTGTTATAGTAAACAAATTCATTTTGTCACTCATGTACTTTAGAACAACTTGTTAAAAATCAAGGTATATTATAATATTCACAAAGTTGTATAATTAATGAATGAAGTAAAATAAACATTTTTTTCATGTGTGTGTAGGGGGGGGGGCGTGCTGGGGATTGAACCCAGGGCCTTGTGCATGTGAGGCAAGCACTCTGCCAACTGAGCTCTATTCCTAACCCAAAATAACATGTTTTAACCAGCTAAAGTAGAGTACAGAAAATGTGCATTTAAACTACATTTCAGGAACTTGTTTTGGTTTTGCTAATATCTTTGTTTGTATTTTTTCAACTGTCATTGCCAGGTAATCTCATTTAAAATACAGGAGTGTATTACTTGTTGCAGTGCTTAAGGTTTGAATTTTGACTCTCCCACTAAATAAATATATGTCTTTGGATATGTTATTAAATTTCTCTCTAGCCAGGCATGGTGGTGGATGCCTGTAATCCTAGCTGCTTTGGAGGCTGAGACAGGAGGATTATGAGTTCAAAGCCAACCTCAGCCATTTAGTGAGGCCCTAAGCAACTCAGTGAGACCCTTTCTCTAAATAAAATATTTAAAAGGGTGGGAAATGAGGCTCAGAAGTTAAGTGCCCCTGGGTTCAATCCCTGGTAACAATAACAAAAAAAAAATTTTCTCAGTTTCTCTCGTATTTCTATTTGTAAGATGAAGATCATGTCATGAGTTTGCTGGGGGATTTAAATACAATTATGTGGGCAAAAGTATTGGGAACTCCATAAATGGTAGCTATCATTGTTTAAGAAGTGAACACATTTAAAATACACATTCAGATATTAATAAAGGAGTACAATTAGTACAATACTCATATTAAGCACTCACTAACTATAAATTAAGAATCAACTTGATAATATTTTAAGGCTTTCTGCTTTAAATACAAACTTTCCTGTAGTGGGGTCCATTTATTGTGATTTTTATTGTCTGTAGGTACCAAAACGTTGGTAGTTCATGGACAAAATGAGTGTGACATTCCAACTCAGTTACCAGTCCATGAAGACACTCAGTTTGAAGCCCTGTTGAAGGTAGGAATGACCTTTGACAAAACGATTTTTATGCACAATGTCTATGGTCACATCTGTGAACACCCATTTAGAAAGAAATGGCATTTTTCTATCTCCAAAGGAATGTGCGATATTCTTTATTCTTTGAGAATCTGCTCCATTATTAAGTACTTATGTCATTTTCCCCAGTTTTCACTGACATTTTTAGCTTTGCATTGAAGTAGGCCAAGTCAGGAGAGTTTCTGTCTTGGTTGTAGCAGCAGCATGAACTCTGATGTTGCTCCTCACTTCTCTGGAACTCTGTGAATTCCACCTTAGGAGCTTCCTAGCATCACTTGTGGTCATTCTGAAGGTGACCTGGTTTTGCCCACTAATGGCACTGGGGTAACCTTTAGCTGTTGGCTAATGATCAGGCCAGAGATCCCTTTTGTGGCACCCAGTTGAATCTATATACAGTCTTGACTTATCACCTGTAGAAATTATTGGTGAAACAAGCCGAGTGTGGTGGCACACACCTGTAAGCCAAGCGACAGGGGAGACTGAGGCAGGAGGATTGCAAGTTCAAAGCCAGCCTCAGCAAAAGCCAGGCACTAAGCAACTCAGTAAGACCCTGTATCTAAATAAAATATATACCTTAGAATAAATCAGGTGGATCAAGAAAGTATTTTCTAGTGTTTATGGCAGTGATTCTTCTAAAAAGAAATATAATCAATAGCTACGCTTGCCTGCAAAGTTCTTAAGATAAAGTAGTAAGTAAACTAGTACAGTAATTCCCTGTTTGAAGTTCAAACTTTCAGTAATCTAATTTTCTGGAACACACTCTGGATCCAGATGTAAGTAGAAAAGCCTCCTAAAAACTCATCTTTGCCAGACTTGTATATTTTATTTCAGTGGAAGGGGTCATTCCTTCTCCTTCAGGCTTTACCTAGCCATCTCCAGAGATTTTCTAAGGTCTAGTGAAGCAAAATTCAATAATCATTCCATTTGTATGCACATGTTGAATGGTAATGAATCAAACTGCAAGTTCAAACCTTGCTCCACCATGGCCAGCATGACCCAAATCAAATAATAGGGCCTGTATAGCCACAGTTTCTTTTTCAACAATACTAGGATTCTAGTTCAGGTTATATGAGTTATCTACATGGAAAGCATTGTATACGGTATGTAATAAGTGTTCCATGTATTATACTTTGTATTTTCCTTAATAGTCTTACTAAACATGTTTTTTCCTTGATATTGAGACCAGTAGGTGCCACTGTGTCCCCACAGTTCATCACTTAGTCTGAATTATAACGGGACATCTCTGAGCACTGTGAGAACAGACAGTTCATATTACGTGATTAGTCTTTATTGCATCATTTTTGTATAACCATGAATATATATCCATATCCATATATATATATATATATATAATATATATAATATATGAAAAATATTTTAAAATCCTTGCAAGAAGCTATTTGTTCTTCCAATACTTGTGTCTTCCACCTTATTAACTAGCAAACAATATGTTCCTGGTCAACATATATTAAAATTTGTTGCTATTGTTCTAGGAGTGTCTGGAGTTTTTCAACATCCCTGAATCCCAGTCCACACATTATTTTCTGATGGATAAGCGATGGAATCTCATCCACTACAATAAGGTGAGACTGCAGTAATGACGCACATGTTTTGTGCCAAAGGTTCAAAGCACCTTTCCTAGGCACAGCCAGCAGTGAGGTAGACCTTGTTGTTTAGAGGGGCAGAGCATGGCCTCTGGTGTCTACGTGACTTTGAAAGGGTTGCTTTACCTTTCTGCCCTTCAGTGTCCTTTGTAAAGTGAAGGTGATGATAGTACCTGCCTCAGGGCAGTTGTAATCATTGATGGAGGTAGACCAGGAGAGCATGTGGTTATTCATCATAATTATGTCAAAGTGAAAAATTAAATTGCCCATATAAAAACTGTGTGTGTCTAATGGGATTTTTAAGGCCATTCTGGTTCTCTTTCTATGTTAAACATGGCCATGGTGACCTGATCTAATGAGCCATAGGGCCCTCATGGTGACCCCTGGTTTCACCTTCAAGTAAACTTCTCCTTTCAGAGTGTTGTCTAGTATGTTGCCTCCTAGCTTTGCCCCTGTGCCTGGAAAGGGCACTCCACCTGGATGGGTTGAAGCTTTCCTAAGCAGGAGTTTGAAAGCATAAAATTATGAAGAATCAAAACTGTTAGAAAACAAATGAACTTTTTTGTCTGACCTTTGGGTAAAAAGGAAATGAGTAAAATTTAACCATTTGAATTTTCTTTCTCTCTCTTTGTGTAATCCACACAGACCTATGTTCGAGATATTTATCCCTTCCGGAGGTCAGTATCTCCACAGCTGAACCTCGTACACATGCGTCCAGAGAAGGGACAGGAGCTCATTCAGAAACAGGTGTCTGACCACTCAGTTCTATCCTATGTCGTGGTGTCATTGGAACCGATCATCTGTAATTGTGTTGCCCACCCAGAGCTTCTGTGATTCCATTGTGATCCTCTCTGGAAAAAAAATGGATGAGTGACCTTGTTCAATAGATTGTCCCCCAAAATAGTGTTACGTTTTATAGATTGGATGGTGAATAGGCATTAAGAAAAAATCACGTAAAGTAATGCCATAATGAATTATTGAGTATAAGCTATGGAAATCCTAATTTATTGACCCATTGATTTATAAGTGTGATATTCATTTCACATTTTTGTGAAACAAGATTAGAAGTACATATACTATAGCCTCTAGATCAGTATCAGAAGTTTCCACCAGCTAGAAAAAAAGTAAAAGGGGTCAATATTGTTATCCTGAAAAAAAGCATTGAACTAAGGACTAGAGATTGTTTTCCATTCAGCTCTGCTACTGACCAAGGATCTGACCTTACTATTATTTCTTAAAACAGGAAGAGACAAAATCAAGTAGTTATCTTTAGGTTTAAGATTGAAGATCAGAATAATATTTACATATGTAGCCTCAAATCAGACTTTGACCTTAAGGAAACTCTCCATTCTTCATGCAAAATGTGGCTTTAGTACACAATTCTAAAGTAAATACAATTTTAATATTGTCTATGTATTACCTTTTTTTTTAAAATGAAATATCTAACCAAGAATTTCAGGATATTTGATTATTTCAATTTTGTTTTCTGCCATGTCAAGAACTAAATGAGAATGGAATAGATTTAGATAACTTAAGTCATTTTAAGCAAAATAGCTACTGTTAACTACCTAAATTACTTTTGAAAGAAAGAAAATACTAAATGTGTTGCAAGGTGTGAGGTGTTGGGCAAAAATGAAAAATCTTAAGAACAACTTCTAAAACAATTTTACCAAAATGATCCTAGACTCTAATTTGACAGAGGATAATCAACAATAAATAAAAGCATAATCAATAATGGTGCTTTGCTTGCATGTATTTACCATGTTTAAGAAAATCTTTCAAAAATGTATTTCAAAAGAGTGCCATGAAATGAGACCCTGTTTGTATACTCTAAGTTGGAATCTTAAGGCTTTTAAATTCCCCAGAGAGATGACAATATGGATTCCTAGGTTTCTAGCTCAGAAGTCCCTCAACAGCCGCTTATTATTTATAAGCATCTGGTTGCTCACTTGATCATCAAGAGAAATGGAAGTAAGGGAAGGGACCCAGAGTCCCATGTGCTTGTGCATGCCACCTAGGCTCAGGGCCAAAGGGCATCAATTAGGGACCATGAGCCTTTTTCTCAAGATAGGTTTTTCCTGGTTCCATTTCAATCTTTGTTTAAGAGACAAACCCAGAACTGCCAGTAAACAGTTTCAGGCACTGATGGAAATCGTAGAAGCAATTGAAACTGACCCAGTAAAAGAAGATCATCCACATTATGACCCCCCAGACAAAGAGACTTTTGGGAATAATGAACTCTCTTGACAATGCTGCCTTCTGCTCCTCCAGACTGCAAACGCCACAAGAACATCTTCCTCCTTCAGAGCAGATGGAAGCAGAGACTGAGAGTCAATTAAGTATTGTTTGCTTTCTGTGTGATCAGAAAAAAAGCCTTTCTCCCTTATTCTGCTTTTCCCTTTTTCATTTTGTCAACCCGATTTGTCACTGAGAATTTTGCTCCAGTTTCTGTACTCTGCAACTTGGAAGTTCCTAACCCTGCTTTTGTTTTCTGCTAGGTGTTCACCAGGAAGCTGGAGGAGGTGGGGCGGGTGTTGTTTCTCATCTCCCTCACGCAGAAGATCCCCACAGCCCACAAACAGTCCCACGTCTCCATGCTTCAGGAAGACCTACTCCGCCTGCCCTCATTCCCTCGGAGTGCTATAGATGCCGAATTCTCACTCTTTAGTGATCCTCAAGGTATCAGACAGGACAAAGCCTCTCCTCTCCAGGGCTTTCCTCACACACTTGTTTTGTCCCCACTTGAAGAGCAGCTTTATGAGCAGACAGTTAGGGGAACCCGTGGTTCTCAGACCTGAGTGTGCATCAGAATCACCAGGATGACTTGTTAAAACTCACATTGCTGAGCCCCACCCTCCACCTACGAATGAGTTCTAGGCTGGGGTCCAAACTTGCCCCACTAGGCATGCTGGTGCTGCCATTCCAAGCACCAAACTTGGAGAGTAGTACTCAAAGTGAATGGTGAGGGAGCAAGGTAAGGATGGTGGTAGGGAGGGGAGTCCCTACGGAAAACATAGGTATGTATATGAACTTCAGAAGAAGACAAAACTAACCTGGGGTGACAGAAGTCAGAACGGTGGTTGCCTCTGGGTTAAGAAATGAACTTTCTGGAAAGGGCACAAGGGAACTTTTGGAGATGATGAAAATTGTCTGTATATTGATTGGGTATTGGTTACAAGTGCATATTTGAAACTCATCGAACTCTACATTTAAGATGTGTGCATTTTAATCAAATCAAATCCAAAGTGAGAGACAGAGAAACAAAAAGAGATACAGTTTGGAACCCAACTCTGTTACTGTTATTAATTTGGTACTATTTACTTGAATTAGCATCCCTGTGCGTCACTGTCCTCCTGCAGAAGGGACAGAGCAATAGTGGAAAGAGCTCCAGCCTGAGGAGTGGTTCGGAGGCCAAGCACTAATCCCAGCCCTGGCTTTTTCTAGCTAGAATAGCTTACACTTTCTCAAAGCTTCAGTTTATTGAGCAGCAGAATGCTGCCCTGGCTTGACCATAGAGTTCATTCCAAGTGGTGCTGATAAAAGTCTTTTGAGAGCTAGGAAGCCTCATCCTAATGCCAGCAACTGTGTGCTGGAAAAGCCTTTTAGCAGGAGATCTCACCCCAGAGGAACAAATGGGAAACAGCAGCACCCTGGCGTTTGATCCCCTGCTTTTGCTGATGGGATTGGTGTGGTACTAATTCCCTCTCTGCTGTTTCATGTTCTCACAGCTGGGAAGGAACTGTTTGGCCTTGACACACTTCAGAAAAGCTTGTGGATCCAGCTCCTGGAAGAGATGTTCCTGGGCATGCCAAGCGAATTCCCCTGGGGAGATGAAATTATGCTTTTCCTCAACGTTTTCAACGGCGCTCTGATCCTTCACCCAGAAGACAGTGCCCTGCTCAGGCAGTACGCTGCCACCGTCATCAACACCGCCGTGCACTTCAATCACCTCTTCTCTCTCAGTGGCTACCAGTGGATTCTCCCCACCATGCTGCAGGTGCCCGGAATCCCCTCTCCTAATCAGAAAAGTAACCCACAGACTACCCATATCTAGCAGTTCCAGATCTATACAGAAACTTTTTAATGATGGGATTGTCTTCTTTCATTACAGTAAAAGGCACCAAATGAAATCCCCCCCAAATAAATTTCTGAGTGTTCACAATATCCCATTTTGTCCTGAGATCCCCAGGGTTAGTAGGTGCCTTCTCATTTCTTCTTGCCCAGTGGTTCTCAAAGTGTGGTTTCTGAATCAGCAGTATCAACATCATCTGGGAACTTGCTAGAAATGCACTTTCTTGAGCCCATCTCAGGGCTACTGAATTAGAAACTTTGGGGGTCAGAGTCCAGTAATGGGTGGGTGTTTTAACAAGGCCCCAGGTGGTTCTTATGCCCTAGACAGAAAATTGCTTTTGAGTCAAATATATGGCAAGGGTTCAGTTGTTGTTTCTCCCAAGAGATCCTCTGACCTCTATCTGCCCAGAAATTTCTATTACTGCTAAATTTGGTTTGATGGTATTAGAGGAGGTGAATGTAGCAGGAACAATGTCTGTTTACTAGCATTTGATATATATCTGGCTATATTTAGGAGCACTTAATAAAATTCAGGGAGGACCTGGGGTTGATGGTCGCCTTTTAGGGAAGTTTCAATAAGTTATAAAAATAATACATGCTTGTGCAAGGAAGAATTTGCTCAACCTTTGGGGGCAAGAAATTTACCTTTATCACAGGACTGTCTGCCTTTTCTTTAAATAGTGGCAATTTTCTCTATTTTGATCACTATTTTACTGATTACCAAAAGCAATTATGTTCAGAAATTAAAAAGTTTAAACAGAAAATAGAGATCACCTACAGTCCTCCTTCCCAGAGACATGTTGTTTACACTTGTTGAAAATCGGGCACTCTCTCCTACACATATTTGTACACTTGCACGCACAAACACACTCTTTTTAAAAACGGAAGTTGTATTATATATTCAAGTTTGTAACCTATTTTTTTTTCATTCAACAAAATACCATGGACTTTTTTTCATGTAGCTTCATTTAGCTTAATAACATCAGTCACATTGTACAATAAATCACTTAACCAATCAGCATTTATGAATGACTTTTTTCAAGTTTTCCACTGTTACAAACAATCTTGTAGTAAACATTCTTTGACAGACATCTTCGTACATTTGCCCAATTCTTTCCTTGAGAAAAATTTCTAGTCATAAACTTCCAGGGGATAATTATATTTAGATTTTTAGGAGATATATATATATATATATATATATAATAAAATTTCAGGCAGTATTATGCCATTTTACACACCTTTCACCAGCTTATGAAATTAGTCATTTTTCTGTTTCCCATAACTATGCAAAATTTTAAATTCAAACATGACTTTGATGCTTTTAGAAGACACTTTGTAACTCTGTGACATTTTCCCACAGGTATACTCTGACTATGAAAGCAATCCCCAGTTACGTCAAGCCATCGAATTTGCCTGCCACCAGTTCTACATTCTACACCGAAAGCCCTTTGTGCTCCAGCTGTTTGCTAGTGTGGCCCCTCTCTTGGAGTTTCCTGTGAGTAAGCTCTATGAGAATAAATGAAGACCAAGCACTTGACAAAAGCAAAGGTTATCTCTTCAGAGCTTGCAGAGGCAAGGGGGTCAGCCACCATCACTTGTGTGCTGCAGGGACCCCAGGGCAGGCAGAGCAGGGAAAGCTTTATAGTGGAAAGGAAGGGACCTTCAGTTTTGCCTGAGGGGAGAAGCTACAGGTAGGCCAACAAGAAGCGTTGTCTTTTTTTTTTTTTAAAGAGAGAGAGAGAGAGAGAATTTTATTATTTATATTTTAGTTATCGGCGGACACAACATCTTTGTTTGTATGTGGTGCTGAGGATCGAACTCAGGCCGCAAGCATGCCAGGCGAGTGTGCTACCGCTTGAGCCACATCCCCAGCCCCAAGAAGTGTTGTCTTATGTGATAGGCTGCTTGTTTAGCTTTCTCTCAAAGTAAAGACAAAAATTAGGGAAGCCACTAGTTTTAATCAAGTCCGAGTCATTTGAGAAAAACTGTTGCAGGACTTATTGTTTGGTTTCCAGTAGAGTTAGTGGTCTGACTTCCTATAAATCTGACTTAAATCAGACTAGCTTCCTGGGAAGGTTTTTTTTTTTTTTTTTTTTTTTTTTTTGGTTTGGTTTCTTGGGCAGTGTGCTGCAGGTTGTGAGTCAGCTCTATTTTCACACATGGTCTGGCCATGGTCAGTTTGTTTCATTAACATGTATCTCTCCCTCCCCCCACCATTAGAAGTTAAGCTCCATAAGAACAAGACCTTTGTCTGTTTTACATTTGCTCATTTGTTTTGAGTTATAGTTTGGTTTTATTTCTGTGTTTTGATTTTGTTTTGCTATAACCTCAGTGCACAGAATGCTTTCTGGCACATAGGGACTTAAGAAGGATTTTATTGTTTTAATGAATGGATCAAATTAATTTTAAATACATATGAAATGGCAAATATATCTATTTTGAAGATATATTATTAAACAAAACCTATGAATTTGGTTTAAAATAAGCCTCTGTTCCTCAAATGTATCTCAAGTATTCAAAACCAATTATGGAAATTTTCTTAGTTCTACCCTCTTAATACCCCAGATGACATTGGCAAGAACTTTCTAGAAGTTCATATATTGCTGTATTTTTACAAGTTTTCACAACCATCTCCTTTGTATTAGATTAGTATTTAATAGATTCCCTAAAATTCAGGTGTACCTCTCCAAAATCATGCTCCAGCATTATTGGATACAGAATTATCTAAGTTGAATTTCAGATAGATATTATAATTGTTATTGCTGATAGTGTTTATGAAGTTTGAACCCCTGGTCAACTACTTTAGTACTAAAGTGGGAGTCAGTGAACTAAAATTGTATGTCCTTATACAGGATGCTGCCAATAATGGGCCCAACAAAGGTGTGTCGGCTCAGTGCCTGTTTGACTTGCTACAGTCCCTGGAAGGCGAGACCACTGACATATTAGACATCCTAGAGCTGGTCAAAGCTGAGAAGCCTCTCAAGTCATTAGGTAATGCAAAATTTCCTTGGCCTTTTTTTTCTCATTTTAATTATTTATATGTGTATATGTATGTGTGTATGTGTGTGTGTATGTGTGTATGTGTGTATGTACATATACACACATATATAGAACTTAAATAATTAAAATAAATGGAACAGTGGTATACATTGAATGAGTAGAATTTTTTTTTTTATCTCCTGTTTTTCTTAAATTTCTTGTGGCTCCTAAAGAGCAACATGAAAATCACACTAAAATGATGTTCAATAGACTACTGATCTAAGACTGCAATTTTCAGAAGGTTGCATTCTCTTGAGTAATTCTAAGTAAATAATCCTCCAAATGGCCTTTTATTATACTACAACATGTAGAATTAGACATAATTCAAAGATAAAGCTTCATGTTTCTTACCTTTCAAATGCATTCAGTGACTTTTTAGTAGATGAGATGATTAAAACTACACTCCCCCCCAAAAAAACTTTATTTTTTCATTCACTTATTCAAAAGTAGAAAACAGAATTTCATTCCCTTTAGATGAAAAAATTAATAGTTTTCATAGCATAGAAATAAAATAGAACAAAGAAAAGGCTACAAAATAAAGCCGAAAAGACAAAGTTAAGAGGGGTCAACTTCATTGTCCATGGTGGAATCTGTTCTGACTGTGTGCACTGATTCCTTCTCTCCTTAGATTTCTGCTATGGAAATGAAGATCTGACCTTCTCTATCAGTGAAGCCATTAAGCTCTGTGTCACCGTGGTGGCGTATGCTCCTGAATCATTCAGAAGGTAAATGCAGCCCTTTATTCTGTGCCTCGTAATAACTAAGTATAGCAAAGGAAATAAGATTTATTGACTACAAAGCTTATATTTTGGTTTTTCAGTCTGTAACATCCTGGCAAGTAATGTTCTGAAAACTAAATTTAGGAAACTTGTCATAGCAAAGTTTCTGGAAAATATTATAAATCCTCATTAATTTGAAATCCCTTCATTTAGAATTAGTGCTGAGGCTAAGATGTTTAGTCTTGTTAGAAAATATTTTCCTTTCATGTAATACAAATTAGTAGCAAACAAAATTTCATAGCAGACTTTTAAACCATTTATGAAAACTCCTTTCAAGGAGCAATAAGAACACCTGTCACACAAAGGGCAAGAATATAAATCTCCTCTTCCATTTTGCCAAGTGCAAGAAGGCAGAGGATTCACATGAAAAGTGAGTCATCCCGCCAGGCATGACTGTAATCCCAGTGGCTCAGGAGACTGACACAGGAAGATCACAAGTTCAAGGCTAGCCTCAACAACTTAGCGAGGGTAAGCATCTTAGCAAGACTCTATCTCAAAATTTTAAAAAGTGCTGGGGATGTGGCTCAACGGTAAAGCAACCCCAGGTTTGATCCCTATTACTAAAAAAAAAAAAAAAAAAAAAAAAAAAAAAGTGAGTCATCCCAATAAAGTCCTACTGTGCGGACAGACTCTCCAAGGAGAAAGAAAGAGCCAAGTTGACTATGCTCAGAATATCTTTATCCATTGTCATCTTAGGCAAGCCTTTTCTTCTCCCCCCACAACAGAAGGGATAAAGGGCCAAGAGGGGCCAGAATGTGTATGAATTGACCTCTCTTTACTATCCCCTTCAATATTCCCAGCTTTTTATCATCTTTAACAATAAGAATTAAACTTCTGCCTATGGTCAGGGAAGAGTGTGGCTGTGGCCTTGGGACAGAAATATGCAGTTCCCCATGATGGGCCTACTCCCATGTTCCTACTACTTCTATTTTATCAGCTCTAGAGAAGGGTCCAGGGTGGATCAACATCCTGCATGAATTCCAAATCTGCTCTACATCTGAATGTAAAAATGTATTTCCTACTCCATTTGCTGTTGTAAGTGTGTCCAAGTACATTGTTAAGGGTATGCTTCAGAGGTTATGCACTGAGATTACATGACAACATGAAGACACTGCAATAATGAAATGCATAACATTTCTCTAATATTAAAATGCTAGTGACATAGAAAACTGACAAATTTGACTAAAAAGTTCTCTCATTACCAAATTCCCAGTGAGACCTGAAATTCTCTTTTAAGTTAAAATTCAAACACATTGAAATCAAAAGGTATTAAAGTTCGCAATCAAACTCCCTTATTGTGAGTTAATGACCAAAGCCCAATATTAGATTTTAAGATTGGTTAATAAATTTATCCTCCTAATTTCCCATTTGGCTCAGGTTGAACAAAGGCTCTGGGTCCCTGGTGAAATCAAGATTTCTTAACTAGCTATTCCCTGGGATATTCTTATAAATTTTCTGTATTTGTAACAGCAGATCCTTCTTGTGCTTAAGTTGTGCTTACACAAGTATATTTTATACAGGTGTAACATTCATGTCAAAGTTTTAAAAATCATAATTTTACAGTTGAATAAATGTTCATAAAGTTATTACATCTATGTAAATACAACTCAGATCAAAAAAATCAGATAGGGCTGAGTGAAGGGGCACATGCGTATAATCCCACCTTGGAAGGCTGAGACAGGAGGATCACAAGTTAGAGGCCAGCTTCAACAACTTTTGAGACAAGGTCCTGTCTCAAAAATAAAAAGGTCTGGGGATGTAGCTCATCTTTAATCCCTATTGTTAAAGTGCCCCTGAGTTCAGTTTTGTTTTTTGTTTTTTGTTTTAATGTATCAGAGACACCACTATCCCCATTTCCAGCATGGTAAATCTAAATCAGCTTTGCCTCTTTTTGAACTCCATTTAGGTGAAATATTATAGTAGGAACTTTCTAATATCTGACTTCTGTTATTCAATATTATTTCATCTATATAATTATATGTAACTACAGTTTATTTTTTCTCATTCACCTATAATATTCCATTGTGTGTCTTTGGCAAAATTCATTCATTTCTTCTCTTTGCCAACAGATTTTGTCTTGGATCTAGTTTGAAGCTATTACGAATAATGCTGCAGTGAACTTTTTTGGGGTATCTTTACACATACCTGTGTCCAGTGTACATTTCTGTAGGTGGAAATTCTTTGCTAGGTTATGGAGTATGTGTATGTTTAGCTTTAGTAGATTCTACCAGAAAGACTTCCAAAGTGGTCATGTCGATTTCACTCCATCATCAGTGTATAAGTGCTCTCTACAAACTGACAAATACCTGGAGAAAAGTGTTGCACAGTCTGGATGACTGAATAAGCTTCCTTTTCTCCAGCAACCCAGTACTTACAAAAGTACCGGCAATCTTAACTTCTGACTCCTTCAATAATTAAAAAAAAATTTTTTTGATCAGCTTTTCTAGTAAGGCAATCAATCTGCAACAAGGTGCTTCTTAACATAGAAAGCATAGCTGACTTCTCGTCTCCCTTTTTAAGTTGTCAAAGAGGTATGGCTCAGTCTCTTAGCTCTGAGTCCATATCCATCAGTTTGCTGAACATTTCCATTTCCTGTGTCAAGAGCACTTATTTTAGACACAGTTATACAATTAGAAATCAGTTCTCAATATTGATTAATATTATAGCAGAAACTCATTGATATATGTAGGAAGGAAAATGGACCAAAGTCTTGATTTGGGATTCTCTAGAATATCAACCATTCCCTATTGTATTCTAGAACCCACAGCTTATCAAATTTAAGCTCCACTGGGGGAATGTTTCAAAAAGATTTATGTTAATGTTGTGCATTTACAGTTTTAGAGGGAAAATCTGCCTTGCATAACAACTACTTACTTTCCACCTCCCCTCTGAGATGACATTTCTGACACCCCAGTTCTTCCCTGAGTGGACCCTATACAGGAGCAGTGTCCACTCACTCTACTAAGTAGGCATTATCAGACCACACCACAGGGGCAATTGCCAGACTCTCGTTATAAAATTACACAAAGCTTTAAGAAGCCAGCCTCCTAGGGATGGGGTTGTAGCCTAGTGGTAGAGCACTTGCCTAGCATGTGTGAGGCACTGGGTTCAATTCTCAGCACTGCACATGAATAAATAAATAAAAGAAAGGTCCATCAACTATTTAAATACACATATATATGTATATGTATATATGTATACACATACATATGTATATATGTATATACATATATATGTATGTATATGTATGTGTATATGTATATACTTATATATACATATACATATATACATCCATGTAGATATGCATATATATATGTATATAATGTACATATACATATATTTTTTAAAGGAAGCCAGCCTCCTAGAAAAAGGTTGTATACTGTCCCTAAAATTGTTTCAGCTGGAAAATCACTCTCAGCAAGTTCCTGAATAGAAGAATCATGGAGGATTCTGAGGCCTGTTTCTCAGAATGGACTGTGGAGCTCCACCAGTGATCATTATGCTATCTTTTCAAAAATTTGAATAAGTGGCTATTTCCCCCCAACCAGATCACATGCTTCCTTACAGCTTTAACTACTCACCATTTGGGTGGGATAAGAAGGAGGCTTAGAATTCTTCATCTCTCTAGAACCTTTTTCCATGCTCCTAAATATGACACAATCCCCAAAAGTAGATTGTTAAATGTGACTTGGTTTTCTTTCTGTTGTTTACAGTCTTCAGATGCTGATGGTCTTGGAAGCTTTAGTTCCATGTTACCTACAAAAGCTAAAGAGGCAGACATCACAGGTGGAGACAGTACCTGCTGCCCGAGAGGAGATTGCTGCCACAGCTGCTCTTGCAACATCCTTACAAGCACTTTTGTACAGTGTGGAAGTCCTTACCAGGTAATCCAATTGGAAGAAATATCCACAACCTTCAACCATATGTACCCATTGAAATTATGAAGAAGAAAATGTTGTGGGTAAAAATCTCTAGAACTCAGTGTTTGTTTACAGATACCTATCTTTTTTTTTTCTTTTTTACAGTTACTGACTCAGCTCTTTGTGGCTTATAACTTCACAGAGTCCTTGAGTCATTTGGATAAATACTGTTGTTCATGAACTTCCATATATCTGACTTCTAATCATGAGTCACACTGCTAATCTAGGCAGGCAGAATATAGCCCCAAAACCTAGGGTAGATGATCATCCTGACATGCTCACATGGACCTAAAATGAGTTAATGAAAGCAGTGAGCCAGAAACTGGGACAAGTTATCTTCTAATGACAAATAGTCCCCAATGCTTTGTGGGTAGTTTTATGAAAGTCCTGGGAAGAACATCCTAAAGAGATATACAGAACTTTACACTTTTTCTCTGTGCCCATCTACCAGCCTCTTCCTGCAACGGATGAGAGAAAAGTAGTCAATTTTCCCTAAATGCCACTTTAACTATTTCTCCTCATATTACATAATGTTGGTCCTTTCTTCCTTTCTATTCCCTTTATAAGGATAAGCCAACTAACTTATCCACAATTGACTTACCCAAAATTCCATGAAGAGTTATGGATGAAGTCCTGGCACCTCAAATGATATGAATTCTAGTACACTCGATATTCTTTTTGTAGAGTAGAAGATTAGTCTCATTAGTTGGTAGTGTGTACCACAAATTGACTTTTTTTTACAAAAAGAAAATGAGAATTCTCTTTCATTTCCATGCTCTCTTTATCTCATGAAAAAAGAATTTGACAGTTTATATAGGTATTATGTATGGTAAATATAATATAAGTGTATCCATTTTCTATTATTGTATAGTACATTACCATAGACTTAGAGGCTTAAAAACAGACTCATTTATTATCTTGCAGTTCTGCAGGTCAGAGATCCAGGCAGCATCAAATAGGTTCTCTGGTCAGGGTTTTGCAAAGTAGAAATTAAGGCATTGGTTAACTGAACCCTTATCTGAGGGCACTGGGTGGGAAATCAACTGCCAAACTCATTTGCAGTTTTGGCAGAATTCAGGTTTAAGCAGCTCTGGTCTGAGGTCCCACTTCCTTGCTGGCTGTCAGCCAGGTTCCTCACTCTGCGTTGAGAAGGCATTTGCATTTCTCTCACAGTGTCCCCTTCCATCTTCCAGACAGCAATAGTGCTTGAATCCTTCTCATGCTTTCAATCTCTGCCCACAACCAGAGAAAACCTCCACTTTTAAAGGGATGTGGTGTGATTAGATTCAGCCTACTCAAATAATCTCCCCTTTTGCCGTATAAGGTAACACGATTGCTGGAGTAACACTTGGCAGCAAGTGTTACTCGGGGCTATCTTTAATCCCACCTACACATGACATGAGAAGAGATGGAGTGTGATTATTTAAAGTTTAGTAGTCATACTTAGCATACAAAATATGAATAACATAGAAGCAAGCCTTACAGATTTTATAAAAGGAATTGCTTTGAAAAACTACATCATCCCTTCTGTGTCTCAGATACAAAAGTGGAAGCCCATTTTACCTAATATTTCAAGTAAACCCTGAAGATATAAAAATAAATGATTTATTACTAATCATGGGAAATACTGACTTAAAATAAATAGAGATTTATTCACTTTCCTGAATAGCCTTAGGTATAATTTTCACTAGGAGGATTATTTCATTCTTTGGTGATTTTTCAGAAAAGTAGAATGATTAGTTATGGTGTAGATGAGGGTGAAAAAAGATAAAAGGTACATAAAGAGGTATGTACACCCTTGCTTTTTACTCATTGACTGGCACCTGTAGAAGTGAAGAACAAGTTCTAAACTCAGACTTGATCAGTACAGACTTAGGGGTTTGATCACAAATCTTATTTGAAGAGTCATGGTTTATTATTCAGAACCAAGAACTTAAATCATGGTGTGCTCATAGCCCATGGAATCAACATTGTCTTAAGTGCCTCTTGGTACAGACAGAAAATGTGTTACAGAAAAGCTCAGAGCTAGACAGCCTGTATTTTTAAGATTCTAAAACTTACATATCTTTAGTGACTTCCTCCGTGTTTCCACTTCTGATGTTTTGTTCTGGCAATTATTGTTGCAGGCCCATGACAGCCCCACAGATGAGCAGGTGTGATCAAGGTCACAAGGGGACCACCACGGCCAATCATACCATGTCTTCTGGAGTGAACACCAGGTAATTCACTGTGCTCTAGTTTTCTACCATCTCTCAATTTTATAAATCCTGAATTTCAGTTGTTGAGAATGTAAGGAATCTTGAAAATAGTCAATATTGATTTTGAAAAACACCAAGGAAAAGAAAAAAATGTGAGCATTTAGAGTTACAAAAAAATACCAAGGCTTCTTTTAAAATTGTCAAAGAGAAACCCAAAGCACCTTCATAAATTGACATTTGTGTTGGTTTTGTCTGCGAGATTATGCACTGGGTATCTTGTCTCCACTTCCTGGGTGATCTTTAAATTATTCCAGTGCTTTTCCATTTGTCTCCAACAAAAGGCTAATGAAACAATGATAATCAAGGGGTGGCTCATTGCTGGGGCAGAGACTTTGACTCAGGTCCTTAAATGATGCTTTCAAGGTTGTTCACTTAATCTCCTTTCATGTTTTGGTACAACTTAGACTCTGGCTGTACTAGTTAATACTTTACCTGCTTCATTCTGTATTAACATATAAATCCCTCCAAAACACAAAAAGTATCAATTGGCTTCCTTCTCCAAGCAAGACTTAGGATAGTGCACAGTCAAATCAGCTTAAAAGAAAAGTCTCGTTCTCTAGTATGGAGTAGTTAACAGGGAGATTGTGAAGAAAAACTGATTCCCACTCTCTCTGAAGCATATTTTTAAGGGTGTCATTATTTATGTAAAGTTAATTCCCTGTTCATCATATATATTCATATTAAAAATAAGACAAAAATTAATTAAACCAATTATACATTGTCTGGTGTGGTGCTTAACCCATGTGTTAATCTCGTACATTAAGGAAAAAGAGTTTAAGTGATATACAGGGGCTTCTGTAGGCATATTGGCTTAGGTTTGACTACTAGATGAATTGTGCATGCAGAAAAGAAGATCTTCTCAAGTTTCTGATCAATCAATCAGTAAGCAGTAAGTCTCCAGAATTGAAGGAAGTCAGCCACACTTCTCCCTCTCATCAACTGAAACAGAGCACATGGTGTTAAAATTATTCCTTAGATTTTAAAGTTTTCAAGAATTTCTTTCCTTTGGTTATATTCCATGAGTTTGCATTTTTAATATATTTTTCTTTATTCAAATTTTATGGCAATAAAACAGCTTTCATAGCACCTATAACTACAGTACATGCAGTAGCCGAATGAAAGAAAAATATTTCTTATTTTAGGATTCTATGTGTGTATTTATGAACTTATCAAAATGTATGTCTTCAAGGACCTTTTACATGAAAAAGTATATATGGAGCCTCAGCCAAGGGACTATGTTCTTGTTCTGATAGTTATGCAGACTGTTTTTCAACTTCCAGGTACCAGGAGCAAGGAGCCAAACTGCACTTTATCAGGTACCAAAAACTGGATCTAATTTCATACAAGTTCTGACATGTTGAGATAATTGCCTTTGGATCTGATTTACAGTTCCATTAGATTCATTGAATTGATGCATGACATACTGGTTCTGTGTAAATGCTCAGAAGTGGCTAATGTAAAGCAATTTGGGGTGGTCATCTCTTCCAAGCTGATAACTTTCTTATCCTTCACATGAGGTTCTCCTGGATCTTACCCTACTAATTCCTGAATTCAATAGGAATTTTATGTTTTTTCAGTGTGATGATAACGCTCCTCTCATAGTTGTCACATACCCATGTTTTCAAAACCCTCATTAATCTTTTATGATTTTCCAGGGAAAACCTTCATTTATTGGAGGAAGGTCAGGGTCTTCCTAGAGAGGAACTGGATGAACGAATTGCTCGGGAAGAGTTCAGAAGACCCCGGGAATCCCTGCTGAATATTTGCACAGAATTCTATAAGCACTGTGGACCAAGGCTGAAGATCTTGCAAAACCTGGCTGGGGAGCCACGGGTCACTGCACTGGAGCTGCTGGATGTGAAGTCCCATATGAGGTACTGTACCAGCTTTCCCTGCCCCTTGAATGTGGATGTGGCTTGGGCCATGTGTGTGTTTTCTGTCCATGTGTACTCTGTCCACAGAATGTGTGGATGCGATCAGATATGTGTGGTGGGCTCAGAAATGGGGATTTTTATCCTCTAGGATAAAATTAGAGATATTTTAAATGATTCGTTGCCTGTGACTTGAATACATATCATACTGAGCCTTCTGGTAAAGTGTACGTTATAGCTATCAAAAAGAATCTCAGGCCAGGCCTGGTGGTCAAGGCCTATAATCCCAGGGATTTAGGAGACTGAGGCAGGAGGATTGCAAGTTCTAGACCAGCCTGGACAATTTAGCCAGACCTGTCTCAAAATAAGGGGGAAAATAATCGTGGGAGGGTGGGAACATCGCTCAGTGGTAGAACATCCTGGGTTCAGTCTCCAGTACCACAAAAATAAAAAAGTATCAGGATGGACAGAGAGAAAATATTAAAAGAAGATGGCAGAGTTCACAGATTTGTTCCTTAATATATGAAAGTGAAAGAAAAACTTCATAACCTGATTATTCATTCAGAAAATAGCTTTGTTCCATGTACTATTTATTGCCCAGATTCTAATTTTTTGCAATAATTGAATGTTTTCTCTCTGTAATTTTATATGAAAAATGCACCACTGCTTCCTGCAGAAGATTTGTTCTCACCCTAGATTATCTAAGGATATAGTGATGAGCTCTGTAGGGAAGTGAACTATTATTACTCTCAGCCACACTTAGCCTGGGCCTGAAATCCCCTTTGTATTCATTGTGTGTGATAGTCTTCAATGACTCAAAACCAGTGCCCCACCGTTAAAAATTTGGAACTGGGTGAAATCCGTCATCATTTTGAATTTTTATTCCTGGTGTTTCAGGAAAAGACCTCAGAGTTATATCCCTGTGCACTCATATTTCCTTCTTCCTGTGGAGATGCCACCTCACTTGTTAATCATGATGAAGGATATGTTCGTATTTTTAGGTTCTTAAAAGACAATGATTTCCAGAAGAACATCTATTCAGATTTGTAACCATTTATAAAGGGTCATAAAAGTTCCTTGAAAGAAAAATTTCAGGGATAACAAAAGATTTAATTGGAAGCTTTCAGTGTATCTATAAAAAATAGAGTTATGGTCTGTTATTTCTATATCCTAGAAATAAAATGGCAATTTGGGAAGAAAAAAAAGAAACCAATTTTCTGATTGACTTTATTTTATCCTTTGTCTGAAAATGATCTTTTGGAAAAAAAAAATTTAGGAAGCACTAAGTGAAAGGAAATGAGTGGCCAGAAATGTACAGTGAACACAGGCTCTTTCTCTTCCAGGCACACACCTAGTAATGCTGGGTGAACTCCAGGGTTTCACACAGGTTCACACTCCCCACTATGCAGGGATAGGGAAGAACTTACATACACTGACAAGTCTAGCTCCTAGACAGGAAGCTACAGAGAAAGTGAGAGGAGAAGGGCAGAGGGCCAAGCTTCTGTTGCCATAGCCTCCAAGGGTCCTATTCAGCCCCTCCCCTACTTATCCTACTTATGATCGCTAGCTGACCTCAGTAATTCTGTGAAGAGAAAAACATCTACTGTAATTCATTTCTCCCCCTTATATTTTCCCTCCTTTCCCCTCACTTCCTCTTGTATGTAATTTTGTATACCCCTGAGGGTCTCCTTCCATTTACATGCAATTTCCCTTCTCTCTCCCTTTCCCTTACAGTAGAGGGGGTAGAGAGAGAAGAGGGGAGGGGAGGGGGGAGGGGGGATAGTAGAGGATAGGAAAGGCAGCAGAATACAACAGACTCCAGAATGGCAATATGTAAATCAATGGTTGTGCAACTGAAGTGATTCTGCAATCTGTATATGGGGTAAAAATGGGAGTTCATATCCCACTTGAATCAAAGTGTGAAATATGATATATCAAGAACTATGTAATGTTTTGAACAACCTACAATAAAAATAAATTTAAAAAAAAAAAAAAAAAAAGAGAAAAACATCACATTCCCAGAGTCAGAAAATCACTAACTACTACCAACAGCCCATTTTGTGAAAGATTCCTAAAAGATGGATGTGGTGTGCTTGTGTTGGGTGGGGAGTGGGGGCAGAACTGCCCTATAATTTGACTATTGTATGAAGCATTTAAAGGGAGGGTACAGCTGGAGTCAGAGAGGCCTCAGGCTCCCTCTAGAGGCCAACACCTGTTAAATGTTAAATGAGCCAGCTCAGTGCCTGGCACAGACCTATAATACAATAAATACTAATGCTAATCAGAGTGATACAATAATAATAATTACTAACACTAATAAGAATGATAAATCCTGGGAATATAAAATAAATCCCTAGGGGCTGTGGCTGGGCTCAGTGGTAGAGTACCTGCCATGCACGTATGAGGTACTGAGGTCGATCCTAGTACCACATAAAAACTAAATAAAGTTATTGTGGCCATCTACAATTAAATGTACATAAAATAAATATCACAGTCTAATGGAGGAGGCATAAAACTAACTAAAATATAGTTTTTCATGTATATAATCACATGCATATATTTATGTGTTTATCCTTTTATAAAAAATTTGAAGCAACTTAGAAAATTAATGATAGAATGTATAAATCAGAGTGTCAGAGCAATGTAAGAAATGAGGAAGAAAATAATTGTGTCTGTGAGATTAGCACAGGAAATAAACTGAAATTTTATTAGATATTATGGTTATGAATCATGAATTTGAGCTTTTGGATTATCAAAGTAGTGAGTGAAAAGTGATTAATTACAAAATTATCATGTCAATAATGACCAGTTATTGGTGAAATGAGTAACCAGTTGTTTGGTGAAATAATACTATATTAAAATAATAAAGAACAAGAAATATCTTCTGGTTACTGTTCATTAGGAAGAAAGAGAGTGTTATGATGAATGATGTCCTCAACAACATCCTCATGGAAGATAAAAGGTTAGTTTCACATGGCCAGATGTTTAGAAAGTTGACATAATGTCACAATTTAGTAGGCAAGAGCAACCTATCTGGAGTCAGGAGAATGTCATTTAAGAACACAATTATTTCATGGCCTGGCTCTGTAAGAGGGCAAAAGTTTTCCTGCCCAGGTAAGAGTTAGACTATATGTCTTCCATTAATGCAATATTTCACAATAAGCTTTGATAAAGACAGGCCTGCATGTTCTCTGGCAGAACAGAGATATTCTCTGTTGCTAAGGAGGCACAAATCCAAATGTTTTAACCCTTCACCAAGCAAAGGATATAATTAAGGTTTCCTTTCATAAACCAAGCACACAGAAATATGGAGAAGTCAAACTAAATATAAGTTTAAGAATTATGGGTGATATTTCAAGGCATAAGAATGGATATCACTTAAAGGGAAAATTTGATTTGAAAAATGGAGGGAGAAATGGGATGATACAAGATTCAGGATGTATTTGTAGGAAAAATTTGAATTGCACCAAAGAGCTAAGAAATAGTGGGGAACCAACCCATAAGCTGCATTTGCAAAATACATGGTTGATTATAGGATTCTCACAGAAAATATGCTTGATTAGATAGAATCTCTACCCTAGAGGAATTTTTTTTTTTTTTGGTCTCATTTGCCCTACCCAAAGCTGCTAAAGCAGTAGGATAGTGGGATCTGCAATTGTCTTCCTCTCTCTCCTTACCTCTTTCCCTCTCATCCTTATTTCCCTCTCCCTCCAATAGGAAGGTCTCTTGTGTTCTTACTGGGAAAAGATCACAGGAACATTTTTTTTTAATCAAGAGATTATTCATGAGGTAATACAGCAAAGACTATATGAAAAGGAAATTTTATTTTATGTCCAGAGCAAATTCATTTTGTTGTAACTCCAGGGATTAAAGGAATTCGGGTAGTAATCTATAAAATGACTCAAATTCAGCTCTAAGTGTTGTTCTCAAGCTTAAAGTAGGCAGGCTGATCATTTCTCCAGCATTTCTTATTGCTATCTGTAAAATCACAGGGAAAAGAAATAAGTGTGTATTGATATACTCGTCTATCACACAATCTGAGAATTAAAGAAAAATATTCATCATGGTTCACTTAGGGAAAATGAAAACAAATGGATGTATTAGCTGTTTAAAATTATTTCTTTAGAACACCTAAATTCATACATGATGTCCAGGAAAATGTGAACATTCTGTTTAGAGGGAAGACATTGGGGATGAGGAGACAGTAACCATTTCCTTTAAATGAAGGATTGCCTTGAAGAAGATGGGTTGATTTTATGCTTCCAGTTAAACCTAGTAGAAAGAAATTAGAGGAAATGTGGGGACCTAAACAGGAGAGCTTCTTACAGTATGGAATGCCAACTTGTACAGTAGTAAATTCTTGCCTCCATGGAGCTAGTTAGATTAAGCAGTTTCACAGTATTCCAGAAATTAGAGAGGCAGTGGCTTGGCTGTGATTCTCCAAGCAGAGAACCTGGAGAGCTCTTACACCACACATCCTTTCCAGCATTTATCCTGTCTCTCCTGTCCTTTGGAGGAGTCAACATTTCTCTTTATTAAAATACTAGAGTTAAATGTGTGGGAAAAGAAAGAGCATTCATATTGATGTTGTTGTACACAATAGTACTAATAGACGTGTGCAGTGATCACTGCTAACAGTAGTGACAACTGGAATCATGTATCTACTCAAGGAAATACACACCACCTGTGAGGTACTCTTGCCAGAAAATCAAAAAGACTAGACCTAGTCTTCAGGTCTAGTCCCTAGATTTAACTAGCTATGGAGTTAAATACAGTAGGATAGATTAGGTGATGCCATAGAGATTCAGTCATCAAAATCGAGACTATTTGTGTAGCTAATTACTCCAATAAATAAATTACAAGGTAGCAAAAAAGAGCATGGTGCGGTCACACACCCCTGTAATCCCAGCAACTCAGGAGGCTGAGAGAAAGATCACTGCAGAAAGAGGCAATGTATACCCATTTGTGGAATTATCTTCCATCTATGTTGTATGATTTGAGCTTCATTTTTTAAAAAGGCTTAGACTTTAAAAAATATACCTAGTATAGTGACTGAGAAGTCTATTATTTATTAAGATCCTAAAAATTCCTCTGAAAACAAATTTCTTTAGAAAGTGTAATATGCTAAGCTACTGTCATTCATTATCTGTATCTTCAGCTTGAATCAAAATATGTCTAGCCAGGCAGATAAAGGAACTTCTGGAAATGGGGTGCAGAACAGGGAAATCCTCATGGAAAGAGGAACCTAGAGGTCTGACATCATCTGATAATGCACATGTGAATGGTGTGTTGAGACCAGACATACACTAAGCCTGTTTAGGACTGACACTGAAAGATGAGGGAGTTTGAGATATAGGAAAAATCTGAAATAAGCTTTGCTATTTTTTAAAGCAAGTTTGCCTTGGAGAGGCTCTAACGATAATCTCCCTAGATTCATGGAATTTCAGTGTTGGAAGAGACCTTAATAGTCACTTAGGCAGTGAGGTTCCACATGTTTGGCCTCTGGCTGACATCTCTTACTTAAAAAATATGACTTAAAAGGAAAACTGAAAACGTATAGTTTCTCAGGCCTCATCCAATATCTAATGAACAAGGATCTCCAAAGAATCCACCAAGAAATCTGTATATTTTTATTTTAAAAAATCTTGAACATTAGAAAGATGAATATATAGCAAGTTCTCCTGGGTACCTATCACCCAGATTCAATAATGATCTCCAATCACTCCCCCTTCCCTTCATCTCAGACTGGTCTGAAGTAAATCACAAGGATCACATCATTTATCCATACATATTTCAATAGGTATTTCTAAGGTTAAAGGACTAAGAGAAAAAAAATAACCACAATGCAATATAATCTAATAAATTAAAAAATAATTACCTTAAAATTATTTGATGGTGAAACAAAATAAGATTTAAAATACTTTCTCCTTCATACAAAATTAAATTAAATTGGCTTTTAAACTATGTATATCATAGATTTTTATTACTTGGACATTGGCAATTCATATCTAGTATTGAAGATTAATTATTTAACCAAATATGACATTTACCAGAAACCACATTTGCCCAGAAAGCCTTGTTGTCCAATTCCCCTGCAGAAAATACTACACTTAGGACAAAGACACTTGATCTGGCAACTGAGAACCTGGACCGATCTGGGAAAGCACAACATTTCCCCTGATAGTTCCTGTGTGAAACCAAGCTGGAAAATCGGAGAAGTACAGACAACAGAAACTAAAGCTATTCATAGAGTCTAACTGGGCCAACCACCTGCATAACTGAGCAGAGCAGGAGCTTCCAGATACAACACAAAAAGAGAGGAGGAGGCTCTAAAGGAGAGAAGTGAAAATAGAGCTCAAAAAACTGCTTGGACTGTAACATAAGCCAATACCACCTTTTACAGGGTAACTTTGATCTTGACTAGGCTCAATGAGAAAGTATTGAAACTATGAAGCTTACTTCAATATTCAATGTTATTTTATTGTTCATTAAAATGTAGGCTCTCAGGCTGTCAGAGGTAGAACATTTCCCTAGTATGCATGAGGCCTTGGGTTCAATCCCCAGCACCATAAAAAAAAAAGAAAGAAAAAGGCTTTCTTTTATATGCATATAGCATATATGTATATATGTACACACATATGTATAAAATATGATTCTCTTACTATGCATGTGCAGGTACCATTACAATGATGTATGTGGGGAGAGCATAAAGATGGAGGATATGTTCAGGGAGTTGATGTATTGACAGGAGGAAATTAGCATGAGGCTGTGTGAGAAAAATTCTTTTTATAGCATTTTATGCTTATTCTTTAAAACAATCATTTTAGGTTGGCAGAAATTGCACATTCCCTTCTGAAGTTGGCACCCTATGACACCCAGACGATGGAGAGCCGTGGGCTTCGGCGCTACATCATGGAGATGCTACCCATTACCGACTGGACAGCTGAGGCAGTGAGACCAGCCCTTATCCTCATTCTAAAGAGATTGGATAGAATGTTCAACAAAATTCATAAGATGCCAACTTTGAGGTAAGGGAACTCCACGTCAGCTGTCTATACTATAAACCTCAACATTAGAATTTGCATTTTTTAAGATAGTAGGTCAATCTGGAGTAACATGAACAACTTGAAAGTGTTCTGTTGGTGTATGTGCCTCACTAATCAGGACTGAGTGCCAAAGTAGAAGTATTCTTTCTGAGGAAGTGATATTTTCTTTAAAACATTTATGTGTTCATTTTTAAAACTCTACCCATTTCTTAGCTATCATCTTCCTTATCTGATGCACATTAGAAATTCAATTAGTATGCTTCTTCCCTCTTGAAATAAGACAGAGTATGCTTTACAAGTAATAACTAAAAAGAGAATAAAAATTAATTTGATGTCCAAAGTACTTTATTTAGTGTAGTTAGTTAACATATTTAGGTAACAACTTAGGAATGTGACAAGTATTGTAATGATCAGCCAAACAGCACCTAAAAAGTTACAGTGTTGATAATAAATAGTGATTTTCACCTAATTCAGTGTAGTTCTACATGAACACCATTACCACTTGGTTTCTGTTAAGTATCCTGAAAAGTATCCAGGGGTACCCTTCCTATTAGTTGGTGCCTCTGTGATATGAAACCAATTTGGCTACTGTAGTCACAGTGCAAAGATAGTTTAATTGATAAATGCTGGTGTTCCCACTAACTTAGAAATTTCAAATTTGGGCTGTTGAGAGTTTCTTCTTTCCTTTTAAACTAACCCCAAATTAGTCTACTTCTTGTCCAAGAATTTATAGCACTTATTAAATTTGTCAGAACTTATTTCAGGTATTAGCCTGTGACCTTTTATGCTCCCATCAGGAGGCATTGAAGGAAACAACAACAAATTCAATGATTTCATGCTAATAATTGATGGCTTGTTTTTACACTTTTTATACCATGGTGATGAATGTCTAGATTCAATTTCAAGGTAATTTTTTTTGGTGGCATGGCAATAAATGCCTATTCTTAAAGCACTACTTCTTTAGTGGTCCCAATGGAGCATCTGTGTCTATTAGCAAACGACTGATAGAAGATTTATAACTATCTTATGAGTGTATATTAATATATATTTTTTCTTAAAAATTAGATATTCTGTAAACTGGCCCATTTGTCACATAGTGACAAATACCATTATAACATCATGTTTCCCAAAAGTAGATATCTGGATTAATGCATAGACTTGGCCAAGTTGCAGGCAATTTTCTTGGGAGACATGATGTATATGAACTTAGCTTGGATTTTATTTATTTAGGTGACATAGTTCAACATAAGAAATATTAACTGAACCTGGCCTGTGGGTTACTTAGGCACTCAGCATTAGGGATGTCAATTATCCTCATTTATGACTACATCTTCATTGTGTCTTTGCAGAGATTCCATTTTGGTAGGAAATATAAGCTTAGAAAGTATTTCTAAGAAAATATATGGAAGTAGTGTTGCTATCAGCAAAGCTCAACCTGTTATTTTGAAGTCAAAGTAAAGAATCTATCATTACTGGAACAATTTACAGACTGATTGATTTATATTACAGAAAATCCATGGTCATCTAATTGGTTATGTGTACCACCATTCATACTATTATAGAAAAGAGCCAAAAATATCATTTCTTGGGAGGCCAATAAGAACACTTCTAAAATAGGCTGTTTTCTTCTAGCGTATTCTTTTTGACAGGAGTTAAGCCATTTAATTCTAGTATAAAGACTGATGAGATTAAGTGTAGTCTGATAAACAGATTTCAGAAATGTTCTGGTGGAAGTGATTAACCCATGTGATGGGTTTCCTAAGTGATAGCCTTAGGACCCTCCTCAAAGCCTATAACAGGGATCTTAAAATGCAACCCATTCATCATCTCTGTTTTTTCTTCAATAGATTTTGTCTCATTAGTCGATGGGGCAGGAGTGCCTCTGCTGCGTTTTCAGTATCTTCTTTCTCTCCCAGTGTGCTCTGTACTTTTGGAACAACATGGGTAAACTTCATCCCGTGTGAAGCACTTTGTCATCTCAGACACATGTCCTGTATTAGATGGCGTCAGAATCACTGTGTCATTCACTTATTTCAGACTGTCTCCAGAAGGGAGCCATGCCGCTAATGGCTCCTATATTGTATTCCAGGCGACAGGTTGAGTGGGAGCCTGCCAGCAATTTGATTGAAGGGGTTTGTTTGACACTTCAGAGGCAGCCAATCATATCCTTCCTGCCTCACCTTAGGTCACTGATCAATGTCTGTGTCAATCTGGTGAGTAGCCAAGTGGCAATCTTATAAAACTTTGCACAGTTTAACTCTGCTATTGATTTCTCTGAAATGAAGATTTACAGGTCAACCACTTTGTGCCCCACCTACCCATGAAAACTGATGGCTCAGGTGACACTGAAAATAGTGAGGTACATTTCAAGGTAGTGCATGGGAAGATACAGGGGCCCATCACTCGCAGGTGGGATTTTGGCGTGCTGCTTCCCATGCACTACTTTGACAATTCACCTCTTAAAGTTGCGCTGAGAGTTGAGGGCTGCCAGTTGGAGAGTGGGGTGGTGGAGACTGCACAATTTGTTAGAGGTTGAGGTAGTCTGGGGTGGGGACCTTAAAATGCCAAAAGGGCTTTTTTTTTTTTTAAAAGAACAAAATGACAATATGAGTTGGCCAGTCTAGAATTTATATAAAGAAAAAATATTTTTAATCATTTACGTAATATCTAGAGTCTGGTCCTGACAAGGTTTTGTACAATGTATGGAAACCATGTTAGAGCATTTCATGGAATGGGATCTGCTGCTTAACTAGTTGGGCTATAAATCTGTAGTTGTAATGCCTAGTGCAAATAGAGCTGTTGCCATCATCATTGTTGTCAGTATTTGCTCCATCAAAGAATGTTGATTGCACTCCTTTGAATCCACAAGTAAGTGTCCTATCTCCCGATTTGACTAGCTTTTTGGTTCATCTCTCATTATTTACATAGTTAGCTGTAAACAACATTCTACAAAACCTTGGCTGAATCCAGCATAATGATTGACTGACTCCAGACATTACATGCCTTCAGAAAAAGGCAATGAGAAAGAAAAGATGGAAAGTAACATGTCCAACCTTCAATTTATTATTATTATTATTATTATTATTATTATTATTATTATTATTATTGAATGAGACTCCTTTACTATGGCTGCATGAAATTGCAATGGTCAAGGCTGGTCATGTGCTCTGTTTGTATTTCAGGTGATGGGAGTGGTAGGACCTTCCAGTGTTGCTGATGGATTACCCCTTCTTCATCTCAGCCCTTATCTCTCACCACCTCTGCCCTTCAGCACAGCTGTTGTCCGGCTTGTAGCATTGCAGATACAGGTGTGACTGCTTACCTGTTTGTCACGCTCATTAAGTTGCTGTTTGAGGCACCGGATCATGGTGTTCTCTTTTTCTTTCTGCAAAGGCTGGGCAAAATCTGTGAAACCAAAGTGTGTACCTCTCCAAACTTTGAAAAATTTGGAGCTTCAGCCCTGAGCGTGGCCCTAAGTTGTACTTCTGTAATTCTTCTTGAGATCTCAAAAATAGCAGAGTCATTTAGTCCTGCCACAACTTCAGAAACCACTTTGGACAGTTAAAATGTGTGCAAAATGAAGGCTTTCAGATAATCAGCTCACAATTGTTAATTAAAACAGTCAGTAGTATTCAAAGTCTGGTTTTAAGGTATTTTCAGAAAGAATTACAATATAAGATTCTTTCAAATTACTAGACTTTGAATATCTTAATTTTCTTTAATGATTGTGGGTTGAATATTGTAGGTGCTTTTTAAAAATTTCCCCCACTTTATTTCTTAAAATTAAAATAATCATTTCCAAAGCAAAAAGTACAGAATCCCAATTCCCCTGCCTAATTCTGTCAATCAACTTTAAAGATCAATAAACCAGTGAAAAGCTCTATGATCAATGGAAAGTATGCAAGTAATGTAAATGGATAACTTATTTACCTAGTATCTGACCACTAAGCTTGATGGTCGTCATCCAAAGAATGGGTAGATGATAGCACACATATTAAGAGCTGTGGTTACCATGCTAAAGGGAAGCAATGACATCCCTAATGTGATACATTTTAATAACCCATTTCTAACGATCATTTATTTCTCTCTGTGTTGCTCATTGCTTTCTGGCTCAGAGAAAACCTTAGGCAGGGGTCAGAGGATTTTTAATAATTCTCAAAAGGAGCAAGTGGCAAGTTATCATTTTCTTCCTTTTGTCTCTACAATATTTATTGGTGAAAACATGAAGAAAATTAATGGGGATACAGGGTTATTTCTGTATCTGACCCTAAGTGTCATAACTTTCCATTTAATATTCAAGATGTTGCTGTCTTTTTAGGAATATAGCAAATGGTACAGTATCAGTTTTGGTTGAATCTGCTGTGCTGCACAGAAGACAATTGAACTCATAGTTTACAGGAGAAGTCAGCAGGGGGTCACCGTCTCCATCATGCTGTGTGAAAACAAACATAATAAATGAGCATGGTGGTCAATTAATCTTTTTTTCTATTATTGCTGCACAGGCACTAAAAGAAGATTTTCCTTTAAGCCATGTGATCTCCCCATTCACCAATCAAGAGCGAAGGGAAGGGATGCTTTTAAATCTACTCATCCCATTTGTGCTCACAGTAGGATCTGGAAGCAAAGGTCTGATTAATTTAACTAAAGGAAATTTATCAGTGTGGTTGTGTTTTCTTATGTATATCAGGTTGTTACTTCTTTTTTCCTTTTCCCATGAAGGCCATCACATGAAGTTGATCTGAAGGGTTTAAATAGGATTACCTTAGAAAATAAGAATTTTCCTTTCTTTTCAGTTTAGCTGCCCTGGAACAAGAGTTTCTCTGCTCTTCTTCTTAGAAGATACGTTCTATTTTAAATCATTTCAGTATAGCAAAAAACCAGGAGTACCTTGTTTCAATTCAGTTATGAAAAATGGTATTAGTTGAAGCAATATGATGAGAATTGACAGGCGAATGGACTTTATAATACTACCACTGGGGTTACAGAAATTCTGCCACTGTGTTCGATTTTGATATTTTTTTCATTACTCTTCCTTCTTAGGGGGGGTTTTCTTTTAGGAAACGCTTACCTCAAATGTAAGGTCAGTTCATTATGAGTATTTGTGAAAACAAAGAAGGTTGAAATGGAAAGCAGGAGATTTGGCTAAGAACGCAAGCTTTTCTTTGGATACCAACTATGGAGAATACTCAGGTGCCAGGAACTTGGTGTCCGTCTGTGGGAGAAGCTGTACTTGGCAGGAAATACCCAATTTCCAGGGTGTTCTAGTTTGGAATTGGAAAAAGAACTGAATTTTTCTATGTCTAATGTGGAAAGTCTACCTTGTGACTGTTTTCCTTTACGCTTGCTTCCTTTCCCAAACTCTGCCCTTTAGATAGCCCATGGCTGGAGCAGCCTGAGGTGCAGCTGCTGCTGCAGACAGTCATTAATGTGCTTCTGCCACCCCGGATCATCAGCACTTCTAGGAGCAAGAACTTCATGTTGGAGAGCTCCCCTGCCCACTGCTCCACCCCTGGGGATGCAGGAAAGGATCTGCGCAGGGAAGGGCTGGCTGAGTCCACCAGCCAAGCAGCATACCTGGGTGGGTGCTTTGCCCCCACTCTCTCTCCACCTTGCCTCAAAGTATTTAAAGAAGCCACTTAAACAAGAAACATCCTTGCAAATCTTGTTTTCTTCAGTAAACATGTCAAAACAAAGTATTTTCATATCTACAATGCCTAAATTACTTTGTTGTTTTTATAAGCTGACTGGGACAGACAGCTTATAAAAAGAAAGGTATCTTCAGGAAAGATTTCTTCTTGTTCATTAAGTACAAGATCTCTTATGAGATTTGATAGTCATTATCAGATCTAGACAGCCTGGTATAAAAGGACACTGGGCTGTACAATTCCTGGGTTGGTCTGTCAGCTATGTGATTAGAGCCCGTGGAATTAGGCAGTCCTTAGCCTGTGCTGTTAGACCTGCTGGACTTTCAGTACTTATGCCCCCTACTAGCAATTTTTTTTCTTTTCAATGTCATCTTTAAATTTCCATTGTGATCTTTACCAGCCCACTTATTCTCTCCCCATAGGCTTCCCAGTTCCCTTCTTGATTCAATTCCAACTTTTCTTTAGACTATCCATGCCTTTAACTTCTTTCTCTTCCATGGAACAATAGAAAATCACTCTTTGGTCCTGAATGACCTCAGGGAAGGGAAAAAAACACTCTTACCATAGGAGTGAGAATAAGAAGAACTGACATAGGAAATCTCAAAAGGAGAAAGTCGAGAAAATCTTGCCTGACATTTTTCAAACACTGATTAAAAATGGGACTTTGGAGTTTGGAGTGTGTGGGATGTTTGATGGCATTAAAAAGGGATGTGATGAAAAAAGAGAAGGGGAAAAAATGCATGTGCACAGGACCTATCCATACAGATGCTCAGTTATCCCAGGCATGAAAACAAGTCAGGTTTAAATAAGGTCCAAACTCTGACATAGAGCCCTAAATGAAGTTGGGGAGCACACAGAGTCTAATGGAGAAATGGCTTACTATGTAAGCCAAGAATATGATAAAAACACTTGATGAGTAAGTATTTTTCAGTCCTCCCCGCTTTCTGCCTTTTTAATGAAGGGTTTTGATTTGTTTTTACTTTGTTTATTTGGTCAGACTACTGCATCTCTATTTTAAATTTTTTTACTTTATTTTGAAAACTTATTAATCATCAACTAGTGGTTTTGGTGCTTTATAATATTCACAGTGAAATCTCACATGGGTACCACAATTCTAAGAAGTTAATGTTATTCTTATTTTAGGAGTGAAGAAACTGAGACCCAGAAAGGTTAAGTAACTTGCCTAAAGACACAAAGTCAAGCTAGATTTCAAATCAAGTCATCTAGCATCTGTGTTCTTGAGCCCCTTTTATACAACTTGTGTATTGTGTTATTCTGATGAAGGTGGAAAGCAGAAGGGCAGAAAATCAACATTGGCCAGCACAAAATGGAATAGAAATGTCATTAGAACCAGGGATTCACGGGTGTGGACTACTTTGTATTTTCCAAAATAGGAGTTCAATGCATTTATCAAAGATATTTGTATCCTAATTAGCATCAAAACATTTGTTTTATACAATTTTTCACCTTGATGTCAGGAGCACTCACTCAGGAATGCATGTTGAGTCTTTGGAAATAATTGAATTTTAGAAATTCAGAAAAATTCCTGATGCATCCAGGGTAGAGGCTCGGGGTAGGGTTCCTTCAAGCAGCAGCCCTCAGTCTCACTTTTCTCTTTTCCTGGTGTAAAGCTCTGAAGGTGATTCTCGTCTGCTTTGAGAGGCAGCTGGGAAGCCAGTGGTACTGGTTGAGCCTGCAGGTGAAGGAGATGGCTCTGCGGAAGGTGGGCGGCCTGGCCCTGTGGGACTTCCTCGACTTCATTGTGCGCACCCGGATACCCATTTTCGTGCTCTTGCGCCCTTTCATCCAGTGCAAGGTGTGGTGTGTGCTTCTCCTGGAGCGACGAGCTCTGTGAATGTGCTGCTCTTCAGGAAGTCAGGATTATGGCAGGAGTGCATGTGGGATGTACTGTAGCCAGCTAGCAGGGCTCGTTGATACAATGCTTGATGAGGAAACAGCCCCAAAATGTGTCCAGATGGTAAAATCTCACTTTAGAAGTACCTTCACAATTATCAGAAACTATAAAACTTAACCTTTTCCCCATTTATTAGCCCCCTCCCCTTTAAAAAGAAAAAAGAAAAAAGAATGAGTCTAATGGAATCCTCTGGAGAATGTTGTTCTATTGTCTGTGGCATGACTGAGATAATTATTTTAAACATATGAAAAAAGATGGGATATTTAAGGCATGCTTTTCCTCCAAGGTATTTAGTACACATCTACGCATCTACTCTTGTTCTTTTCCTATTTCTGTTTCTTGAAGGCAGTGAATCAAAGCAATGTAGGCACTTCCTGTATAGAGTAAGCACTTCTTCTGTGTAGTACTATTCTAAGGACTTCATATGCACTATCTTATTTATTCCTCTCAACTAAACTTTGCAGTAGGTATAGTAATTAGCTTAATTTTCAGATGGGGAAATTAATGCGCTGAGAACTCAATGCCTTCCTTTTAGCTTCTGGCCCAACCAGCAGAGAATCATGAAGAACTTTCTGCTCGGCAACACATTGCTGACCAGCTGGAGCGGCGCTTCATACCACGCCCTTTGTGCAAGAGTTCACTCATTGCTGAGTTCAATAGTGAACTAAAAATTCTAAAAGAAGCGGTTCACAGTGGTTCAGGTAAGTATGCATGGAGATAATTTGAATTTGTTGTAAAAATAGAGCTGACGACCTACAAATAATCCCTATGCCCTGGACACTCCTCTTTTGGCGAACCATGTCTAAGCTACCTGTCATGATGTAACAGTAGATTTGACCAGGTGATCATCATGAACAGGAAAACAGAAATCAAAGGGGTACCAAAGGAGTAGTTTTATTCTTTTCTAAATATTTTTTAAATCTTCATTTTGGTAGTTTAGCTCTTTCTTGAATATTTAATTAGTGGGAACCCTGTTTGAATTATTTTGTTTCCTTTTTTGAAAGGGGGAACTTACATTTATTGAGCATCTGTTATATGGTAGATTGTTTCACAGATATTATTTCCTTTAATTCACACAAATACATGCAAGGTGATTTATTGAAAGTCCATTTGAATAAGGAGAATTTGAGATTCAATAGAGATTAAACAACTTATATGCAGAGAAAGTGATTATTTGGAGGGGATTTTAAATCAGAAAAGCCTTTAACTTTTCCAAATGAAATTGGAGAGAGGTAAATTAGAGTTGGCAGGCTAAGAGGCATTTATACTGTTCAAAAGATTTTCTTTGACTTTGCTTTCTTTACTTTTTACTATTATATAAATAGCAGATTAATGTGGAAGGAAAAAAACCTCTGCCATTAGAGGGCAATCATTATCCATAAGTAAAAGATTATGTGTTGGGCTTGGGTTTTTTGTTTCTTTCTAAAGCTTTTGTTGTTTGCAGATAATATGTTAAAGACAAAAATTTTGAGAAGCAAACTCATTGAAACTTTCACATTGCCATTCAAATATTCTGCTTAAACTGATAAAGAATCTGATCTAAATCTGATAGAACTGAGAGATACTTTATGTAGAATAATTTCCAGGAAGGAGAATGAGAATGAAGTTTGATACATATTCTGATTTTTGTTTGTGTGTGTGTGTTTGTGGAATATGTGGTAGGGCTTAAACCCAGGAGTATTCTACCTATGAGCTACATCTGTAGCCCTTTTTATTTTATTTTTGAAAGTGAATTTCACTGAGATGCCCGGGGGTGCCTCAAGTTTGCAGTCAATCTGCCTTGGCCTCTTGAGTAGCTGGAACTATAGGCATATGCCACTGCACCCAGTTATGTGTACTGATTTTGATTATGGGGTTCATATCATTTATTTATGATTTATTTTTATTTCCATATGCTGTGTCAGAGAAGGTATATGTGTATATGTCTCAGTAAAAATTGGCAAGTTGAAGGTAGCAATTCAGATCAAAATTAATTTGTGTCCTATCAGCCTTGGAAAATAAAACAGAAAAGCAACAAAAGGGGAACGATGCAATAAACACTTTACATTGTTAGGGAGGTACATGTTCTCACCAACAAACTATTAGATTGTAAGTGCATCAGTAGCCAATATTGATTTTTCTGTGTTTTTTGTTTTGTTTTTGTTAACAATTCCATTTGCTACTTTGTCCTAAGGATTGTCTGAGACATACTGTTTAACTAAAAAGATACTGTTGGTCAGGGAGAACTTTGAAGCAAACATTTCCTTTCTTTCCAGAGCCTCACATGAATTTCCCTTGGTCTCTCTATTCTCCAGCCTACCAAGGGAAGACATCCATCAGTACTGTGGGCACCTCCACCTCTGCTTACCGCCTGAGCCTGGCCACCATGTCCCGCTCTAACACGGGCACGGGCACTGTCTGGGAGCAGGACAGCGAGCCATCCCAGCAGGCTTCCCAGGACACCCTGAGTCGGACTGACGAGGAGGATGAAGAAAGTAGGTCACTCCAAAGAATCTGGGCAGGAGATAGCTTGGTCATGTCAGTGAGGGCTTGGAAAGGAGTTCTACCTTTCACCATCTCGAGTTCTGATCCCATCAGTCATGCTCACAAAAAAAAAAAGATTCAAAATGGAATTGTGATGGATTCTGTGACTCCTGCTCTTCTATAAATTCCTTGATAGCCTCTGTCATTTGGAAAGAATTCAGGCAAAAAGTAAATCTTTAGAAGACCCCTTAATTTTTTTTTCAGATTACATATTTCAGCCTTTCCTACTAACTCATTTAAATTGTGGATATGTGACATTTCTTTTTCTCCTGGACATTTTGCTTAGAGGTCTAACCAGCACTTTAATGACCCCACTGGGCAAGGAAAGTGGGCAGAGTGTATATTTAGAATTCAGAAGAAACCAACTGGCTATGCCAGTCAAAATAAAACTGGCAGCTGTCTTTAGGGAGGATTACCCAAATTTGAGTTCAGAGAATAACCAGTCCAGTGATGAGGTCAGTCCAAGATGCAGTGTTATGAAATGAGAGGAATCTGCTCAAGAAACACTTCATATATATCCTGAAGAGGAGTAGGTTTAAGAAGTAAAAGTAAGACTTAGAGGTTCCATTATAAGCCACTGTCATTTAAGGGGCTTCTAAATGGCCTTGGTTATTTTCCACTTGTGTTTTGAGACACCTTGATATAAATCTTAATGCACAATTGTGCTTTCAGTGCCTTAAGATTGAGAATAAAATCTAGATCCTCACTCCTAGGCTCTTCATACCAAACAACAGAAAGTCCGTCTCTGAAGTAAATAAATAGAGGAATTGGGAGTTGAGGCTAGAATTTTAATTAACTAAGATGAATGAGTGTTTCAGTGTCTCACTATAGTTGGGTCCGTAGAACAGGAAAAAAAGAAATGCCTCATCAAAACACTTATCAGTAATATTTCTGGATTAGTCAGATAAAATATTAGTCAGAAAAAGGGATGATCATATTGTCTGCATCCAACCTGTACAGTTAATGTGTCTAACTTACCCTGGTGACTGCTCATGGAAATTCACCTCAAATTCTGCTTAAAGAAAATTGAGAATTATTGACCAATAAACAAAATGAGTGCCGGGCACATTGGTACATGCCTGTAATCCTAGTGACTGTGGAGGCCAAGGCAGGAGGATAGCAAGTTCAAGGACAGTCTCAGCAACTTAATGAAACCATGTCTCAAAATAAAAAATACAAAGGGATGTGGATGCAGCTCAGTGGCAAAGTGCCTCTGTATCCAATCCCAATACGAGAGAGAGAGAGAGAGAGAGAGAGACAGACAGACAGACAGACACGAGAAGAAAGACAAGGATCAGCAGTTCAAAATAAACATTAAGTCTTGGTAATAGTTCAGAACTTAAAGTAAAATCCATTTTGTCTTTAATGTTTGAATTAGTCATGTTTTTTTTTTTTTTTCATGATGGGAAATGATGCTACCTTTCTTTTTTAGAATTAAATCTACTTTGCAGGCAACCTTGTGAATAAGCAGATGACTAGCCAGTGGGAAGGAGCCACAGATAAAAAGTAGAGAAGATGCCATACTCAAAGGTGGCTAAGATCTTAGGAATATCATTGGTTGTGAGCTTGCAATTTTTTGCTAATATCTCTGTTCTCAGACATCACAGTCATCCTGATAAAAGTAGGTTGCTAACAAATGGTGCAGTATGGTTGTGATGTGGGTATATGTTAATTAATATGGTAGAGGGGTATGAAAGCCAGATATTTACCTGTTAAAAATTAAACTATTTTTTCCAACCATTGAACCTGTACTTAACACTTATCAGACATAAGACAAGGAAGAATGAGAAAGACATGTTCTCTGCTCTCTAAGATGTCAGATGTAGTCCTACAGAGGAAATGATAGGCATTCACAATATAGAACAGTTAACAAAAGGCTTAGTGGAAGACCATATGTGATTAATCACCAAACAAATATGGAGAAGTGTTAAGTGATATGAGTTCAAATAAGCGGTAGACAGTGGAATCTAGAAGCAGCCTTTGTAGAAATAGCTCAAGGTATTCTATCATGTTTTGTATAGCTTTCTCTATGAACACATCTAAAAAGGAAATGCCATTCTATAATAAGAATCAATTTCAAGTCAGTCATTACACAACAAATTAAAACTTCTAGCACTTTTCATATTCAACTTTTTTTCAAAATAAGTTAAATTAGAAATATTATCATGTGGGGCTGGGATTGTGGCTCAGTGGTAGAGCTCTTGCTTAGCATGTATGAGGCACTGGGTTCCATCCTCAGCACTACATAAAATAAATAAATAAATATGATGAAGGTATTGTGTCCATCTAAAACTAAAAAATACATTTAAAAAAAATAAATATTACCATGGATTATTTTAAATAAATGGTATTGAATAATCTTATATAGTAGATATATTCACCAAAACATGATATACTTATTAAAGAATATTTAGTGTTCAACAATAAATATTAACTCACTTAGAAAAGTCAGCTTGTCACAAATACTGTGCTAAAGTTAATTTGGATTTGAATATATTAGTTTCTGCTTTTATAGAGAAAACAAAATTACATATGTAAATTTTAAAATTTAGGTTAAAATAAGAACTTATTTCTGAACTTTAAAGTTTCTCAAATATTTTTCCCAAAAATATCTGAAATAGTCTTTCTCAAAACAAGAGAGAAATCATATAATGTACTGAAAGTAGTTTTTAAAAGTCAAAGAAATATACTTACTCATTCAAAAACAAACTCCCTATTAAACTATTCCTGGAATGTCTTAAAAATTTATATAGTTCTAGCTTTCAGATCTTTAATTTGCAAGTGCCTGTCAACTTTTCAGAAATATATACTTCTAAAACAGACAAGAAGTTTACATTTATTTTTTGAAAACTGTTCTAGTTGGGAGGGAGGGAGATATGTGGACCTGAAGAGCTGTCATAGGTCCCGGGGGTCTTAGTTTTTCATCCTTATAAAGAAATTAATGATAATTTAGTTTTAGTGACAGCCCTAGGATTATGCTCAAGCCACAGATGGAATCTAAGTAGAGCTGTGGTTGGTGTTTTTTGATTAGTATCACAGTTTTTATAACACTCTGTCCCTCTGCCCTTTCAGACGACTCTGTAAGCATGCCCAGTGTGGTAAGTGAACAGGAAGCTTACCTCCTGAGTGCCACTGGAAGACGTCGATTCTCCAGCCATGTCTCCAGCATGTCTGCACCTCAGGCTGAGGTGGGCATGTTACCTAGCCAGAGGTAAAAAGCTATGCTATCTTATACTTGGCACTTGGGGACAAAGGTAGAAATTTTGAAAATATACTCATGTTATTCTGCAAAGACTGAAGGAGAAGCAAGAGACAGTTATGTTTTCAGATAGACTATTCAACAAAGTATTTTTCAACTACAAACCTGCAAGCAATAATTTGCAATTTTCTAGGCCAGGCTACTAGAAGGACCCCAATTTCTAACCAAAACATGTCTCTCCTTTATATTTTTCCATAAATAGATATATTGTCTTCTTTCTGATGGTCTAATGGCATTCTTACATTTCAGATTTATCATTAACTAAGCTAATAATGAGAATTTGACAAGAGCTTAGGACCAGGTTGGTATATTTGGTAAAGTTTAGGCTTCTGATATGTCATCAGGGTTCAGCTGGAGGTAGGGATGTTTAACCAAGCAGAAAGGGACCTATGCCACTGTGTGTGACCTTGCACAGGTCATTTAACAATTTTTCCCTCTGTGAAATGAGGAGGTTGGCCAAAATGATCTTTAAAGCAATTTCTCTATACATAGCTCTATGATTCCATGATTAAACCCTTTTAACATTTCCTTTTTGTGTTATCTGCCATGTAAGAACATAAGTTTTAAAACTTCTAAGATATAATAAAAGTATAATATAGAAAATGATCTGACATAAGAGTCAAACATTATCTATTTTAAAAACAATGATATTTTCATGTCAGTAATTGAATTCTTTCAAAGAATTGGCTTTCTGGGATTTTTGTTAGTTTGTTGTTTATTTTTAATACCCACCATATTTTTCATGCCCATTCACACACTGAAAATAATAAGTCAGGCTCATGGTAATGATCAGATTAAAAAATATATATGTAGGAATAATGATCCTGTACTCAAATCCTTTAACAAATGGTTCATGAAAACTGCACTGATGAAATAAAGTTTGTGAAATAAAGCTAACCTTTGAAGAATATCGAAGAATAGGGTGAAATGATAAAGGTGACTAACAAGTAAATTGTATATTTTTAAGAAAATAATATTGTATATGTATTTTAACTATTATAAATATCAACATATAAAGGTTCCTATCATTGTATATTTGTTAGCCTAATATTTTTAGTTTTCTTTTGGAAAAAAACTTTATAAATAAAATTCGTAACCAAAAAAATTAAAAAGCCCAACAGTGTGTCCAAAAAAAGATGTGAAGTCACATAAGCACTTAATATTAGTAGATATTAGTTTATTTTTAATTGGTAGCAATGTACAAGGTTATAGCAAGAATAAAGCTAGCAATTTATTTGTTTTATTTAAACCATAGAATAAAAGGAATTTTAAATAGAAGGTTTTTATGTTGTTTACCTAAAATAATCCAGATTATCAGTTCCCTTTCTACATAGTTATTAATGGCTTAAATTGTTTCCAGGGCTGGACACAGTGGCGCATGCCTGTAATCCCAGCAGCTCAGGAGGTTGAAGCAGGAGGATCTCAAGTTCAAAGCCAGTGAGGCCCTCTAAATAAAATACAAAATAGGACTGGGGATGTTGTTCAGTGGTCAAGTGCCCCTAAACTCAATCCCTGGTACACCTCCCCAAAAAACATTGTTTTCAGGGAGAAAATCTCTTTAGTATATAAATATACTAGAACTTCAGAAAGGATAAAATAGTTAATCCATTTGGACTTGAATCATATTTCAGAAGACTAGTGAAGGTAATACTGTCTCTGCACATTAGAGAAAATTAGCCTCTTCCTGGGGACAGAGACTATTTTAACAATCAAGTAAACCTCATTTCTTTGGGGCTACTTCAGTTTCCTAAATGGTTTAATTCCACCCAATTCCATAAGTATGTTTTGAGTGCCTCATGGCTCAATGCGATGCACAAAGGAAAACCAAAGTATTACACATTTTCTTTTCGCAAATCTCAGTCTATCTACATCCAGATAAATCAATAAACTAATTATTTTTCCACCAACCTGACAGGTTTCTTCTTTTAGCATTTACAATTCAGTCATTAGAGGATGGAGATTAAGGAGGTAAATGTGAATTTTCCAAAATATCGTCCTTCCATTCATTTACTTATATTTTTAATGCAAAACTAAGCAGGGAAATTTGACATCATTCTTTGCTTTTCTTAATGGCATTGGTTCCAAGAGTTTGGTTGTGGCAAGTTATGGTAAGTGGTTTCGTCATAGATTGCACAAGAAGCAGGGTCCCGGTCAATAAAGCACTAAGTACTTGAGATAGGTTAAAAATAATAACCACCTAACCAAATGGTTACCAAACAAATAATAGTATCATCTTCTACAGATTCATTCTCCAATGCGTTTCAGAGCTCATTTGTCCATTTGGAGCTCATTTTAACTCTTGACCAATAAACAGACCACTCCTCTGAGAGTCCTATCCATCCAAAGTCCTTCCTTCCCCATTGCCTTGAGTCCTATGTCTTGACAAACCCAGCACAAGGTGAAATGGTTGACTGTCTCCTTTTCCTTCCTTGTTCTGTTAAATTTATTTTTGGTTCCTGGAAACAGAAAATTGCATGCCTTTTTCTCTTTCTTTTTTCTTTTTGTTTTCTTTTTTCTTCTTTTTGCACTTTCTTTCCCTAAATGCTTCATCTCCCTACCCCTCCTGCAGTGAACCTAATGTCCTCGATGACTCCCAGGGCCTGGCCGCTGAGGGCAGCCTCTCTAGGTACAGTGTCAACGCCTACCTGTCTATTGGTGTCTGTGCTGGGAAACTAGCTGTTCCCTGTCAACTCTGTCTCTCTGTCTCCTCTCTCCCAGTCTTGATACCTATTTCCATTCCTTGCCCTTTGTTGTTCATGAACACTCGAGCCTGGAAGTCAAAGGTGTAGCAAACCCTCCATCATTTTCAGCTTCAGAGTTGAATCATGAATGGCCTAAAAAATCTTACCAAAAAAAAAAAAAAAATCTACAGAATTCTCTATGGGGCTTCTCCCCTTGATGTCTAAAAAGTTTGATATGTCAGGGGATAGAGGTGTAGCTCAGTGGTACAGTGGTAGAGTATGTGCTTAACACAAGTGAGGCCCTGGGTTCAATCCCCAGCACCACCACCCCATAAACAGAAAGTTTGATAATGCCAAATGTTAAATTTGTCCCATCTAATCATTTCTTTTCTTGAGATTAATTAACAATTGCTTTTCCGAGGCCTTTTAATACAACTTCCCATCATCTAGAAGTCCTTGTATTAAATTGAGCCAGGTCTTTTAGCTGATACCATGGATGGTAAGAAACCATGGTATCAGCTAAACCATGCTATCAGAAGAATAATCATGTTACTACAATTTATATAATTCCTTCTCTTTGATGTATGCTATTTGGCAAGCTATTTAAAACAGTAGCTTCTTCAAACTACACATATGAAAAAAAAATGTCTGTTCTAGCACAAAGATTACTTTAAACTTGCCATGAAGTATCAGCCACAAAACATTTTCTGGTAAGAGAAGTCTCATGCAAATGATATATCTTGACTATTCATTTAAAGCTCAGAGAAGGGGACTGCACCTTTAACACTCAGATAAACCACGTCAAACATTCCTAATCTTGTGCTGTTAATTTACACCTCTCAACTAATCCTCATTAGGGGTAATGCTTCTTGTTCATCCTTAGAGTGTCTTTGTTCCATCTCAAGGTAAAACATTATGTAGTGAGTACAATATACCCGTGTTTATTGCTTTATCACAAAGATGAGGAAATGTTGAGAGGCCGTTCCTGTGAAAGGTTGTCTTTTGTTTTCCTTGCACCTTGTTTGGATTTCACATTTTCTTTTGCAATTGAAAATGGGAAATTTAGTCCATCATTGGGTCTTTTTTTTAATTATTATTATTAACTGGATCCATGATTCATGACATTCATTTGTGTTTGCAAGCCCCTGCCTTGATAGATCAGTCTCTTATTGGTGGTAAATGTGGAAGTGCTGCAGAGTACAAACTTAATTCCATTAGCAAGAGCTGTGGGGACAAAGAAGAAGTTGAGAAACAAAACAGTCCTTAATTGTTTACAGTATCTGAAGCATCTGAACCAAGTCTAGCAGTGTAACCATTGCTTTCAAAGAACACTTTTGCTTAATGCTTAAAATCGCATGTTGGACAAAAGAAACTTGATTAGAAGATAATTTCAGTGGCCTACTGAGAGTAGAAAGTATTAAATTGGACTTCCATTTGGCTAGACTTTTCTAATTAGGCCAAATTCTCCTTTTGGTATAAGTACCAGTCTAGAGTTAGTGAGAGGAGGCAGGGGACTGAGTTTATTTTTATGAATCATCCAAATGATTTGGCCTTCTCTGGATGGCTCAGGGTTCAAATGACTGAAGTTATCTAAACCAACTCAGGCTGCCCTGGGTCCAGTGTTAATGGGAATTAACTCAAAGTTTGTGCTAGGTGAAACTGGTTTGGAGCTAAAGCTATAAATTTTATCTATAGCTGAATTAGTCAAGGTGGTCAGGATTTTGATGGCTGTCTTAGATCAACTGTTGTTGATCTGTTGCTCTGATAATGGTTGTATTGTAGTTCTGAGTGTCAGTCACCTAGACCCAGCTGTCGTCATTAAGAAATGGGAAGATGAGGCATTCACTTTGGATTCTGAAATAATACTATTAACACAGAGGCATTCCACCACCAGTTAGCACATCCACCTTTGCCATATACTGCAATGTGTCTCTTGAACTCCATCATGTCACCAAGTTCTCTTTGGAGGAGAGGAACTTTTTGGTATTTACTAAGAGGTGGGTTTATAAAATAGTATACTTTTTATATTTGGTTTCCAGACTTTCTTATTTTTTGGCATGAGACTGCTTTATTACTCCATAGTTTTAAAATCCTCAAGTAAGGCACTAACCATGTAAATTACAGTTAGCACATACTCTGGTACTCAGGACCTAAAATACACTCAAAGTACTCCTAAGGAAAATCTGGCCCAAGGAAACATCAGGAATTGTGCCTAAGGAAAAATAATAAATCCTGTTCTTCCCACCTCACCCCCAATAACATTTTGATTACATTTTCATGAGAATTTGCCTGTGAAAGAGCACTTGTTTTAGGCAAATGGGCAAGTTGAACTGAAGAAGAGACCAAGAAAACTGGATGAATAGGTAGAAATTAATAAGCAATTTTGCACACCCATTGAAGATTTAAGATTTTTTTAAAAATTATGTTAACATGTTTATCTTTAAAACTTCATCCCAAGAAATAGCCTGTTAGGAACACTGTGCTTTGAATAAAAAATTATTTCCTTTGGAAATTTATAAACTGAAGCAATCAATATTCCATGGAAAAATATTCTTCTCTGGAGGGCGTTGTTCCTAGAGGTGTAGAAACTCAGTATAGATGTTCTCTCCCTCCCCCACCCCAAACACACACACACACACACACACACACACACACACCATGATCATATTTTCTTTTTAGGATAAGAGATATATAGAAATGCAAAAATCTAATTTTAAAGAGAAATTTTTATGTTATTTGATTTTGTCAGGATAATTTTAATCACAGTGAAAAATAAGCATGTGGCTTCAATTTGAACAAGACTATAGTGTAGGTGAAATAAAGATAACCTATTTAGTAGAATCCATCTCATGGTCATCTACATTTTCACAGCATAAAACCTTGGCAAGTCCTCTTAAAGTACAATAAATATTTCAAGTTTTTATGTAGCTGAGAATTAATAGCTAAGAAAATGTGTGTTGTAACACACAGATGTGTTCTTTGCCATTACTGAATTGGTTCTTATTATAAGATATTTAAAATCCAGATTTTTCCCCCTTTCTATTCTAGCCTCTAATTTCTAAAATCTGTGGCACTTAAAATAAATTTTCCTGGATGTTGTGGAGGCTAAGAAAATTTTAAACAATAATTTTTATTGGGAAGGGGGAAGTAGGATTTGGTCTACTGTTTCTTTCCCTGTTCTCTAAAAATTTCTTATGGCTCCTTCAGTGCTGGATTTATGAATTTCCATCACAAGGCAGTCACCCAGGGTAAATGTCTATGCTGTGTGTCTCATGTTCAACCTCCAGACATCTATAACCTTATTAAAACTAAAGACAAAGGCACAGATAGAAGCAATAAAAATACTCATTCATTTTTTCATGTGCTACTCTCATTCAGTGCTTCTACTTAACTTTTTTTTCCTAATGAAATATACTTCCATCTTTTATCATTTTCTTTATAATTTGAGTCAAGGGAGATGAATTTTTATTGCCTTACTGAATGGCGCCTTGTTTGCCTATTCCTTATTTTAAGAAACCAAGTTATGTATACATATATGTTTACATACTACAACCCAGGCCATCATGCTTAAATGGGGGAAAAGAAGTTATTTGTGTTAGAATTGTTTTCCTAATAGTATATAAATTTTCTTTATTTGTAAATTACTTCCTTGTATTTTGAAATGAGAAGTTTTGTTTTTTGCAGACAATTTGAACCACCTAGTTCTGCTGAGTCCCAATTGCATTTACTTCTTTAAAATCTACACCATTATATGATTTGCTGAAGTGATACGTTTTAGCTAATCAAAAATATCAAGGGATGATCTACTTGTAAACATATTGTAAGATGTTAACTTCAGTTTAGAAAGTTTTCTTCTGCTTTTTGTTTCACCATATTTGGCCAAGACAAATGGAAATCATTTCTCATTCTCAAGATTAAAAATGTCAAGAAATCAGTTTTCTGTATGAGATAAGAATTTTTAGTACTTCTCCCACTACTTTGACAAATCTTGGTGTAATCTCAACTTTTCATGACTATGATACATAAAATAGATACTGTAGTTTTTCATAAGAACCCAATGGCCTATTAGAGTATAATATTTAAAACGTTGAGACCATCCAATAAAATATAGTACTTCCTTGAAGAGAAAAATAAATTTTATTATTACAGTTGTAGTATGTGAGGACTATGATGGAACTGCTTGAAAAAAACTGAAAAGAAAATGGGGTATAATATAGAGTGGTTCTTAGTGCAAACACCTTGGTCTTTTGTTGGTTCGATTTAGTATTACACATCTTATAGTCATACATCACAAATCCTACAGGTAACTGAAATATTACATAATACAGAGAGCAACTAATTTTTATATGTGACTCCAGTTTGATATAGACTACAAAAAAGTAATGTGTTTTGCATAAACTACATTTTTAACAGGATTTCTTGGCTCTTTATTATGAATGACTCCTAACTGTTCACAGTTAAGTCACCCATTTATGTTCCAGATATAAACATGTTAGCATCATATTTCTAGGGAGCATAAATTTATCAGCTAGGATGTATTTCCAGGGGCATGTTCTAAAATTTCATCTTTGATATATGCATTCCATTATGAAATGCTTTATTATTTACCTAGAACAGCTAATTATTAAAGCTAAACTTGATACATTTCTTAGTTATAAACCTCTCTATCCACAGAGAAGATTTTGGTGCTTGTGATCCTCCCTTAGAATAATCATCATGAAATTACCATTATGTTTTGACATTTAACACTCCCTGAGTAATGCATATTTTTCTTTTCTTGCACCATTTTTTCCTCACAATATCAGATTACTGAATAAAAATGAGACAAGTGGACTGCCTCAAATTCATTTTCTCTGCCCAACTATTTTCAAAACATTGTATTACCAATTTCCCTATAGGGTTCTAGAAGCAATAAACTCATTACAAACATCAAATGTAAAACAAGAAAGCATGCTATATACATCTCTTTTCATGATCAAACCATTTGACATCAACTAACTTCTTTTCTCTACCTTAATGGGAGGTAGTTGGTAAGTATCAACCTCCCTTTATGGCCAAGGGAACTGAGGTAACATTTAGATGTCAATGAAGAATCCATTCCGATGGAAGCTTTGCTTGGTATTGGGAGAAACTTGATTCTACTTTTGTGCATATAGATAATTACTCTTTTCAATTATACACGTTATAATGTATAATCATAAGGAGATATCATTTAAGTCATGCCAGCAACATAGTCTGGATTATCAGAATTTATTACACTGGTCCACGGGGATAGTTTTTCATCTTCACAGAAAGTTTATACATGCTATAAGGTCATATATGTATATGTAGATGTGTGTATACATATACATATATGATGATAATGTACATAGATCTTTTGAACTTGATATTTAGGAGAACAAAAAAGTTTTAAAACACTTGTTTTTGGTACTTGTTTTAGAAGTTTGTGTTGTGTACTCTAAATGGTGTGATTATATTCTTATTCCATAGAAACATTGACAAATCCTTTTTGGAAATCATCAATTTTCTTCTAGTGAAAATATGAGTTAAAACTTTTTTAAAATGACAGAGTGACTGTGTCAATTATGTGATAATTACCCAGTTGTTAATACAACAGAGAAACATAACTGATTTCCCATCTTACCACCAGCTTCTCTTCCTAAAACTGCAACTAGGTATTTGGGTAGCTTGGTGTTTTTCTTTTTAAGAAATGGAAATAAATAGATAGAACCTTTCTTTTTTTTTCTGGACAGTTGCTGACTCTGGGTTCCTCTGTGGAATATGTTTACTCTAAAAAATATCTGTAGATGACTCTCCTTTTGCAAAGGCAAAGCAGAAATTAATTACCCATTAACCAAATAATCACATTGGCATCATCCACAGAATTACAGTGTTGTCTGGGGCACAGTGTATTTCTTTTTTACCACTCCCCCATTATAAATACCTATGATACTTGCATGCAGAATGAAAAAGAACCATGGGCCATATTAATATTTTCAGTTTCACTAAACACTAAAATAGCAACTACTGCCAGTAGTCATTTTTTTGCTTATGAAAGAACACACATACACAGTAAATTTGGGGGGAGCAGGTTGTTGCTTTTATAAACTGCACAGTATATTTGAGTGCAGCTACTCAATATTAAAGCTTCTGAGTTGTAATAACAGCTTAATTACTTTGCCAGCCTTTTAAATCTAAAATCATTTTTTAAAACATTGAAATTTCTACCCATGTGACTACTCATTTACTCAGTAGTCACAGAGACTTCAGGCTGCAAACATGTGTTGAATGTGCCCCTTCACCCAAATGGATTCTGTGTCTGATGTGTTTGATATTTGTCCATCTTATTTTCATTTAAATTGGAATTTTTAAAAAGGTGTTCCCATCCATGTGATAGAGTTGTTTGTGTGTGTCTGTCACCACCTTTTCCCTTCCCCTTGGAAAAAATTGAGATTAGAATATGACATCATAAACCTTTTGGTGGTTCCAAACCAGGGGTGTGATTGAACCAGTATTTTGCTGAATGACAGATACAGTATCAGTGATTGAAAACAGAATCTCAATTTTGGAAGCTTGGGGCTACAAGGCCTTGTCCTCCCACCCAAACCTTTAAAACCCCCATCCCAGGGACTCTTTCCCAAACATCCTTCAAAGATAATGGTATCTTTGAAGTGACTGTTCCATAAAAGTGGTTTTGGCTAACACCCACCAGAGGATGGTCTTCTGCCTTCTCTCTAGGGTACACTAACACTGTTGATGCTTGACAGGGTGGCAAGTGTGCAGAGTGAACCTGGCCAGCAGAACCTTCTCATTCAGCAGCCACTGGGGAGGAAGAGGGGTTTGAGGCAGGTAAGCAGACCCTGAAAGAATAGAAGAACCATCCTGTGAAATGGAGGCTTTGTTTGAATTTTAGTGCCTATGTATATTAAGATTATATTTTGCCTTCTCTTTACATCAAATAAGCAGTACAGAGCAACTTTAAAACATGGTAAGTGTTTAGACAGTTTTGAGCTTTTGTTTTGGAACTGAATCTCCTTATTTACAAAGATTACTTAGAAAAGTTAAGTGGGCTTGTTGTCTACCCAGAAATCTTCTTTACAATCAATCTCACTTAGAGTGAAAGATCTATTCTATGTTGATTTAATATTTAAGGCCAGTTTCTGTAGAGAAACAAAAATGAAGAAATCTTTTTCATTTCAAGATTCATGATTTAATTTAAAACCAAAATTGAAGTAAAGTTCACCTTTACAAATGTCCTTAGGTAGGGTTATTTTACATCACTTTCAAAACAAAAATAGAAATGAAGCTGCACTGTTTCTTCAAAGGGAACTTCCCAGAATTGACTGATTCAGGTACAAGATATTTTGCCAGCATCTGAGTTTTTTTTTTTTTTTTTTTAATGAACCTCCTCCTTGAAAGTTAGTATATGTTCAACTATACCTTTTAGATGAATAAAGATTGGTTAGTAAGCAATAATTTTTCATTGTATATCCACTGAAATTCTCAAAATTACAATTTTAAATTATGTCAATTAATATTCTTAGGAACATTAAAGGAATAATAATTGGGAAATGAATTGGTTAAAAGGGATACCAGAAGAAAACAGTTACAGTTAAATATGCAGAAAGAATTTTATCAGCTATAAATGTAAGAACAGGAGTCCAGGGGAACATGAAAATAAAGGTACAAGCTATAGTCAGAATTCTCTGAGCGCGGCTTTCCCTGCAAGCAGCTGGACTCCTTTGCCAGTTTTATTCTGCCTGTTCTCTTTAGCTAAGACGTCCCCTACTGTCACGGCAGAAGACTCAGACTGAACCCAAAAACAGACATGGGGCTCGGCTGTCAACCACTCGCAGGAGTATTCAACCTAAGACGAAGCCATCTGGTGAGGCCTCCTGGGTCCCTTCTGCCTGTGCCATTGAAATGATGTCATGCAAGTGAGGCGAAAAGGCCTGCAGAAACGGAGCAGATGCAGATAAACGCCAGTGGGGAGGTGTTAGGATAAGGGAAGAAATTCTCCAGAAAATTTTAATGCCTTTTATTCTTTCCTAACCCTGACTCTACCCCCATGAACCTAAGGAAATGGAAGAGTCTTAGCCAAACTATTGATATTCTGAAATTTGAGTAAAAAGGGCGTTTGTTTTTTTTTCTACTTGGGATTATTATTTGTCTTACTAAAGACAAAACTATGAAGAATAATATTCTGGGACTTTTAAGTCCTTTTGACAGTTGTTATGAGGGGCCAATCAAGTTTACTAACGCTCCTTGCAAATCTCGTTTTAGGCCATTTATTTAAAAATGATTTTCCTAACCAATTCCTACTGTTTGTAATAAGTTGAAATCAAAGCATACAAAACAGTCAAATATGCCTTCATTTATTAATAACCCAGCAATGTCTTCATTAAGAAAATCCAGGAGACACTGGCTAATGCCAGTTACTAAGAATCAACCACCAATTTCTCCCCTATTTACTAACTCACCTCTGACTTACAGTGGATCAGAAACGATCTGTTACCTTCATTGAGTCTCAGCCAGAGCCAACTGCTGCCCCAACAGACACGCTTCCTGCCATAGGTCAACCACAGGGCTGCAGCCCAGCCCTGTGCAGGAAACCAGAAGGATTGGACAAACCAGTCCTCACGTCTTCCCCAGCCATAGTTGTTGCGGATCTCCACAGCTTATCTCCCAAGGTGAGGACACTGAAGAAATAGGCAAGGACTGCTCACTACATTCTTATTTCTAGGAACCATTTGGATAAGCAAATTTATTCCATATATATTTGGGTCTGTAACATTTTATCCAAACATGGTATTGCCATCATGAAATAGAAAATCTGTGTAAAGTATATAGCTAGGAACATATCTACTTAGTTTTGTGTCATCATGACCAAAATATCTGGCAAGAGCAACTTAGAGGAAGAAAAGTTTATTTTGGCTCACAGGTCTCAGTCCATAGTCAGCAGAGTACATTGCTTTGGACCCAAGGTAAAGCAGAACATTGCAGCAGAGAAGCTGTTCCCCTGATGACAGCCAGGGAGGGGATGGGGCTGCGGGGAAGATGAACCCTTCCAGGGCATACCTCAAGTGACCACCTGCTGCAGCTATGCCTCACCTACCTATCGTTACCACTCAGTCTATTCACAATAGGATGGGCTGATTAGGTTATATGTCTTACAACCTAATCATTTCACCTCCAAACATTCCCACATAAACACAGGAGATTTGGGGGGATACCTCATATCCAAACTATAAAAGACTAAGAGAAGTCTTTGTAATCTTAATTACAAAAACCTAAAGAAAATATTTTGCAATTGAGATAACCATTGAAAACAGATGTATGATACCTAGTTGAAGGATAGTCAATGAAAAAATAAATAAAATTAATAATTTAGATGAAGACTTTACATTGAGAGCCTTCTGTTTCCTGTAAGATGAAAGGAACTTTTTTTTTGATCTTCCTCTTCATTGTTTTGATATTTTTCTTATTTTGACATTTTTTTTCTTCTTTTAATTTTTACAAGTAAATTCCTATAGGAATCACATTCTTCTCATGTGGTATTTAAAGAAAACTAAGGGGTAGTGTTACTATATACCTTTGTATAGGTATATAAAAATATTTTAACACTTACTATCTCATTTGATCTTCACTGTCAATAAGATAAGCAGGACAAAAAATTCTGCTCATTTTACAGGTTAGAAAACTGAAGCGTAGAAAGTTAAAGGGGTCTATGTAAGATCTTACCAGTAACAAAGGCTAGAACCAGGACTAGCCTTCTGATTCCTTGTCCAGTTATAGCTGCACGACATACTTTGATATTCTTCTCTGGCATTCATCCTATTTGTTCACAATGTTATGATCCTTTTGATCATAGAGTGAACCCCTCCCCACTGAAGAAGGAGAAAAGAAGGAGGACACAGAAGCACAAGGTGCTGCAGCACACAGCCCCCTCTCTCCTCAGCTTTCAGACCCTGATGACTTCACAGGCCTTGAGACATCCAGCCTCCTACAGCATGGAGACACTGTGCTTCACATCAGCGAGGAAAATGGCATGGAGAACCCCCTGTTGTCTAGCCAGTTCACTTTTACTCCTGAGCTGGGGGAGACAGATGCAGTCCTAGATGAGTCTCATGTTTAGTTCTGTATCTTGTTAGTATTGAAGGTATAGAGAAGAGAGGGAGAGGATCACTCTGGTGAAAGTTGAATACTTTCGCTTTTAATTAAAAAGATTAATTATAAAACAGCACTTTACATCCAATGAGCGGCACAAATCTGAGTAGATTTTGCTGCTAATATACCTAGTAATGTAGATTTCATAAACATCTTGAAAATCAAAGGCTAAAAGGATTTAGTTGTGTAAAGACCAGAAAAACCAGGGAAGAATAAGGGGAAAGAGCCATTTCACTGTACTTTGTGATTCAAGAAGCCTTGAGCAGTTAAAAGTCTATACTATTAGAGCACTGCTTTCACAGGAATATTAACAAATAATATATTCTAAGAAAAGAATGCAATTTTTTGAGGTTGCTCACATTATACATCTCATGCAAATGTTTATTTTTATAGCTTCAAAAATATTAAATCAGGTGGCTACACAAGTAGTGATTTACATGATAATAATCAATATAGAGAATATTAGTTTGGGGCGAATAAATAACAAATAAGCCTGCAGCCATTTTTGTTTTGGTCAACAATGTCGCCATTTAGAAGACAAAAAAAAAAAAAAATACTATTTTTAGAGCTGTGGACTTTTCAAAATTTATTTTTCAACTGTCATTTTCAGTGCACATTTAAATCAGAATGCTGATGCCATAAGATGATTTCATTTCATAATCACATTAGAGAATACTTAGAAATTATCAGTTATCTTTCTGAATTAAGAATCTAAACAGCTATATAATTCTAAAATCTACATGTAAATATAATAGATCAAAAGAGGTAGTATTCCCACTTCTAGCCCTGACTACACCCATGCCAAGATTAGGATTTATTGGGAAATGTGATTACTTTCCCCTATGGCATCCCTGTGGTATCCTGTGCCTGCCCTTCAGGGCATATTTTCATACTAAAGTTAGTGTTGTTAGAATTTGGTTCAGTAAAATAACTTTTTTCTCAATAGTAAAAATACTCTTATGATCCTTGGGACATCTATGTTTATGAGGAAAAATATATAAAGTTAGCCATTTCTTCATAGACACTCAGCTTGTACACTCAGCTTGTACATTTTACAAATAGGCTTTTAACTTGAAGTTCAATTACTTTAAGATAAAGTATGAAATTTGGAAAGCTTTGAGGCCAATATCTAGTGGATTATTAAAGGGCTGGGCATCAAAGAATACAAAATAGATTTTTGTAGTTTTACAGTCTACATTATAAAATTGTTACATAACTACTGCACATAAAAAAATCCATATGCATACCTAAATTGGTATGATTGGGTGAGTGTGTGTATTTTCTAGTCCTGAAGTAAAAGTTTAACATAAACTTTTGTTACACTGAGATTTAAAATACATTCTATATACGTAAATGTTGACTATGTTGACTGTGAAATGTATATGTATATAAAGAGGAAACCTACTAAACCCACCTTAGTCATAAAGAAAAATTATTTTTCTGTTAGACTTGCTTATTAAATAGGCACTGTTTATATCATAATTTACAGTTTCAAATATAATTTGGGGTTATGGCCCCATTTATTAGGAGAATGAAAGCTATCTGTGAGTTAATGATAAAAGAATAAATTTAAAATCTCAAAATTCAGAAAAATCAAGGAGGTAAATGGCCTCTTTTATGTTTTATAACATTTTCACATTATTTACACTTAATGCTGAATTAATTCTCAAGTGCAAAAGTAGACATATAAGTGGTTTTCTGATTCTGATATATTTTACCTGCTAAAAATCATGCTGCTCAATTAGCATTAGAGGCCTTACGTTTGGTAATTACAATTGTCTGGGTTATGTGAGTCTTTCTATATGTGTGTGCTTTGTTCCAGTTTCTTGACTTTTGACTCAAATTCTCTATGTATATCAAATATTTAAAAAGTAAGGGGTCATCCTAAATATCTTATATATATATATATATATATATATATATATATATATATATATATATATATATATTAAATGTATTGAGCTGTTTTGAACATGATTTTGCTGGTCTTTCTGCCTTTTAGTCCAGCTCTTTCACTCAAGTGTATGGAATTCTGTTAGAAACTTTTTCAATAAGCTAAATCATGTCATACCTTGCAAAAAAAGAAAAAAAACCCCTCCCATTCTGGGAAACAGGGGCTTACAGAGTGGGAATGTTTTCATACTGGGACTACTGAGATATTTGACAGTGTGTGCGTCTGTTCCATTGGAGGTGTCCTTAAATGTGTTGAATGTAATGTGTTGAATGTTTAAGTGTAATGACTAAAGTATCTATATGTATGTGCATAAGACCCTCATGAGAAGTATTCTCAGGAATACTGTCACCTGGAGTTTGAAGGAATAACTATTTTTTAAAAACAACAGTCGGGGAAGGTAAGAAAAAAAGTTCAAGGTAATTGACAATCTTTTGTATTGTTCAAAATATTATTGACTACTTGACTAAAAGTTAATTATTACATATGATAAATACAGTATGGTAATAATAGATCATTTCTTAAGCTATGATACTTACTGATATTTGTCTTATTCAGAGGAAAAAAATATAGGCACCCACTTCCCATGTATAAAAACTTGGACACAACAAAAAGGTTGCTTATTCAGAAAATAAGATTTGAGAGACCCTGGAATAAACATGTATTATCCATAGATACATAATATGCAGATTCAATTTAACTGGTTCAAATCCTGGATACTGAATTTTCTATAGTAATCATTTTACTTTCATTTTTCAGTATTTGCTGCTTTCTATAATTCTATTAGATAAATTATTTGATTTTTCAGAAAAGGAAATTAGTTCTTGGGTGCATGTCCCAAGACACTAAGAACTACAGTGTCAAAGGCATGAATGGGCACATGGTGTTGCTGGGGGTAGAGTCTGCAGTATTGGTGATCTGATTAGGGTATGTTGCACAGATTGGGAGTAGCTGGTTTGCTACTTCAAGCCTCCAAGAATACCTTAGACAGAATGATATGTCCTCTTCTTTAGCATCTGTTCCTTTAAGAAAGAACTTTTTCCACTCTGCTGCCCAGCTCTGAGAGTTTTTGAGAAAATAGAGCATACGTAGAGAACTATAGGAAAGAAAGGGCCAAAAATGAATAGAATGGCAGTCCAAAATATGAATTAAATATCCTTCCTCAAGTTATACACTTTAATAGAGCACAGTCTCTGGAATTGCTGCTATCACATCAAGTCATGCTGTTGCCCTGTGACCTCACACTTCCAATTCCATGGCCTTGTGTCTTGCAGTGAGTAAAACGCCCCACTTCCTCATTTACTTTAGTGGGTCTCAACTGCAGCATTTCAAAAGCAAACTTTGATTTGACACTCAGGAGAATAAAAACAAGGGCAGGATGTGTTTGGAAAAGCTTAAGACAAATTTACTTATATTATTTTAGGATCATTTAGGATTACAGATCTATGTACCTCCATAATATTTTTTAATTGTCACTGTGACCACAGGATGAAAGTCCTTTATTAGCCATTTTATAGGTAAAAACAAAGGATTGACTACACAGCCAACTTCCCTCAGATGACTATGAAATCTGTTGTGAATATTGAATGACCAAAGAGCATGGAAAAATGCATATGAATAAATACTGAAATGTTTATGAAAGATATTTATGAAAGATATTGACTTCTGTGTTTGAATATGCACATATAATAAAAAGAAATCTAAGAGTATTTAATATGCCTGAGTTTTATTTCTCACCATAAGGAAGAAAATGTTTGCTCATTCAGGAAAATGTTCATTTTGGATCCCTGGGGTATACCTTTGTTAATGTCTTGCTGTCCCTCTTTAACCTCCAGTCTGGCCTGAGGTTATCTTCCAATTAGGCACTTTCCCCACCCCTTCCAGCTTTATTCTACCCCAGCTTTCCATCCTTTCAAACAAAGCAGAACCAGAGCATTGGAGTCAGGTACCTCAATTTCCCTTCACTGCCCCCAGATTATGACCTGCTGGAATGACTGGTAAATGTCCCAGTGGGGGTGTTAAAGACCTGATTATCCTCTGACAGTCCATAAAAACCATGGGGGCCCAGTTAACACAGTTATATCTTTAATACAAATTACGAAGTGCTCTCTCCTTACTCCCTAGAATTGCTCTTGCTAAATCCATTTTCCCCCACGTGGTTTTAATTCCATCTCTTTTGAGGACCCAGGATCTTCACACATTTGGCAGCAGGACACTTATTCATTTCTGGATTGTGTCTGAACAGTAACCAAATGTGTCACTTATGTCAATGAGAGGGAAAAACAACAACAACAACGAAGGTGGGCGAGGGACAAGAAAGGTGGATACTAATGATAACATCATTTTGTACTGGGCACCAGACATCATGCTGGCTCATCACCTGGCCTTGTTCATTTAATCTTCACAACAATTCTAAACACTGCGCACTGTCTTTACAGATGAGAAACCCAAGGCAGGGAGAAGTGACTTGCCGGTAACCCTGCTAAAGCCTGGCACAGCCAGAATTGCTCCACTAGTGAGAAAAGTTCTAGGAATGAGAAAGCACAGGGGAAAGGTGATTATTGTTTTTAAAGGGCAAACACAGGAGCTGCGAGGAAAGGAACGCATAAGCAAATAATGGAGAAACAAAAAGAGAAGTAAGGTCAAGAGCCGAGGAGAATAAAATATAGAAAAAGAAAGCGGAGGAAGCTCAAGAAACTCCTGAGTACCGCGAAAGGTAAGTGTGTCAAGAGACGGAGAAGGAAAAAGGACTCCCATCAGGCCCCGCCCCTAAGCCACCGACCCCGCCCCTGGTATGGAGGCGGGACTTCCTTCCCGCAGGACACTGCTTCCGGCAGAGTCCGGAAGACTGCAGGGGGAAGGGGCGGGGCCCCGGCTGCGCGCCCAATCGGGGTGACGCTTCCGTCTAGCCGGGGATTCGTGGGGTAACTAGCACTACGGAACCAGCACCATGGCGTCGGGCTGCAAGATTGGCCCGTCCATCCTTAACAGCGACCTGGCCAATTTAGGGGCTGAGTGCCTCCGGATGCTAGACTCTGGGGCAGATTATCTGCACCTGGATGTAATGGACGGGTAACTCCTCGGGGCTCGGGTCGGGCTTGCCGCGCGGGGGCGGGACGGCGCACCTGTATCGAATGCCTGTTGGGTGCATGGTGTCCCTGTACGACCGGGGGCGCCTCACTTTGAACACTGTATTGAGGTGGGGAATGGGGTGGGAAGCTTGAAGGCCCTGGCTGGAACTGACCTGACGCAGCATCCTGGGCTGCGGGCTGGTCCCAAACCTCAACTCCTCCCCTCCCCCCACGTAACGTGTGGTCTTAGGACCCGGAAGCGACCTTAAATCTCCAGGCCCTTTGGTGTACAGTAGAGAAACTGAGGCCCAAGGGGATAGGCATGACTTGCCCAAGCTCATATAGCTAGTTAGTGGCAAAGCTGGGGAGACATATTTGTGTAACCATTAAGAGCTTGGCACCTGAAGGGAAATTGCCCAAGTTCTGTCACTTCTCAGATTACCTTGGACAAGCCACTTAACCTCATTGAGCTTCAGTTTCATTATTTGAAAAATATGGGAATATTTACAGAACCTATGCTTAGGTATGTTTGGAAGACAAAATGAGCAAATATAAGTTTACAGTGCCTGACGCATAGTAAATTCTCTGTAACTGTTGTATCATTATTCGAATTCTGATTTTCCTGTCTATTTTTTCTTCAGGCACCCTGCTCTGCAGTGAGGTCAGTTTTTTGTAAGTAAATTTTAAGCACTGTAGTTATAACATATTATTTGGAATCAGAATACAAGTTTCTTAAATTGGTTACAAAATGAGGAAAGAAACGGAGAGAAAACAGTAAGAGGCCCTAAAGATCATAGACGTTTGTGACAGAATTTTAATAACTTTTATCTTCCCTTTGCCGAATTATCTGTAGTTCTTTGGTCTGCACTGTTATGCAATTCATTACGGTGTGTTGGGATAGAAGATTTTTATTGCAGCCACTGCAGTGCTGCACGCTTGTGATCACAACGGCTGGGGAGGCTGAGGCAGAAGGATCGCAATGTCAAAGCTAGCTTCAGCAACTTAGCGAGGCCCTGTGCAACTTAGCAAAGCCCCATGTAAAAATAAAAAGGGCTGTGACTGTGGTTTAGTCATTAAGTGCCACTGGGTTCAATCCCCAATACCAAAAAGAAAAGGGAAAGGAAAAAGATATTTATTTGAAATAGGTGAAAACCTTCACATGCCCTCATTCACATTTATAAATTGATGTTATTTACAAAAGATGATTAATGAGTTTCTTTTTAACTTCACTGTCACTTGTAGAGTTTTGTGTTTTCTTTTGTGTGGTTGGATGTGGTGTTTCTCTTTCACATTTAACCTTACAAATTTTCTTAACTGGTGATGCCAATGCCTTGACCTCGGATTACTAAGAATGATAGGCTTATTGTATAAGAAGGTTAGTAAGTGTTACCTCTCTCAAAGCTTGATTTTTAGTTTACTGTCATGTATAATTCTGTATATGCTTTTCAAAGCTTTACTTGGAAGCCCTCAACTCTCACAGGTAATGCACTAACTGGAGTGTGTACCTTAGAGATGTTAATTACATTTTTAATCCTAAGAGAACACCTAGGGGTCTTAGGATGGAACAGGTTACATGCATTCTGTGAGTGTGACACAGAAAGCGATTTGGTTTGAAATAAGCCATGTATGGGTAAGTGAATGGATGAGGAAAATAATTTGTTTCGGTTCACCAATCAAGAATATTATGACAGGGGCTGGAGTTGTGGCTTAGTGGTAGAGGGCTGGCCTAGCACATGCGAGGTACTGGGTTTGATCCTGAGCATCACATAAAAATAAATAACAAAACAAAGGTATTGTGTCCACCTACAACTAAAAAATTTTTTTTAAAAATTTACATAACAGTGAGATTCACTGTGGTATATTAATATATGTACATAGGAAATTTGAGTCAAATGTTTTTCTCTTAACCCATCCCTCCTCCCTCTCTCTCAATCCCTTTTCTCTACTCCACTGATCTTTCTTCTATTTTGATAGAGGTCAACCCCCCCACCCCTGTTTCTTTTCTTTCTTTCTTTATTTTGGAGTAGTTTCCACGTATTAGAGAAAGCATGCAACCTTTGACTTTCTGGGTCTGACTTATTTTACTTAGTATGATAGTCTCCATTCCATTCATTTGCTTGCACATGCCATAATTTCATTCTTCTTTGTGGCTGACAACATTTTGACAGGGAGGAATAAGACACTAAGTTACGTCTTGTTACTAGGAAATGGTGGCACCAGCCTTAGAAGCAATGTAATAGTTGGTGTTCTCTCAACAATTAAATGCTTTTTATGAGTCCTGGGCTGACAGATGATTTAAGACATTCTCTGTCCTCAAAGAGTAATTCATAATTTATACTCTTTTGTTACTTTTTGCCTTTCTTCTTACACTGAAAAAGCTTCCTGGAAACAGGGTCTACCCTCTCTCTTGCTCATCTAGGTATTCTCTGCAGTAAACACCATCACAAGTTTAGTTATCATTGATAAATGAATGAGTGGTTAAATCATAATAGGAGAGATCTCTAAGGAATCACTCCCCTCCTTGTGGCAGACCCTGAGTATATTAAATAAGATAAAGTATTTTTGTTTTATATTGACACTCTTTTGCCAGGAAACTGGTTTGGAAAAAATAAAACCTGCATATAGTTTGCAGAGTTTTCCTTTTAACCTTCACACACCTTTAAAAGTAAGAACTGTTGTATGTCTTTTATAGTGGAGAAAATTTGTTTAGGGAGGTTCAGCCTATGCCCATAAGCCATGTGCTCCAGTGTCTCCTAGGCCAGGGTTATGAAAGTGGGGTTGTAGACTCCCTTTTTGCAGATGGCCAGTGAGAACCTTCCCTTCCTAGTTTCCCTTTGTTTCTCTCTCTTTTTTTCTTCCTCAATATTTTTTTAGTTGTAGGTGGACATAGCCCCTTTCTTTCCTTTTCTTTTCTTTCCCCTCCCTTCCTCCCTCCCTCCCTTTTTTCCTTCCTTCCGCTGAGAATCTAACCCAGTGTCTCACATGTGCTAGGTAAGTGCTCTACCACTGAGCTACATCCTCAGCCCTCTGTTTCTCTATTCCCTGGCCCTTTTAAACTCATCTAACATCACACTTTGTATTTGTTTGTTTTCTAGTCTCCCTCACCCAGGCCCTCAGTTTTTCTCCTGATTAAAACATTTTGATCTAGAAAGTCGGACACTAGTTTGGAGATCACTGTGGAAGGTGGGGCACTTATATACTTGTGTGTGGAATAAAGGACAGGTTAATTCTCTAGACAAATACCTTGGAAAATGCACATGCATCATGACAGGGCAGTGACTGGAATGTGTTGATCCTAAGCATGAGAACAGAGCAAATAAGCTATTAACAAAATTTGAAATTGGGAGATTTCACATTAATCTTGGGAGGGTGGAATCAAAGATTTGCCAGCCCTGGGTGCACTCTGGCAAGGTCACAGTTGGCTAGAGCTAAATACCTTTAGTCCATCCAGGTGTTCATTGCTCCTTCATCCCCATCTGCTCTGTTTTGCTCCTTGATGTTATCTGCCAACTCCCATTGGCTTGTGACTCCTGATTAACAGGAAATTTGTTTTCTGGTATTGGTCTGGGTACATTTTATATCAACCTTAGTCCTCCTTACCACCTTCAACTTGTTTTTCTGAAATAGAATTTATTACAGAATTTATAAGTAAAGCTAAAGATTGACAGTGAAATATGACGAGAGAAAAAAATAATTTTATTTCTATACTACAGTTATAGTTTAATTCCAGTAAGTCTCTGGGAAGAAGAAATACTTTTTTTATTACAATTTATTTTTTATAGACTAGTTCAGAAACTACTTTCAAGGGGGAAAAAAAGGCATAATGAGATAATAATAAGTCAGACTTTCTCATGAAATATCTGTTTGTGAGAGTCAAATAATTTAGTCTTTTCCATGCAGGTCTGATAAGAACTCTTGGGGCATTTGAGAAATTCAGATTCTTGGGTCCCCTTTGGAGTCAGTAAGCTTGAAGTAAAGGCTGTAAACCATTTGTATCAGGTGCTTCTGTGTGGTTACCTAGGCAAATTCAGGACATTCTGACTTCAGGCTTGAATTTGTAGCCTTGTTTTGTTAGGGCTTAGACACAAGCCTTTCATATCTTCTGAGTCTATTAAGTGTTTTTTATTCTTCCAGGATACTCAGTGAACCCAGTATATTAAACTGATCTTCAGAAGCACAAATTGGTCACATAATTTGGTGGTCAGTCGTTATAGTTGTTATGCTTGTATTTGCTAGTAAATATGTGCTGAGTTGTACTTTTTTATGATGTTATCATATTTTCATGATACATGAAATCTAAGGTTCAGACAACAAAATTACCTCTAAGGCCACACAGCAAATTCAGAGAACACTGTAGGGAATCAAAATCCTTTAATTCCAGCATTGCAAAATATTTAGTAGATTTGCTGCCTTCTTATATGGTCTTTATTTTTGGTTTAAGTAACCTAAGCACCTCATCTGTCAGTAATCCTGACAGCAATTGCTCTTAGACAAACGCTAGAATAATTGTCTGAATACTAGAAGTCAGCTTACAAGGGCCAACATATCAGTAAATGAAAAATATCTGTCCTGATCCACCTTATCTGTCTTCAGGTGCATCCCAAATCCTGACCTTCCCCCATTCTCCCCTTAGTTGTCATTGTAGGGACAGATGAACATAGTAATTTAGGTAAGCCTATGTTGATCTCCTACATTTGCCACTCATTGAATGGGTGACTTTAGGCCTCTTGCTTGTCTGTAAAATACAGGTAGTAGTAACCATCTCATAGGGTTGTTGTGAGATTTTAAAGATTTAATATATGGGAAGTGTTTAGAACTTGTGCCTGGAATATATGTTAAGTTTGTTTTGTATCAACACTCATTATTTCTGTCATCTAAACTTAAAAGCTCAACCTTTTAATTAATTAATTAATTTATTTATTTTTATTTGTTTTAATTAGTTACACATGACAGTACAATGATCTTGACATATCATACATTTGAATCAGATGGGATATAATTTCTCATTTTTCTGAGTGTACAGGTTGCGGAATTACATTGTTTAACCTTTATTCTCTTGGCTTTTACTCCCCAATACTTCACATCTAATCAGTTGACACATCCTGTCAGTTTTGTCTGACTTTGTCATTACTGTTCTTGCCACTTCACAAGCCTTTTATCTTTCTTTTTGCAATTTGTTGCTCAGTCCTCTTTCTGCCTTATTATTCAAATCTTATTTAGTATTCTTGCTTTAAAAATCTTACTTTGTATTTTCATTTGGATGAAGTCTGAAAAGCTGAGCTTGGCATTTGACTCCCTTAATGTGATTTAACCCACCTCCTATGTTTTTCATACCTAACTTATTAACACCTTTAACCTCTTCTTTGAACATAACTTGCTTCATTCTTCCTTTGGTTCATTTTAAACCTTTGCTTCATTTCTTTTCTCATCTTTACAAATCTTGATTTCTAAATCTTACGATCTTCTTTTAATGTTGTGTAATACTTTTTTGTCAGTTTACCTATAATCATGTATTGCTTGCTTGTTACTGTTCAATGTTCTGAAAACCCAGATTTCATTAATGTAACATTATATCTTATTTCTTACTCTTGTAACATTGAGTGTGTGTCCTTCTTCTTCCATCCTGAGGCTCTCCTGCCCAAAGGGCTTTGTTATCAGAAAGGTAAAGTTAGAATAGGAAAGGAATACATGTTGAATAGTCCTTATGTAAAGTCCCTTATCTATATCTTGGATTTCTTATCATATTTACATGTAAATAAAAGGAGTTATTTTGGGAATGAGACCCACGTCTAAACATGAAGTTCATTTATGTTTTATGTACATCTTACACACTTCTGAAAGTAATTTTACATGGTATTGTTAGTTTGCCTGCATTTTGATTGCAACTTTTCACGTGAAGAGTGGAATTTGCCATTTATGGCATCAAGTCGGTGCTCAAAAGGTTTCCAGTTTTGAAATAGTTTGGATTTTCAGATTAGGGATGCTCAGCCTATACTACTACTCAGGGGTCATTGATGAGAACTAATCATATGGGCTGACATGGAGGTAAAAGGGAGCTGAAAATGTAAACTCTCTTAGGGTATGGAGGAATTCTAGCATACTTCTTTATAAAGCACAATATCTTATGCACCCAGCATGGTTACTTGCATGTAGAAGATTTTGCTAAATGTGTAAGTGAGCAAGTAGAATAATAGGAGTTAGTGGGGTAGGTGAAAGGTTAAGTACCTTGGGTCTGATATCAGACACTTAATATGAATCCTTTCTCCACAGATTATTGACTGAAGGATTTTATTTATCCTGCTCTCTTCAAGTAGGGATAATAGTAGTATCAATTTTGTTAGGCTATTGTGAAGATGAAATGAAGGTACAATGCCTGGCATGTAGTAAACTCTCATTAAAAGGTAGTTATTATTAAAAACATCAAAATTTTTTACTGGTTATCTTCTGGAAAATTTAAATTGTCATTTAGTGCCCAGTGAAATTGCATTAGAAGTAGCCACAAATTTCTGTGACAAGCTATGACTCAGGAAATATGTGCCAGTGTCCTGAACTTTGCGAACTAGTATGTGACTTGGGCAAGTCATAAACTTTTGGGTTTTTTATTTAGTCATTTTTCCATTTCTCCCTGTTATGGTTATAAATTCTTCTAATTTGTTATGAAGATGTATGTGGCATTATACATTTCTGAGACATCTAGGAGCTGTTGCTTTGCAAAACAAAGTTGTCCAGTTTCTATTAGTTTAATTTTCATGTTGATGATATTAGATTTAAAAGTATTGCAATCCCAGCCAGTCCCTTCTACCCCCATCAGAATTCATACTGAGAGAAACATAAAAACCGAATTGAAAACATTTTCAGAATGAGATTTTGTTTGTCTTGTAGGCATTTTGTTCCCAACATCACCTTTGGTCACCCTGTGGTAGAAAGCCTCCGAAAGCAGCTAGGCCAGGACCCTTTCTTTGGTAAGTGTTATGTCATCTGATGTTGGATTATTTTGTTCAGATCAAAGAAGGGGATGATTGATTTTTTAGCTTCCAGTTTATCCTGTACCCGTCCCCCTTTCCCTCCAGCCCTTCTTCCTGTGGTGGGGCTTCACTGGCCTGACTTTATTAGCAAGCCAAACTCTTTCCTGCCTCAGGGCCTTGGCATTTGCTAATCTCTGCTTAGAAAGCTCTTTACTTGGTTGAATGCCTCATCTTTGGGCCTCAGATCATTTGTCATTTTCTCAGAGAGGCCTTTCTTAGCACCTGTGGTAAATTAACCTTTATACATTTACTACCATGTTGATTTTCTTATAACTTCCTCTGGTCTGAGATTACTTTAACCAGACTATAGAGCCCATGAGGGCAGAGATTGAATCTACTTCATTTACTGTGGTTTTCCTAAAGAAGCATAGATACATGATTAGGACTAAGTATAATTGACTGAATTTATGAATCAGTTGACTCATAGATGGCCTAGAAGCCATTTATTTCATGGAAATTGAAGATTCTGAATTTTCTGAAATTACTTTTTTAATCAACTTATGGTACCACAAATGCTCATTTTTTATGAATTCAAATCATTTTTGCTGCTATGAGAGGTGGATAAATAAATAACATTGTTTGCTTCCATTTTATGGTAGCCAGAGTTTTCTGCTTTTGGCTTTCTTGTGTGGATTTTAAAAACACTTTTTTACTGTTTTCTCCTTTTCTCTTCATTTGTTGTAGGTTCCTAGGGTCATGTGTCGTTACTGTCTATATATTCTCTTGTTATTGACTTTCATCTTTCCGGTTGTTGCTACCACCATATGCCCTCTGCTTTTCCTTCTTAGCTATTTGCTGATAAGCTTGCTAATTAATCACTATAGAGTTTGGTCTAAAATAAAGGTGAATGAACTCTGTACATCTTAATGTTTAGGTCTTGTGATCTTTGTTTTTTATATTAAGCATTTTTTTTTGTTGTTGTTTAATTCTTGGATCTTGACTATTGGGTGATTGATACATGAATGTATTTTAGGAACTAGATCACAGGTTGTATGTGCAACTTCTTAAGTTCTTAATGTTCATGCATAGTTTTGAGTACAAATAAGCATCTGAGAAAAATTAATTAGAAATCTGTGCTTGTTATTATCTAAATCAGTGGACTCCCAAGTGTGGTATTGGGACCCATGGAAATCCTTAAGATCTTTTCAGGTCATCTGTGAGATCAAAACTATTTTCATAATATGTGATACTTTCTGTACTGATAGTGCAAAAGCAGTGGTGACTTAATTTGCTGGTGGCTTAACCCAAATCAGTGGAGGGGTATTGAATTATACCAGTAGTAACTTCATGCTTCTTTGCTGTGTGTTTTCAGTAAGTATCCTTGGTGAGACAGTATAGATTATTGATTTTAATAACTCTTAGCCCTGAGCACATGTCTTTTTAATATTTGTGTGGCAGAGTAGGAAATACATATACAGTAGTGGTTGCATACTCAATTATGATGGTTTTCTTAAGGAAAACCACTTCTGCCATAGTTTGAGTTTTGATCTGAACTAGGTGCATATTTCATGAATATTATGATATTTGCTTTAAAATTCATAAGGTGAACTTGTCCTTAAAAAAAAATACTTTGTCAGTTTTATAGCCACTGATACAGCTTGGATAGAAAATTAGAATATTAGAAAACTTGTTTCTTACTCCTCTGAGCTTGACAGTTTCCAAGTGCAGATGCTCCTTATTTACAATAGGGCTATGTGCCACTCAGGGTGTTGTAAAGGTAAAAGTATCTTAAGTTGAAAATGGATTTACTACACCTCACCTATCTAACAGTTGTAGCATTTATACTATAATAAAAGTTATGTTACTGTGGTCTCTTTCAAAATATCTTATTGTATTTACTCTTCTTGGATAATGTGAGATGATATTTAAAGGAAGCACTTTGTGGCTTTTCTTTGGCATATTGAATTGCTGGTATCACTAGTCTTGCACTTTGGGTCCATTAAGTAAAATATGGGTTACTTGAGCACAGGCACTGTTATACTGTACAAGTTATCACCAAGACAATTACTAAGTAACTAATAATGGGCAGATAGTGTGTGCAGTGTGGATACTGGGAAATGATTCGCAGAGCAGGATGGTGTGAGTTATGTGATTTTAAAGCTTGGGAATTGTTTACTTATAGAATTTTCTATTTAATAAGTTTTAGACTACAGTTAACTATAGAAAACCTCAGAAATGAAGCTGCAGAAAGTAAGGCCATGGATAACGAGTATCTACTCAGTTTATTAATTTTTTAAAGTAATAAGTAGATACTTTAAAATGTTTTAGTTTGAATTTCTAATACATTTCATATCTATAAATCTAGCCCATATTGGGCTGGGATTGCCCCTCAGCAACCTAGCGCTCGCTTAGCATGCATGGGGCCCTGGGTTTGATCCTTAGAACCACATAAAACTAAATGAATGGAATATAGATATTGTGTCCAACTACAACTAAAAGAAGAAAGAAAAAAAGTTCAACCCATATCAACATAGGTTTTTAGGGGTCTTCAGTATTTTTTAAGAATACAAAGGAAGCCTGGTGGTTGAAAGTTTGAAAACTGCCAGTCTTATGTATGTTATAGGCAGATTTACTGAACTATGATTCCCTGAACTTGTGATTCTCCAGTGAGAGATGCTAATGGTTACTGTGTGCTAGAGATTCAGTAAGGTTGACTAATCAGTCTGGTAATTTAAGGAATGAGTAAACTAGTTATTTTAAGCTGGATTGAATTTTCCTTGTTTATAATAGCAAAGAATAAGACACAACAGAGGAATACATTTTTAAAAATTTTTACCTATTAAAATATGTTCTAATTTAGTTACTTTTGCTTATTTAGAAATAGCAGGCTTTAATCTTGGCTTCATTAGATAAGTCATGTGCTCTTTTCCTAACATTTCCAGAGCTTTATTGAACTTTTATTTGAACTAACTCTTAGTTAAGTTCTGAAATATTAGAATTTTTTACTTGAATATCAGAAATGTACTTTCTCTAGCAAAATAAAAGAACTCTCCTCACTACCACCTATCATTCTTCACAGGCTTGTTTCTTGATCAGCCTCTTTTAAGCTGCCTCCCCCCTTCTCACAAGCCACTATTGTTTTTTAAGGCAAGTTCTCTTAAGAAGGCCATGCCCGTGCTATAGAATGAGGTTGAATATCAGACTTCTGGTCAACTTGAAATCTGTTCTGGCCCATAATCTTCTGCCACTGAGTTAACAGCAGTTCTGTTTTAATTGCTCACGCCCAAATCCTTGGTACCATCTCAACTTTTCTTTTGTCTTCTACATGTAAATCCATTATACCTTTTGTTGGCTGTACCTTCAGAACACGCTCAGAATCCTCAATTGCTGCCATCTTCCTTCCTCACCTGGGTTATGTCCATCTGGCCTCCTTGGTTGGACCTTGTTGCTTAACATAAATCCTGTGGTATTTTTCACGTCTTGTTTTGAATAAAATCTGAGGGCCTGCCCAGCTCTGTGCTGTATTTCCTCACTGCATTCCATTCTCTGACTTCATCTTCTTATCCCTGGACACCTTGATCCCAGACACACTTTCTTTATTTAACTGCCAACTTTGTTTATATTTTACTTATTTTATTGGTTTTCTCTGTTGCTAAAAAATGTAATCACCATGATAGTAGAGAAACAGCCACTAATAACCTGTTTTCTGCCCTATTCCTACGGCCTAGAATAATTAATGGTGCAGGAAATGTTTATTAAGTTTGTTGAAAGAATAAATGGAATCACAAAATTTAGCTCTCTAAGAGAAAGCAAGGCTGCACAGATAGTGTGACTTGTTTGTGTTTTTTGGAGTGGCACTCATGTGCAGCAGCATGTGCTTTGGAATTTTTTTCTTTTTTTTTCCTCAAATGAATTTGAGCAAACCTGTCTTCAGGATAAAGGGAAACTACCTTGAAGTACAACTGCTAAGTCTCTGTCATGCCAGGAGAGTTTACATTCAAAATGGCAAAGACCACAGACTGATTTCAACTGTATGAGCCAGGTATTTTCCTTCCAGTAATATTTAGAAGCTGTGTCTTTTCTTTCTAGACATGCACATGATGGTGTCCAAGCCGGAACAGTGGGTAAAGCCAATGGCTGTAGCAGGAGCCAATCAATACACATTTCATCTAGAAGCCACTGAGAACCCAGGGGCTTTGATTAAAGACATCCGGGAAAATGGGATGAAGGTAAGAAGTTATTGATGGTAATGTTTTATACTATTCCCTTTCAGGATTTGGCAGATTTGATGGAAAGCAAGAAGTGGCAGGTAAAGAAGACTTGATGTAAGCACCTGCTTCAGCTGTAAAGCTAGGATTTTAAGAATGAGACTTGTTTATCAGATAGGATTTACATATGCCACTAAGGTTTTATGAAAATTACTGCCATGTAGAACCATTTACTTTTGACAGCCACTAATGAAGTAATCTATGTATTCCATTTATTATTCTATTTTTTTTTGAAAAATGGTATTTATACTGTGCCCAATATGCACAATAATAAGTAAAATAATTGTTAGTGTGTTGTAGCAATTTTTTCTCTGTTATAGGTTGGCCTTGCCATCAAACCAGGAACTACAGTTGAGTATTTGGCACCATGGGCTAATCAAATAGATATGGCCTTGGTTATGACAGTGGAACCTGGGTTTGGAGGGCAGAAATTCATGGAAGATATGATGCCAAAGGTAAAAACTATATTTGATTCTGGGATGAGAATTTTATTGTATGTGTTCTTTCACTAAACATATATTGAAAGACTTGTCTATTAAGTCATCCTATCACAGGGAAAAAAGACGTGGGTGCCTACAGATTGTTGTAATACAGGATGACAAATGCTGAAGTAGATTTAGGTTTTAAAATCAGAGCTTATGTATCCCTATAGTGAAATTTTCTTTCAAAACTGTTCTCTAACCTTTAGATCCCTTGGAAGTTTTCTTTGAATATAGAGGGTTTGTCTTTATCTTGTTTACATGTCTCTAAAGACATGGCAAATTGAATGCCATTTGGCAAACAGAACAAAACCACTCTGATAAAGCCTAATTTGTTTCAGTACATTAAAGAACAAGTGTGCCCAGTATGTTTTGATAGTTATTTGGAGATTTGGAATTATAATGGCTAGTATAACTATTTGATTTTGTTTGGTTTTCCCCCCTTATCCACTTTAGGAGTCACTTATTTCTTCATGTATATCTAGGTTCATTGGTTGAGGACCCAGTTCCCATCTTTGGATATAGAGGTCGATGGTGGAGTAGGTCCTGACACTGTCCATAAATGTGCAGAGGTGAGACTGCTCCTTGACTGTGACTAGACCAATTTCTTGTCAGATAATATTTGTAAGACACTGTCTTGCGGGCCAAAGAGATTTCCCCTGCATTTCCTAAGTTGACTTTGTTTCGTAGAAAACTATTTTTCTCTTTCTTTTTATTTGTTTAAATGTAGAATTAAGAAACTACAGACCAATAAGTAAATTTTTAAAGTGACGAATTGTTAAATAGTAAATCTTGGTTATCAGTAATGCTAAAGAAAGTTCTTTGTAGGAAAAGAATATGTTGAATACTAGCCCTTTGGAAGACCATTAAGTTCTTAGGACTAAGAAATTTTTCTAAAACAGGGAAAGAAAAGATATCTCATCAAAGGGAAAAAATAGAGAAATTTAGTTTTCATAGTTATTATGTTAATTTTTAGAACTTAGATGTATTTGTAATCTGTTCCTTGTTAAAACAGACTAGGACCATTTTGACAAAAATCTAGGCCTGGTACCCACTTGGTCCTCTACATAGAGGTGAAGTGTTCTAGTTTTGTTTTATGTAGATAACCAGCCTTCTTAGTTGGGCCTCACCTTCATGAGAGGATGGCATCCCTTCTGTAGCACTGCAGGTGGTAAATGCTTGTGAGGCCTACTCTTATCCAGTAGTATTGTGTATCTGCACTTCTAGATTCTCCTAAGTAGCCACTGTAGGAGATTTTGTTTGGTTAAAAACCTATCAATTTTTGACCCTTGTGGAATTGCTTTGTATTAACTGTTTGCTATTATGCTATTCCTGCTCAAATGAAGAGACATACTAAGTGGTGACCCTATAAAACTTATTTCTGTGAGAAATGTTAGAGATGTGATGTTTTGTCATAAAGTGATAGTGTAACACTGGAGAAAGGTTCCTCAGCTTGTAGCTCTCCCCCTCTTCCCCTTTCTAGCAAGGAATCACATAACACATTGAGTTTCCCTTCTCATGTCATATCCTGGGAAGTTCAGAACTAAATTTGGAGGCATCGTACTTTGGTTTTTAAAATGTATTTTTATTTCTTTGCTTTTGCATCTCAAACCATCATTTTGAAAACCTTTTCTAGATTATTAAAATCATTCCGGAATGTTAGGGTAGAAGTATTTCTGACACAAAGTGAGAAATCATTTAGATTCAATGTTGCTGATGTCATATGGATAATTTTAACATTTTCATGGTTATTGTCCTTTCCGAATTTCCCAAAATTCATATAAATAATTAAAAGATTGTTTCTTTAGTATCTCTGGGGGCATTGATATATATTGAGGAAGAAACCTTAATAGAATTTTAGATTAAAGGATTTAAAAATTTTATCTATTAGCAAAGACAATTGTGTAACTTATTGAGAATTGATTTAACAAAAAAGTTCAGTGATTTCTTAAGATACATTTAAAAATAAATTTACACATTTAAAAAAATAATTTTACATTCTTGTGAATATTATAACTTTTTACATCATTGAACTAGATTGCTTAAGTTTGCTTATCTGGAAGTGGATTTTGGACCAAGTGCTGGGGTAGGCAATGGTAGAATTCTGTTGTAGGCTCTTCTGCTTCTTTTAAGGCATAACCTAAGTGTTTACTTCTTCCAGGCAGGAGCTAACATGATTGTGTCTGGCAGTGCCATTATGAGGAGTGAAGACCCCAGATCTGTGATCAACTTACTAAGAAATGTTTGCTCAGAAGCTGCTCAGAAACGGTCTCTTGATCGATGAAATCATAAGGAATCCAGAGTTTGTGTTCATGAAAACTTCTTTTTACTGGAAAACAGGAATATTGACTACCAAATCATACCAGGTTGAGGCAGTGCTGCTTTTCTGAGCAATTATTCATTCCAGTGATTAAAATCTATTGTGCAGAATGTTCTAAGAGGTTAGAAATTGATGTATACAACATTCTTTAGTGATCCAATTTAAAGGTTAGTGTGGTTAAAAAACTGTTTCTAATAGAATTGATTTTTATAAAGATTGAAAATATGGGCTGTATTAAGGTTACAAAAAAGAAATGTATCATAACGCCTAGACATTAGCTACTATGAAAAATTTTTTTCTATGTTTTTAAAAATAATGTTCTATTGTTTCCCAGCTGTTTTCCAAAAGCAAAGGAAGCCCTTACATTTTTCCTAAGTTTTTCCTGTTTCATGTCATTTTGTGATTTGTTTATATGCTTGATAATATGAGTAGTGTGGAGCTAAAAAATACAAGTTTGGGCAGGATGGTATACTGTGGTCTTGGATATGAACATTTATTTTTCACTTATCACCTTAGATTTGATTAATCAAAAAGTGTAAAGGCAATGTCCTATGAAACCCAGGGGTTCTAAAATGCAAGTATAGATTTTTATTGAGATGTTTTCTTTGTGATTCTTTCCTGTTCCTGGTTTTCTTAATCTCATTCAGCATTCATAAGGACATTAAATAATGCTTTTGTATTAGCTCTCCATAGATAAAAAGTAAAGCTTTGGGTATTCATTGAGTTGAATCCTGACTCTGCCATTCTAGCTGTTTGATCTCAGCAAATCACCCAACCTTTTCACACTCTGATTTCATTTGTATGGTGACTATAATAACCACCAAGCAGAGTTGAGTTGAAGATTAAAAGAGATAATTGTTGATATATAGAAAGCTTCTAGTACTATTTCCAGAATTTAGAGGATGCTCAATACAAAGTAGTAGATAGCAATGTAAGTTTATGTGAACATGGGTTATAAAGTACTTTTGTATAATCTTATTAAACCTATGAATTACTCCTACAAATGGCAGGACAGGTATTTTGTTCTGTTTAAAAAATGAAATTAAAGCTCTGTGATAGGCTGGTATCATGGAAAGATCCAGTATGACATTGTATTTCTGATCTGTTCAATCCCCTTGCCACACCCTGCCCCCAGAACCTTTGGGAAATAGGTTAGGTAAAAGAAGCTTCTTTTACTTAATTGTCCCATTTCCAGTCAATCTTTACTCATAGTAATTCAGATGACTGATAATAATATGGGTTTATAGATCTTTACCCCAGGGATATATATTTTATTCTAAGAAAGACAAAGTAGGCCAAGAGATGATGTGGTAGTGTTAATCCATAAACTTGGTATTTATAACTGTTCCCAGTTATACAGAGGTTAGTAGGTATCAGCTACTTCATTCTTCTAAATATTCTCAGTGTAATAATTATGGCACAAAATAATAGGATCAGTATCATAAAATTTCTTGATGCTTCTAGGAGTTCTGAGAAAAGAGTTTCAAAAAATAAGAACATTGATAACCTATCCATGTAATAGAACTTGCTTAGGCTTTTTTCCTATACAAGGTAAAAGTTGTACTTTGCCTTAGGAGAAGTTTGTGCCATAATAGTATTTAATCAAATCATACAACGCAACGCATATAGAAATAACTTTAATTAAAAAACTTACATAGAAGATTATAATATCAGACAAGACAAAGATTTGAATTTTTTTTGCCAGGACAACTTGTATGTCAGGTTTTTTTTTTTTTTCTTTAAGAATAAATGTACAGTGAAACTACAAGGAAAAGTTTTGTCAGTATTGAATTTGAATTTTATCCCCTTTTATAGGGACCAGTATAATTTCCATTCCTAAACAAAAACTTTATGTCAAATTTCATAGTCTAGGCCAAATAGTCAGGATTTCAGTTAGATGAATGTTATAACTTGAATAACTGTTTTACATGACCAAGTGATTCATACAAATTGTCCTCATATTTCACATAGGAAAAAATATAGTATAATAGCCTCAAAATGTGCAATCTCAGTATCAAATATTGAAGTATTGGCATCTGAGAAGTTCTAATTTGCAATCTAGGATGCAAGTCAGAATAGACATTTGCCTAAGCTATGACAAAGAAGGATCAAATTAGTTAGAAATATAACAGTATTTCTAGACTAGAATTAAACCATTGTTTAAATTTTATAATGAAGGACTTTCCTGTTTATTGCACATTTTAAATTGGTGTTTTCAAAGATGTATAATTTTAAAGTGTGCCCATATATAACTAATTTGCTTGTCTCGATTCTGTTAGGAGTAACAGAAAGTAGCCTGTGGTCAGTCCAACAGATATCATTGATTTTAAATAAACTGAGTATTTTATTATCTGGGATAAGAATTTCCATAAATAACTTCTCTTGGTTAAACATGTTAAAAAAACAAAAATAACTCCCTCTCCATAGTCAAGACTTTCAAAAAAAATTTTTTTTTAATCAGAGGAAACACGTGCTTTATAATTTATTGCAGCTTACATTTCATAGGGCAAGTTGGTACATGCAATTTTAAGTGGAGTGGGTCACTGCCAGTGTAATTTCGCGCCCATTGTATATGTATATTTGTATATTAATATATTTTGAGGCAATTTTAGTGAATTACCATGTGAATAGGAAAGAAAATAGCTCTCATTTAATGCAAGGGTGAGTGTGTGTATGTTTGTGATGTTAAAAATTACCCAATAATGTGATTTGACATCAAATTGCAGCAGTTAATATCTTGGTGCTTGTAATTTATATGATAAACACAGATGCCTAGCATTTGTCTATAGGTGAAAAGCTAGCTACTTCTGTGGTTCAAGAAGGTAAAGAAACAATCTTGCCTGTTCCCCATAAACAGCATGAAAGGTAAATACATGCAGTACATTCTGTTACTCTGGAAATATGACCAGAGGTGGATGGGAGATCCAGAACAGGATCCTGACTTCCCTTCAGTTACATCATTTTCTTCACCTGTTGCCTGTCACCTATTTTTTTTAACATTAGTAATTCCTAGACCAAAGGTTTTATACTCTTCTGTTCCACCTAGCTGTTTTTTGGGGTGGTGGCCATTCTCTGGTGCGCTGGTACAGACGACTTCAGCATGGAAAGCTGTGCTTGACACCTCAGTCTGATTGTTTTTATCCTCTTGGCATAATAAAGCTGCCATATCTTCATCCTTCAGTGGAAAAGACCGTCGTTCCCACCACAAAGACTAAAAGGGAAAACATTTTCAGTTAAGTTTCAAATAATTTGTTTAAGTCAAGTAATATGTAAATGTCAAATATATACCAACTTATTCTTTTAGCAAATGTGCAAATTTGGACCTAAATATATCTCAAAGTGGGATGTACTGAAAATGTAATAACTTTGGGGCATTGTTTCACTTTGCTTCTGTCGGCAAGAGGAAATGGCTATCACAGGGGACTGGTCTTCATTTTCAGCCTAAAGGGTGTTTTAGGAAAACCCCTTTCAAAGTGCTTTTAAGTTTAATCTATTTCTCCAATATCTTCATTTCCATCCCAATTTTATTAAGATGCCTACTGACTTTTTTTTCCCTGAGTTTGCTGCAACTTGTCTATTAATTTCTATAGTCTCCACTCTCCATTCTAGATCTGGTTCTTCCTTTTCAACACCTATTTATAAAGAAAGGTGCACAAATGGATGCAGTGTTAGAAAGCACTCCCCTTAAGGTAGGAACTGGATCTATTGGGAGACAAGTAAAAACTGTAACAGGAGGAAGAGAAATATCAGTTAACATTTACTATGGCAGGTGCTATTCTCCATTAGTCAGGTATGTGGAAGTTGCTAATGACAGAAAAAAAAGGGATTATAGTTAGTGGCAGACTAAGAGTGTTACAATACAGATCTGATTCTTATTATTCTAGAATGAACTATGCTGAATTCAGTATGTAGTGATGAAACAATTTACAATAAGCAATTTCTACATACACAAAAGTTAAGAGGCAATTAAAGTCATACTTACTGTGATTTCTTGATTTTCATTTAAGGGTGAGCCATGTGCATAGAGATCATGGTGCTCTGAAGGAAGATCAGGAGGACTTTCAGCAGCACATTGCTGACCGCTACTGAAGTCATTAGGGCATTCTTTCAAAAGAAAGTCCTGTCCTTCAACATTTTTACTGTAAGCCCTAGCAAGAAAATATTAATTTCTTGAGATCTTAACATTTTATGAGCCAAAGGTATCACTAAGTTAAACATAGTATCTTTGCTTTACATAGTTCCACCCAAAAGATTTTAAAAATTTATCTGTTACCTTTCTGGTGCTATTATTTTCCTGTTTAAAACACTTAAATATTTAGTCAAATCATATTTACATATTTATCTCAAAGGCTTTATTAAATATTTAGCCAACTTATAATAACAGGTTTTATTACTTGATTTTCTTTCTTTTTTTCTTTTTTTTTCCGGAAGACAAGAAACAGCAATTGCTTGATCCTTATAGTCTTTGAGTTCTTAGGGTATTCCAAGATTATTATAATGTCATCCATGAATGTCTCAGTTCATCTTTCCCTCTGTATTTCTGGAAAGTTTTACCTTTGGAATGTGGGAAAGGATGAGAATTCCATAATCTCATCTATCTTAGGAGAACTCTGAACACGGATTGATAGCGAGCCTGGATATCTTGAGAAAGGTATTTTAATAGCATTAATTAAATGAGAGATGCCCCTTCACTGAAGTGACTGCTATATTTAACATGATCTTGTTTTTATGAGTTTGGGATATATTAAAAATAATCATGTAAATATAAAACACTAGGGATTCTTTCAAATACATAATTATTAATTATGTTTATGATTTATTTTCCCTTCCCCAAAGGTTAGTCTGTGTTTTTTAAAAGTACTTTAGACTATTTGCCTGTTAGATAAGACAATTATTCTTGAATTTTTCTTTTAAATCTTGCTAATTTGGAAACAGTTATGTTAAAGTGGACTATCTAATTCTATCCCCCAGTGTTAGGTCCACTGTTAGAGTAGATTAAAATGACCTACTTTAAATATAGAGATAAATTTTATATTATTTGCTAGTTAAGTCTATTCTTCATACTGATAGAAAACCTGAGAAATAGAGTAAAATACAGAAACTCATCTTATCCTCATGTACTTAGCCCAATATATTTTTAATACAGCAGTACATGAAGTGACACACCAGTACATATACTTGTACACAACTCACTGATACATCCTTATGTGTTCTTTTTTAATGGCCCCCCAAAATTCATGCAGAATTTTTGTTCATTCCACATGGATTCCATGTTTTTGAGTTTTAAGTTTAAAATACTTGCCTACTGTTTCTTCTATGCCATTTGCTTTGTTCCCATAGTGACCACCTGGCTTGCTCTCTCTCTTCATATTTTTTGTGTCTTAGGGAGAAGACTTCATCAGAAAGATCTTCTATCTGGAATTAGCAAAAAAGATTTTGCTTTTATGGGAAACTTTCTGAACAGGTTTCAAATGGTTCATCTAGAGAACAGTAGCAAGCAGACTCTAAAATGCAGTTTGTGTCAGTCAAGAGAACGTTAGGAGATTAGCTTCGAATTCCTGAAAGGTGGGAGTCCAAAACTTTTATCTTTTTACTCTTGGTTCACATTTGAAGATTTATTGAGATTGCAAATGGGTATGCTTTCCATTAGCCACAGCTTGCATGAGTTGGATTTATATCGATTGTTCTTTATGAAGCACACATTGTTCGCACACATTGTTCTAAGAAAATGTCAATGTCAAAGAAAAGTAAAACTGATTGTAAGTCAGAAATAATGCCTTATCTAGGAATCTAACCTGGACAATTTGGTTATATTTAGGAATTTGGGTTTGACAAGGATCATTCTGAAATAGAATGCATTACAAGAGGGAAGGTCATTAAAGGTAAGTTGTAGGGTAGCTGAAAAACATGATAGGGCATAGAAATACTGTTATTTCATAGAAATCAATTATCTGCTACAAAATACTGCTTTTAGAGACCATCAGGTTGACATTAGTTTGGTTATATATTATTTTTCCCTATATTCTTGTCCTAGTGTAATTTTACCCATAAAGATCTATAAACCCTTACCTATAATTCCATAATCCAAAAATCTGAAAAAACATATTTTTCATATAATCCAGTCTGATCTGAAATGGTATCAGATGGTTTTTAGTGTTTATCCCATTTGATGACAGAACTACTAATACTTGATTAATGTTATAAGAACTGTTTAGGCTAGGTATTACAAGATACATGTACCATATTAAATTCCAAAGTTTTCCAAATTCAAAAGCAAATTGGTTCGGGTTGGGGTTGTAGCTCAGTGGTTGAATGTTTGCCTCGCATGCATGAGGCACTGGGTTGGATCCTTAGCACCACATACAAAATAAATAAATAAAAGAAATATTTTTTTTTTAAAAAGTAAATTGGTTCTAATATATTGAAAATGGAATTGTAGGAGTGAATATTGACACTGTCTTTTTATAAAAAAAGAAACAAGATTAATGCTGAGAGGAATATGTCTATATCAATGTCAACTCATAAATAGCATATTTTACTTTTCCTCTATTTCTTTAAACATTATTATCTTTTTGAAGTCAAATTTGCACAGAAATATTTTTCTATAGAATTAATAGCCTTTTTGAAAAACTTGGTAAGTGAAAAAAAACGAAAGATGTTCAAGGGTTTATGTTTTCCTTTATTTCCTTAAATGTTAAACAGGCTTCATAATATAAAAGGTGTAATTATCTCATTAAATGAAAGGTAGCTTACCTCTTCTTCACGTAAGTTATATTCATCCAAAGGCTGAAGAATAACCATCCTCCAGCTGTTGAAGATATAAACCAGTTTCAAATAGCTTTTATCAATTTCTCTAACTGTAGCTATTTATACTTTTAAGCACATTGTGATTTCTTTCCATGGGATTTCCATAATTCATGTGGTTCTATCTTAATACTTTGTTGTTGTTTTTTTTAAGAGAAAGAATATTTGTATTATGAGAGAAAAAAAACAGGGAAGATGAGTCTTTACTTTTGCCTTTACAGTGAGTGAAACCTGTTCTGTATAGTTGGATGTTACATACATGTACTAATTTTAAAATAAGTCAATGGTATGCTGATAAATAACTTGACCAAAGAGAAGAAGGAAAAAAAGACCTGATTTGTCGTTTCTGCCAATTTCTTTGATGAGAAAATGCTTAGGGCCCCCTTTCAGCTACTAATAGTATAACCGACTTACAGAATTCTGTATTTAATAGCCAGGTCCACCAGCTAGTTCCAGCCCACTACTGCAAATGAAAAAACATTGTTGCTACAGAACAAATGATATTTCTAATTTTTGTAGGAAATTTCAACAGGCTTTTAAAATATGAATTCTCATAATACCTCTTAAAATACTAGACTTGCCTTAATACCTCAAAGTAATTAAGATAAACTGAAATTAAACTACAGATGGGTAGGTCTTAATTGGTTATCACCTGGCTCATGTTTTGATTTCTAGTCTTTTTATGTCTACTTCCTATGCCATATTCATATTTTTAGGAACTGCTTTCATCACTGCCAGAAATTGGGCTAACCTGACTGCCAATAGAAGCAGATGTGCATATGGTATTCAGGGACCTCCACAGTCTGGTTCTTTTCTAGGCTTACCTGCCTTTATCAATCTATGCAAAACCTATCTGGCTAAGCCTTACACATTTGCCAGTCTACCTTTGTTATAATCTCCCTGTTGTAAATACCATAACTCCATGTACATCTTCTCAGACCTTCCCATGCATCTTTTAAGTGTTTATTGCTAACTTGGCCAAATCAAAATTTTAGTTTTGTTGTGACAGAAACTGTCTCATGTTGTGAATACATTATTACAAAGGTAGTTGCTTTCTTTGAACTCTTGTACATCTCTTTTCTTAAGGCAAATTTGTTTGTTGCTGTAGTTTTTCTATCAGTAAAGTGCCTTTTAGTGCCATTGTACATAAAGGAACCAAAATACAAATGAATGGAAAAAAAATGACTAGAATGCTGAAGTAAATCAATCTAGAAGTTCTTAATAAAAACTAAGAAGTAAAGTTGTGATACTGTGGCAGTTTTTCTTCACCATGAGTAATGTGAAGCTTTCTTTCACCATTTTCCCTCTGTGGCTATACAAGTAGGCCAGAAAGTAGGCTAGCATTCTCCTCTCAGTTAAGATTTCCACTTCACTCTGAATTTAAGTTTATTAAAGGAAGAGGAAAGAATGTAAGGATACATACCTTGGAGTGATAATTTCCTTATATTGGAGTTTCTCTAACTTAGCTGGGGCTACTAAAGACATGGGAATCACAATGTTATCTATGTCATAAGAGCTCTCACTTCTTAACCTCCTTCGTGCCGTACTCTGCAAAATAGAATTATGGTAATGGTTTACATACCTAGATAACCTCTGGCGATACATTTCTTTCATTAGTTTCATAATAATCGTCTATGTAATTTTTGTAAATTCATTGTTCTCAAATGTGACTATAAAATGTTAAGAAAACCAGTTAAGGAAGTATGCCTAAACTTTTTTGTCAGGTTTGTAATTTGTATATTTATGTGCACAAACATATATACTTATTATTAGGAAAGGTTATGAAATATGTTTTGGTGAAACGTTTAGTAAAAATTATTATTATAGTCTTCATTTATGTGTTTCTGGTCCCCGAGTTTCAAGTTGTTGATTTCTAACACTTCCCACCTTTTAACTTTCCTTTTACTGGACCTTGTGCCAAAAAACAAGGCAGATTAAGAACAATACAAGTCCTGAACTCACATTTTTAGCAAGGCTCTTTGTAGTTTCATATGCTAAAGAATAGAAATGGTCATGATAAAATTTAGTTTTTAACACAGAAAAGAATCTGTAACTGAAATTAATAATTGTTTTCCAAGTAAGAAAAAAGTTTTATTTATCAAATTTATTATTTCCTAATAAGATAGTTCTAAATGTGCCAGTAAGGCTGATATAAATTAGCAAAATACCCAAATTTTTAAATCAGCTTGTTTTATTTAAAAAATCTATACATAGTTTTAAAAAGAATTTGACAATATGGAGTTTTTTATTTTTTCTTTATTGACATTATAATTATTCAAAACATGGGTCTCATCGTTAAGTATTTCTACGTGCACACGATATAACAATATAATATAAAGCAGTCTTAGTATAGTAAAAACCTACTTGTGCTGATGAATTCTGTGTTCTTGATATAACATTGACATTAGAGATGGTAGTGAAATTACAGTGGGATCCTGGTTCTGTGCGTTGAAAAGCAAATTCTTCAAATCTATTTTTTTCTCCTGCCAAGGAAAGAAACATTCATAATGTCATAAATTAAACATGACCAATATTATTAGAATTATTTCTCCAGTCATTGAGAGGTGAATTGATAGTTTATCAATGGATTTAAAAAAATCATGTTTTGAAAATAAACAAAAGGGGAATTATAAAAGAAGAGCCTCAGTTCACTTGATTTTGATAGAGGTATTTCCATTTTCTGGCACCTTGGCATTTTCTCTCCAGCACGTTTGTATTACTTAATACTCCATCTGCTCTCTTGACCCAGTTCCTTTTTTTTCTGTGACTCCTCTCAGAGGCTACATTGTTAAGACTGATCTGAATTTTCTTATCCTTTCATTTTTTTTTTTTATGTCTGTCTGTCCTTTTCTGTGAGAGATTTCCTTGGTCTTATAAAAACACTATTTTGAAAAATTCCTACAATTAAAATACTAATTTCTAAAAGTTACTGTCCTCTCGTATTCCTTTTTTATACCTTGTTTTCTGGATAAAGTTTTTCTCTAATGATATTGATTTGAAATTGACTTTTAATTTGTATTATCTCTCTTTCAAGCTCCTTTGTTTTTATTCTTAATAAGGAAATTTATATATTCATTTACATACTATTTTATTCTAGTGTGAATTTTTAAAAAATACAATGATATTTCCCAAATAATATAAAATCTAATACCTAATACCTAGTCTACATTTATATTCTCAAGTCGTTAAAATATATCCTCTCTGGTTAGTTTTTTCAAATATGGAGCCACATATTAAAATTGGTTATTACTCTCCAAGTTTTCTTGTGATCTGGAATAGCTCATTTTTCATGATATGACTTGTTATACAGACTGGACTAGATGTCCTTTACTTTTGGAGTTGTCTTAATTTCTTTGCAGTATATCCTTTCATTTGTTCTTACATCCCTAAGTATCTGTTAAACTCAAAATGAGATCTAAAGTATCAGTCAATTTGTATCTTATTAAGAGGTAAGAAAAATTCCCGTGTTTTGGTGTGCATGTATGAAAGTTCTTCCAAAGCCTGATGATTCTTGGTTGTTCTAAAGAGTGAGACACTATAGAGAATAACAAAAGTTCTCAATGAGTGGGAATTTGTTCATTTTGTGCCAAAATGTACTTGATTAGGTAATAACTATCAAGTAGTGACTTGTCTATTTTGGTAGAATTTCTAAAGATACTGGAGATAATGCATTAAATCCATTGTGTATAGTTATAGTTAAGTACATCTTGGATGTAAGTAGTTTATAATTTGTTAAGTACATTATTGAGATGTTACATCTGGGGAATACTTACAAAAATATAGGGTTATGTTCCCTGGAACATGAACACCAATCATGTAGACATTTTCTTATTAAACATAACAATGACTGGTATGACTGTGTTCTACTGTATCTCCACAACAAATCAATTTTGTATTATTGGAAGAGTTCCAGCTTCAGGTGATATATCTTGATTATCTTGGAACTATAAAGACTCCTAAGGAGACCTGAATAAGGTGGTTGAGTGCCTTAGTTGAATCTTTACAACTTTCTCAAAATCTTGAGAAATTACTATTTAGAAGTAGTAATAAATTTCTGTAAATGACCTGTTATTGAACTAGTTTGAGTCCAAAAAACCTTAGAGACTAAATTCTAACCATACAGCAGCTGAATTAACTATGTGAATATTGAATATGTTCATGGGATATAAATATTTAGTTAATTGATAATTCTGAATTATAAACTCCTATGAGACAATTATAAACTTTGTAGAAAAGCAGATTTTCTTTTCACCATTTAACCCTAACGGTCATATCCTCATTTTAACCTACCTAATGCTGTTTCGCTCAAATGTCTTTTCTTTCTTCCCTGAAACAGTTGTGCAGATGACTCTGACTTTATTTGAGGCTTACATGTAGGTGAATATCCATTACTCCACTGATTCAGAGAAGTACTGTGTACTACAACAAATGAAAGGAAATGTGAAGTTTTAGTTTAACACAAATAATGGACATTTTAATTGGTACTTATAACAATGCAGAATTTTAAAATATCAGTTCAAAACCACTAGTAATGCTTAAGTACCAAGATGGATATCTCTTACACTAAAAATACCTGAAATGGGATTTCTTAAAACAACCTCAGGAAATAGCCAACTTCCTGTATTTGCTTCATTATTTTGAAGGGGATGGATGAAAAGGGAAGGTGATCTGTTCCCAAAGTCTTCCAAATTAGTATGGATTAGTTCAGATCTGCAAACATGGGCTAAATAGGATCTGAATCCTGAAGTTGCTTACCTTAAATCCAGAAATAATTCAAGATCAAGTAAGTTTCAACAGGGTCACAACATTCTTGGATTCCTCGAAAGCCAGATTTTAGATTTTATTCATCTCAGTCTGTCTAGCACTAGTCTGTCTGTCTTTTTTTTTTTTTTAAACAAAAAACAGTGCACAGTTTTAAGTCACTCAGTGCCTAAGTATCCTCATCTATAAAATCTTGGAATTATAGGATTATGAAGATTAAATGAGTATCTAGCATGATAGGTGCTTAATAAATATTAGCTTCATCATTAGTATTATCTATCTGAAACTATTTTCAGTATTGATTTGATAACAAAATTGGCTCCTTTACGTAGACATTAGTTACAGTTCTGAAACTCTGAAGCAAAGGGCATAGCCTAGTAAAGGAGTCCAGTTTCTTGATGGCAAAGTATTCTAAAAATGATAAGACCAAATTTGTATATGTAGGTTTATGGAGATAGGCACAATTGAAAACAGAAAGGGGAACTTATTAAATAAAACAGAATTTATAGGGCAGAAGCATAAGGAAAGTGTTGCCACAAAAATGTGATCCATACGAAAGGTGCTGTAGACCTGGAGGAGAGAAAAACGGAGCAGTACAATTAGCTGTACCAGCTGATAATTGTCAATACATGCCAATATCCATGTCAGCCAGGCTACCAAATGAGATTATCTATCTCAACAGGTAACAACCAGAGCTTTGGGCAGAAAGATAAACAGCTGGAGAAAGAAGCCATACCCTAGCTTCCTACTTTTAAATGTCTCGCTCATTCATAAATCTGAAGTAATGTAAGGTGTAAATCCCTACCCTTGTCATCAATAACAGTGGAAAAACAATCTTTAAAAATGAATGTCAACTTCAAAGATGAGTTCACAAACCAAAATCTTGAATACCAACATCATAAAACAAGATCTACAAGTGGAAAAACCATCTCAGGAAATAATTACTGGAACATTCACAGAAAGCAGATTAACAGGTCTTTAAAACAAATGTGAAGAAAAATGAGGAAGAGTCATCTTGGGAGATCTCAGAAATGTAAAATACAATTGCTCAAAATATGAACTGAATGAGCTAAGTAACAATGGACACTGCCAAAAATAAAAATTGGGACTAGAAAAGGAATTACAAGTGAAAGGAACAATGATGAATATGAAGAAAAAGAGTGTTTAACAGGAGAGAAAATGTGTGGGAAGATAATATTTGAAATGATAGTAAAAATGTTTCTAGAATCAACCCTAATATTTCAAAGAACTCACTTGTCAGGAAATAAAAATCAAACAGGATATCATAGGTGAGAATACCCTGAAAGTTACAAGACAAGAGTTAATATTACCACAAAGAAAGAGGAATCTATTTGCCATACCTAAATTAATTGTAAATCAATGACAGTCCAGGGTAAGAAATGGTGGGCAGAATTTTAAGATGGCCTCTTAAGATTTTCCACCATTCAAAAAAGAGAATAAAAGAAAATGTTAAACAGACTAATAAACAGTATTAATCCTACACTCATTAGAAAAGGGTAACTAGAGGGCTGGGAGTGTAGCTCAGTTGTGGAGCTTGTAATTTCGTTTTGGTGGAGTATTTTTAGCAAATCTAAGAGTTCACCCTTTGCTATCTTTTTACTCACAGATGAAGATATTTCATATATTATCAGAAATAGCTGACAGCAAGGGAAAGAAGGAAAATAGCTTGGGCAAATGTCCAAGGGAGCAAGACAAATCTGGGAGCTGGATAGCAGCAGGTATGTAAAGGAAGTATGGTGAAGAAAAAGCCAGGTGTCCTGGTGGTAGCATCACATGTGTAATCCCAGCACTTGGGAGGCTGAGACAGGAAGATAGTGAGTTCAAAGCCAGCCTCAGCAAAAAGCGACCTGCTAAGCAACTCAGTGAGAACCTGTCTCCAATACAAAATAGGACTGGAGGTGTGGCTCGGTGGTGGTCAAGTGCCTCTGAGTTCAATCCCCTATCCCCTGCCCCCTCAAGAAACAGGAGCCAGTAGCCTAATTAAATACCACTTTAGGGGAATAATATTCCCTTAAAAGGCCCCGGTGAGGATTTCAGATTTGCATTTTGAAAAGATCACTGTCTAAAGTGATTGAAACTAAATGAAAATGAGCTGCTTTCAGCAATACAGGTAAGAAATTATGTTGATCTGAATGTGGTTGAAATGCAGATAGGAAGATTTGAAACAAGTTTATAAGTTTATTGACAACTTGGTTAGTTCATATGGGAGGAAATAGGGGTTAAGATGGTTGAACTCTGTTTCTGGATTAATTGTGGATTAGGGTCTATTGTTTCTCCTCTTCTATCCACTTTAATAACATTTAATTTTGATATAGTCAAACTTAGAAAAAAAGCTGAACTATTGCAGTGTTTCCATATATCATTGACCTAGATTGCCCAGATGTTAACATTTTATCATAATTTGCTTTACCTCTTAGAACTCATTGTTTCTGACATGAATGCTGCTTTACCCCTTAATATATCAGTGTGTACTTCTCAAAAATAAAGGCATCATTTTATATAGTTAAATATGTCAAAAATCAAGAAATGAATACCACTAGCTAATTTATATACCTTAATCAATTTTTACCAGTTATCCCTATAATAACTTGTTCTTTGTAGAAAATTCCAGTCGCTCATTGTGTTCAGTCTCTTCTCTTCAAAGTCTCATGTCTTAAATGGTTCTGCTGTCTTTCTTTTCTTTCATATCCTTGAATATTCTGGTAACTACAGCCTCTTGAACTGATTGTGTTATATTTCCTCATGAAACTGATTGTATTACTTTTCAACTCTGCACTCTGACTTGTGCATATGTCCTTGTTGCCTGAAGTCAGCAGTGCCATATAGTAAAAACAAAAATCTGTCTGCTTACCTTCACACAATTTCCTCTGCAGGAATACTAAGCTATTTGTAACATATCACACTGTTCTAAGTTTTTATGATGCATGCTGGTTTCCATTATTTAAAGCCTTGTTATACAGTATGGCCAACATTAGACATTTGGGATCTTGTTAAAGTGCAGAAGCTGCATTCTAACAGTATCCTTCGAGGAATGTTTGCACATTAACTTTTGAGAAGCATTGATTTGGAACATTTCATCCTTCTAGTTTCCAAGATGGCACTTGGCATCACCTTTTGTCTTGGGAGTTCCTTCCTGCCTTTCTTTATCTTATTCCCCTTTACCTCTGTCTTGGCTTGTGCTAAGCTATCTACTCCCCCACTATTTTTCCCCATTGTGGTACTGGAGATTGAATCCAGGGTCTTGCATGTGCTAAGCAAGTGCTCTATCACTGAGCTAAGCCCTCTGCCCTCCTTTTTTTTTTTTTTTTAATATATAGAATCTTGTTGCCATATGCGTTCAACACATACTATAATAGTTATTCATGTCTACTTTCCCCTGTTGCATTATAATTTCTTTGATCTCCTGTGATTCACCTTTTATTCTTATCATAATCTGCCTGGCACAGAAGAGGTGCTCAAGGAATGTTGAACTCTGTAGTTTTACTTAATTTTATAGAAATAACTAATAGTAAAAGAAATTAATGAGCAGCTACTTTATTAAAGATATATAGGATGAAGCCTCATTAATGCTTAATTATTTGGAGTAGGTATGGTAGGGAATGAGAGTATAGGGAATGAAAGATTTGTATGCAAAAGAATACTTCATTGATTTGTATAATATTACCAAGGCATTCAAAAAGTGTATTTCTATCCTTATTTTTTTATTACATGTGATATGTTGTCATTACAGTCAATACATTTACTGTTAATTCTGTGCCTAATATTTACAGTGCCTTATTTCAGTCAGATAAACAGTACAGTAACTTTAGAAGAACTGTAATCATGATCTCTAACATCATATACTTTCATTTTGTATAATCATAATTTAGTTAGGATAATGTATAATGTTATGTTTTATCTTGTAACTTATTGTTTATTTCTTCAAATGGTTGCCTAACATTCCTCTGATTAGAGGAATTAGTTTTTGGATATACAGTTGTAACTACTGTCATCATCATCATTGAATTATTGCTATTATGGAAATTCTTGAAATATCCACATATTTGTTTTTCTTTTTGAAAAATGTATAGTTACCAATAAGTAGAATTATGTCATGAAAAAGTACCTGAACATAACCTATACTTTCTAGTATTTCTTTAGTCTTTTTTTTCTAAGTGTAGGCGATTGTTCCTTGCCTTTGGTGCATTTTTCCCCCTTTTTTATTGTGGAAAAATTTTAAACATACACAAAAGGAGACTAGAATAATGAATTATTCCCATGTACTCTTCACTCAGCTTTACCAATCCTGTTTCATCTCTCTCTCTACAACTTCTTTGCTATAATTTCATCAAATATGTCAGCATGAATTTCTAACAAATTGTGCATTATTACATATGACAGAACTAACAATAATTCATTAATATCTCCATCAGTGTTCTTATTTTTCAAATTGTTTTAAAAGAGCATGAATGTGTGTCTGTATAGATCTGCTTTGTTCAGAACCCCAACAAGGCCCACATATCACAATTGGTTGATGGAAGAATAAACACTTTTTTTAAAGATATTTTTAAGTTTGCATATTCTACTATAGTATACAGGTTACTGTATCCTTCTTCAAGTTGTTGCTGGTTTTCATTATCACAAAAAAATGCTCAGATAAATATATTTGTGGATAAAGGTTTCATCTTTAGGATTAGACCACATTCTTGGAAATGGAATAACTGTTCAGAATACAAAGTTGGCATTAAGTTCAGTAAATACTTATTTTGAGCAGGTATAAAAGTAAAAAGGACATTTTTTCTTTTTTCCCCGCACACTCAACTTATAAAAATATATATAGTTTAAAGACCTTCTAATGCATCTCACAGTGCTTTTCCAAAAGGCCTGTGTCTCAATTCTTATTGTTATCTGAGAGTGCTGTTTTTACTGTAGTATCAATATAATGGACAAAAAGTAAACATTCAGTGACTTGACAGAAGTTTTCAGTAGATGTTGGCTATTGTCATTTTCATTTCTGTTACAGTTATCACCAAACATACCTAGTTTTTCTTCTGATTCTTGAAAAAGACATCATTTTTAACATTTAATCCATCTCAAATGTATTTTCATTGTTCGTCTAAACTTGATGTGCTGTATGAGGTATCAATCTCATTTAATGAGTTATTTGATGCCACAGATTATGTGTGAGAGTTGGTTGTTTAAATAGAGCATGGACTTTGAGCCAGAATGATTGGGTTTGAGTTTCAGCTCTGCCACTACTCAACTGCAATTTGGGACAGGATATTTAAGGATAATAACATCTACCCCATGGATTCAAAGAATTAACTAATACAAAGTTCTTCCACTAGTGCTGCCATACAAAGAATGCATCATAGGAATTTGTTTTTGTCAGTATTCAATTAACTGAGCCACCCTTTTCACACTGATAGATAAATACCACTTTTTATCATATATTCAACCTTTGGGTCTGTCTGTAGACTTTTTATTTAGTTCCCTTGATCTGGCTTTCATTAATATCAGCAAATTTTAATGATTAGAACTTTATTATACATTGTGATATCTGACACATTCTCCATTTAATCTTTTTTTTAACATTTTTTCAGTTTTAGGTTGATACAATCTATTTTTATGTGGTGCTGAGGATCGAACCCAGTGCTTCATGCATGCTAGGCGAGCACTCTTCCACCAAGCCACCACCCCAGCCCCTTAATCTTTAAAAGAATTTTATTGGCTGTTCTTCAACGTTTTCTGAGATAAAGTTCAGAATAATTTTATTCAAAAAGAATACCTCTGTGGTTCTTATTAGAATTACATTCTGTGTATAAGTTAATTTTGGGAAAACTGACACCTTAAGTTTATAGCACTGTCTTCCAGTAAGAATGGGATATTTCCATGTAGAAAAATCCTCTAACCCTTTTCTTTATGTAGGTTCTTAAGTTTAGTCAGAGATATATTTTCATTGTCACATGCTTAGAATACTTTATTCCTTTACATATTTTATCTAGTTATTGGTATTTATAAAAGCTGCTGATTTTAATAGTAAAACTCCATTAATTTGGAATTTGGCATCCATTTGGCTCTTGAGTTTTTGAGGTAAATAATTATTTTGTCTGCAGATAACATCAAAAGTCATACAAACTGAGGTAAATTAAGATTTTAACTTTGCAGATAGTCACACCATATTGATGTTTTTCTTTCTTGTAATTGCTTCCAAACATAGCTAAAACTTTCACACCCTTTTGGAGCACTCATAATTATTTCAGTATAACTTATTTATTTATTTTATATATATATATAGTTGATGGACCTTTATTTTATTTATTTGTATGTGGTGCTGAGAATCGATCCCAGTGCCTCACGCAAGCTAGGCAAGGGCACTATAACACTGAGTCACAACCCCAGCTCTGAGTATAATTTAAGTATTTTTTATGTAATTTTAATCTTTAAAAATTCTTCGAGTGAATTAAAATTTATTCTGATTCAAGTGAAAACAATGTGTAAAAAATATTTAATCAAAGACTAATATACTGTTTACTGAATGGTTCTTCATTTTCCTATTGATATCCTGAACATAAAATACAAACTGTGTTGTCTGCCTTATGAATTTGTTTTCATAAATATAAGCAAAATAAAATCTATGCTAATTAATTATTATAGGCTTTTTTTTGGGCATGCCTTTATATGTGATTGCAGTAGAGATTTTCTGAAAATTTCCAGCAATTCCTTTTATACTTTGCTCTGCTTATTCTACCCAGTGAATCGTGGGATTATTTTAAGTTATTAAATCAATTAGAATGTCAGGTTACATTGCATTAAACAGGAAGTAATAAAACTGAAATGCTTGTTAGTTTTACCATATAGGAATGCTGGTTAAATATTTTTATTTAAATTATTAATAATTCATAATTTTCATTTAATAGTTATCACACATTTCTTGTTCAATGATTCTTATGTATCTTTCCTTTTCCTTTTTTTTTTTTTTTCCTTTTCTGGTGCTGGGAATGAAACCCAGGGTACCTCCAGTCATACTATATAGCTGCTATGTATTTTCTTTTTGTTTGTGTGATTTGTGAAAAGTGAATATTAAAAATTAAGGATTTACATTCATTCTTTTGTTAAATTTTATTAGGCTGCAAAAATAACAGGCATAAGGAGGTAAAAAGGAATAGAAAGTACAAGATTTGTAAATATGACATACCAGGTGATGGTGACATGATACAGTCGCCCACAGTTTTATTTTCAGCAAGATCTCCTTTTATTTCATTCTTTTTAAATAATGTTTCAAAATGAAAATGAAGAGGCACATCTGGAAAAATAAAGTACTTTTAGTGAACACCACTCTTTATGACTAGTTAATAGCACATGCATTTAGAAAAATATGCAAAAGTTTGAAAAATGAGAACTATCAGAAGTGGCAAAATCCTTTCAAGGTATATTTTTAACAATATTTTAGAAATTATTGATTGGGATAGATTTGTGAACTTCCTAAAATAGTAGGTAAGAAATATAGCATTTATTAATATTAATGAATATTGCTCATATATAATGAAAACAAATGCACCCAAGAAAATCTACAGCAAAACCTGACTGACAGATTCAATTTCTTCTCAACCCCACAAACTGTAATTGAAATAATGAGGATTCCAAAAGAGATCGTAGTTTTTAATTACTTGGGAGAACATTGCTATAATTCAGATGTAGCCTTTTATGAAAACATCAAACTTCACATTCCCTTAGTCTACTAGTATTAAATGAATCTATGTTTACAAAGATTAAAACCTACTGATAAACTGTCTTCCTTCAGGGACTTAAGAGAAATTCATTTTATACTTTCACAAAGAGGAGCCAAATAATAAAAAAGATGTGCTTTATGTGTATTAAAGTTTAATTTTTTAAATTAAATTGTAAAAGAATGTAAAAACCATCTTTCAAAGGTATTCATGTTTCTATTATTTAGAGAGACTGTAAACTTTTTCCTGAGACGCAAATAAAAAATAGTTCATAAAGCAGTTGATGAAAGTTTTGCTACTGAAAGAAGAAAAACTTTCATTTTTTAAGAAAACTTGCTATATATTATGGTAGACCCAGGAAGTTTCTGGATTTTAAACGAAGAGAAGGTGTATCTCTTCCTCAGAAGAGAAGGTGTATCTCTTCCTGAAAACAATTGTTCACAAATGTCATGGAATTTGTCCCAAACAACAGATGACTAAAATGAGAATATAAATGTTTTCACTTAAAATGCTCCTTATATATTTCAGCGTTCTGGTACTTTCCAGTTGCCTAAACATAACTATCTAGAAAGAGAATATCACCTATTCTACCAGTGAATTGTAGGAAAACATGATTTAACCTGAGAAGATCCCTAGATTCTACCTATGTACCTTTCTTAGTACTTGCCTTGTGACCTCTGGCCTTTTACCCAAATATTTTGTAACACAATATTTTACTTACTACTTTACATTTCAGTTGTCTTTAACTAGAATAAAAGTTCCCTGATGGATTTATTTGTATTTATACTCATGAGTGCAGGGAGGAATGAATAACCCTACCTAGTAAATTGGTAAGGAAACTAATCTTATGTTAGTCGGGAATTTTTTATAGACCCGAAGGATATCTTATACTAGCTTTCAAGGTTATTTCAACAGAGAAGTGAACTTGCTAATAAAAGAGTAAAGAACAGTGATTAGGAGCATGGTTCTGGAGAATGACTATCTCAGATGAACTAGTTCCACCATTTGCTAGCTGCATAATGATAGATACATATTTAAGCTTAATTTTCTCACCTGTAAGATGAAAAGGATGGTAGTATCTATTCTCACAGGGTTGTGAGAATAAAGCAACAAAATGTAATATACATAATATACACAGGGCCCAGTGTATGCTAAAACCAAATGTTAGCTGCATTGTTATTGTTATATTATTTCTTCCTACTATGAAGGTTTTCTCAAAGATGGACTAAAATAATTCCTGTTGGGAAAAGAATGGCATAGCTAAGATGCCACTTTAATATGGATAAGGGCAGGGAAATGTGTATAAAGAGCAAATTATAAAAAGTAATGTTTTCAGACTTTAAGCAGATTTTGAAAACTTAAAATATGGTTATTTCCACAAATTTAAAAGGAAACAAAGCCCAGTTCATAAATTCCCCAATAAAGAGAAGAACCTGAGATAACAAATGTAAGAAATGTTTCCTTTTGGCATGAAATATTTACTTTGGATCCAATATAGACAAAACCAAGGAGGTTCCAGAAAGATTTTAAGAAATGAAAATCTAAAACCACCTTAAGGATACAGAGATATGTGTGCCTTATTTATTCAATCATAGATTATAGATCTACCCAAGGTTCAAAAGTAGACCTGTGGATGATCAGATTTCATGCGACTTGAAGAAATTCAATGTAAGTTATAAATGGAAGAATATTATGTTATGATATTATGTAATGAATATTAAGTTATGATAGGGAAAACTCCATTAAAATAGCAAATTAGAAAAATACTAGATTAGTTCTGAGAAACATTTTAACAACTGCCATATTACCAATAAAATGCTCAAAAATTACCAAAGAAGATTAAAAGCTAATTATTGACCCAAGGTAAATTGGTTTATATGGAATTTATCAATTTTCACAGGACATTAACTCCTCATGTGACTAGATTAAATTCCTATATAAGAATTGTTTAGTTCTAGTGACCAAATAATGGATAAAATTTTATCTTTCCCCATATTTATTAGATTTTATCATAGGAAATATTCAGAGATACTTACACAATGTTTATGAGGCGGCTTACCTGATGGTAATGATAGAACAGAATGGAAAGAAGAATCTAACTCTGAAACATGCTCTCTTAATATCTGAGATTTTGAATTATGTTCACAGTTACTCCAAGCTGAAGTTGATTGTAGGCAAGACATTTGTGTAGTGTTTAAAAATGTTTCTTTTGAAGGCAAAGTCTGTAAGGAAATAAATAATTGAGAAGATTTTGCTTCAAAACTACATGCTAGATAGTTAACAATTGTAATACAGTATCTGGATAACTAACAAAAGTTGTGCTTATGTCACCTGGGAGAAAGCTTTAAAATGACATAGAATAAGTGAGAGAAGCAAATGAAGAACCAGCCATTAATCTGGTAAGGTGTGACCAACCCTTTTTCTACTTGTCAAAATGAAAAGCAATGTCCATGAAAATGGGCCTTTCTCCCATCTTATCTCCATAAAGAGAAAAGAATCTACAATTTGCATTTATCTTCACTCATTTAGGTCCTATTTATTTTCTTTCAAACTCTGTAATTGTCTTCTGTAAAAGCCTTAAAAATGTTTTTTTTCCTAATTTCAGATTTTACTGTTTCAACTACAAAATGGATTTCAAAATACAATGGATTTTTATATTAAACATTCCACAGCTGTGTTACGCTTTATTCTAATAATATATTTATAACTTCTTTTAGTCTCCTGTTATCAAAACATGTTATATTATATATAACAGCTTAATTTCTTTCATTCAATCCTACTACTTTTATTATTTGGGGGATTCCAATCGTACCAGATGGACTAGCCAGTTCATTAATGATCAAAAAAGATATTTTACTTCTGATTATAACAGGAATATTCATTTATCAAAATTAATAGTGATGTGGACTACAGAACTTTGATAATGTTCTTTATGAGAATATATTCTTGGCTGGCCAAAAGAACTTTCAAAATATATATATAAATATATATTCTTAATGTTTTTGTAGTTGTATATGAACACAATACCTTTATTTTATTCATTTATTTTTATTGTGGTGCTGAGGATCAAACCCAGTTCCTCACATATGCTAGGCAAGCGCTCTGCCACTGAGCTATAGCCCCAGCCCTAAATATATATATTAATATTGAATTTAATCGTGCTTTTTCTGAACAACTCAAAATGACTACATGGCTTTTCTCTCTTAACCTATTAATGAGGTAAATTGCATTAATGTATTATTAAGTGTCAAACATGGATGGTTTTTCAGGAATTTCAGTAGGGTTTTATCAAGTTTATTTACTTTTCCAAAGGGTCTACAATGGGGCTCACTGACTTTCTATATTGTTTATATGTTTTATATTTCATTGATTCTTACATCTTGCTTTATTTAGGATTAAGCAAATATATTTCCCTCCTCTATTAACCTGTATTTATGAATTCACTATTCACTTTTTTTTAGTGTTTTGCCTAGATATGACAATATGTATTCTTAACCTCTTAGTTTTACAGTAGAATATAAATCATTCCTTTTACCATTTCCATGAAAACATTGGGACATTAGAAATTCATTTGCTTTCCTGTTTACTTTTGTGTTATCATCATTAGGCATTTTAATTGTACACATCTTTACAACCCCATAATATATTACCATTATGGTTTTTACCATCAACATGTTTTATGTATTTATCCTTTTTCACTATTTTTAGCTACTTCCTTCAAATTCTCTACTTGATTTGCTGTCAGCAAATTTTTTGTTTTTATTTTTCAGAAACATACATTATCACTTTTTAATGATATTTTCACGGTCATAAAATTCTATGTTGGCCTTTTTTCTTTTCTTTGGCAGGTCTTAACTGTTGCCACCATTTCAAGATAATGCCTTTTTTACTCTAGCTGCCTTCTCTGTGTTTTCACTTCATGCTTAAAAGTGTTTCCTTAAAAACACATTTATAAGTAGATGGTTTATAAATTTTATTCTCACAGAGCTGGAAATTCCTAGATCACAGTCTTGGCAAATCCTTTATCTGGTGAAGGTCTACTTTTTCATTTCCAGATGGCTATATTGTCTCTGGCATGTCACATGGAAGAAGTGGGGGCAAAGTGCAGCCCATTTTAGAAGTGTATTAATCTCATTCCTGAGGGGTCACTCTCATGATTTAAGGACCTCCCAAAGGTTCCACCTGTAAATACTATCACCCTATTGAGGATTAGGTTTCCAAATGTGAATTTGAGGGAAACACATTCAGTAAAGAGCTCTCCACCTGCCCCCTCTCCCAGTTCATTTTCCTTTCATGTGAAAAATAATTCCATCCCAACAGTCCTCTGGATATTTTTTTTTCCCCATTTTGGTACTAGAGATTGAACCAAGGGGCACTTAATCACTAGCCCATGTGCCTAGGCCTTTTTTGCATTTTATTTAGAGACAGGGTCTTGCTGAGTTTCCTAGGATCTTACTAAGTTGCTGAGGCTGGCTTTGAACTCACAATCCTGCTGCCTCAGTCTCCTGACCTCTGGGAATATAGGTGTGCATCACTACGCCCAGCCTAGTCCTCCAAATCTTAACTCATTTAGCATCAACTGAAAAAGTCTCATCTAAATATTATCAAAATAAAAAATGGGTGAGATTCAAGTTACAGTTCATCTTGATCCAAATTCCTCTCCAGCTGTGAACCTGTGAAACCAGCAAGTTATGTGCTTCCAAAATTTAACAGTGGGACATTTAGAGAATAGATACCCCTGTTCCAAAAGGAAAAAATAGAAAAGTGACATAAGACAGGAAGAAAGGGCTAGGATACAGCTTAGTTGGTAGAGTGTTTGCCTTGCTTACACAAAGCCCTGAGTTTGATACCCAGCACCAAAAAAAAGAAAGGAATGAGACAGCATCGGTTCAGGTTGCAGGTAACTAAATGAGTTTCCTTTAACTAAAAGAAAAGAGAAGTCTATTCCTAGGAGTTCTGAATAGATGTACCAGATCAATAAGGATATAATAAAGTCATGGTCATTACTACCAACTAAGTGAACCTAATTAACACAGAAAACTATACCAAAACAGCAGACTATATTCTTCATGGGACATTCACCTAAATAGACTATATGCTATATAAAACTAATCTCAACAAATCTAAAAGAAATGAAATCATAGAGGATTTTTTAAATTACAAAACAAACTAGAAATCAACAATAGATGTTTGGAAAAGTCCCCAAATATTTGGAAATTAAACACAATTCTCAATTTAGGATTAAAGAAGAAATTGTGAAGAAATCATAAATATTTTGAACTGGAAAACATTTCATAGTTTTAGGGGTGATAAAGTGCACAAAAGGGAAAGTAAAGCATTATATGCTTATATTTTAAAAATTTTTCTAAATTTTCACATTAAAAGGAGAAAAAGGCATTAAGCCCAAAGTAAACATTCACGTGATACAAAGTGGCTAAAATTAAAAGAATTGATAATACTGTGTTTTAGCAAAGATGAGGAAAAACTGGGACTCTCACGTATTGTTCATGGTAATGTAAAATGATACTATTCAAAAACAATGACACAAAGTTGTATACAAGAACATTAACACCAGCTTTATTAATAATAGCCCTTAAAGTAACAACAACCCAGTGTCCAAGAGCAGATGAATTAATTGTGATGTAGTCACACAATGGTTAATCCTCATTCCCCTAATATTCCCTTTTATCTCCACTGGCAATGATTCTAATGTATTTTATCTCCATTCTTTATTTATATGTTTTATTATTGAAGACATTAATTATATATATGAGAGAGAATTATTCTGAAAATCTCATTCTGGGTCCATTTGTCTATAATTAATTAAGCCAGTGCAAATCTTGGAAGTTTCAAAATATCTAGTTGAAATTTTGAGGTTATTCTCTGAATGTCCCACTGTTAATTCAAGAGGTTGAACATCACCTACTATTTAAGACATTTTATAACCTAGTAAAAGCTTTAAATTTGTTTCCATGGAAGATTTATGTACTCTCTGATGGTTCTTAGAAAAACTGACAATCTCCTTTTGGGAACATACCTTGTTTTATGCTATCTTTTTAACTGGTTATTTGGCAGTATAGTGTTCTAACAATTTTTTACTTGATTGGGTTTCCTATGAAATTATTTCAATAAAAAATAATAGTTTCATTTCATCCATAGGTTCAGTATAATTTTTCAGTTTTGGTGATAATTGTTGTATTGTCATCTTCAATCAATTAGGATTTCAAGGGCAGTTCCATGCTTACCCATTAGAGATCATGTGGTTGTTTTTGTTACTGTTGGTAGCTTTGTTTTCTCTTCAGCAGCTTTTAGATTTATGTTCTATTCAGAACTTTCATGAGAAAAAGTGTGGGCTTTTATTTTAATTCATATTTAATTCAACAATTAATGGGCCTGTTCAAATTGAAGACTGATTTTTTTAAGGTTTGGGAAATATTCATGTATAATTTTTCTCTGTACTGGGAAATTTCCACTTCTAAAGTTTAATTCTAAGAAATTTATTTTTTTGTTTGTTTTATGTTTGCTTCTTTAATACAATAGGCTGTTCTGGGAGTTATTTTCTGTTCTTTTAATTATGTTTTCACCAAGGTCCACTATTTTGTTTGATCTTCCTTTGATTGCTAGGTTTTACTCATATATTTAATGTCAGTTATTCCAAAAAGATCTAGGACTATCCTGTCTAAATAAGTTCATTTCCCCAGAATTCTGTTTATCTTCTCCAATATTTCATGAATTTCAAGATATTTTTTTCTGGTACTGGGGAACTACAGAAACATGTTAGTTCCTCAAAAATTCTCCTGAACAAATAATACTGGGAAATAAAATAACATTTAGTAGAATTATTTTATAACTAATGAAAAAATTTTGAACTGACTCAAAATGTGGATGCCATAATAAAGATAGATAAATTCAAATACATATAAATTAAATTTCTGAATGGAAAAATCATTGAGGACAAAAGACAAACAAGAAAAGTAATAAAAATGAGAAAAGTACGTAGTAATAATATAATTTTCCTGTGCTATATGAAGCACTCCTCAACAAATAAGAAAAATTTAACAATTACACAGCAGAAGAAGGGATAGAGGATATAATTAAATCGTAAACAGTTTTTCAACAGTTCTATATAGGAAGATAATCTGATAAATATCAACTGAACTATACTTTAACAACATGTTTTGCAACAATTAAACTTTTCTTTAAAAGTTCAAAACTTTAACAAATTTATTGTGTTATAAAGACATACAGAAACAGGCACTTTAATATATTATTGATGGCAGTGTAATTTGGCTCAATTCCATATTGACGGTAATTTGGCAAAAAAAAAAAAAAAACAAATAAGCAAAAAAAAAAAATGTACAAACTCTGTCCTAGCACTTAAGCTTCTGGGACTTTTTCCAACAGATATACTCACAAACATTAAAATGAACTTAACATGATACAGGGAATGTATGAAAATCCCATACACACATACACCAAAAAAAAAAAAAAACACAAAAAACAAGTAAACAAATTAACCAAAAGAAAGAGGGAAAAACCTCAAATTATTAAAATCAACGATGAAAAAGGATATATCACCACAGATACTGAAATCCATAGGATGATTAGAAATTAGTTTGAAAATTAATACTTAAATAACCTAGAAAATCTTTTAAGACATGGACAAATTCCTAGAAATATATGACCTAACCTAAGGAATAGAAAACTTAAAACAGATCAATTTCAAGTAGCAAAAGTGAAGACACCATCAAAAGCCTACCAGTGAAGAAAAGTGCAGGACCAGATGCATTCTCAGCCAAATTTCCATGACTATTAAGGAAGAACTAATTTCAATCCTGTAATTATGTCACGAAATAGAAAAGGAGTGAGCTCTTCCAAACACATTCTATAAAGCCAGTATCACCCTCTTACCAAAACCAGACAAAGACACATCAAGGAAAGAAAATTTAAGACAAATATTCTTGATAAACATATATGCAAAAATTCTCAAGATATTGCAAACTGCCTACAAAAACACATTAAAAAGACAGTATACCACCAGTGGATTTCACTCCAGGAATACAAGACTAGTTCAACATATGGAAATAAATAAATTCGACTCACCACATAAATAGACTTAAAGACAAGGAGTACACAATTATCTCAGTAAATGTAGAAAAAGCATTTGACAAAATACAGCATCCATTCATGTTTAAAACATTAGGAAAACTAGAGATAGAAGGCAGATACCTCCATAATTTAAAGGTAATATATGACAAACCCAATGCCAACATATTCTGAAAGGAGAAAAACAAAAGCATTTCCTCTAAAAATATGAACAAGTCAGGGATGCCCACTTTCCCTACTCCTATTCAACATAGTTCTTGAAACTACAGACAGAGCAGTTAGGCAAGAAAAGAAAAAGGAATACAAATAGAAAAAGAAGAACTCAAACTATCTGTTTTTGATGACATGCTCCTATATTTAGAAGACAAAAGAAAAATCAGAAAACTTAAAATTCAGCAAAAAAGCAGGAAGGTAACAAAATCAACGCCCATTAATCAATTGCATTCCTATACTCCAATGATAAAAGTAAAGGTTGCTGAAAAAGAAATTAGGAAAACTCCCATTCACAGTAGCTTCAAAAAATAATAAAATACATGGGAATAAGTCTAACAAAAGAGGTGAAGTAACTATAGAACACTAAAGAAAAAAATTGAAGAACTTAGAAGAAATTTCTCCCATGTTCTTGGATAGACAGATTAATATTGTTAAAGTGTCTGTACTACCAAAAGCCCTATACAGATTCAATGCAGCTCCCATCAAAATCCCAATATGTTCTTCATGGAAATAGAAAAGGCAAGTCATGAAATTCATTTGGGAAAATAAGACTGAGAATAGTCAAAAAACAATCCTCAGCAAAAAAAGTGAAGCAGAAGGCATCGCATTTACAAGACCAAAAAGTTACACTACAGAGTTACAGTAACAAAAACAGCATGATATCGGCACTAAAACAGGAATGAAGACCAATGGAATAGAATAGAAGACAGGGAGACAAATCCACATAAATACATTTATACTAACGTGCAAAACCAGAGAAAAGATAGCCTTTTTGACAATGATGCTGGAACTTGAAATCCATATGCAGTAAACTAAAATTTAACCCATCTCTCACTATGTACAAAACAACTCAAAGTAGATCAAATTCCTAGGAATTAGACCAGAAACTCTGCATCTGCTAGAAGAAAATATAGGCCCAACACTCCATGTTGGCTCAGGAACTGATTTCCCTAAGACTCCTAAAATACAAGAAGCAAAATTAAAAAATCAATAAATGGAATGGCATCAAATTAAAAAGCTTCACAACAAAGGAAACAATTAGGAGTATGAAGAGAGAACCTAGAGAATGGGAGAAAATCTTTGCCACCTGCTCCCCAGGTAGGACGGTAATATCCAGGATGCAGAGAGAACTCAAAACAAACACACACAAAAATAAAGAACCCAATCAATAAATGGGCAAAGGAACTAAATGGACACTTCTCAAAAAAATACAAAATGTTGATAATTATTTTAAAAATCATTCAACACCTCTAGCAATTAGAGGAATGCAAATAAAATAACACTGAGATTTCATCTTACTCCAGTCAGAACAGCAATTTTTAAGAATACAAGTAACAATAAATGTTGATGAAGATATGGGGGAAAAGGTACACTCATATACTAGTGAGATGGCAAAATGGTGCAACCACTCTGGAAAGCAGTATGGAGATTCCTTAAAAAAAAAAAAAAAAGAGGAATGGAATCACCATTTTTACTGGTATATATCTATATACTATAGTAATGCAGTATATTGATGTAGTAATGCAGGCATATCAATGTTTATAGCAGCATAATTCTTACTATCTAAGCTGTGGAACCAACTTACATGCCCTTTAATAGATGAATGAATACACAATGAAGTGTTTATATATGTACACACACACACACACAAAATAAAGTGTTATATATATACAATGAATGACTATGACATTTGCTGGTAAGTTAATGGATATGGAGACTATCATGCTAAGTGAAATAAGCCAGTCCCCCCCCCCCCAATAAAAACCAAAGTTCAAATATTTTATCTGATTTATAGAAGCTAATCCACAATAAGGGGTGGGGAGATAAAACAAAAAAAAAATAGAAATTCAGTGGAACAGAGGAGAATGAAGGGAAGGGAGTGGGAATGGGAAAAGGAAAGACAGTGGAATGAATCTGACAAATTCCTATGTACATATATGAATGTACCACGGTGAATCACCACTGTGTATACATCCTCAAGAAATTAATTTAAAAAATAACTATGGGTAAGTGGCAGAAAGATCAGTAGAACAGAGGGAAGAGAGCAGGGGACGGGGGCAAAAGGGAAGGAGAAGTATTGGGGAGTGAATTAGAACAAGATATACTCCATGCTTTCATCATTATGTCAAAATGAATTCTACTGTCATGTATAGCTAAAAGAACCAATAAAAACTAAAAAGAAATGTAACATTTAAAAAGAAACACCATAATGAAAGTCTCATATTTCCAGCTTTCAAAACATACCTACAGTAATAAAAAACAGTGTACTACAGGAATCTGAGTAGACACAGAACAATGAGATAGAACTGAGGGCATAAGAAATAAGCCCAAAATTGATTCTGATAGGGGCATCAAGACCATTCATTGGAGAAGAAAAAATTGTGCTAGGACAATTGGCTGTCCACAATGAGAAAGCAAAGGAATGAATTCCTACCGCACACCACACATAAAATAAAAATGAATCCATGACCTAAATTAAAGAGTTAAAACCATAAATATTTTACAAGAAAATGAAGGTAAATCTTTACTTGGTATTATCAAGGGAGTCTGATATAACACCAATAATATAGCGGAAAAAAGAAAAAAATAGATGAGTTGGAGTTTGTCAGAATCTTTTTAAATTTTGAGCATCAATTTACTCAAGAGTATAAGGACAGCCTACAGAAAGGAAGAAAATATTTGCAGATCACGTATTTGATAAGGGTTGAATATTGAGAATATATAAAGAACTCAACAAAAAAATAACTTTAAAATAAGCAAAAGTAGTCATCTGGGTGTGGCAGGTGCCTAGGGTGGTACTGGGGTAGTGTCAGTAAAGCAGTATAAAGTTCCTAGTGGCTGTAGCAGGTTGCTGCCAGTACACCTGCAGCAGCAGGATGCTCCGTACTGTTAGGAGGTGCTCCTCCTGCCATGGCAGCCTGGTTGCTGCATCTTCGGGCAGGAGCTGTCTCCTCACCACTTAGTTCCTTGAAAGGAAGAAGCATGTCTTCTGATAATAGTTTGGGATGAATTTTGGCATACTGCCACTGCTTCACCATGGTCTGACAGTAGTAATAACCACAGTGGAAGGTTGCAGTTATAGGTAACCGTCCCTAGTGCCAAACTAAAAAGAAAAAAAAAAAGAACTGGTTTTTTAATATACAGAAATAGTTATAGATGGAGGAAATTTTAAAACAGCAGAATCCACTAGTTCTAATTCAAAATGGGATGAACAGCAAACCCTACCTGTAACCCCACAGACTACTGGAATTTCAATTGTAGTCATCACACTTTAAAAGCAAGTGCTTTTAAAACAAGGTCTGTTAATGCATAACAGAAAACTGCAAAGAGGGGCTGGGGAAGTGGCTCAGTGGTAGAGTACTCGCTTAGCATGTTCAAGGCCCTGGGTTTGATCCTCAGCACCACATAAAAATAAATAAAGATAGTTTTTTTAAAAAAACTGAAGAGTGAAAGAACAATTAAAGCTTTCCTTGGAAAACAAGAATGGCATAGTACAAACCAGTAAATTGACAGTTGTGCTTGATAGATTGGTAATTGAGCAAGAAAATCAACTGTCTCCAACCAAAATATAGCAAAATAAATAAAAAATAAAATAATAAAATAAAAATGAATCCATGACCTAAATTAAAGAGTTAAAACCATAAATATTTTACAAGAAAATGGGGGTAAATCTTTACTATCTTGGTATTATCAATCCCTTACATAACAGAGAGCCTTCACCAAGAACACGTATCATATTGGCTCTTGAAGGTAAGAATGGGATAGATAAGTCATGTACCCACAGTGTTATCCAAAACTCATCTTGTTCATATGTAGTTAATGGAGACAATACACCATTTCTGTCTTAGGTTGCTGCCAGACCCAAAAACATACTAGCTCCAAAATTAGTGTCACTCACATTTGACACTGACACTATTAATGGAGAATCATTCTCATCTGCACCACATGATAATGCTTCCACCATGGGTATTCAAGTAGCATCTGAAGAAATCACCTCTACATTGAATTATACAAGCACCACCATCAAAGATCTTCCCATTCAAGACATACTAACTTCATTAGAATGAAACAAACATATTCCTTCTGCCAGTTGTAGAACTGGGATCTGAAACTAGGAGCATATTAGCCCATGACTCCTTTAATACTGGAAATAATTCTGTTTTGAAAATAAAGGCAACCATCTGGATGGGCAAAACCTGTACAGCAGCAGTCCGAAAATGCCAACACAAGGGGAACAGAGAAAGGGTCCTCAGGGTAGAAATCTATTGTGTAGCCAGTGTGGTGGTACATGCCTATAATCCCAGCAACTCAGGAGGCTTACAAGTTCAAGGCCAACCTGGGTAATTTAGCAAAACCCTGTCTCAAAATTTTAACAAAAAAATAAATAAAAACTATAAAAGGGCTCTGGATGTAGCTCAGTAGTAGAGCAGCTATGAGTTCAATCCCTAGTACTAATTAAACAAACAAAACTATTATGTGGGGGCTGGGGTTGTGGCTCAGTGATAGAGTGCTTGCCTTGTAAGTGTGAGGCACTGGGTTCCATCCTCAGCACCACATATAAATAAAGATATTGTATCCATCTACAACTAAACAAAATTAAAAAAAAAAAACTATTATATGGATCATAATGCCCAAACTACCACATGGGGGAAACAACAAACTTTACCTGCAGGTTAAGAGAGAAGAATTGATCATGGAAGAATTCATCTGGATCATAAGCCAGAACAACAACATGGCAGCAGTCCACCATGGAGTCCATTCAAAATTCTGAAAAGTGCCAATCTCAGGGGAAACAACTTCAGAGAACTATGTAACAGTCCAACCAATGGTGCCTCTATTCAGCTTCAATGTTACCTGCAGAAAATGACCCATATGACTTTTGCCACCAGACTTGGGGGAAAAAAAATGGATCCTAACGAACAATCAATAGGAAGACCCAAGAACTCAAGGCTTACAGATAAGGAAACCCTGATAGAAGACTAAGAAAATAGGTACGCTTGGGAAGGTGTTAATAATTTTGTCCAAGAACAGCATTCAAAGATTATCACAATGGGAAGTCATCTGTTAAGTCAGCCCACAAATTGCTTTTGAACAAAATTTCAGGTGGACACTTGGTCACTTTCATTTTTTTGTGCCAGTCTAACACAGTACCCATTGATCATAGAACAATGTGTCCTGGAAGATATTATCTGAAGATGCCATCCAACCCATTAAAACTTTATGACTTGAGAAGATTATGTATAATATTCAGAGTAGAAGATGGACTTTATTATAGTGGCCTAACCAAGAGAATTGGTCTTCTTGCTTTCACATGAAGTTTTGAACCCACTGTATTGCTATTTTGAGTATATAAGCAAAAGCAACTATTTCTACAGAGAAATTCACCAACAACCATTATCAGACCATATCTCATACTTCCATTTCATTGGTCATTTATTGCAATGGCACTATTTCATGGCAAGTTTATTAACCTACTGACTAGGTTAATTTGTTACACCTACAGTTACACCTATCAGTTTCTCTTTAGCATTCTAAAATTATGTGCTAAGTAAAACAAAAACAAAAAACCTTAACATTAAGAATTTAGAATATATTGATACTGAATTTTATAATTCCCTCATCTGGATAAGAGATAAGAACACTGAAGTATGTTGCTTAAAAATGTTGACATGGAGACTTGCGGCAAAATTATTCCACATGACCTAAAATTGGAAGGACCCAATATCCTGGTGTCTGACAAGAACAAAGATGAAAATATGGTTTAATGAAAGAATAATGTCTTGCGGAATACAATAAACTGGTGCTTTTGTTCGTGTTTTTTTAATTATGCAACTATCTTTTTTAGACCTTTATTTATTTTTATGTGGTGCTGAGGATTGAACCCAGCACCTCACACATGCTAGGCAAGCACTCTTACCACTGAGCTACAGCCCCCAGCCCTCCTTGATGGTTTTAATGAAGCTGTTTCACTTCAGCGGCTAGAGTACTTTGATAAATAAAGAACTGGAGGTTACGTTGTATGACATGCCGGAGGTGAACTTGGAAGAATAGCAAAGAAATATCATTTCCCAATATCATACAAATAACATTTTCAATAGCAAGGAAATAACCTGTTTGGAAGTTTATGAAAGAGAATGACAATGAGGTAAGAATGACTAGTGTGGTTTATCATTGGAACCTGGTGCTTACTTTGAGGAGCATTTGAAGAGTTCATGAAAAGTAATATGTCTCAAAAGTTTTGTGTTGAAAAGTTGGCAAAGACACCTAGTTACCAAGAGGCCATCCATGTTTTCGTCACTTGGATCTACCAACATAACAGTTATGAACAATTAAAGGAAAAACTTATTTTTGTAGAAGAGAAAGGGATTTGGAGAGGAATGAATGTGACTTCTTGTCTTGGAGGAGCTCTTGCATTTAAATTTCCTAGCCAAGAAAAATTGCATAGACCAAATTACCTGACAAGAACAACTCAGGGAAGGAAAAGTTTATTTTAGGCTCACAGTTTCAGAGGTCTTGGTCCATGGTCAGCAGACTTCATTTCTCTGGGCCTCAGGTGAGACAGAACATCATAGCAGAAGGGCATAGCAAAGGAAAGCTGCTTATCTCTCAGGACTTGTGGGTGGGGGGAGAGAAGGAACCAGGAACAAAATATATAATCCCCAAGGCATATACCCCAGTGATCCATTTAATTTAGCCACACCCCAGCTACTTACAATGACCACTCAGTAATCCATTCAGATTTATTGATCCATCAAATGGATTAACCTACTGACTAAATTACAGCTCTAATAATTTGTTACACCTACATTAATACAGGACCTTCTTGAGGACACTTCATATCCAAACCACAACAGATAGTGCATATAAGCTGTTCATTTTTTATAGTAAATATCTGAACATGTTTTTCCAGTTTTTCATAAAAATATTCAAAAGTTTATTATTTTCCACTTTATTTTTTCCTTGAAATGAGCAGGAAAAAGATCATCCTTAAATTTTGAAGCAAGCAAGAAACAATGTTAATAATTAATATATAGCTATGTAAGTACTATAGCTATGTAAGTATTAAAAAATCTCCCCTTTGAGTCACTTAACTAGCAATACATGAAACCATAGTTTACTTGGTAACTGCCATGGAAGTTATATACTAGATTTAATTACATTCAGTTTGTTATAGAAATCGGAACAAATTCATTGTGCAGCATAAAGGTTTGTTTATTTGTTACTTTGGGATGCTAGATATTTGTGGAATCAAAGAATCAGACATTTCTGTACTTTTGTTTTTAAAATTGTTATGTTCTTCAAATTTAATTCATAGCAAACTGATGCATTTTGATACTTAGAAATAAATTTTTAGGATGGGAAAAAGAGTAGAAAAGGAATTTCTTCAAAGAAGATATATAAATAACCAGCAAACACATGAAAAGATGCATAGCATCATTCATTAGTCATTAGGGAAAGGCAAATCAAAACCACGTGGGGTCCAATTTCATACCCACTAGATGTCAACTAATAACAACAACAACAATAGAAAGTGTTAATAAGATTTTGGAGAAATTATAAACTTCATTGCTGGTGGGAATGAAATATTGCATTTGTATAAACTACCATGAAAAACTAGTAGTATATGTAGATACAATAGAGTATTATTCTACCACAAAAAGGAAAGAAGCACTGATACATCTACAATTTAGATGAATCTTAAAAACATTATACTAAGTCACAAAAGGATGGATTCACATTATCTGAATCTATGTATATGACATATTCAAAATAGATAAATCCTGAGCTTGATAGTTTCCAGGGACTGTAGATATAGGTTAATGGAGAAAAACCACTTAATATATAAGGAGTTTATCATTGGAGTGATGAAAATGTTTTGGAACTGAATAGAGATGGTGGCTGCAACCTTGTAAATATACTTAAAAGTCACTGAGTTGTTTATTTTAAAATGTTTAATTTTATGGATTATGAATCTTACTTCAATAATTTTAAAATTATATTTTAAAAACTATGAATTCATACATAATATAATTATGTACCATTGTTTGTAAAAACAAAAACTGTAAATAACTAAAATATTCATTGCCAAAAGACTGGTTAAATATCTATACATTAGAATACTATACAAAAGAATAAGGAAACTCTTCATCATGGACCATGGTGCAATGGATGATGCATCTGACTATGGATCAGAACAAGGAAATTTTTCATAAACTTATGTGGAAAAGAAAGTTCTTTAAGATGTACCATTGGGGGCTGGGGATGTGGCTCAAGCGGTAATATACTCACCTGGCATGCGTGGGGCGCTGGGTTCGAGCCTCAGCACCACATAAAATAAAATAAAGATGTTGTGTCCACCAAAAACTGAAAAATAAATATTAAAAAATTCTTTTCTCTCTCTCTCTCTCTCTCTCTCTCTCTCTCTCTCTCTCTCTCTCTCTTTAAAAAAAAAAAAAAAAGATGTACCATTGGGGCTGGGGTTGTGGTTCATTGGTGGAACACACACCTAGCATGTGTGAGGCCCTGGGTTCAATACTCAGCACCACATAAAAATAAAGGTATTGTGTCTAACTACAATTAAAAAAATAAATATTAAAAAAAGATGTACCATTAACTGTGTGAAAGAGAACAATTTACATAGTGTGCTAATAATAGTTGTTAAAATGTAGGCACAAATTCACTTATATATGTATACAAATTGTCTAGAAAGATATTTAATAACACTAGTTACTGTGCTAGGGGTTGGGTAGCAGAACAAGGAGGGGAAGACTTAACTTACATATTTTCAAATATTTCATTTTGAATCACATTAATTATTTAAATAAAAAGTCATGCTTTCAAACATCTTAAGCGATTTTTATCTAGAGAACTTTAAGCTTTTAGAATGATTAACTATATATAAGAACATAAAGTTATTTAAGATTTAAATGAGCTGGGCATGGTGGCACACACCTATAATCCCTCAGTTCGGCTGAGGCAGGAGGATTGTGAGTTCAAAGCTAGCCTCAACAAAGGCAAAGTGCTAAGCAACTCTGTGAGACCCTGTCTCTAAATAAAATAAAAAATAGGGCTGGGAATGTGGCTCAGTGGTCAAGTGCTCCTGAGTTCAATCCCTGGTACCAAAAAAAAAAAAAAAGAAAGAAAGAAAGAAAGAAAAAGAAAAAGATAAAGAAATGTACAGCCAGGCATAGTGGTGCACTCCTATAATCCCAGTGACTTGGGAGGCTAAAACAGGAGGATCACAAGTTTGAGGCCAGTCTCAGCAATTTAGAGAGGCTTTAAGCAACTTAGTGAGACCCTGTTTGAAAAGAAAAAATGAAGAGGGCTGGGGATGTAGCTCAGTGGTAAAGCATCCCTGTATTAAACCTCCAGTACCCCAACCCCAACACCTTAAATGCACAATGTAATAAATAAGGTTATCATATGTAATTCTAAACAGATGAACAGACTGCCTGCGTTCCAAAGGCCTTAACTGCAAACCCCTTCATTTTAAAAGAGGTTAGTAACCATAATCTAATTTGTAACCCACTCAACTTGTTTTTTATATCTTAATTTTATATTTGTTTATCCCTAACTGCATTAAATTTATTGTCACTTGTTTTTTAACTTATATAAATTGAATTCATCCATGTTTGCTGCATGCTTTGCATACATTGTGATACAGAATTGTCACATTAATATATACAATTATCAATTTTATTATGGATAGACTATTGGATTATGTCTAGTTTGTAGTTATCATAACAGTGCTACCTCTGGACACTGATGAGCCAAATCACACAATGTTCTAGGATATCTTTTAGATAATCTTTCTAAAAGCATAGCCGTAAATTATAGCACAGCTATCTTCAATTTTACTAGAAAATGCCAAACAATTGCCAATGTGCTTATGCTAGTTACTCTCCCACAGTACTTAACTGCATAGGCATTCCCATTATCCTACATCCAACCAAACTTGATATTAATTTATTTAAAAAAATTTCCAGTATGGTGGTTATAAAACAGTACTTTATTATCTTAATTTGCACTTTTCAAGTCACCAATGAGGTGGCCACTTTTTAAATTTGTGTATTGATAGAATTCTTCTTTTATGAAATAGTATGTTCAAATCTTTTGTTCATATTTAAATATTTGACATTTTCTTCAAGTAGTTTATATTCTATGAATTCTACGATGGCTGTGTGTGAGAAATATCTTCTCCCACATGGTTGCTGGATTTTCACTTTGTTTTTTGAATAAAAGTTTATCATTTTAATGAAGTTAGTTTTGCAACTTTATAAATTTATAAGCATATTTTACCCTGAGGTAATAATGTATTCTGCATTACTCAGTAAAACACCTTTTAATATTTCCTTTCATATTTAATTCTACATTCCACCTATGGATGATATTATTGCATATGAGGGATAGAAATCCACTGAACTTTACCTCATATGGAATAATTAACTGCCCCAGCACAGTTAACTTAAGAGATTGTCTTTTCCTAAAAAATGTTGTGCTGTGGAATCCCTTAAAAACAGAAGGAAGAACAGCAGAATAGAGGAAGCAGACCAGAGGGACAGAGAAAGGGAAGGGGAGGAGGGGTGCTAACAAACCAGACCAAATTATATTGTGTATTATGTGCATATACAAACAGTAACAACAAATTCCATGATTATGTATAATTATAATGCACAGATTTTAAAAAAAGAGACTGCAAACAGAAAAAAAATTACCTTTGCCTTAAAATAATATTTGGTATTTGGTAAGTTAGTACCTTTCATCATTTTCTTTGAGAATGTTACATTAATTCCCTCCCCACAACCTTATAACATCTATTCTTTTTTTCCTTCTTGTTCTTCTCTCATCCTCCTTTTCAATTATGACATACATGTTTGACCTTTTGCATTGTCCTATACAGTTTTTTTATTTTTTTTTTACCATTAATTATTTATTTTATTTTTTTATGTGGTGCTGAGGATCGAAACCAGGATCTCGCAGTGTGCTAGGAGAATGGAATGTGGGATGGAACTCAGGTCCTCATACATGCTAGGCAATCTCTATCACTGAGCTACACTCCTAGCTTTCTATTTCTTTTTGATTCATCTTACATATGCTACCTATTTTGTTTGACTTATTTTATTTTACACATTTTTTCAAAAGTAAAGATTTAAAACTGCCCTTTTCTCTTCCCTGGTCATCTATGGAAAGGTGTATATTTTTAGCAAAACCCATTGCCACTCTGAGTATAATTTGGGTTCTGTTTTTAAGGAAGGGAAAAGTTGATATTGTGCAGGCAATGAACTCAGAAGTAACCATAAAACCCTGCTAAGAACTATACTATCAGAGCAATAAAGCTGAAAAATTACTCTCTTAAGATTTACCAGCAATACTGTGGATTATAACTGGCAGAGCACTACAGCATCACGGCAATAGAATCACAGCAGAACACCAAAAAGTCAAAGTCTTTCCTTATAAGAATGGAATACTACACTAAAAGATTTGTAATGTGTTTTTTTCTGAAGATATTCTGTTGTTAAAATTCAATATTCTAGGCCAGGCATAGTGACTTACACCTGTAATCCCAGCAGCTTGTAAGGCTGAGGCAGGAGGATCATGAGTTCAAAGCTGGCCTCAGCAAAAAGTGAGGTGCTAAGCAACTCCTTGAGACCCTGTCTCTAAATAAAATACAAAATAGGGCTGGGGATGTGGCTCAGTGCTTGAGTGCCCCTGAGTTCAAACCCTGGTACCAAAAAAAAAAAAAAAAAAAAAAAAAAGTCAGCATTCTGACATGGTACTGGCTGTCATGTTTTAGATAATTAAAATATTTTGTCCTTCAAAAGGACTTAACTGTGGTAATGAAAAGGACAACACATTTTTAATTTCAAAGAAATCTGAGGAAGATTTTTCACATATGCACATTCCTTATGTACACAGACTTTCTATAGGGAAGACAAAAGAAGAGTGTAACTAACAGTACAGGCCAGAAACAATTAAAAAATCTGTAGTGGGCTACCAAAAAATAAATAAATAAATAAAATAAGAGGAAAAATGAAAACTTCTAATGACATAATGAATCAAATGTTTCATTGCTTAGAAATATTTTAAATGGTTAAATAAAATAACTGAATTAACTTTGAGATTTTTTTTCTAAAATGTTCAAGTGAACAAAGACACTACAAAATTTAATGCTTAAACAGAGTTTAGGGGTAAAAATATTAAGAAGGGTGCTGGGATTGTGGCTCAGGGGTAGAGCGCTCACCTAGCATGGGTGGGACCTGGGTTCGATCCTCAGCACCATGTAAAAATAAAGGCATTGTGTTGTGTCCATCTACATCTAAAAAATAAATATTTAAAAAAATATTAAGTATGTAAACTAGTAAGAATTACTCCCATTTAGGTTGGGACTATAGCTCAGTTATATAGTACTTGCTTAGCACATTCAAGGTCCTGGGTTTGATTCTCAGTAACATACAGACACACATACACACACACACACACACACACACACACACAGCCTCACATTATTCCCATTTGCTAAGTAACTCCCAAATTGCATGTGCAAGTGATGAAGCACTGTGTTCACTTATTCCTTTATAAAGTGACTTAATAATTTTAATTTAATAAAACTGATACTTTTAACATGTGTTATAATGTCAACCCAAGTCTTTTACTTATTTGTAATAAACATTGTAATTAATCATACTACTCCCTTCCCCCAAACCCTGACATCAAAATCTTTCTCAAATGGAACTTCTAGTAAGCTGAAATCTACTACAAATTATTCCAATTAAAACATCACCTAAAGAAGGGGTTATAGAGAAAACACATACAACTAAGAGACCACACAATTTTCAAGCCTGTGACTTAGGGTTTATTTGTGTTCTGAAAGATAGGCAAAATTTTTCACTCATCTACCACAATGGAGTTTATAGAACTGTATATTAGATGATGAAGTTTACAGCTAAATTTGATTCACATTCTACTGTTCTGACTCTCTAAGTGACACTAATAGGACTTGACTGGAACATTTTACCAAAGGAACTTAGCAATACCCTGATTTACTGTGCCTTTCTTCTCTACCTCTTCTCTTCAGAAAGTTTTCTTTAACCATGTCAAATCAATTAGGATTAGTTATTTCTTCTTCAAAATGTTTATTTACGTCAGTCCTTTTCATTCTACTACTACTCTAATTTTACATCTAGTCTATTATAATAGCTTTTAGAGAAACTGATTCCTATTTCTTCAGTCTCTTCCACTGCAAATTATCTTGTTCAAAGGCACAATGTCAAAATCTAAAAAATAATACTTTAACACCAAGGCCCAGCATCACTGATTCCCCAATGCTGTTCTAATAATTAAATCACCACCAGCATCATTCATATTTAATGAGGGCTTATATGCCAGGCAATGGGCTGTGTACCTTTCAGATGTATTCTCTTATTTAATATCAGTACAACTCTACATAGTAGTCTTTTTTTTTAAGAGAGAGTGAGAGTGAGAGAGAGAGAGAGAATTTTTAATATTTATTTTTTAGTTATCAGCGGACACAACATCTTTGTTTGTATGTGGTACTGAGGATCGAACCCGGGCCGCACGCATGCCAGGCTAGCGCACTACCGCTTGAGCCATATCCCCAGCCCCAACATGGTAGTCTTATATATTTTTTTCATTCCCATTGTTTGATTCAGCTAATATCTTAATCTGGGGTAACCCATGTACCTCAAAACAAAACCTAAGTGGAAGAATGCTTAATGGCAATGGGTACAAATTCCTCCCATCTCTGTATTTATGCCTCTTTGGGGCAACTCCCTTCTAGGGGTGATGTCTTCTTTTTCTACATCACCTTTAAATAGGCTGATTAAGTGTCTTGCTTGCCCTACAGAACGCAGTGGAAATGATGTTTGAGCTCTAGAGTCTAGACTTCAAGAGGTTTTAACTTCCTTCTTGACATCTTGGAGCACTGTCCTGAAGTGTCATGGAAGGAAGCCATTTTAATTCATGCAGCATCAGAGACTATAAGGAAGAGAACTAAATTGTCCCAGCCAACAACCAGTATCACCTACTAGCTGAGTGAGGCCAACTGAGCTGACTCTCTAGCTGAATGTAGTAGTCATGTGAAGATGGCTCCATTTTCATAGGTAAAGAAAATAAGGAAGTAAGTAGTTTGCACAATATTACACATTATTATTAAGTAGGAATGAGATTTCAATCCAATATATATTCTAGAACTCACACATGCAACTACTAAAATGTGCTGTCTACCTATAGGAAAATGCCGTTTAGACCCTTTTTAATTTGGTGCTTTCCAGATTGGTCCACAATTACATAAAGCATATTTTCTCAAAGAAACAGTATAGTATATACTATAAATTTTGCTCTCTAGCACTTAAAAGTTCCTGGAGTATAGATCTCTTGCAGTGAGGGAATACTCTTAGTTGCTTCCTGCTGTCTAAAATAGATGCTCCAATAAGTGGAGCCTGAAGAAGATGTGGCATAGACAAGGAAGAATTAGCTTTTCAGTATTTTAAGAATATTACCTAAGTGACCCTTACATCCTCTCCTTTTCTTCATTTAATCAAGCAACTCTCCTATCATGTACTTAACCTATTTTCTATTTCAGTGTCATTATTTTTTACCTTGGTTCAGATTTTTCTTCTTCCTGCCCTCAAGGTAGAAAAGCTTATTTGGGACTTTATTGTTAAAATTTAATTTGCCTAAATTTGTGCCTTATTTTCCCACCAGCAACTTAAGTTTCTGTAAGACCATGTCATTTCTTTTCTTAAAAATTCTTGTATTATTTGCTTAAAAAAGTAGTCTGCATTTATATAAACAAAGTCTACAAACCTAAATTATACTGTTTAAAAAGGAAATAAAAACCTTAAAATGGAATTTTAATTATGTACACCTTCATTTATACAACTGGATCACTTTATTACACTACCTATCAGTATGATTTGCTAATTTTTATAATAATGATGAAATTGACTACTGACCTAGAAACAATATTTTTTTCAAATTTGCCATAGAAGACATATTAAAAACACAAGTGAATAGAAATTAATATAGGAATAGTTCTGCTTATTTTATAAAGGCAATTCATTCTTAATTCTAAACTTTACTTCATTTTATAAATATGTTAGGTCTACTACAACTGTTTTCATAAATATATATTAAATGGCTTATGGATTGGATTACATGCTAAAATTTATGAACACAGGAAGCTGAGGCAGGAAGACAGCAACTTTTTTTGTTTTTGTTTTTGTTTTGTACCAGGGATTGAATTCAGGGGCATTCAACCACTGAGCCACATCCCCAGCCCTATTTTGTATTATTTAGAGACAGGGTCTTACTGAGTTGCTTAGCACCTTACCTTTGCTGAGGCTGGCTTTGAACTTGCAATCCTCCTGCCTCAGCCTCCTCAGCCACTGGGAGTACAGGTGTGCACCACCCAGGCTTGGCAGTATTGCAACACTGAGGCCAGCCTCAGCAACTTGGCAAGACCCTAAGCAACTTAGCAAGGCCCTATCTTAAACAATAAAAAGGGCTAGAGATTTAGCTCAGTGGTAAAGTGCTTTTGGGTTCAACCCCCAATATCAAGAAGAAAAAAATAATATAAATAAAATTTATGAACAATGAAAACAATCTTCCTGCATTAAGTTTCCCAACCAGCATTATATGGTCTTTACATGGCTATTTTTTTATTTAATTCCATATTTATACCAGATTACCTTCTCAAAATGCAAAGAGTATTCTTCAGAGTGACAGTATTGTTGGTACATAGTTTATCAGAGATTTAAAAGTTCACTTAGTAACAGAACAAGTTAATAAAAAAAAAAGTTAATGATGTTTGTATATAAACAAAGAGAAGAAAAGAAAAAATAATAAGTTGAAGGTCTTAAAGAAAATCATAGGTAAGTAGAAAGCTTACATAAGAACACTAGATATCAGGGCAGAGGGAAACACCATGGGGTGTGAGGATCCTGAAAGTAAAATTCCATTCAATTAAAAATTATGACTGGGGGCTGAGGCTGCAGCTCAGTAGCAGAGAACTGGCCTAGCATGTGTTAGGCACTGGAGTTTGATCCTTAGCACCACATAAAAATAAATAAAGGCATTCTGTATATCTATAACTACAATTTTTAAAAAAAATTATGACTATATCATATTCCTGATATTTGTATTGCAGTGAATTATAATTTTTGCTTAGAGGCAGCAAATATGAATAGGGAAAGAGATTGTCATTATCACTACCCACCAATATAGAGGAAGGTGATTAAGAGCTCGCCATGTCTAGTTCATAAAAAATAATCTCTAATATAATTGAATAAATTTCCTGACACTTAGGTTTATAAACTATACTCCTACAATATAATAAATCCACTGGCCTAATTAAATAGAATTATTTTTTTCAGTTAGCATCTTATATAAGCTATTTGTATGCCTAATCACATCCTACTTCTATTGAAAACTGTATTGGGAATTCTTACCTTGGATTCTAGAAGCCTGTTCTTTTCCAATGGGGCAGAGAACTCCCTTTGCCAGGAGTTCATCAGGGTGGCTCCTGTCATCTAAGGCTGAGATGCCAATAGTATAGGGTTTTAAGATTGCATGGTCATTGGGAAATCAGAGTATCAAAAAGGATCTAAAGAAGCATATTACAGTCAGAGAAACATTCTTTTCCTTAATTTCTTTTGGTACTGGGGATTGAACCCAGAGTTGCTTTACCACTGAGCCACATCCCCAGTCCTTTTTATTTTTTGAGACATTGTCTTACTAAATTACTGAGACTGGCCTAGAACTTTCAATCCTCCTGACTCAGCCTCTCAAGTTGCTAGGATTACAGACATGCACTACCTTGCCCAGCCTTTTCCCCCTTAATTCTTAATTGTGAGTGAAATTTTACTTTAAGGAATCTATTAGCTATATTTACATTTTAAGAATTATATTAAAGTATTATTCCAGAAAATATTTTTGCCTCTTATCTATGTCTGCCAATACATTTTCTCAGACCTAAAGATACATTTATGCTTTATGTAGATCAAGCAACATTACCAAGCATTAAAAAAAATAGGTTCTCTAAGAATAAAGTGTCCCAGTAGGGTAAATGGATAACAAAAGATGTGATTCAACTAGAAGAGAAGAACTAAAGTTTTCCAGTCTTAGAAACTCGACTTTGTTTGACAAAGGCACCAAAAAGGTACATTGGAGAAAAGACAATGTTTTTAATAAATGGTGCTGGGAAAACTGAGTATCTGTATGTAGGATAATGAAACTAGATCTCTATCTTGCACCCTATACAAAGTCAATTCAAAGTGGATCAAGGAATTAGACCAAAATTTTACAATTGCTAGAAGAAAATGTAGAGTTAATACTCCACCATACAGACTCAGGCAATGACTCAATGGGAATCCTAAAACTGAGAAAATAATACCAATAATTAATGAATAGGATTACATTAAATTTAAAAGCTTCTGCAGAGAAAGGAAACAAAAACTTGGAAGAAGAGTCTACAGAATGGAAAAAAATGTTTGCCAGCTATTCTTCCAAGAGAGGATTAATATCCAGAATATAAAAAGAACTCAAGAAAACTTAACACCAGAAAAGTGAACCATACAATCAATAAAAGGGCACGTGAGCTAAACAGATACTTCTCAAAAGAAGAAATACAAAGCCCAACAAATATATGAAAAATTACATCTTGAGCCATCAGAGAAATACAAATCAAAACTACACTGAGATTTCATCTCACTCCAGTTAGAACAGTAATCATTAAGGATACAAATAATAATAAATGCTGGGAAGATGTAGGAGAAAAGGAACACTTACACAATGTTGGTGGGAAGGTAAATTAGTATAAACACTATGGAGGTTTCTCAAAAAAATGGGAATAGAACCACCATATGACCCAGCTCTACCATTCCTTGTTATTTATCCAAAAGAATTAAAGTCACAATAAAATAGCATACATGCATACACATGTATATAGCAGCACTATTCATAATAGCCAGATAAGGGAAGCAGCCTAGGTGTCTATCAACAGATGAATGGATTTGTAAAAGTGTGGTATATATACACAATGGAGTTTTTTTTTTTTCAGTCATAAAGAATTATGTCATTTGCAGAAAAATGGATAGAACTTGAGAATATTATGTTTGCTTAACATTATGTTAAACAAAACAAAGTGACTTTGAAAGCCAAAGGTCATACATTTACTCTCATGTGTGGAAACTACAGAGAAAGGGTGGGGGGTGGAACAAATCTTATGAAAATAGAAAGGAAACCAGTAGAATGGAGGAAGGAGAGGAGGGGGGGAGGGAAAGAAAAAGGGAGGTATTAGGGAATGATATTGACCAAATTATGTTACGTGCATGTATAAATATGTCACAATGAATCCCACTATTATGTATAATTACAATGCATCAATTAAAAAAAGTTTAAAATTAAAAAACTATTGAGCCAAGTGTGGTGGTGCATGCTGGTAATCCCAGTTAACTTGGGAGGCTAGAGCAGGAGGTTTGCAAGTTTGAAGCTAGTCCGCGCAACTTAGCAAGATCTTCACCTGTTTTCTTCTAGAAGTTTTACTGCTTTTCTTTCACATTTAGGCCTATGATTTACCTTCTTTTTTCTTGAAGGGTTATTTGAAACTGAGTATTTCTATCAGTCCATTTCCTGCCTATAAAAATTTAGAGGTCTGAAAATCTTTCATTTAATCTCTGTCTCTTTCAATCTAAGCTGATAATATTTCTGCTGGCATAAATGCTCCAAAAACCTTGTAGGATCCCACATATATCAAGGGGATCCATATCATTAGACAAGAGTGTTCTCCAAAAATTTTTCTATGGCTAACCTTATCTCTATTCCCAGCTTCTGCTGAGATGCTTGATAGGACAATCAGTTATACTCCCCATATCTCCAGCAAATGTTTGTCCATGCTCTGGTCTCTCCCAGAGCATTTTATATCATTTTTTATAGCAGACTGAGAATTTTCCAACTCATGATGTTCTGGCTCCTTTTTACTTACCAGTTCCTTACTCAATTATCCCTTTTCTCTCACATTTTACTATAAGCAACTTCAAAACAACAGTCACCATTCCTCCAGTTTCCAATAATATGTTCCCCAATTTCTTCGGAAATCTCACAAAGGTGCCTTTAACATTCAAATGTCTAGTAACATTCTGTTCCTGCCAATAAATACATGGTTTCTCCAAAATGATAGCAGTTTTGTCTTTCATCCTTCTTCCTTCCTTCTGAGCTCTCAGAAGAAGCTAAGCCTTTCCTACCATGCACCATAAAATTCTTTCATTCTCTACCCATTATTCAATTCCAAAGCCACTTCCACAATTTTAGGTATTTGTTACAGCAGCACCCTAAATTCCTGGTACCAAACTGTTATTAGTTTCCTAGAACTACTATAGCAAACTTCCATCAATTGAGTGTCTTAATGCAACAGAAATTGATTCTCTCACAGTTTTAGACACCATGTGCCTACAATTGAAATGTTGTCAGAATATCCCCTTTGAAGGTTATATGGGAGAATCCTTCCTTGCTTCATTCAGCTTCTGTGGCTCCTGGTATTTTCTGATTTGAGGTAGCGTAACTCTATTTTGTGTTCATTTTCACATAGCCTTCTTCTCTGTGTATCAATCTGTCCTTCCTTTCTTTTATAAACACATGAATCACTAGATTTAAAGCTCATCCTAAATCCTAAATTATCTTTATTAAGATCCTTCACTTAACTGACAAAGTTCACTATAACAATGTGCTAGCTCTTCTGTAATCACTGAGTAGCTTAAATAATAAAAATCTACTGTATCATAGTTAAGGTTTCATCAGAGTTGATTCCTTTTGAAGACAAAGGAGAATCTGTTTCATGTCTCTCTCCTAACTTCTGGTGTTTACTGCCAATTTTTGGTGTTCTTTACTTTGTGGAAGCATCATTCTGACTTGCTTTCATCTTTATATGATGTTCACTCTGTACATATTTATCTGTATCCAACTTCAGCCTTTTTATAAGAACACCAGATATATTGGCTTTAGAGCCTACCATGAGCACCTCATCTATTACCTCTGCAAAAACTATTCATATTAGGTCACATTCTGAGGTGCTAGGGTTTAGGACTTCAACATAAAAATTCTTAGGGACACAGTTCAATCTATAAGATACACTCCTAAGTTACCATGAGTTGGGGCATACCTTTTGGGAGAAAACAATTATTTTTGTTTCCATCTTTCAACATTGTAAGTATTTCATTCCCTCCTTATTCTGCTTATATAGTTTCTGACAAGAAGTTGGCCTTAGTCTTACTCATACTCTTCATAAGTAAAGTCTTTTTCTTAGCTCTTTTCAAAATTTTCTCCTGGTTTTTGCTTTCTACAGTTTGAATATGTTGCGTCTATGTATACTTTTTTTTTTCTTGTTACATTCTTCTGATTGAATTTCTTATATGTGTGGTTTGGTGCTTGTCATTGATTTTGGAAAATTTTCATCATTTTTTTTTTTTTTTTTTTTTTGTGGTGTTGGGAACTGAACCCAGGGCCTTGTGCATGTGAGACAAGCACTCTACCAACTGAGCTATATCCCCAGCCCTCATCCATTTTTATTTCAAATACTTTTCTGTTTCATTCTTTTCCTTTCTGGTATTCCACCCAATTTACCATTTTGAAATTATCTCAAAATTCTTAGATGTAATGTTCTGGTTTTTTTCTTTGCATTTCACATTGTGAAGTTTCTACTGAGAAATCTAAGTATACTAACATTTCCTTGGCCATGTCTAGACCGCTTGATAAGCCCATTAAAAGCATGTCTGATTTAGGTTAGTTTTTCTAAATTTTTTAAAAATATTTTTTTTATTTGTAGATTGAAACAATGCTTTTATTTTATTTATTTTTATGTGATGATGAGGATTGAACCCAGTGCCTCACACATGCTAGTCAAGCGCTCTGCCACTGAGCCATAACCCCAGCTCTGTAGCGTTAACTTTTGATTACTTTTAAGAGTTTCCATCTCTCTGCTTATATTACCCATCTATTCTTGCATGTTTTCTACTTCATTTATTAAAGCCTGTAACATCTTAATCATAAGTATTTAAGATTTTATGTCTGACAGTTCCAACATATTTGTCATATTTGAATTTGATTCTAATAATTGCTTTGACTCTTCTGAGTGTGTTTTTCTCAGCATGACTTGTGAATTTTTGTTGGAAGAGGAACATAATATGTCATGTAAAGGAAACTGAAGTAAATAAACCTTCATTAACTTCATAACTGAAGTTAATCTAAGAGTTGGGCTGTATTTAATGTTAGCTATTGCTATAGGTACCAGAGATTTCAAATTCCTCTAGGATCCTTGTTTTGTTCTCCTTTTTCACTTCTTACTTCATTAAGTACTCCTCCTTAGGGAGTATATACCTTATAGTTGTAATCCACAGTTATTGTACTGGGGTGCTGCTGGTGTGGAAGTTTAGTGTGAGGGAAGGGAATCATTCTTTAATCTTAAGATTAAATCTCAGCCTTTTAATTTGTCTGGTCCCTGAGCTGTAACCTTAATAAATGTTTATTTTCTGCTTTTATTTCTCTGAAGTGAGAGGAGGATATAAGGATATCCTTAGGAGGATATAAGAGTAGGAGTATAAGAAATGTTCTTCCTCCAAGTACCAGAAGGCTCTGATAAAGGCTTTTTCCCTGAAAATGAGAGAATGTCCTAGACTTACTTTACAGTGGCTACTCTTCTCTTCCATGCTAGAGCCACTAGAGGTGCTTCTTGGCTTTTTATTGGGAGAACCTAGTAGGATGTATAGAGGTAAAGTTCATGAAAGGGTTGGAGCCCACCTGAGACTGCTGTTCCCAGGAGTTTTTCAGACTCAATCTAATCAATATTCAGCCTCAAGCAATTTGTTGAAACTATCATTTCAGTGTTCCTACCAATGATTTATAGTTGTTAACTCTTGGCCCTGTTCTCTATATATATATACACACACACACACACACACATACAGTATCTTTATTTCATTTATTTATTTTTTGTATGTGGTGCCAAGGATGGAACCCAGTGCCTCACGTATGCAAGGCAAGTGCTCAACCACTGAGCCACAGCCCTGGCTCTGGCCCTGGCCCTGGCCCTGGCCATGTGCTTGATTTTCCTGTCTCTCCATATTTCAGGGTAGCAGTTTGTCTTGCAATCTCAATTTTCTGATTGGCCCATGTAAAGGCACTGATTTTCAATTTGTTCACCTTTTTCTTTCTCTAAGGATAGGAATGATGAATTCAAATTTCTTTAAAATTAGAGGTGAAACCAGGAATTTTATAAATGTCTTTAATATAAGTTTTTAAAATTTACACAATTTTCCCTTAGCTGTTGAAACAGCAGTGATTATCAGTCCCAACTACTATCTCCTATCTACTACCAGAAGACTTCCACCTCTCTCCATTGCCTTTTTCTCAACCAGGATTCTACTGGAGAGTTAATTTCTATAGAAAATTATTTAAACGATTATTTTCTCAGTTCTCCCTTGGAAGACACATAGTTAATATCATTCTAGATGCATGAAAGACAAGTTATTATATATAATATGTGAGGTAGCCACTTCAACCCTTAATATTTCAATGGATAATTCCTGGAAAGGTATATTTTCTTATATAACTGCAAAAGTTATCACATTCATTAATTCATAGGAAATTCAACTTAGCTATTTTTGTCTAATCCATCAATTTCACAATTCTCAAGAATTTATTTTCCCCCCAAAGTAATTCTGCTCTGAATCATAAATTAATTCAGTTATACTCTATCTTTTAATTTAGAACAATTCTTTGGCCTCTCTTGGCTTTCATGCCATTGATATTTTTGAAATACCAGTTTTATTTTTCTTCTTCTTCTTTTTTTTTTGTGGTCCTGGAAATTAAACCCAGGGGCACTCTAACACTGAGCTGTAGCCCCAGCTCATGCCCCCCCCCATTTTGTAAATTGTAAGACATTGTTTTGCTAAGTATTCCAAGATAGCCTCAAATTTGCAGACTTATCTCAGTCTTCCTAGTTGCTCACATTATAGGCATGTGCCAATGTGTCCCTGTCCAGCCAGTTATGTAAGATCCTTGTTTAGCATCTGGGCAGCCATCCTAAGTAACAGCCATTATTTTCCTGCCCAAGGGTGTATTACCATTCCCTCATACAAGCCCTACCCTTAATCACCCACATTGGGACCCACCAGGCTCTAATCTCTGAGCCTGCCCCGTAAAAGCCCCAGAACTCAATCCTGTGTTGCCCCTCTCCACTATGGAGGGATGTGCCTTTATTTGTCAGCTCTGACAAATAAACTCTCATGTGTATCTCTGCCTGGTCTCCATCATGCTCTCCCTTCTCCTGGTTCCTTGATGTTTCTGATTTTGGCTTCATTTGATGTTATCTCATAATTAAACTGAAGTTTCTGATCCCAGCATGATACTGAATCTTTCTCATAGGCAACTTTGATAATGCAAAGTATTGTCAAGTTCTTTGTGTGTGCTTCTGGGGCTGTCTACCTTTAAGCAACATCCCCTACCCTTTTAAAGTTGCTGTTTTGGGGTTTTGTTTTTTGTGGCCCAGGTTGCAATCCTTCTGCTTCAGCCTCCCTGGTTGCTGGGATTGCAGGAGTGCCCCTTATACCCAGCTTGTTTTCTATAATAAAGTTGCTATGAGTCCGCTGGAAACTGGGGTAGGGTGTACTGTAGGACCACGCAAATACCTTTTTTAAAAAATATTTTTTAATTGTAGTTGGACACAATACCTTTATTTTATTTATTTAATTTTTTGTGGTGCTGAGGATCAAACCCTGGGCCTTGCATGTGCTAGGTGAGTACTCTACTGCTGAGCTACAACCTCAGCCCCATGCAAATATCTTGTTGCTCATCAAACTCCTGATTTATTTTCCATTGATGATTCTTGCTCAATCTTTACTATGACAATTGCAAAGTGGTTCTCTAATTTTATCACTCATTCCATATATTATCAGCATCCTACATATGGAAATTCCTCAATTTTCTCCATTAATCTAGTCAGCTTTCCTATCTATATCTTATTAATATGAACTCTCAGTTCCTCTTCTTTCAATACTACCCTTAATTATTTTGATGTGCAAATAGTCTGAGGTTTGGCCAGGAGGAACCTCTTCAACCTAGCTCCTGTGTTCTTTCAACATGCCTCCATCATTTTGTTTTGAATACCTTCTTGCTTTCTGATAACATTAAGATGCGCCAGACTAATCTTATCTTTTTTGCCCCCTAGAGATCAGTCATTTCTCCAAAAATCTCTGATTCCTTTTAGTGGGGAATGGTATTAGAAAACAAGGTATAAATGCTAGATATATCAATTGTTGTCAGGGTAAATCTGAGTCTAGTCCTGTGTTGTAGAGTTGGATAACCATTAACCACATGTGGTTATGTAAATTTAATTAATAAAAATAAATAAAGAGCTGGGGATATAGCTCAGTGGGTAGAGTGCTTGCCTTCCATGTGCTAAGGCCCTGGGTTCAATGCCCGGCACCACCAAAAAAAAAAAAAAAAAATGAAGTAGGGCACCATGGCACACCGTAATCCTAGTGGCTCAGGATGTAAGCAACTCAGTGAGACCATGTCTCTAAATAAAATGCAAAATAGGACTGGGAATGTAGCTCATTGGTCAAATGCCTCTGAGTTCAATCCCTGGTACAATAAATAAGTCCGTAAATAATTCAGTTCCTTAATTGCATGACTCATGTTTCATGTGCTGATAACAACATGTATCTAGCAGATACCATACTGGCCAGCATAAATGTATATAGAACATTGCAATCATTATAGAAAGTTCTCCTGGATATCACTGTTCTAGATCCTTGAAGTAGGCAAATATAGGAAACACACAAAGCAAGAGTTCCTACTCTCCATTGTTCTTTGAAATCTTCCTATGTTCCTATAAATAATTTTATGTATTAAACAATTATTTATTGAGCACATACTATCAGACAGGTACTATTCAAGGCCCTGTGGATTCACCAATAAAGAGACATTGTCTGTTCTCTTAAAAACTTACAATTAAATGAGAAGTCAAAAATAAATGGTATAATAAAGTCCAACACAATGAGGTTAAAACAGGGTATTAATTGTATATATCCTATACTGGGGATAGCAAGGAAGCTTCTTGAGAGAAATGATATTTAAATTTTAAGTGTATAAAGGTAAATAATTATTGGCCTGGCAATTTGGGGGATATGCTAGGGGTAGGAACACTTGCTATTCTCTATCAGATTTTTCATCTGTGTTCCAGTTAGGCATTTTCTTTCCCACATATCCTTTCAAAATTCTGCTCATCTTTCAAAGTCCAACTTTTTAATATATTTCTTGGTACCTCTAACCAGATAAACCTCCAAACATATTTTCTTGCCAGGCATGGTTGCACACACCTGTAATCCCAGTGACTCAGGAGGCTAAGGCAGCAGGATTGCTAGTTTGAGGCCAGCCTTGGCAATTTAGTGAGATCCTGTCTTAAAATAAAAACGTAAAAGGGTTGGGGATATAACTCATTGGTAGGGCACACTTGGGTTTCATCCCTGGTACGTCAAGGGAAAAAAAAGTCTACTATCTCTTACTGATTTCAGGCATACAAAGTCTAGCCTTATCTTTGTTCTTATCAATATAATGGGTAAGAACATGGGCTTTGAAGTTAGATTTAATTGCTTGCTAGCTGTGTGACTTTACATGTAAGTTACTTAATTTTCCTGAACCTAAATTTTTGCATGTGAAGGTGGGATTAATAGTACCTCATAGTTAAATACATTTGATGATTAAAACTCAGCATAGTGATGGGAATTCGGTAAATTATGTACGCTGCTAGGAAAAATAAATAACCCTACAACTTGTTTCTTCCTTTGTTTGCTTATAGTTTTAAAATTGATCACACTTTCCCAGGCCAATATTTTACATGATCGTAGCACACATTAATTATTTTAATGACTTCTGGCAAACCACCTAAATTATTTATGCAGCTTTCTTCCAGTCAGAATATAATAGCATATTTATAGGTAAAGTATTTTAGACAATTCTATTTATGACTATCAAATCACAAAAATCACATTTCAAAAATGTTACTTATCTGTTGTTTGCAGCAACTTTATATAAAAATATTTAACAATATGATTTAATATGCAAAAACTTGAAATAAAACAATTATTTAAAAATATTTTCAGGTTGGTAGAGTCTGATAATATCTCATTTACTAATGGTAAAAAAAGATGTCTTTTAATAAAATCAATTTTTCTGAATCCACATTCCTATTTATAATTGGAGCTTAGTAAAACAAAGCTTAAAATTCATTCCTAATGAAATGGCACATCTTTATTGTTATGCAAAATATTTAAAATAGTTAATGAAATAATAATCAGAACTAATACTAAATAATAGCATCAAGGAGAATTTCTTTCTTTGATATGTTATTAAGAAATCTATGCCTAGCATGCACAAGGCTCTAAGTTCTATGCCCAAGACCAAAAAATAAAAAGGAAGAGAGCAATGGTGAAAGGAAGGAAGATAGGGATAGTGGAAGAGAGGGAATAAATCTGAAAGAGTAGGGGAAAGAAAGCAGCTCACACCACAAGAACTAGAGACAGCTTATTTTGTCCTTGACAGCCTAGTTAGAGGAGCACTAAATGAACTGCTTCATTATTTTTTTTAACAGATAAAAAGATGTGATTTTTCAAATGAATACTTTTAATAAAGTATATTTTTATTACATAAAGTATAAGCATGAAAATCTAAAATTCTTGTGCTAACTTTCCAGAGGAAGGAAAAAAAATGGTCACCAGGATTAACAAATACCAATCCTAAAAAGGGGATCAATATCATTTCTGCCAAAGTAACTCACAGATGTGCTCTTTTCTTTATCTGAACAAATTTTTCTAAGATGAATATGTAAGTACATTTCTCTTTTCATATTGCCCTTACCAAATACATTTTAATTTTCTTTCAAGTTAGTTTAAGCAAAATAAAAACAGTTTTTTTTTTGTTGTTTTTTTTTTTAACAGGGGCAGGGGTCAGGATCTGGGCCTAATTGTAATAGGCATATAATCCTGGCTACTGAGGAGGCTGAGTCAGGAGGATCAGAAGTTTAAGGTGGTCTCTGACAACCTAGAAAGACCCTGTCTCAAAATAAATAAATTAACAGGGCTGGGGATGTAGCTCAGTGGTAAAGCACCCCTAGGTAATTTCCCAATATCACAAAAACTAAATTCAGGGGCATCCAGGATTGGGGGGTGGGTGGGCTGGGGTACAGCTCAGTGACAGGCAGGGCACATGTAAGAGCCACTGGGTACAATCCCCAACACTAAAATAACAATGACAAAATGTAGAGATGTGAGAAATTTCAGAGTATACTGCTATGTTTAAATAATTACCACTCATATTATCAATATCTATTATGCCATTTATAAGTTTTCTACATGTTATTATTTTAAATAACTATGTACAATCCACATCTCCTTGTGGGTGAAATATACTTGACAGTTGAAATCTTTGTTCATGTTTTTTGTTTTTTTTTTCCCCCCCAAAGGTGGCCTTACCTGTGGAGTCCAATAAAAAGTGGGGCTCAATCTGTAGAGTTTTCGTTTGTGGAAACTCTGAAGTGGCCTTGTTCGGGCTGCTGTACTCAGAATAGCCAAGGATGGAGATTTCAATCTTGTCCTGTCTTTTCTCCTTTTCTTACTGTGCTTCTGATTAAGTAACCAGCTACTGGAGGAAGAGAGCTCATCTAAATTCTCTGAAGCACTGAAATTTCATGAAATAATTGGAGGGGGTGGGTAGTAAGAAGGGAAATAAAACAAAACAAACAAAAAGACAAAGAAAACTAAATGTAAATTGCCTTGGTCCATTATGATAGAAGAGCATTAATTTTAGCCAATTTTGTAGTAATAGTGAAAAAAATTAAATCAATTGGGCAATTTTACATATTCAAGTTGTAAAAATAATTTCTACTTCTATCTTCTCCTGCAAAACAAATACTGCCAAAGTTAGAAAATACAAGTTCTATAGTATTATATCAATGCTTGTTATACATCAATAATCCACACATTGTACAGAGCTTTAACTATTTACATAAAAAAATATTTTTATATGTTCTATATGTGAACCTGCTATATGGGATCCTGCTAATCAACATATATATTCTAAAAATGCTATTTGGTTCAAGTAGAATTGGTAGAGGGTAAACATAAGACATGGTTTTTCTATAGCAGTATTACTTGTTTTGAATAATTTATGATTGATATAAAATATTCTATTAGACTATGGGTAAATGACAAAATTCAAAAATACTTTACATAGTAATGGGAAACCAGAAATAAGGGTGCCTTCATGGTTTATGTTAATGAAACAAAAACTTACATAGGATTAAAGGCTTAAAACCTGCTAAATTCTCATCACTAAATCATTAGTGGCTCTGAAATAAGCACTGTATACCATTTCAGTGAATCCTGAAACACAGCTGTAATCCTACTATATTTTAGGAATTCTTAAAAAATTCTGATGATACAGGTCAGGCACATTGGTCACACCTGTAATCCCAGCAACTTGAGAGGCTGAGGCAAGAAGATCACAAATTTAAGGACAGCCTTGCCAACTTGGCTAGACCCTGTCTCAAATAATAAAATAAAATGGGTTGGGGATGTAGCTCAGAGATATAACATTCCTCGGTTCCATCTCCAGAACCAAAGAAAATAAGAAGAATGAAATGATCATGCAAGTTACTGTGAAAACAAGCATATTAACTTCATAATTACTTTTTAATATTAATTAACATTTAGGTATTTAACTTCATTCAAACTAGTACATTACATGTAAAGTAAGCCTTTTGGGTACTACAAGGTGACAATTTCAATCTTTTTTATGTACACTAAAGCTAATAAATTTAATATCCTAATATTAACCTGCTATATGTGATCCTGCTAATCAACATATAAATTCTAAAAATGCTATTTGGTTCAAGTAGAATTAAACATAAGACATGGTTTTTCTATAATAGTATTACTTGTTTTAAATAATTTATGATTGGTATAAGATATTCTATTAGATTATGGGTAAATAATAAAATTCAAAAATGCTTTAGTAGTAATGGGAAACCAGAAATAAGGGTGCCTGCATGGTTTATGTTACTGAAACAAAAAAGAATAATTAAATTTAGATGTTGGTGATTATAATTCAATAAAGACATAGCTGAGTATATACTATTAGCCAGTAGAGGAGAAAGAGCCCATGAAAACTATTTTACTCCTAAACCACTCAAGTCTCCAGTGACCACTCCTTTGGGAGTAGCCTTTGGCAGAATTACTATCTCTTTCCTTCCCTTAGTCCTTTATTCCCCTCCCTAATTCTTTTGCACTAAGTATTATGTCCCCTCCCTTTTCCCAGCATTCAAATTCTAAAGAAAAGCCACACAAATGCTTAATGTTAACTGCTAAATTTCTTTAGATTTACAAAACCCATTGGCCAAGTAAACAACACAGTATATAATGGCTCTTCTAGCATGTAAATTGTTGTGAGGCCAACCTGCAGAAAAGTAATACATCTGCCTAAAAAGAACTACAGGAACTAGCTCCAAGAGGTGAGGTCCACTGCCACATTCTGGAAAAGAAGAAAACAGGATATACACACCCTGGATGCCTAAGACCCCACTCAGCATACAGCCTTCTAGCCCTTTATCTTAGGTACCTCCTTTTCCCTCCCCAGAAAAGCCCTTTTTGTCCTTTAGGTCCTGAAGAGTTAGTTTTAAGGACAATAGCCTCCTTCCATCTTCCAAGGTGCCAGCTCTTAAATAAACCTGATTCTTTCCAAGATCATTCTTGATCATTTGGCTCCCAATTATTAGCTTTTGAACAGCAAGCATAGTAAGTACCATAGTAGCAATAAAACTTTCAAAAGATACTGTATTATGTAACTTGCTAAAAAAGGCTTAGGATATAATGCTACTCTCAAATTAATAGATCCAATCTCATATACTAATGCTATTCAAAAAAATATATACATATATATATATATATTTTTTTTTTGAAAGGGTAAAGTTTCTAAGCTGCAAAGCCTGAGTTAAAATGTAAAGGACCAGGTATTGTTAAGTTCCTATGCTACACCCAAAGCCTGAAATTCCTGTAGCTGTTAGGACAATTCCCGGGACTGCCCATTAGATAATCTCCCCTGACCACCTAGTTGTTTAACAACCTGGGACGCTGTGCAGCTTAGCACGTAGGCATCTCAGGGCCTAAACCAATCAGTTTAAATGTGCACCCTGCTTTATGACTGACCTATCACCCCCGCTCGACCTGTTCCCGCCAACAAATGTGCTAATCATGTTTGAGAGTTGTTGTTTGATTTTCCCGTGCCTCATGATGATTTGCTCTGATGTATGCAAAGCTCCCGCCCTCCCCAAAAAGTGTACTTAAGTACTGCTTAACCCTTGCTCAGGGCTCTTGGCCACTCTCCCTTGTTGAGTGAGCACGGAGCCCCAGCTAGCTGGATCTTCAATAAACCCCTTTTGCTATTGCATGAGATGGTCTCTTGGTGGTCTCTTCCTCCATCATTCGCCGGACCCTTACAATATATTATATATAAAAATATGCTTTGTTATTGAAAAGCTTTAAGGTTATCATTGCTAAGTGTCTGTTGTTGAGAACCAGCCACAGAACTGGGCTATCACAACAAATGTGAACAAAGATGATAGCCAATATGAAGTTAGGTACTGAATATGCCAGGTAGCTGGCAAAGAAATGAATCAAGGACAGGAAGAAGACACATTTCATTAAGTAGCAGTTATTAGAGGTGATGAAGGTAGGAGAATTAAGATTTAGGAAGGCTGGGGAAGATTCAGCAAAATAGTTTCTTTCTCTAACAGGAAAGAAACACCTTTAGGCAGAAGCACACACCAGTCTTGAAAATCAGATTTGTCCATTCCCCATTGTTGAAGATTAAACACCTGAGGCAAGCTCAAAAAGATTCATTTACAAGATGGAGGTGGGGGGGGGCTGGGGTTTTGGCTCCGTGGTAGAGCACTTGCCTAGCATGGGAGAGGCCCTGGATTAGATCCTCAGCACTACATAAAAGTAAATAAAAGTATTGTGTCCAACTACAACTAAAAAAATAAATATTTAAAGATTTAAAAAAAGATGGTGGGGGAAGACTCCTGAAGAGGAGGGATTCCAGAGCTGGTGCCCCAGGGAGTCTGGGTGCCCTGCACATTTTATAGGTTTTAGAGTTCCTTTCTTCTCTTGTCCCCTCCTCCTCTTATCTTGCTTAAATGGCCAAAGGTGGAAAAGGAGCCATTCAGAAATATTTCTCTCTTTTTTCCATATCTGCCCAGAAAAGCAGTTAGGGAATCATAATTCCTTGCTAGGAGGAACAATTCCCTGGAAGCAGGTGATATTGGCAACAGTTCCCATAGGAGGGGAAGTGTCCTAGAGGCATTAGCATTTTGTTTCCTTCTGAATCAGCCGCAATTTTCCTGACCCAATCATTCATTATATACGTGACTGTCCTTTTGCCTCCATCTCAATACAAAGACTCCTTAAGCCTTATTCTGGTAGTGTCTAAGAGAAATTAAAAGTTTTAAGAGCTTTCATTCTGGGAGCCTGAGATGTAAATAACCAACTCTTCCTTCTAGTTAGCAACTCTAGAAAATTGAAATTACTAACATCCATGATGAAAATCTGTACGCCAATAAGATAGAAAATATTGAAGACATCAACAAATTTCTAGAGGCATATGATATGCCTAAACTAAATTAGGATGATATACACAATTTAAACAAATCAATTTCAAGCAAGGAAATAGAGGACACCATCAGAAGTCTACCAACCAAGAAAAGCCCAGGACCAGATGGATACACAACTGAGTTCTAAAAGACCTTTAAAGGAGAACTAACACCAATACTTCTCAAACTATTTCATGAAATAGAAAAAGAGGAAACACTTCCAAACACATTCTATGAGACCAATATCACCCTGATTCCAAAATCAGACAAAGACACATCAAAGAAAGAAAACTTCAGACCAATATCTGTAATAAATATAGACGCAAAAATTCTCAATAAAATTCTAGCAAATCGAATACAAAAACATATCAAAAATAAATTTAACAAAAGAGGTGAAAGACCTCTACAATGAAAACTACAACATGCTAAAGAAAGAAATCAAAGAAGACCTTAGAAGATGGAACGATCTACCTTGTTCTTGGATAGGCAGAATTAATTTTGTCAAAATGACCATCCTAACCAAAAGCACTATACAGATTTAATGCAATCCCAATCAAAATCCCAATGGCATTCCTTATAGAAATAGAAAAAGCAATCATGATATTCATCGGGAAAAATAAGAGACCCAGAATGGCCAAAGCAATCCTTAGCAAGAAGAATGAAGCTGGTGGCATTACTATTGCAGGCATAAAACTATACTACAGAGCAATAGTAACTAAAACAGCATGATACTGGCACCCAAATAGATCTGTAAACCAATGGTACAGAATAGAGTACAAAGTCTAACCCACATAACTTCAGTTATCTTATATTAGATAAAGGTGCCAAAAATGTACACTGGAGAAAAGATAGCCTCTTCAACAAATGGTGCAGAGAAAACTGGAAATCTACATGTAACAAAATGAAATTAAACCTCTATCTCTCCCCATGCACATAACAACTCCAAATAGATCAAGGACCCAAGAATTAAACCAAAGACCTTGCACCTAATGAAAGAAAAAGTAGGTCCAAATCTCCATCATGTCAGATTAGGATCCAACTTTCTTAAACTCCTGTAGCGCAAGAATTAAAACCAAGAATCAATAAATGGGATGGATTCAAACTAAAAAGCTTCTACTAAGCAAAAGAAACAATCACTGAGGTGAATAGAGAGCCTATACAATGTGGTAAATTTTTTTTTAATTAATTTTTTACTTCTTGGCGGACACAACATCTTTGTTTGTATGTGTTGCTGAGGATCGAACCCGGGCCACACGCATGCCAGGTGAGCGCGCTACCGCTTGAGCCACATCCCCAGCCCAATGTGGTAAATCTTGAGAGCCTACACAATGTGGTAAATCTTTACCACAAGCACATCAGACAGAGCACTAATCTCTAGGATACATAAAGCACTCAAAAACCTTAATACCAAAAGAACAAATAACCCAATCAACAAATTGGCCAAGGAACTGAAAAAACACTTCTTGGAGGTTGTTATAATAGTTATTGCAAATCACTGATAAATTCATTTACTTTACATAGAAATTTACACTAAAGAGAGGTCAATGAACCCCATTAAAAAACAAAATGAGAAGAAAATCCTGAAAAAATTCTGAGGAAGAAGACAATACAATCAATCAACAAACATATGAAAAAAATGTTCAATATTTCTAGCAATTAGAGAAATGAAAATCAAAAACAACTCTGAGATTTCATCTCACTCCAATTAGAATGGCAGCTATCAAGAATATAAACATCAATAAGTGTTGGTGATGATGTGGGGAAAAAGGCACACTCATACATTGCTGGTGGGACTGCAAATTGGTGTAGCCAATCTGGAAAGCAGTACGGAGATTCCTTGGAAAACTTGGAATGGAACCACCCAGCTATCCCACTCCTCAGTTTATTACCAAAAGACTTAAAAATAGCATACTACAGGGACACAGCCATATCAATGTTTGGAATAGCACAATTCACAATAGCTAAATTATGGAACCAACCTAGATGCCATTCAGTAGATGAACGGACTGGGAAACTTTGGTGTATATATACAATGGAACATTAATCAGCATTAAAAGAGAATAAAATCATGGCATTTTTCAGGTAAATGAATGAAGCTGAGGAATATAATGCGAAATGAAACAAGCCAATCCCAAAAAACCAAAGGCAAATTGTTTTCTTTGGTATGAGGATGCAGATGCATAATGGTGTGTGGGGGTGGTAGATGTAAGAGGAATAAAGGAACTTTAGATAGGGCAAAGGGGATGGAGGGAAAGGAGGGGGCAAAGGAGTAGGAATGATGGTGGAATGAGTTAGACATCATTATCCTAAGTACATATATAAGACATGAATGGTGTGAAAATACTTTGTGTATAATCAGTGTCTTGAAAAATTGTGCTCTATATATGTAATATGAAATGCATTGCATTCTGCCATCATATATAACAAATCAGAATAAAAAAAAAAAAACAACCCTCAACTCTTTAGCTAATAATGAGACCCTAGTTTCTTCCTTCCATGAGAAGGCTCAGCTCCAAAAGAGACATTATTTCTCTATTGAATGAAAGGGTACAGATTCTGAACTGGCTAGAGGCTCACAGGCTTGTTTAAAGATAAATGGAAAGTTTGCCATTTGTGTCACTAAATGTAATATTTTAAATTTTCTAAAATATTGCTGGGTAAAGTAGCACACAGCTATAATCCCAGTGACTCTCAAGGCTGAGTCCCGAGGGTCACAAATTCAAGGCCAGCATGGGCAATTTAGGAAGTCTGTGTCTCAAAATAAAAAAGCCTGGAAGTGTAGCTAAGTGTGGTAAAGTGACTTTGGTTCAATCCCAATACCAAAAAAAAAAAAAAAAAAAAAAAAAAAAAAAAAAGATAGTTGATAAATTAACAGAGGAAAAAATTTAGTTTTATTCATTTTCTTTAAGAATATAATTCATCCTTAAATTCTAATTAGTAAGGATTCTTGCAACAGGTCATAAAATTTTATTCTTCCTAAGTAAATAGGAAATATACCAAAACTGAAACGTGAAATCTGTTTATTTGACTAATAATGTGCAAACTACATTATTTTCACTAAACTTAATTTGATACATAAACTACTACCAAAGCTAATCTGGTACTTTCATAAATAATGGGTGGAGGTTGTTGTAATAATTATTGCAAATCACTGATAAATTCATTTACTTTACACAGAACTTTACACTAAAATAGAGATCAATGAACCATATTAAAAAGCAAAATGAGAGGAAAATCCTGAGAAAATTCTGTGGAAAACAATACAAGCCCTTTCACTTGACTGTAATCTAATGGTTTTTCCTCAGGAGATAATAAAATATCTAGTAATTAAGTATTAAGAAAATGGGAATTTATAATAATGATATAATTGGTAAATCAACTTAAGACACCATCATGGGGAAAGAAGATGGCAGATTAGGGGACATAACTTCATAACAGTTCGTTAGCACCAGATTTATAAAGCTAGATGACTGCTTCTCAGCAAGATAGGTAACAAAGAAAACTCACTGAAACTTAATATTGAGATGTAAAAGAAACTACAGAGAAACAGAAACTTCAAATAGAAGAAATAACACTTTAAAGATGCATCAGCTTGGTTGGTAGCCATGGCCACTGAGTAGAGCAGAAGTACAGACAGAAAAGTTAGGGAAAATTTTTTTTTCTTTTTTTGGTTCAGGGAAACTGTGGATTATAGAGGGGTACTAATCTTAATAAACAGTAAGATTAATAATTATTAATAAACAGAGAGATAATAATGTTTATTAAGATTAAGTTTATTAATCTATACAGAAACCAACCAAACATTGCCCAGGTCTCCTGGAGAGTTTACAGAAATTGAGATCTCTAGCCCAGAAAATGACAGCAAGTGCCCAGGGACTGTCTATAAACACCGTGTGGCATCAAGCATAGACAAATGGGGATCACAGAATAGAAAAAGCCAGCAGTCACATTTTGCAACCTACAGATTGTGCCTAAACCATAGCGACTGAGAATCACTAAGATAGAAGAGATTACGGAGACACAAGCTAAAGGCATTAAGAACATTTCAATGAGATAGTAACAGAAAACTTTCACCATATCAAAATGAGATAAGATATCCACATACAGAAGGCATACAACACCCCAAACAGACCAGATTAGACAAGAAGCTCCCCAAGACACATCATAATCAAAATGTCTAACATAAAATAAGGAAAGAACATTAAAAACTACAAGAACATTAAAAACTACAAGAGGCAAACCAAGGAGGTTCAGTTTTGACTTCTCAATGCATACACTAAAAGCAAGGAGGACCTAGAATGAGATATTCCAAGCTCTAAAAGAAAATAATTGCCAACCAAAATTGTTGTACCTAGCAAAGCTCTCTTTCAAATTCAAGGAAGAAATAAAACTTCCCATGACAAGGATAAAATTCAAGACTTTATGACCACCAAGACAGCACTACAAATAATACTCGAAGATAAAGTACACAGAGGAACCCAAAAACAAACCCCAAAGCTGCTTAATAGAAGAAGATCAACAGAAGAATAATTCAATTATGAGAATCAAGGCAGATTTAAAAATAGCAAAAAATCAAAATGGCTGGAAACCAGAAACACATATCCACATTAACATTGAATATAAATGGTCTCAACCCCCAAATTCAAAGACATAGATTAGCAGATGTTATGGTTTAGATATAAGGTGTCCCCAAAAGCTCATGTGTGAGAGGGTTATGAGCATCTTACTCTCATTAGTAAATTAATCCCCTGGTATGGATTAACTGGGTGATAAATATAAGCAAGCAGGGTGTGGCTAGAGCAGTTGGGTCATTGGGGGTCAAGTCTTTGGAGTATATATTTTGTCAGCTGAGCTTCCAGAGCTCGCTCTCTCTCTCTCTGTCTCTCTCATTCTGCTTCCTGGTACCATGTCCTTTACCTCACTCTTCTGCAGTGTTCTATCTCCCTCCTAGTACAGAGCAATGGAGTCAGCCATCTATGAACTGGAACCTCTGAAACCATGAGCTGCCAAATAAACTTTTCCTACTTTAATTGTTCTTTTCAGGTCTTTTGCTTACAGCAGCAAGAAAGCTGACTCAAACAGAAGAACAGATGAAAACATGAGATCCAACTATATGCTGTTGGCAAGAGACCCATCTCCTAGGTTACATTTACATTTAACACAGGTTAAATGTAAAAAGGAAATTTTTTTCATGCAAATGGAGTCTAAAAACAAACAGGAGTAGCTATCTCATATGACAAAGAAGATTTCAAGCAAAGATGAATCAGAAGGGCGGGGAATGTAGCACAGCAATACCGTGCCTACATGTGAAGCACTGCTTTCAATCCTTAGCACCACATAAATAAACAAATAAATAATATATATTGTGGCCATCTACAACTAAAAAAATATCTTTTTTAATGAATCAGAAGAAACAAAATGTACCTCTACATCCTGGTAAAGGGAACAATCCAACAAGAACATATAATAATAGTAAATATATATGGCCCAAATATCAGTGCACATAATTACATTAAAAATAATATACTCCTTGACATTAAATCTCTAATAAATCCCAATAAAATACTGGGTGATTTCAATATACCCTTATCACCAACAGATAGGCCATCAAAACTTAAAAATCAATATAGATATTCCCAACCTAAATAATGCTATAAATCAAATGGACCTAGAAGACATACACAGAATATTTCACCCCCAAAACAGCTGAATTTACCTTCTTCTCAGCAGTTCATGGAAACCCTTCCAAAACAGACCATATTCTAGGTCACAATGTAAGTCCTAGCAAATACAAAAACAAAACAAAAAATCCTGATATAATCCCATGCACACTATCAGATCATAATGTAATGAAACTTGAAATCAACAGCAAGAAAAATAATAGAAACTACAAAAACACATGAAGATTGAACAATACTCTTTCAAATGAAGAATGTATTAAAGAAGAAATGAGAGAAGAAATCAAATTCTTTGAAACAAATGAGAACAGAGATATAACATCAAAATCTTTGGGACAATATGAAAACAGTTCTTTTTTATTTTTATTTTTAGTTGTCAATGAAATTTTTATTTATTTATATGCAGTGCTGAGAATTGAACCCAGTGTCTCACACATGCTTTACCACTGAGCCACAACCCCAGTCCATGAAATCAGTTCTAGGGAAAATTTATAGCATTGAGTGCCCCCATCATAAAAAAATAGAAACCCCAAATAAACAAGTTTATGCTGTACCTTGAGGACTTAGAAAAAGAACAAACTAATTCCAAATAAAATCAGAGACCAAATTAATGAAATTGAGAATAAAAAATAAAAACAACATACAGGATCAATGCAATGAAGATTTTGTTCTTTGAAAAGAAAATTAAGATTGATAAACCCTTAGCCCAACTAACCAAAAGAAAAGAGAAAGAAGACCTAAATCAACAAAATTAAAGATGAAAAAGGAGAGATTACTATAGACACTTCTGAAATCTAGAGGATCACTAGAAATTACATGGAAATTTTATATCCCAATAAACTGCAAAATTTAGAAGACACAAATTTTTAGACACAGATGATATGCCCAAATTGAACCTAGTAGACATACACAGAATAAGATATAGAAAATCGGGGCTGGGGATGTGGCTCAAGCGGTAGCACGCTCACCTGGCATGCGTGCGGCCCGGGTTCAATTCTCAGCACCACATACAAAGATGTTGTGTCCGCCGAAAACTAAAAAATAAATATTAAAAAAAAGATAGAAAATCTAAGTACAGCAATATCAAGTAATGAAATTGAAACAGCAATTAAAAACCTTCCAACAAAGAAAAGCCCAGGACCAGAAGGATTCTCAACTGAGTTCACCAGACCTTTAAAAAAGAACGAACACTGGTCTTTCTCAAATTATTTCATGAAACTGAAAGAGAAGGAACACTTCCAAATACATTCTATGAAACCAGTATAACCCTGTCACCAAAACCAGACAAAGACACATCAAGGAAAGGAAACTACAGAGCAATATACCTGATAACATCAATATCCCTAATACAAAAATTCTTAATAAAATATTAGCAAACCACATTCAAAAACTCATCAAGAAAATAAAACAGCATGACCAAGTTGGTTTCATGCCTGGGATGAAAGATTGGTTCAACATATGAAAATCAACAAATCTAATTCACCATTCAAACAGAATTAAGATAAGAATCATGTGATCATCTCACAGATGCAGAAAAGGCATTTGATAAAATCCAACACCCATTCATATTAAAAATGCTAGAGAAGCTAGGGATAAAAGGAAATTACTTCAATATTATAGAGGCAATCTATGACAAACCCAAAACCAATGTCATACTGAATAGAGAAAAATTGAAAGCATTTCCTCTAAAATCAGAAACAAGGCAAGGATGTCCACTCTTACCACTTCTATTTAATATAGTTCTGAAAACACTATCCAGAGAAATCAGGCAAGAGAAATAAATTAAAGGAATATAAATAGGAAAAAAAAGAAAGCAAACTATCTGTTTGCTGATGACATCATCTTATATCTAGAAGATCTAAAAAAACTCCACCAGAAGACTTCTAGAACTGATAAATGAATTCAGCATAGGAATAAGATACAAGATCAAGGCACACAAATCTGTTTTCCTATACTTCAATAGTGATGCTGCTAAAGAAGAAATCAGAAAACCATCCCATTCACAATAATCTCAATAAATAAATAAATACATTACTTTTATAATACTTGGGAAATAATCTAAACAAGGAAGCAAAAGATCTCTGCAATGAAAATTACAGAAAATTGAAAATAAAAATTGCAGAATACCTTAGAAGATGGAAAGACTTCCCATGTACTGACTAAACTGGGCATTGTACTGACTAAACTGGAGCACCACATGTAGAAGAATGAAACTGGACCCCTATCTCTCACCCTCCACATAAGTCAAAACAAAATGGATCCCACACTTAAGAATTATACCAGAAATATTGCAACTGCTAGAAGGAAATAAAGGGTCAGCACTTCATCATACTGGTGTGCTGGCACTGACTCCCTCAACAAGACCCCTAAACCTCAAGAATCAATAAGTGGATGTTGTAATATTAAAAAAACTCTTCACAGCAAAGGAAATGATTAAGAGAATGAAGAGGGAGCCTACAGAATGGGAGAAAATCTTTGCCAGTTCCTTCTCTAACAGTGAATTAATATCCAGAATATATGAAGAACTCAAACAAACTTAACACAGGGAAAAAAAAAGCCAACAATCATCCAATGAATAAGTGGGTAAAAGAACTAAACAGGCATTTCTCGAAAGAAGAAATAAAAATGGCCAAAATTATATGGAAAAATGTTTACACCTCTAACAATCAGGGAAATGCAAATCAAAACTACAGTATGATTTCATCTCACTCTAGTTGCAAGGCCAATTATCAACCACACAAACAGTAATAAATACTGGCAAGGATGTTGGGGGAAAAGTACATTTGTACATTGCTGGTGAGTCTACAAACTAGTACAACCATTTTGGAAAGTAATATAGAGACTGCTGATAAAACTGGAATGGAACCCCCAAATGATCCAACTAACCCACTCTTTGGTATTTATCCAAAAGAACTAAAATCAGCATACTCTAGCAATACAGCCACCTCAGATGTGAAAGGAAATCAAGTTCCATGCATATATGAATTTGTCAAGATGAACACAACTACTATGTATAAATATAACACTCTTAATAAAAAAAGACAGCATCATCACACAACATTCTTTTAAAATGGAAAAAAAAGGAGAAGAAACAGGAGGAAAGAACATTTTAGTAATGAAGAAGACTTAGTATTCCCACTGAGTTTGAGATTTAACTATGAAACCGCAAAATCTGAGGATATAATGGTATAGCCAAATATTGTCATATAATCATTATGAAAACAATTATCAATAATAATGGGCATATAAATGGACTTTTTAAAATAGCAAGATTACAAGTGGAGTAGTATCTGGTAAGACAATAAGTTGCCCCCACCCCACCACCTTTATCTTTCTATCTGGAAGCTAAAGAATAAAATTTCCCAAGTGATAGCCTCCATCTTTTATGTTGTAGGCACATGACATAAATTCTTTGAAAATGAATTAAATAATTGAAGATTTCCACCGCTAACTTCCTAATTCTAGCTATGCTGGTTGGTCTCCCCTCACCTAGAACCCTCCTATACCAGTTTTTCTTAAAACTAACTTGATCCTAGCATACACTTCTCTTCCCAACTCCCACACTGCTTAAAAATTTTCCTATTCCCACTGTCCCTGAAAGACTTATATTTTAAAAGGCCCTAATAGAACTCACCCCTGCTGTAGTATGCTCTCTTGCCCCATCCTGTATCACATGCCTCCTTGCAACATGTTCCAACCACATTATCTCCTTTCATTTAAAATACTAACATTCTCTATAAGTCAGTTCCTCAGGGAAGTCTTTCAACCTGTGAATAGTATCCTTTCAAAGACCAGGTCAGATCTTATGATCTCTGAGATGTGAGCACTATCAACCTTTCCTTCGTATCATTTTTCATGGTGATAATTTTATTTTTATTTCTATGATTATCTGATTAATGTCTACTTTTCTCTTTAGATTCTTGGATAGTAAAAAGGTTATGTCTATTTTGTTTACCCCTGTATATGAAGTTCTTGATACTGTGCCTTGCATACTGCAGATGCTCAATAATTACACATTGAATGAATGGAGAAATGCATATGATATGTTGTCAAGTTTGTAATTATAGTACATGCATAATACATCCTATACCAATTAGTTTGGTATTTGAATATTGAATATTTTAGCCTAAAAGCCAAATAAAGCTGTAAATAGAAGGCTACAAGAGAGATTTTAAAAATTTAAGAAACATGTTTATAAATTAAAAAAGATAATGTATTATAGTGCCTTGAATTCCATTCTAAATCCCTACTCTTTGTTTTACCAAAGTTAGTTTTTGATAGTAAAATATGATGATACATTATGTGTCATCAATTTATGTTTTGATTTGTAAAACATCAAGACATGAGAATCAAGCTTAAAATATTTTTTAATTTTTAAAAACAAAATGATGAAAACTTTATCAAATCATAGTTATGTGTTCCCATTTTATTAACACAGTTTCATTTCTCCGATATTTATTTAAAGACCTTCTGAAATTATGAGTTATTATAATTCTAGAAATCTTAGCAATTAAGATATTTATGGATGACAGACAGCTATAGTAAAATCATGTGAAATTCTGTTTTACTTTGTTTTTTGATGGTGGTAGGAATGGGTCACAAGGCCTTACATATACTAAAAAACTGCTCTACAATTGAGAAATATCCATGACCCCTTCTATGTATTCCTGTACTCTGATTAGGAACCTAAGGTCTAGGAATAAGTCAATTAATATTTTCCCAAATGTTTTTGATAAATCACTACAAAGATGAATGTTCTACAAATGTTATGTACTTAAAATTTTAGTAACTAAAACAACCTAAGGATATGAGAATATAGGGACATATAGTAGCTAACTTCTTGGTATAATCTTGATGGTGCTGTTAATGGCAGATGAAAGCTATCTAAAATTACTCATGGCAAATTATTCAACTATTTAATAATATTTCACCTAAGACAAGTTATATTTTTAGAAGGATTGGGATAAACCTTAAAAATGCTCTTCTCAAATACTTTTAGTAAATAGCAAGATTTTGAGCCTAGTTACAAATTTAAAATGCTAGAAGCATAAAAGCATAGCAAAGAGTTCATGAAGTTACTTCTTTTATGTCTCAGTATAAATAACAGATAATCCTTAAAGATTATTTTTCACAGTATTTTATATACTCTCCGAAATTTCCTCCTAAATTTTTTTTTGGGGGGGAGGGTGGGGGCAGGGGAGCCCAGGGCAGGGGAACCCAGGGCATGCTACCACTTAACTCCATACCTAGCCCTTTCTACTTTTTTTTGAGACAGGGTCTTGGTAAATTGGCCTCGAACTTGTGATTCTCCTGTTTCATCCTCTTGCCTTATCTTATTGCCTCCAGAGTCACCAGGATTACAGGCATGTGCCACCATATTGGATTCCTTATATATTTTTACTAAATTAAAACTCGGAAAATTTTTTCATAAAGCATGTATACAAGTTCTTGTATTTTTATATATTGTTTCTTTAGGGTAGATAATTTTTTAAATTAAAAAAAAGGAAACACTTTAGATGAACATGAAAATCCACTGGTACACACCTGTCTACTTGCTTCCTTAGCTAAGGTAAATTCTAAGAGAAGATAAAAAGCAGCCAGGAAGGAGAAGGCAAAATAATTAAATAGGCAATTTATAGTTATTTTTTCTTATTTTAAATGTCTAAAAAACACAGAACCCTATTATTGAGAAAGAAGGTTACATATTCCATTTTTAATGTTTTAATGCTCATTTTGTAAGGATGCATTTCCAGAGCAATGAGAAATATTACATCATTGTAGATGACTGCTTTGAAATATTTAACAATATATGATAAAAAATGCCTTTGGAATTTTGGACACTAAGACATGTATTAAGCCACATTCAGTGTTCACTGTCATTCATAGAAAAATAAGAACCATAACAGTCTAAACCACCAGTATCCTTAAGATATCCTCAAAAGACAGTACTTGAGGTAAGAAGGTCATAACATATTACCCTTGTGTACCAGAACAATGACTATTTTAAGAGTTATGAAAGACATGCCAATATAAGAACATACTACAATAACAAATCTCATTCCTCCTTTCCTGCCCCTATATGACCCATATGTGCAGCTCTTTGCCTTAAAATACACTGTGTATCCAAGGAAATTAAGTTTAAGGAAGTGCAGAATAATATTCATCATAAAATTTAAAAGTGTTGTGTTAACCCAGTGTTGGTTTTTTTTTTTAACATTTCACCCATATTAACACTGTTTACATATTAAACACACTTAGGAAAAAGCAGAAATAAACATTAGCAAAGAGAAATGGAATGTGCCTTCTCAAAGAGATTATGATAACCTTCGAATTCCACCCCCCAAATATATGCAGACACCCACACTTGCTGCATTGGGTTGAATAGTGTCTCCCTAATGTTCAGTTCTACCTAAACCTCCATAATCAGAACTTAAGTTATAAATAGAGTCTTCACCTATATTATTAGTTAAGATGAAGACACACTGAATGTCATGAATCCCTAAATCCAATCACACAAAAACAGGGAGACAGGGAGAGGCAGAGTTTGGAATTATGTGTTTATATTCCAGAAGCAAAGGGCAAGGGCTTCCTGCAACTAACAGAAGCTACAAAGAGGTAAGAAAGGATTCTTCCCTAGAAACTTCACAGGGAGCATCAGGTACTGGCCTGATACCTTGATTTTTAACTTCCAGCCTCTAGAACTATAAAAGAATGCTATTTTAAGCCATATAGTTGGTGGTAATTTTTTATAGCATCCCTAGGAAATTAATACATCCATAAACATGCACACCTAAGAATCAGATTTTGAATGCCTTGGGATCTCTATTTAAAGTCATAATTTTTTAATTATTTGGAATTCTTTCATGAATTCAACTTGTTTCAACCTATAGTAACTTAAGAAGATAGCAAATTGTCCCCACTTTTCTACTGCCCCAAATCCTTCCAATAGTTGAATTACTATCACTTTTTCCCTTGATATGAACACATCACATACTCTGATATCCAAATGGCATTCAGGACGGCAGTAAACAATCTTTAAAAAGCAAATATAAAACAAGGACCTGACTTGTCTTCCAACTGACAAAAATAAACCCTCTCAAATGACCAAAAGATCAAGATTCAGATATCCATTACCTAGTAGAGAGAAAATAGGGCCTGAACCATTTCTCCACTCTGGTATTAAAGTAAGGGAACTTCACCCCTTTCTCCAAAATATAAGTCTCTTCAACTTCAGCAATAAGAAAGTAATGAAGTACATTGTAAAAATACATTCTACATTAGATACAGTGCAGACCCGCCTGTAATCCCATCAGTTTGGAAGCTGAGGCAGGAGGATAGCAAGTTCAAGGCCAGCTTCAATCACTTAGGAACCACCCTAAGCAATTTGGCAAGACACTGTCTCAAAATTTAAAAAATAATTAAAAAAAAATGGCTGAAGATGTGTCTTATTGGTTAAGTGTCCCTGTGTTTAATTCCCAGTACCAAAAAATAAAAATAAATAATAAATAAATAAGATAGGCTCTAAAAACTTAAGTTATGCCTTAATAATCACTAAAATTGAAAGAATGTTATGTTTAAGATATAATGTCCACTAAGATATAAAACTATTAATACATCTCAACTATGAAAATAATATCTAAAAAAGGTGACATAAATATACCCTAAGCAATATAAATGATTTCTTCTTAGCAATTTCAAATTTTCCAGTTTACATAGGAAAAAAATGCTATTTTTATAATAAAACAAAAAGTATTATTTTAAAAATATACTCTTGTTTTGTATCAGGATCTCTAGGGCATTTTAAAAACAGTTTCTGAGAATAAAAAAGAGTGAGGAGACATAATAACCAATATAATTTATGTATTTTGTTTGGATTCTAATAAATTAAAGATAAAAGATGATTCTGAGGACAATTATAGAAAATTAAATGTGGCTAGAGCATTACATGATAGTAAACAAATTATGATAAATAGTATTAAATGTGATAATAAAGTAGTAGATGTTTTTTAAAAGGCTCATCAAATGAATATACAAAACTCTTCACAGTTACAACAATAATCACTAAAATTTGCTTTACAAGATTCCTAGGGTGAAAAAAGCCATGTCAGGAAGAGAAATCACTGAAAAGAGTTTGCAAAATCTTGAGAATTGTTAAATCTGGGAATAGGTGGATTAATTTTACTATGATTTGTACTTGTCTAAATATTTCCACAATAAAAACTAGAGAGAAAAAGAAACAGATTATTACAGTGCTACTTGCCCTCTCACCTCTATCTCTTATCTTCAAGTGGGACTCTTAAAAGGCAAAGAAATTAGGAAGCAACTATGATAGCCATACTTTTCTACATGAGAATTGAAACTCAGTATGTCAGACATTTCTATTTGATTTGGGTCATTCCCAGAATAATTAAAATTTTTCATTTTAAGGAAAATTTGGAAATATAAAAAATTGGGAAAAAATAAAAGCTAAAGTATTTTTCAAAATCCTACCTTCTTAGCAGAAGCTTGATTTAAAATCTTGATTTATATCATTCAAATGTATTTCTAAGAAATCACTCTAAGGTCCTTGCTTAGCATCTGGCGGCCATCTTAAGGGACAGCTGCCATTTTAAGAAAAATTTCCCTTTCCTGCCCAAGTGGTGAGAAGGGCTCACCACTCCCTCATACCAACCCAACCCTTCACCACCTGCATTCTTTCCTGCTCAAAGGCCTGTCATCACTCCCTCATACCAACCCCACCCTTAACCACTTGTATTAGGACCTACCCAGCTCTGATCCCTGATCCTGGCCCATAAAAGTCTCAAACCCCAACCATGTTTTGCCTTTCTCCATCTATGGACAGATGTGCCTTTATTTGTCAGCTCTGACAAATAAACTCGTATCTCTACCTGATTTCTTTCATTTCTTGCTCACCTGCTTTCCTTTCAATCACATTGTACTATAATATTAGAACCTGAATTTTCCTACTTAATATTCCAAAATAAACATGTTTCCATTTGATTACATATATTCTATCCACATAATTTTTTAACAGTTACATGATATTACATCCAGTGGTTGAACCACAATTTATTAAAACATTTCCCACAAATAATATTATGTTTTAAACATACATTATTAGAGCTAAGACGGGAAAGTAAGAATTTTACCAAAAATAAAATTACTACTGGCATTACTTTAAAAACACAGCCAGGGAAGTTTCATTTCCCTACTGATGTCATATATTGACCTAATGTAATAATTAATGTCATTCATAGGAATCCAAATTACGTTGAAAACATTGGAATATATTCCTAACAAAACCGTTTGTTTTAATAATTGAGAAGTGACTATTCTAAGGGTAAAAGAATCGCTTTATATGTGATTAGTCTGACAGTTTAACTGTAGTTTTTCTATTATGATATCCAATTAGACTGGTTGCATTTCATGTGAGATAATTACCATTAGTGAAAATAAATAGTATGGCAATGATTCATTGGAATTTATTTCATAGTACATTCTGGGACTCATTAAGACAAAAACAACAAAAATCCAGACATTATTTCAAGTAGAAATTCACTTTCTAAGAGCTAATGCCCCATGGGGTAAACAAGGATCCATTTACAATATTTTATCTTCATGTCAGAATAACTATCTCTATGCTAATAGAATGTAATGCCTCATTTGTTTGAAAACTCAATTTTAGTTGCTCAATGTCTAGTGACTCATTACAAAATCTGCTGCCAAGATTAATAAAACTTAAAAAAAAACAAGTCTATAACATTTTTCTGCTAGGTACTGCCATTAAAAAGGAGATGGGAGGCTTAGGAATCAATGAATAACAAGTATGCAAACAGTAACCCCAGAAAATGATTAACTAGGTGAAATTATTTCGAAGACAGTGAGAGAACAGATAAACAGTATATTACAAAAAGACCTTAAGTATTTTTTTAATTATAACAAATAATAAGTTCTAGATGGTCCAGAAAATTAGCACACAGAATCAGTACCCAACTTTAAATTTCTTCTAATAATATATACAAATCCTATAATGTGATATAAAGTTAGAATGAATGTGCTTTATTAAAACTAAAACATTTGACTTATGAGGTTACTTATCTGCCAACTCAAATACACAGAAAATGGCCAAAATTACAAATAAATAACAAAAGAGATCTTGATAAGCCCATACATGAAAATTCACTCCTGTTATTTTTAAAGTGCTTTCTCAATGTAAAAGTCTTTTATTACTATATAGATATTTCTACCACTTTGGTTATCTGATTTTCTAATCCAGGGTAAATTAAATGAAGGGAAGCGAAACTGCAGGAGGCAGTTATTAGAACGATGACTAAAATAACAATCTGATCATCAGTGAGTAAAAACAAGTAAGTACAAAATATTTTTTATGAATTCCAATTATCTGCAAGACATGACACAGTACATTGCTACAGCTTGGATCTTAAAAGTTCCCTCAAATCCATGTATTAAAGGCTTAATCCCCAAGGTGGCACAAGTGGGTGGTAATAGAACCTTTAAGAGGTGGAACCTACTGAGAGGTCCTTTAGGCATTGTAGGTATTCCTCAAAGGGAACTGTGAGACCCTGCCCCCTTCTTCCTCTCTGTTCCCTGACTTCTGATGAAGTAAACTACTTTGATCCTCCATATGCTCCTACCAGATATACTGCCTTGCTACAGACCCAAAACCAAGGGAAACAACTGATCAGAGATTGGAACGCCAAAACAGTGAGTCAAAATAAAACTCTTCTCTTTATAATTGATTACCTCAGGTATTTTGTTATAGTGATAGAAAGCTGACTAACACAGATATTCATTTAATATTTGTTCATGTACGTAATATGTCTGTTACTGTTTCGGGTGCCAATTTAAATGATAGTTTAATGTGTTAGAACAAAAAAATCCCCACTCTCATAAAGGTTATTACATTTGAGTTCAGGAAGACAGATAATAAACAAAACATTCACAAAATAAAATCACTTCTATTTTATCTTGTTTTGGTACTGGGGATTGAACCCAGGGGCAATCTATCACTGAAATACATGTCTCCAGTCCTTTTTTTTTTTTTTTTTTTTTTTTTTTTGAGACATGTTCTTACTAAGTTGCTAAGGCTCGCTTGAACTTGCAATTCTCTTGCCTCAGTCTCCAGAATCACTATTATAATCATGTGCTATGCCTGGCCACATTTTTTTTTAAATCTTATCTGGCCCTTACAACCATTCAAAGATTGTTCTCTTTCTGTGATTCAGACAATTGTGCAAGATTAGAATGCTAATAATTGGCTAAGTTGGGGTTGAACTGTGATTTATTTTAGAAGTTATATTCTTAACAATGAAAACTTCCTTTATAGCATGTGATCAGGGTTTAAAATTAAACAATTATTTATGTGATTATTTATTTATTTATAGCACTGGGGATTGAACCCACAGGGGATCTATCTCTGAGCTACATCACCAGTCCTCTTTATTTTGAGACAGGGTCTTGTTAAGTTGACAAAGCTGGCCTCAAATTTGTGATCCTCTTGTGTTCACAGGCATGCACTATCTCACATGGCTTGTGTGATTATTTAGATAGTGTAATGGTTTGGGTATGAGGTTTCTCCCAAAGACTCATGTATAAGACAATACAAGAAAGTTTAGAGGTGAAATGATTGAGCTATGAGAACCCTAACTTAATTAGTACATTATTACCCTGATAGAGACTAAGTGGTAACTGTAATTGGGTAGAGTATGGCTGGAGGATGTGGGTCATTGGGGGCATACATTTTGTCTCTGGAGAGTGGAGCTTCTCTCTCTGCTTCATGGTACCATGTCCCCAGTTGCTTTCCTCTGACATGCACTTCAGGCCTGAGGAATGGAGCCAACTGTCTATGAAATGAGACCTCTGAAATTATGAGCCCCTAATAAACTTATCCTCCTTAAAATTGTTCTTTTCAGGTCTTTGGTCACAGTGGCAAAGAAACAGACTAAAACAAATAGTATCATTTTTTCCACAACTAGACCTTATAGCACCAGGATAGAGACCACATCTCTTTGGTTCAACATCATATACCAGTGCACAATCCAAAGCCTGGCTTACTATTGTATTTGTTAAGTGAATTATTTTATAGACATAACTATTTACCTCAATTGTCCTTGAGAATGTGGTTGTGGCAATGAGCTGAATTATCAATATAATTTGTTAAGTGAATTATTTTATAAACATATAACTATTTACCTCAATTGTCCTTGAGAATATGGTTGTGGCAATGAGCCTGAATTATCAATATAAAAATATCAATGGCTAAATTAGGCTCTTTCTTATGTGCCTAATATATGCTTTCTCATTTACTCCTCACAAAATCAAATGCTATCTTGCAATATCTGTAAGAAAAACCTAAATTTGAATTCCTGGCAAATGATCTACTTAGTGTCACACTGCATTTTAATATACATTTTAAGATGATATATAATTGTAGAAGTTGGGTTAGAATAAATAGCATTATTGTCAAATGTGGTTTAAGACCTAATAAATGTTTTAGAACAAAGAATATAAATATTTGGGTACAATATGATTTTTAAGATCACATAAAACAAATATATATTATAAAAGTAAATATGACTTCAATTAAGATCAAGTCTTTTTCCCAAAACTGATTGCTTTTAAATGTTTCATTTACCTGTGCTTTTTCCCATTTCCTCTATTTCTAGGGGTAGCTGTACTGTACTTTTTAATTTTCTTATCAATAATCCTAATTAGAAACCTGTGTTTGGTTTCCTGAATTGTAGGAGGAAGGGAGAGAGAGGAAGGAGGCAGAAGGCACATTTTATTTGTGAATGTCTATCCAAATCTTCAACTGACTCCTTAAGCTCCTTTTCCCGCTTGACTATAATCATTTCACAAATAAATGCTTCAACATCCATCTACAGCTCTTTCATGATATTCTTAAAGAACAAGTGTATGGCTAAGGGGTGTAGCTCAGTGGTAGATTACCTGCCTAGCATGAGTAAGGACCTGGATTCAATCCCTAGTATTGAAAAAGAACAAGTATATTTTCTCCTTCATAACTTTGTGAGCAAGTATTTTTTTCTATATTTCTGACATGTAGATTCTTTCAATAAAGATGCTTAAAGTTTGTGTATGTCCATTTTATCATAGCCTTTACAGTCAATAATCTTGAAATATAATTTTGACTCCCCATCTGTACATCATCTCTATTCTCTTATTAACCTTATTAGTAACGTGTGTGTGTGTGTGTGTGTGTGTGTGTGTGTGTGTTGGTGGTGGTGCTAGGGATTGAACCCAGGAGCGTTTTACTAATGAGCTACATAGCTACATCCCCAGCCCTTTTTATTTTGACACAATGTTTCAGAAGTTACCAAGACTGCCCTCAAACTTGTGATCCCCCTGACTCAGCCTCCTGAATCACTGGGATTACAGACTAATTATTAATCCACTTGTATCTCTTTCTCCACTATACTACTGAGTTACTCTAAGGTCTTAACTCATAACTGACAAAACAGTACCACTCTGGCATGACACAACAAACCACATTTTCTTCAAAATGTTTTACTTTCCTTTCAGTTTCTTACCCTTTTAACTGCAATATATATCAGTTTCTAGGTTCCAGGTAAAACAGATTTATAGATGTCAGTATATATTATCATAAGTAGTGAACTCTTTATGAAACATTTTAATGAATTTCAAGGAAAATATAATTTTGGCAACAAATATGAAGAGATATTTTTAAATGCATATTATATAGGTAGCAGATTGAAAAAGTGTTTATTGTTAAAAAATACTGTCAAACATTTACATATTGGCACACTTCAAAAACTTAACAAACAAAATTTTTATCTGCTTGTAAGTCTAGCAAATAAAACATTTTCATAGAGTTTGAAACTTTCAAAAGTAAATTATTCAATGAGTTTACAGGAACAACTAACTGACATCAGGGAAAAGGCAGTTACCAGCATTTACTGGCAATTATGAAATTTTATCAACAAAACACTTTGAACTCTAAGTAGACACAATTGAACATATATGATTTAGTTAAGCATAGCTAATTTTACATTTCTTTCATTTGGATTTATGTATTTTTATGAGTTATCTTTTACAACTGTGACAGCTATTATCAAATATTCAAATAACTGTACAGAATTCTATTATTACATGATATTTTAAGTGTTATGTGTTTTACCCATAAGACTGAGTTAATTATAAATGCAGACATTGTATTCTTCATATTTATATCTCTATAACTTTGGCTACATGGTATATATCAAATAATTAATAAATTTTTTGTGAATGAATGACCAAAATTATAGGCAAGTACAGTTATTCCTTGGAATCATTGGGGGATTGATTCTGGGACCCCTGCAGACATCAAAATTCACAGACATTTAAGTCCCTTCTATAATATGATGTAGTATTCATTTAGAACCTATGTATATCTTCCCATATACATTAAATCATCTCTATATTATTAATTAATATAAAAACTATGTAAATGATCGGGTAAATATATTTTAGGGAATAATGACATGAAAAACGATTTGTACAGGTTCAGTGCAGATGAATACTTTTATGAATAATTTTGATTAGGGTTGGTTGAATACAAGGATGTGTAACACATACCGATGGAAGGCCAATGTAACATAAAAAGAAAATACACATAATTACACATGCACAAGTATTCACATGTATAATAGAGAAGTACCTGATTGGGTAAACAAAACATATAAATCTTAGCCTCAAATCACAATATTCATATTCCTTTTTATGACTCAACTTGTAATTACTTATCTACATTATGACTCTTCTAATTAGAATTCTTAAAAACGACCTGTTGCCCTATACAACATGTAAGAATATTTACTTTCAAAGTAAATACTCAGTGATGCAAGGATGCATATAAAGTCAACAAAAAATGAAAAAGAGAAAAACAAACAATAAAAGAACCATTTCCATATTGAAATAATGGATAAATAACCCAACAAAAATAAAACCATATATGTATTGAAAGTCAGTCTTTCAAAATAACCAGGCTGAGGGTTTAGCTCAATGGTAGAGTTCTTGCCTAACATGCACAAACCCTGAGTTCAATCCTCAGTACCACAAAGAAAAAAAAAATACTAGAAATAAAAATCAAGTAGTGGCATTTTTAAAATTTTAAGATTTGGTTTATACTCACCTATAAAGACTGTGAAGCCTACTTAGCCTGATTTTTACCAAGGTAATTTCTTCATTTAATGCTCTATCAAAAAATTTTGTTTTTGAAAAATATAAAATTTTAATAAAGGCTACATCTCTTATACAACAATTATTATACTAAATAACTTTCCTTAAATGTACTCTTTATAATGCATATCACTATATATCTAATATATATCACAATATATATATATCACTATATATTTAAATGTTTTTGGTACCCCAGTACCCCAATTGAACTCAGGGACACTCAACCTCTGAGCCATATCCACAGCCCTGTTTTGTATTTTATTTAGAGTAAGGGTCTCACTGAGTTGATTAGTGCCTCACTGTTGCTGAGGCTGGCTTTGAACCCTCAATCTTCCTGTCTCAGTCTCTTGAGCCACTGGGATTATAGGCATGCGCCACCATGTTCAGCTACATAATTTACAGTATAAGTACAACCATGACAAAAGTCATTGAGTACAAGACTGTAGTAAAAAGGCATAAATTATATTTATACATAAACCCCCTTCAAAAATCAAGGGAATGGGCTGGGGATGTGGCTCAAGCGGTAGCGCGCTCGCCTGGCACGCGTGCGGCCCGGGTTCGATCCTCAGCACCACATACAAACAAAGATGTTGTGTCTGCCAAAAACTAAACAATAAATATTAAAAATTCTCTCTCTCTCTCTCTCTCTCTCTCTCTATCTTAAAAAAAATCAAGGGAAGCTTGAGCCCTCAATATAGGGCAACATGGGCACTATCTGGCTTGGGCTTGCTCTACCACTCTCCAGCATCTACCACCAGGCATCCTGTGACCTGTCTCCTTCCTCCCTAGGAAGTTGCAGGGTCCTAGCTCTGCTAGGGGTCCCTTCTCTCCTGGCTGTCAGGGCCAAGCCCCAGCTCTGTGCCTTGTCCTGGTTCATTTGAGCAAGGTACTGTCTCTGTTGCCACAAAACTGCTCCCTGGACATGGACTCTGGAGCCTTGGGGTGGCTCTTACAAGTAATACTCGGTGCCCCCAGGGCAGAAGCAGTGTTACCTTCAGTGTCTCCCCCTCCTCTATCTCCTCCTTGATCTTAGGGATGGCATGGTGTCTTAAGTAGTAATAGTCTGTTTTGTTGTGAAGTCCTAGCTTCTGACCAGTGTGTAAGCAGCCGCAGGAGGTGGGGAAGGAAGTTTGCCCCTGGATGGGAGGAGGAAGTGGTACTGATGATGGTGGTGGTCTAGGAAGCAGGAGCATGGGCTGTAGTAGCCCAAGCTGGGTGACTGGCAGCCAGGAATCTTGAGGACTCTGGAGAGGTGATCATATGTAATCATCTGACAGTCTTCCTTCTACCTGCCTGGAACCCGCTCCCGCGAGCTCAGCGCCTCCTTCTCTTCGTCCTTGTGATCTGCCAAGTTCTCCAGCTCCAACTTCAGCTTCTCCAGCCTCCAGATGAACTGGACCACAAAGAAAGCGGGCATCATCTCCTTGGGCAGGCAGTGGGTTCTTGGGAAATGAAGCAGGGACACTTGGCCATTGGCCTTGGCACTATAAAGCATTTCTCTCTGGATCTGTTTCTTACAACTCACGGGATAAAGAGGGATTCCATTCTACGCTACTGTCCTTCAAGGACATGGAATCATATATCAGCGCATCACTGGGTATCTCACTGTCATTAGTGCTGGTGGCTTGTACAGTACAAAGACACAGCCAAAACCCATGTGGTATGGGTTGATAGGATCACTCCTCTTGAGGGACCTGCATCCATTTTCAGACAGTTCTGTGGACCGCACAATCACTGTGGACCTCAGAATTTTGTTGGACAATTTAATCATACTGGGAGAAAGTTTGCACTTGAAGTCAGCACAAGTCCATTTCCTTTCTTTGTTCAAGGTAGGGAGGTAGCCATGCAAGACCTTTAGACTCCTGAGTTCGGCATTACTCAGGGAAGCTGTCTTCTCTCCCTGACTCCTCACATATTCAAGGTATATATTAAAAGTCAAAAACATGTGCTGGGAGCCATCAGCCAAGTAGGTATGACAAATTCCTTGCCAGCTTACTCCCATGCTGTCTAGTGGAAGGACTTCTGAAAGGTGACCTTGCTCAAGGACCAGGGCAGGATCCGTGTTTAGGGTGTTCCCCCTTTAGAATAGGGCAGTTTAGCATAATAGGAGAGTAGGGTGTTTCCCCTTTAGAATAGGGTGGTTTAGTAATAGGAGATTAGGGTGTTCCTCTTTTGGAATAGGGCGTATCCTGCTGCTGAGTTCCTCTTGAGTGCTTAGGGTCAGACAGTATTTTTTGAGAGACAGAAGCCCATGCGGTGTGGATTTAGGCAGGAGAGGATTTGGGCAGAGAACGGAGTGGATTTGGGCAGAGAACGTGGATTCCCCCAGAACGTGTTTGTAGACGGCCGGTGTGAGTTCGGGAATAAAGAATTGCTGTTTGAATCTACAAGCTGTGTGGAGACTCGTGATTTGTGCCCAGCCAGAGACTGCGGCATCTGGTGGCCCGTACAGGGAACGTCTGAAACTTGAAGGTAAGTGAAATTGCTCGCCCCTGAGGGAAGGCGAGAGAATGGGTGACCATTTCAGAAAACAATGTGTTCTTCTTTTGATTTATTTTGTTTTTCTTTCAAGCTGCCTATCCCTAGAAATTTCTCAGGCAAACTGGAAAAAATGGTTGACTAAAGGTTTGAAGTTTGTCGGCCCTGAGGAAGAGAAAATTGATACAATGATTTTTTATTCTGTTTTTGCTTCATTCAGTTTCGGTTTTGTTTTGTGTTATCTTATTGGGTTGCGTTATCTTTATAGTAGATTAAAACAAACTGAAAAGATGTTAAGTAAATTGTTAGAGGTTCAGAATATGGTGAAAGACATTTTAGATCAAGCAAAAGAGAAGGTCTCTCCAGCTAGTCAGACAGAGGAAGAAAATTTAAAGGAAAAGGGGTTGTTAGAAAAAAGGCCACAACAGGAGGCTGTTACTAACTCCGTTTTATCACAAGAGGCTTTAATTCAACCAACAGCCCCACCGATAGAGACAGCTGAGTGGCCCTCAAACCCCGTAGTTGATAATTGGGATCCTGAGACAGGACCTCGAAGATTAGCATGCCCTGTACTTGAGCAGGCAGGAGGGCAGCGAATTCACCGTGCTTTAGATTTTAAAACAGTGAAGCAGTTAAAGGAGGCTGTAACAACCTATGGTCCCCAAGCTCCCTTCACGGTGAGCATGGTCGAGTCCATTACTAACTTGGACATGACGCCAGCAGATTGGGCTAGCATGTGTAAATCTGTGCTAAATGGAGGACAATATTTGTTATGGAAGGTTGCCAATGAGGAATTTTGTGCAGAGACAGCTAGGAGAAATGCAGCAGCCGGTTACCCTCAAAGAAATTTAGAAATGTTGCTAGGAAAAGGACCTTATGAGGGTCAGCGGCAACAAATTGAATATGATCCTGCTATATATGCACAAATTGCTGCAGACGCAGTTAGGGCATGGAAGACTTTACAAGGACATGGAGATTTACAAGGTCAGCTATCTAAGGTAATACAGAGAGCTAATGAACCTTACGCTGACTTTGTAGATAGGCTAATTCAAACGGCTGCCAAAATTTTTGGGGATACGGAACAAGCAATGCCATTAATAAAACAACTGGCTTATGACCAAGCAAATCGTTGCTGCAGAGAGGTTATTAGACCATGGAGACATGAAGATTTAAACACATATATTAAATTATGTAGAGATATTAATGAACAAGGGCAAGTCTTGGCAGCTGCAGTACAACAGGCTTTAGATACCAGGCCAAAAACATGCTATGATTGTGAACAAACAGGACATTTTAAAAGGAGTTGCCCCATAGGAGGAGGATTTAACAAAACTAGGTATCAAAGAAATAGAATACCGGGTATTTGCCCACGATGCCGTAGAGGGAGACATTGGGCTAATGAATGCCGTTCTCAAACTACCATAGAGGGTACTCCCTTATCAAAAAACGGACAAGGACCAGGTATTTACCCACGATACCGTGGAGAAAGGCATCAGGCTCCGTTGCCAAAAAACGGACAGCCGGGCCCAATGCTCCGGGGCCCACAACCACAAATATACGGGGCAGTGGAGGAACCCAGCAACACCATCAGAGTAGTGCCCAGGACACATTGTCCATTAAATCCCTCATCAGACAAACCCGAGGGAGCGCAGGATTGGACATCTGCGCCTCTGCCAGAGCAGTACTAACTCCAGAGATGGGAATTCAAATCATTCCCACAGGAATAAAAGGACCTCTTCCCCAAGGGACAGTAGGCTTATTATTGGGACGTAGTTCATCTACATTAAAAGGACTTATGATAAGTCCCGGGGTAATTGATCCCGATTATGTAGGTGAAATAAAAATTATAGCTAGTTCTCCAAGAGGTATATCAGTAATTTCACCTGGAGACAGAATAGCACAGTTGTTAATAATACCCAGCCTACATAATAAATTTCCTAGTCATAGTGTAAAAAGAGGTTCCAGGGGATTAGGCTCCACAGGTGTAGATTGGGCTATGTTGTCTTTAAATTTAGATTCTATCCCAATGTTAAAACTAAATATTCAAGGACACGACTTTAATGGGCTACTGGACACAGGTGCAGACCTTAGCATCATATCTAGTAAGGAATGGCCAAAACATTGGCCATTACAACAAGCCACTCAAACGCTTCGAGGCCTAGGAGTGGCTACTAATCCCCATAGAAGTGCAATGATATTAGATTGGAAGGATCCTGAAGGTTGTGAGGGAACTATACAGCCCTATGTATTGGATCATCTTCCTATAAATTTATGGGGACGAGATGTCCTAGATCAATTAGGTTTGACATTAACAAATAACATCAATCCTAATGCGCCCACTACTAGGGCTAGACAAGGTTTTAGGAAAGAAAAAAGATTAGGAAAACAAGGACAAGGTATAGCAGCACCAATTCAAATAGATCAAGGAACAGACAGACATGGGTTGGATTTTCAGAAAGGGCCACTGAGACAATCAAAATTACTTGGAAATCAGAAAGACCAGTGTGGGTTCCTCAGTGGCCCCTGACTAAAGAAAAGATACAAGTAGCCCATGATCTGGTCAAACAACAATTAGCGGAAGGACATATACAACCTTCCATATCTCCCCATAATACTCCCATTTTTGTCATTAAAAAGAAATCTGGTAAATGGAGATTATTGCAAGATTTAAGAGCCATTAATAATGAAATGGTTATTATGGGACCTGCTCAATCAGGGATTCCTCAATTGTCTGCTTTGCCAAAAACCTGGCATGTTTTAGCCATAGATATTAAAGATTGTTTTTTTTCAATTCCAATTCATCCCGAGGATAGTCCACGTTTTGCATTTACTATCCCTGCATTAAATCATGAAGGTCCTGATCAGAGATATGAATGGAAAGTACTCCCTCAAGGGATGGCTAACAGTCCAACTATGTGTCAAATATATGTTAATAAAGCAATCCAGCCACTTAGAAATCAAAATCCTGAACTACAAATATTTCACTATATGGATGATGTATTATTGGCACATAAAGATAAAAACATATTGCTGGAATGTTATGCCACACTTACAAACTTATTAAAAAATTATAATCTAGAGATAGCAATAGATAAAGTACAATTAAATTTTCCAATTAATTATTTAGGAGTTCTATTATCCTCAACCATGGTCCGTCCACCAAAAATTCAAATACGAGTAGATCAACTCAAGTCACTTAACGACTTTCAAAAGTTATTGGGAGACATAAATTGGATAAGGCCTTATCTAGGCATACCAACAGGAGAGTTGGGACCTTTATTTGATATTCTAAAAGGTCCATCAGATCCAAACTCACCTCGCATGTTAACTCCTGAAGCAAGAAAGGCATTGAAAATTATTGAAACATATATGGAAAATATACATTTGGATAGAATTGATATAAGTTTGCCTTTATTATTTATTGTACTACCAACAAAAAATATTCCTACAGGAGTATTTTGGCAAGAAGGTCCATTATTGTGGATACATTTATCTTATTCTCCTAACACTATTCTTACTAGGTATCCTGAGGCTGTAGGACAATTAATACTCAAAGGAATAAAAGCAGCGAAGGGAGTGTTTGGAATTTCTCCCAATAAAATTATTACTCCATATACTATGGATCAAATTGATGAGTTAGCTAATGAGTTAAATACTTGGGCAATAATCATGTGTAAATCTAATGTTTCATTTGATAATCACTTACCATCTAATCCTTTGTTGTCTTTTTGGTCTAAGCATCCTGTAGTTTTTCCAAAAATGACAAGAAAAACCCCTATCATGAATGCTCCAAATATATTCACTGATGGGTCAAATAATGGTACAGCAGCAGTAGTTACCCCTGATCAAACTTTTACATTTTTAGTACCCAAACAATCAGCTCAAAAGGTAGAGCTTAATGCAGTATTACAAGCTTTTTTAATGTTTAAAGATTCTGTATTTAATTTATTTTCTGATAGTCAGTATGTAGTTAATGCTATAGTATCTCTTGAAGATGCTGGTAGGATTTCCCCTTCTTCTACTGTTTTCTCTTTGTTTTCCACTATACAAAGTCTAATCTGGGACAGAAAAGATCCATTCTTTATAGGACATATTAGAGCACATACAGGATTGCCTGGAGCCCTTAGTTTGGGCAACGATTTAGCAGATAAAACTACACATGACATACATATTTTCTCTACACTAGAAGAAGCTATGAATTTTCATAAAAAATTCCATGTTAATGCTAATACTTTACAAAAGCGTTTTAAAATAACTAAGGAACAAGCCAGACATATAATAAAACAATGTCAAAATTGTGTGACCTTTTTACCACAAGTTAATCTTGGAGTCAATCCTAGAGGACTGATACCTAACCATATTTGGCAGATGGACGTCACACACTTGCCAGAATTTGGAAAATTAAAATATTTACATGTTACAGTTGATACTTCTTCCGGATTTTTGATGGGCTCCCTTCATGCCGGAGAAAAAACTAAAGATGTTATAGCTCATTGCTTACAAAATTTTGCCACTGTGGGTGTTCCTAAACAGTTAAAAACTGATAACTGTCCTGGCTATACCTCTACCTCTTTTAAACAATTTTGCTCATCATTTGGTATTACTCATATAACAGGAATTCCATACAATCCACAGGGACAAGGCATAGTTGAAAGAGCTCATCAAACTATTAAAACGTACTTACTAAAACAAAAAGAGGGAATTGGAAAGGGGTATATATCCCCCAAAGATAAACTTAAAATAACACTTTTTACCCTAAACTTTTTAAATTTGGATTCATCAGGACTTAGTGCTGCAGAAAGGCATATGTATCCAAAAAATGTGCATAAGCCTAAAGTTCTTTGGAAAGATATTCTAACAGGACAATGGAAAGGTCCAGACCCAGTGATTGTCTGGAGTCGGGGCTCTGTTTGTGTGTTTCCACAGGGAGAACAGCAGCCGATTTGGATTCCAGAAAGACTAACTAAAGCAATTTCTACGAATCGAAAAGAAGATGATTTGACTCAAATCCATAACAGCTGATATCCAGAACTCCAGCTTGGCCATTCTTACATCTGCAACAGTGATTAACAAGGATGCTTTTTTCAATATCTATTTTATTATTGCATTTTTCCCACATCATAAGGTTCTATTTTTATTTTTTGAGCTCACACAAACCTAGGTTAATGTTTTTCTGATCAGTTTTATTTTTTTTTGACTATAGAGTTTTTAAACATTGCAATGGAGATTTCACCTAGGTAAAGCTACAAGGCCTTTATTATTATCTTATATGTTGTACGTTTGTTTGCACATTTGTGTTTTGTGTTGTATGTCTGTGTGTGCGTATTTTATATATGAGGAGCGCTCATGAGAAAATGGATCCGAATTTTTTTTTTATTCACGTGATTTAAATGGCTTAATTTAAATTAGGTAAACAGCTGTTAAAGATTGTTTTTAAAGGTGCTTAACATATCTGCTTGTTTACTAATTTAAATCAGGTAAACAGCTGTTAAGGATTGTTTTTTAAGGAGGTTAACAGATCTGTTTGTTTACTTTCACCTTTCCTTTTCATTATATTTAATAATTCTTTTCAGGTTAATGTCTTTTTAGCATCATTGCCAGAATTCCTATCTTCATCCCAATGAATATAACTCAACAAGTATGCTCAATCAAGGAGTCAACTTACTTTGGGAGGAAACGGACTTTGGGAGGAGACGGACAGATTGATAGATTCCTCCCCTTTGAACTGCTTACAGAACTTGCCTGGACTATGTAACTACGTTTAGTGCAGCAAATTGTGGTAATGCTGGCATATCTTTGCTGATGGTGTCACCAGTGATCTTTGCTGATGGTGTCACCAATGATGCAATTTTTCCAAAGGAACTGTCAATTGGCTTGGTGTCGTGGCATTTCTGTATCCTCCTCCCTTCTGCTAGTGATGGTCTAAATTTGGGGGCCAATGGCTATATGCTGGACCGGCAGTCAGTGACGGGTATGATCCAATTGCAATGGTATCAACCTAAGACAGGAGGCTGACGCCTAAAGGTCAGTTGCCTAAAGGTCAGTTTTCCCATGACGGGTAAGAACCATATGTTGAATTGGACAACCTACCAGGCGCGGTCCTTAAGCCACATTAACCTCACTCCCCCACTGGCACCAAGGCCAAATTTGGGGGCCAACAGAGGTGAGGCAAAGAACCTCACCCCCCCACTGGTGCATAGACCTATCCACAAGTATGGCTGTATGCTGGACCGGTAGTCAGTGACGGGTATGATCCAGTTGCATTGGTATCAACCTAAGACAGGAGGCTGACGCCTAAAGGTCAGTTTTCCAATGACGGGTAAGAGCCATATGTTGAACTGGACAACCTACCAGGCACGGTCCTTAAGCCACATTACTTGTTGTTTAATTAATCAGAAGGGGGGAGATGCTGGGAGCCATCAGCCAAGTAGGTATGACAAATTCCTTGCCAGCTTACTCCCATGCTGTCTAGTGGAAGGACTTCTGAAAGGTGACCTTGCTCAAGGACCAGGGCAGGATCCGTGTTTAGGGTGTTCCCCCTTTAGAATAGGGCAGTTTAGCATAATAGGAGAGTAGGGTGTTTCCCCTTTAGAATAGGGTGGTTTAGTAATAGGAGATTAGGGTGTTCCTCTTTTGGAATAGGGCGTATCCTGCTGCTGAGTTCCTCTTGAGTGCTTAGGGTCAGACAGTATTTTTTGAGAGACAGAAGCCCATGCGGTGTGGATTTAGGCAGGAGAGGATTTGGGCAGAGAACGGAGTGGATTTGGGCAGAGAACGTGGATTCCCCCAGAACGTGTTTGTAGACGGCCGGTGTGAGTTCGGGAATAAAGAATTGCTGTTTGAATCTACAAGCTGTGTGGAGACTCGTGATTTGTGCCCAGCCAGAGACTGCGGCAAACATGTGGTAGGCATTTTTCCTCCATCACCAAATGGATCTCAGTCTGCACCTGGTCAACATGATGGAGTCAATTTGTTGCTTCTTGATATCATCTCTTATGTAGGTCTTGGTGGCAGGTTTCAGTTGCTTGGAGACAATGCTGTTGTTTTCGATGTACCTCTTGTAGATCACTTTGGCTACTCTCAAGTTTTCATATCCTTAAAGTTCATCTGCCTGAATCCACTCAAAGCAAACCAGAAGTCTGAGGTCTCCATACATTTCTTCCCCTCCAGGAAAGTCCAGAAGAGGTCAGCACCGTCTTAGTCACTCAGTCAGCAGGACAGGGACTTGGTCCACCTAGTCAGAGGGGAATAGGGGAATGCTTGCTCCTTGGCCTCCCCCAAGCCGTCTTCATTTCGCCTGGCATTGTAGCAGACAGACATGGGTTTTCTGACCTGACCTTTCCCCATCCCTGGCAAACAGGGTGGGATCCCCCTTCTTCACCTGGAACCAGGGGCTGAAGGGCATCCTCATGGAAGTAGCTTCTGGAACCCAGGAGAAGAGCCTTCCATTTTCTCTCTGCAATCCGTGGTGTGGGTGTGTCTCTGTCTATGTCTGTCTGTCTGTCTCTTTCTCTCTTTGGCATTCTCTCTCTCTCTCTCTCTCACACACACACACACACACACACACACACACACTCGCTCTAGCTCTGGCTCACTATCTCACTCTCTCATCTCTTTCAAGTCAGTACGGGCTCATCTAAGCCTCCTCTCATTGATCAGCACACACTCTACACTAGACCTTGCGGCCCTGACCTCTCCTCCTCCTTGACTCACAGTGGCAGCCCTGGGACTCCTGGCTGCGGCATGGGGGAACATAAGGAGTCTACCGCAGGGGAGGGGGTCAAAAGTTTTTAAGATAATAAATCATACAATTATTAATAGAATATTTGCTAATATAAAATCATACTTAATTAATCATATTTGCTAATATAAAATCATACTTAATTACTATGGTAATTAGATAAAATTTAAATAAAATTAGAATTTTATTTGAAAAAAATTAGTGTACACAAATGATATTCCATTAATATGCCTTCTACTTGCATCTTTAGAAGGAAAATTCAAAAAGAAAAGTAAATAAAATAAAATAGAACAAATGCTCTTCTTAAGAAAGGATTTCATAGGATATATATTTTTGCTCATAAAACATAAAAATAAGTTGCTAATGATTATAAAAGTTATTTTGTTAATTACATTCAGAAAAAAATCACTTTACAGAGATTAAGATATAAAAAATTGACAAAAAATTTAAGCCGAAATTTGTCCATATCTTCCAATTGTCTATGCCCAACCTATATGTATGATCTTTATTTCCTCAACATGTACTGCAAAAGTAGCGTGGTGCTTAAGAATACAAAAGGTACAAAATGGAAGGTATGGAAAATAAGACAAAACTTCTATAGCAAATGTTATCACTGGCAAACTTTTTTAGAAACATATGATCTTTCTAGAAACATTTCTCTGTCATTCCAAAGTTTATATTTATCTTAATTATATTAGTTTGTTGTTATCTAAAGTAAAACTGTATCTATGGTCTACTAATTACACTCTAGTAGTCCTTAAAATATAGCTATAATACTTTTGGATCAACATAATCAAAATAAAATTAAATGTGTAAAACCAAATTTAGAAGCATAATTATCACACTGATACCTACCTCCTAGAAATGCCATTAGCCAGACATTTATGGCTGCAGGATTTAGAGGAGAGTGGTGATGAAGTTGGAGACAAGTTGAGAGGGGCAATCAAACTGTTGATGATTTCAGTTAACTGTGCACTCTGCAAGAAAACAGTCAATCCTTTAATAGTGTTAAGCAAGGGATGTGAGTTAACTCCCAGGTCTATATTCCTATTCAATACTTAAACTTCTCATCAAACATGTAATTGCTTATTTTTTTTAAGTTGTAGGTGGATACAATATCTTAATTGATTTTATTCATTTATTTTATGTGGTGCTGAGGATTGAACCCAGTGCATTATGCGTGCAAGGCAAGTGCTCTACCACTGAGCTACCACCCCAGCACTGTAATTGTTTATATTTTAAGAAATCTCTTAATCTAGGAAGATGATTTATGCTACAATGATTTTTTTACTTTTTTCCCCCTTTGGCAGTATTGGGGATTAAATCCATGGGCTTTCTACAACTAAGCTACATACCAAGCCCTTTTTATTTTTTATTTTGAGACAGGGTCTCACTAAATTACCCAAGCCAATCTTGAACTTGTGATCCTCCTCAGTCCCCTGAGTAGCTGAGATTACAGGCATGTACCAATGAGCCCAGACGATTTACATTTTTAATTATTCATTGTTTTCCATATCCTTTTTATTACAATTCCTTTATCTACCAATCTCATCTTCTAGAACATTTGAAACCAGCTAATAATATCTATATATCTTCCTTGAGACAACCCCATTAATAATAAAAAATATAGATATACTTTATTGTCCACTATACGCCAGGTACTACACTAGGCAACAAATTTAGAATAGTTCTAATCTTTAAAACTAGTCTTCTAAGTAGATATTAGAACTACTGATATCACTATTAATACCAAATATAGATGATGAAATTATAGGAAAGAAAGATTAAGTAGTTTGAACAAGTATCATAAAGGTGTTAAAAAATGTAGGTAGGATCCAAATTTCAGGCATTCCAATTTAATATCAGATAAATTACTAAATAGCCTTCTGAATTACAAGTGGTTTGTTTTTTTGTGGTTATTTTTTATTTGTTTGTTTCAGTACTGAGGATTGAACCCAGGGTGCTTAACCACTGAGCCACATCCCCACTCCTTTTTTATATTTTTATTTAGAGACAGGGTCTCACTGAGTTGCTTAGGGCCTTACTAAGTTGTTGAGGCTGGCTTTGAACTCATGATCCTCCTGTCTTAGCTCCCAAGCCGCTGGGATTACAGGCATGCGCCACCATGCCTGGCTAAGTGGTTTGATTATATATTTCAACTAAGGAAAACTGTAGGCAATTTATAGACCTAAAAAATAGGGGAAATATATGGGAAAATATATATTGTATTTTGGTTTACCAGGAACCAATCACTAAATTATTTCACAGTGTATGTTAAAAAAAAAAACAGAAAAATTAGATGTAGGCAGATATGAATCCATATTATTTCCTAGAGGAACAGTGTAGCATGCAGCAGTGGTTAAGAATGATTATGCTCTGACAGATCTGTCCAGTTGCAAAGGATAGATATAAGGTAGATATGTCAGAATAATCAAACTTCTGAAGTCATTTACAATAGAATTTAGATACCAGAGAAAGCTTTGGAATCAGAGTAATTTGTTAGAGGCTTTTCTGACTTTCCATTTGAATAATCATTCTTTATAAAGACACTCATATTCCAATATTATCTTTTACTAAATTCCTGAACAATAAATTTGGTCAACTTCTCAGATTTACCAACTACTTGTAACAAATATCCCTGTTCTTTTGCACTGAAAAAAGTCTAGTAATAAGCAATTTTGTTAGAAAAAGTATTTTCCACGCCCTAGAATAGATGAATGATTACTTTAAAGCTATGTTCTAATTAAAATCTAAATAATTTAAAGAATATCAATATTAAAATAAAGACAAGTCATAGAGTAAATATTTTGATTGGGTGTAATGTAAATTTGCTAGTTTTATTTATTTATTAAATTGACTAATTAATTGTTGTGGTACTAGGGAATGAAACTAGGGATGCTTTAATCACTGAGCTATATCCCCAGTCTTTAATTTTTTAGAAAGATCTGGTTAAGTTGCTAAGGGTCTTACTAAGTTGCTGAGGCTGGCTTTGAACTTATAATCCCCCTGCCTCAGCTTTCTGAATCACAAGGATTACAAACACGCATCACTGCACCCAGCAAATAGTCAAATTTTAGTAATCCACATCCCAGGCAGACACATATATAATAATATTTATTTGAGTAATTTATAAAACTGGTGAAAGTTATTTCATACCACAGATGCTTTATTCTGATTTTACCTGTTTTTCTATGTTTCGAAGAAGTAGGGTAGGGCTGCTTGGTGACATCTCAAAATCCTGTTCTGGTAAAGGATCTTGATTCCCTTGGGGAACCTGAGGATTCCCTGTAGTATTTAATGAAGCTGCTTGGTCAGCAAATTGTATTTGTTTTTTCAAAATGTCTTTTGGAAGCTGACATTCTTCTAGGATCACTATTCCCTATACAAAGAACAATGAAAAGAGTTGAAATTGAAAAAAACTGATTACTAAAATCACCTTTAATACTACAACACAAATGAAACTAAACAATATATTATCCCTTGGGAATTACAAAACATACACTTGAAAACACAGGTTAACTCTTTAAAAATTGGCTTATTTAAACTGTGTGCAATTCCTCAGAGCATTAATTTCCAGTATATATAAAGAACTCAAAAACTTAATACCAAAAGAAAAACTAAATAATCTAATGAATAAATGGGCAAAGGAAATGAATAGACACTTCACAGAAGAAATACGATCGATTAATATATGAAAAAATGTTCAACATATCTAGGAATTAGAGAAATGCAAATTAAAACTACACTGAGATTCCATCTCAGTCCAATGAGAATGGCAGTTATCAAGACTACAAGTAACTAAATATTGGCAAGGATGTGGGGAAATGGATACACTCACACATTGCTAGTGGGATTACAAATTGGTACAATCACTCTGGAAAGCAGTATGGAAATTCCTCAAAAAACATGGAATGGAACCACATTTGTCCAAGTTATCTCAAAAAAAGTTAAAATCAGCATACTACAGTGACACAGCCACAATATTTATAGCAGCTCAATTCACAATAGCTAAGCTATGGAACCCAATCTAGTTGCCCTTCATTAGATGAATGGATAAAGAAAATGTGGTATCAATAGCTAAATTGTGGAACCAACCTAGATGCCCTTTAGTAGATGAATGGATTAAAAAATGTGGTATATATATACAATGGAATATTACTCAGTAATAAAAGAGAATAAAATCATAGCATTTGCAGGTAAATGGATAAAGTGGGAGAAGATAATGCTAAGTGAAGTTAGCCAATCCCCAAAAACCAAATGCCGAATGTTTTCTCTGATATAAGGAGGCTGATTCATAGTGAGGTAGGGAGCAGGAGCATGGGAGAAATGGACAAACTCTAGATAGGGCAAAGGGGTGGAAGGGGAAGGGAGGGGCCGTGGGGTTAGAAATGATGGCAGAATGAAATGAACATCATTACCCAAAGTACATGTAGGAAGACACGAGTGGTGTGAATATACTTTGTATACAACCAGAGACATGAAAAATTGTGCTCTATATGTGTAATATGATGTAATGCAGTCCACTGTTTGTCATATATAAAAACAAATTAAAATTAAAAAATTAAAAAAAAGAAAATGTGGTATATATACACAATGGAGTATTACTCAACCATAAAGGATGACTTTATGACATTTGCCAGGAAATTGATGGATCTGGAGATGAACATGCTAAGTGAAGTAAGCCAGTTCCAAAAAAAACCAAAGGCTGAATGTTTTCTCTGATAGGTGGAAATGAACCCACAATAACGGGTTGGGAGTGAGGGGAAAAACAGAAGTGCAATAGATTAAACAATGGAGAATAGAGGGAAGAGATGGTGGGATAAGAAAAGGAAAGACAGTGGAATGAATCTGACATAGTTTTCCCAGGTACTTATATGAAAACAACACAGTGAATCCCACCACCATGTACATCCATAAGAATGGGACTCTAACTAGAATAAGATATATTCTATGCTTGTATAATTATATCAAAATGGATTCTGTTGTCATATATAACTAAAAACAACCATAAGAATGGGATCCTAATTAAAATAAGTTATATTCCATGTATGTACATCAATATACTCTCTACTGTCATGTATATCTAAAAAGAATAAATTAAAAAAAAAATTTAAATGCATTAAAAAAAACCACAATCAGCTTAAAAGTCTTCAAGTTTGAGATATCCAAGGAGCATTCAAATAAAATGAAATGTATGCAATTAATTTAACACATATGGCTTCAACTATCCTAGAGAAGCTTATTAGGTTTTTAATTATATGTTCCAGAAAAGACAACAGTTCCTAATAATAATGCTAGGCCTCCCACTGGCCACTTCCCAACACCCCCAAGGTCCTCACAGAGAAAACACTATGTTTCAGTCCTATAAACCCAGGGAGCTGGAATGCACCATGGAGAAAAAGTCCAATTGGACTTCTTGCTGTTTATAGGGTAGCTGTGTTAATAATAAATACTCAGTCTTTCAACTCGTATGTGTTTTTTTTTAATCAACATCTTGCCACCTTTGCTTTATGTACACTTATTATTCTGAACCACTTGAAAGTGAGTTCGCTGGTGTCTTGATACTTTATTCCAAAATATGTCAGCATGGATCACATAAGAACAAGGACATTTTACTTTATTATTACAATAGCATTATCACACTCAAGGAATTTGATACTGCTACAGAAATATTACCTAAATACCCCTTATGTAGATTTCCTTAACTGTCCTAAAACTGTCCTGTGGTGTTTGTCATTATTGTTTTCCATATTGCTGAATTGTAAGGAACTGAAGGAAAGAGGGGGAATCTAAATACCTGTAGTATTTATTATTCTGTAGTAACACATTACAACTGATGTTTGGTAAAAATAGCAAACGTGTTACTTTTTAAAAAGTAATATAGTGATTGTATGTCAACTTTTCAACAAAGGAGATCTAATCATTGATCTCAATGACTATTTTTTTTAATACAAAAATATGACCATCAAGAACTTCTTTTGAATATGTTTCCTCAAATTTGTTGGGAATCAAATCCAGGACCTAGATACAATAGATACAGTATCATCAATCTCAAAAGCTCCTAAAAGTATTCATTTAAAATTTTTCTAAGTCTCTCACAAGGTTTTCCATAAGCACCTGCATGCAAAAGCAGCACAAGTTTTTATTATCATATCAATTTAATTACAATTCCCTTTGGTTTGATTGTAGTTTATATTACGGGCCATTCTATTTCAGATCAGATTTATTTCATAATTGCCATACTTACTGTATTACTTCTATGGAAAAATCTATTTTGAATATCAAAAGCCCAGTTTCCATACCTTTAAAACATATCTTTATATGAGAAGAGGAGCTCCTACAATTAGCGCAATAAGAATGATGTTTTTAAAATGCAATTAGGGAGACATATTCACCTCTATCATCTATTTTTCCCCTTAAAATATTGCCCTAGACAAAATTTAGCACGTGAAAAATGAGAGGTCCATGATGATCCACCACATGTTGTTGGCCATGATGATCCAAGAACATAGAAACAGATAAAGATTAAATCTTTTCGGGACAATATAGAGAATTAAGAGTCTGTTCCTAAAAACTTAGGAAAAGAAATCAGTTGTAGTAATCCCAGCTACGCCAGGAGGCTAAGGAAGAAGGATCACAAGTTCAAGGACAACCTCAGCAACTTAGTGAGACCCTGTCTCAAAAAATGAAAAAGTACTGGAGATGGAACGCAGTGGTAGAGTGCCCTGGGTTCAAGACTAAAAAAAATCAGGTAAAGAATGCTTTATTTATAGATACTAGACTATCCTAGATATTAGAAGAATATCTAATGATAGATATAAGATAAATAACAAAGATCTGGAATCTTTTTAGAAAACGAGTTACGTATAATAACAGAGAAGTAAAAACTCTAGTGTAAGATTAAAGCAAATCAACTGTTCTAGAAAAGACAATAGTTCCTGATAATAATGCTAGGTCTTCCACTGGCCACTGCCCAACACCCCCAAAGTCCTCAAAGAGAAAACACTATGTGTCAGGCCTATAAATCCAGAGACCCAGGAGGACAAGGCAGGAGAATCTCAAGTCAATATCAATGTCAGCAATTTAGAGAGAACCTGTCTCAAAATTTAGAAAAATTAAAAGGGCTGGAGGATATAGCTCAGCAGAAGAGCACCCCTAAGTTTGATCCTCTATATCACATGGAAAGAGAGAGAGGAGAGAAACCCTGTGTGGAAAAATAAATAATAGCCTCAGGAACATCTTTTTTATTCACATAAAGCCACCAAAGCTAATCTCAAGCAAACATTTAAATGAAAAATTTTAAATCACCAAAATACACAATGTGAGAGCCATTTTTCAATTAATTTTTTTTTCAGTAACTCAAGAAGCTATAAGAGCAGAGACAGTATTGTTTTCCCTATGTAGCATAATAGGTCAACTAAATTATAAATAAAAAAATTAAACATCATGATTAATTCCTAAGAAATGTAAAGAGAAACTATGAAAATAAAATAAATATTGTGCTCCAATAGCATATTTGTTTGGTATTTTCTAAAAAATAAACATAATGTTATTTTTGTTGTTGTTGAATCGGGAATCAAATCCAGGACCTAGTCCATGAGAGGCAAGTTCTCTATCACCAAAGTACACCTCCAGTCCTCATAATACTATTTAAAAAAATTTTTTTTTTAGTTTTTGATAGACCTTTATTTTATTTATTTATATGTGGTGTTGAGAATCAAATCCAATGCCTCACATATGTGCCGCAGTCTGGCTGGGCACAATTCAGGAGCCACTTGTCAAAAGAAACTAACTTTATTTTTAGAACCACACAAGATAAACAAAACAGCTCCTCAGGAAAAAACCCTCAGAGCCCAACTGCCACCACCGGCTTCCCACACCACACACCCCAACCGGCTTCTTCCTCCCACAATCCTCCTGCTCTTGAGGCCGATTGGCTGGGTCGCATGGGCGGAGCCAAAAAAGTCCCACAATGAGCAGCTCCGTGGTCTGAAAGGGCAGGGAAACAGCCCAATGAGCATCACTGCAGAGGAGCCAATCAGCTAGATGTTGCTAGATGTTGCTGGGGCCGCTGTGAGCCAATCATCAGCTGGTAGTCTGAAAGTTTGCTGGAGCCCCTTCGGCTGTGGCTCTCAACATCTCCCCCTCTCTGTTTAAACAACAAGCATGTGGCTTAGGGACCGTGCCTGCCTTAGGTTGTCCAATAGTACATATGGTCCTTACCCGTTATCGGATGAGCTGACCTCAAGGCGTCAGCCTCCTGTCTTAGGATGGTACCATAGTAATTGGATCTTACCCGTCACTGACTACCGGTCCAGTATACAGCCACACCTGTGTGGAGGTCTTCGTACCAGCGGGGGGGTGAGGTTCTTTGCCTCACCTCTGTTGGCCCCCAAATTTTAGCTGAACGATCATGACAAGCAGAAGGGAGGAAGATACACCAAGCCAATTGACGGCTCCTTTTGGAAAAATTGTACCACCGATGACATCATCAGCAAAAATACCCCAACACTACCACAAGTCGCTGCACTAACAGATAGTTCACAATGCATATAGGTGAGTTCAAAATGCAAACAAGTGATCCAGGTAAGTTCTGTAAGCAGTTCAGTGATGGCTATTGCAGAAGCTGTAGATTGGTTTTATCTTTGTCTTCATGCACTGGGATGAAGATAGGAATTCAGGCAATAATGGCTAAAGAAAAAATTATGTAACATTCCAGAAGGCACTAAAAGAAAACAATTTTCTTAACAATTTACATTGTCTTCACTGGCACTGGGATGAAGATAGGAATTCTGGCAATAATGGCTAAAGAAAAATTTATGTAACATTCCAGAAGGCACTAAAAGAAAACAATTTTCTAAATAATGGCTAAGGAAAAAAGTGCTCAACCCAGCCCTTGTAATACTATTTTTAAGAGAACAAAGAGCTAGATACAAATCTAACCTAAATAAAGAGAAACATAAGGTCAAATCAATTATCACTGGGAAGTTTAGATTTCTTTCCTTAAAATCATTTATAGGCATTATAAAAACATATAATCAAGCTCTTTAAAAAATGTAAACACCAATTACCTAGTATTGCTAGGATATATAGAATATTAAAATATCCTTTCTCTCAGTTGGTAGAGTACTTGCCTCATATGCAAAAGGCTATGGGTTCAATCTCCAGCATCACAAAAAAAAAATCTTTTCTCAAGTGAAAGGATTATGAATCAGACTTTCTAGATTCAAATATAAAACTCAGTCATCAATTTAACTGGGAACTCATATTCTTGGAAATTTCCAAGTTGTTTTATGCTTAATTTATTCTTAGAACTGTATTTACTATAAAAATGAATGTGGGGGGCTGGGGTTGTAGCTCAGTGGTAGAGTGCTCGCCTAGCATGTATGAGGCACTGGATTCGATCCTCAGAACCACATAAATGTTAAATAAAGATATTATGTCCACCTAAAACTAAGAAATAAAATATATATATTTTTAAAAATGAACGTGATATTATATCCACTAAAGAAAATGATCAAGAGGAAATGTAGTGGTACCCCCTTTCTCTACAGAAAAGTCTTAATTGGGCTGCTCCAGAAATCTTCACCTTGGCTGATTTTGGGACTGTCAGCAAAAGAGTCTCTGCAAAAGAGTTCCATGTAGATAAACTGTTGCCCTGTTTTACTTGGCCAGGAAAATAATAGCACTCCAGGTGCTGGACACCTCCTTACTAGTTTTTCACAAATGTATCCAGTATAGTAGTTTGTAGAAATATGCAAACAAGGCCTCTGGCCTTGAGCTGGGCTTCACAGAGATGTCTACATTTTTAAGATAAGAGAAGATACCAATTAGGCTCCATGGTAACAGCTGGTATAGAGAAGAAAGGAGAGAGAAAGTCTCCCCTTCTCAGGTGTTGCCCAAAACAGTGAACGAAAAAGCTGCTTTTATGTGAACTTTTGCAGACTGTGAACTTCTGAGCCCCTCCCCTTACATGCTGGGTATAAAATTCTGAAACTACCTGAACTCGGGTTCAGGGGATTGATTGATTACAGCAAAAGCTGTGCCCTCTGAACCTGGCTGCAGCCAAATAAAACTGTTTCCTGCCATCTTTGGTGACTTCACTTGTCTGTCCCTACAACAGAAAGATTATCTGGTGATCTCTAAAGGATTAGAAAATCACTATAACTGAAGGATCCTGAAAAGAATGAGTGAGGAAAAAAGTAAGTATATTAAATTTAATATAAAATTTCATATGACTGTATGACTGATGTGATTCTATAGCATGTACAATCAGAAAAATTAGAAATTATACCCAATTTACATATATCAAAGTGTATAAATGCATTTTACTGTCATTCTACTGTCATGTATAACTAATTAAAACAAATTCAAAAATTTAAAAAATAGATGAAAAAAATTTCCTTTGGGTAACTTTTTTTTTTTTTTTTTTTTTTGGTGCTGGGGATTGAACCTAGGATCACTATACTACTACTGGCTTATATCCTTTATTTATTTTTTTTTTTTGAGACAGTGTTTTGCTATATTGCTATATAAAGATGTTGCTAAGTTGCTGAGGTTGGCCTTGAACTTGGGACCCTCCTGCCTCAACCTCCTGAGTCACTGGGATTACAGGAGTGCACCCCCCTTCCCAACTCCCATCAGGAAAATTCTTGAACATGGCTCCTTCAAATCGAATAGGCCCTAAGTATGAAATTTTATGTCTATACTTCTATTCATCTTCCTGCAGACATCGAAACCATGTCCTATGAGGTATTACATAATCATACTTTCCTAGCTTTCTCTCCCATTCCTGTATGACTCACAATTTTAGTTCCTTTAAATACTGTATTACCATTCCTGAAATTGTATTCTTGTATGCCTTCAAACCTAAAGGAATGTCTCTCTCTACTTATATCAGTTCATCAAGTAAAGCACTATTTATCCTCCAATGCATACTGAGATATCACTTATTTCTCTTCATGTTTTCTCTGACCCTTACTAAGTAGTCTGTTAGTTCTACATCTTATTAAAAACATGTATTCCTGGACATAATACGTCATATTGCATCTAATGGTTTACATGTTCTCTCTCCCTTATCAGAATATAAACTCATGATATAGCCTAAAATGTATTAGTCTTTGTTCATGCGCAGACCCTAGGTGTGGATGGACTAATCATATTGTTCAAAGACTGATTCCTTTTCTTTTCAGCTTTTTCTTTCAGTCTAATTCCCATCAATATAATAACATTATCTTCAGCAAGTCTCCTATATCACCACGTCGAAAAAATCTACCCACAAAAACAAAGTTACAAAGAGATATTTAGCAATAGTTAAATAGGACTTTATGGGATTACATGAGAACTCTTCATATTATTAGTTCTATGGGAAAACAGAATTTCAAAAGCAGCCTATAATTTTCAATACGTCAAGTATCAAGCAGCCTATAATTTTAGGGAAGCAATGTATTTTTAAGCTAGGAAAATACCATGTTAAAATTTCCCTGGCTGGAATTAATATGGCATTTATTTATGTGTCATGATGTGCTTAATTTTTATCCCCATTAAACTGAAGTCCCTAAAAATGTGATAACTCTGCAAGTTTTTATTTACCACTGTGTATCCTAAGCACATATTAGATGTCTATTTGTGAAAGGAAAGAAGGGAAAGAGTGAAGGAGAGAGGGATGAAAATAAAAAGAAAAGAGAAAAGAATAAATCTTATTTAAATTTTTTTTAACATAACATTTGATTTAATTGTCATCGCTACTGAAATAACTCCAAATCTATATCTTGTTATAGATCTAATTTCTCTGATATCTTATATTTCCAACTCCTTTAAAATATCTCAACATAAATGTCTAATAAAAATTGTCAATCTGTGAAAAGGTTCATTTTGTCAAATTTCCTATAAATTAAGCCATTTTAGGAAACTGCAGACCAATAACTAAGGGAAGAGAAGGATTAAAATTCTAATCACTTGGGGGATACTGAAAACATAACCAATGACCAATATTTTCCTATGTCTATGTATGTGTTTGTGCAGGGCAGAGGTGGGAGAAGAATTTTGGTAATTGTCACAAGTATATGATTTGAAAAGGCACCACAAGGGTCATCTTATTCTTCAAAAACATACATTCTAAGTGATCATTAGGCTCAAAGCTTGAAGTGGTCTTTGAGAATATGTGGCTTTTATCTCTATCCCCACATAAAATCTTTCTGGTAATTTTCTTATATCTTAATATTTACCTCCAGAGTTACTATTATACATTACTCTGTTCTCATCTTGATTACATACTAGAACTGCTAGAAAACAATTCCCTCCCACACCCTTTCTTCACTGATGTATCATATACTATGGTATCATGACATTACTGAAATGAAAAAAAATATATTTTTTTAAATATCATTTTTTTATTATTGTTGTTTGCTTTTTATGTGGTGATGGGGATTGAACTCAGGGCCCCATGCATGCTAGCCAGGTGCTTTACCACTGAGCTATTTCCATAGCCCCAAGAAATATATATTCTATACTGAATTATAATCCTAGAAAATACTTTAAATATAATCTGATTAATTAATTCCTCAAGCAAACATTCAAGTGCATCTCCAGGACTTTTCCTTCATCATAAGTCCCATAGCACTATAATCATACTTGTTATGTTTATTTTCTCCCTTATATTATAGCTATTTATCATATAAGGAAAACACTATTACTTATTTTAAGATTTTTTACCTCTTGTAATGTACTTTCTCTTTATTCCTAATACCCTTATTTGTAAAAATGAATTTCATGCTTACCAATAATTAAGGTCTTGTAAATTTTAAATGAAATAATACATGTAAATTGCTTAAAATAGTTCCTTGTGTATTTTAGACATTCCATTATAGCTTACTGTTGTTATATAATCATCAAAAGTAATATATTAAGCTGGGTATGGTGGTACACAACTATAATCTCAGCTACTCAGAGGCTGAGGCAAAAGGGCTACAAAATTGAGGCCAGCTTGAATGACACAATAAGACGTTATCTCAAAATTTATAAAGAGATGGGGATATAGCTCAGTGGCAGAATTGCCAAACATATGCTAGACCACAGGTTTAATCGCCTGTACCAAAAAAAAAAAAAAAAAAGGAATGTTGAGATCAAGGTAGATAGAAAATTGAACATGATTATCTATTAGACACTGAATAAATAAAATGGAGAAAGACAAAGACAGAGATAGTTAAAAGACAATTTCTACTTAGAATTAAACCAAAATTCCTAGCCTATGCAATAAAGGAAGAAAAAGAAATTTTTAAAAAACACAGATATCATTATCTTACTCATACATAGTCATGAGTTTTCTTAGAGTGAGAAACTTTAAGTAACTTATATAAAGGCTACCAGTTCTAACAAGAATCTAGAAAGATCACAGGATACTCGACCAACATTCGGAAATCAACTCTATTTTTATAATCAGGTAATAAAGACTAGAAAGTTAAAAAAAAAAGAAAGAAAAAGAAAAGGAAAAACCTTTACACTTAAAACCCACAAAAAATTGCTAAGAAAAAATTAAAGATCTAAATAAATGGAAATAATACATATTCATTGACTCCAATATCCCATATTGATAAAATGTAAATTCTCTACACATTGAATATAATCTGAAATAAAATACCAAAAGAAAGCTTTATATAAAATAACAAATTAATACTAAACTTTCTATGGAAATAAAATATCTAATCACTGAATTGATTTTGAAAAAGAACAAAGTTGAAGAGCTTACACTATCTACTATCAAAGTTCATTATAAAACTGTCAAGGCAGTGTAATTTTGACATGGAGATGGGAAGGCAGGTAAAAAAAATCAACGGAAAAAAATAAAACATATAGAAACAAACCTATATATAGATATAGATAGATAGATAGATGGCCAATTGATTTTTTTACAAAGATAAAAAGTTAGTAAAATGGGCAACATGGTATTTTTATGGAATGGTGTTGAATCATCCAGATTCATCAGTTTAGAAAATCAATCAGAAATTCTTCCATTGGAATGTACTTAGGTTCTCCTAACTCTAAACATACATTAAAATTAATTCAAACTAACTATGGAACTATGAATAAAAGCCAAAGCTTTTAAGATACTTTAGGAAAAAACATAAAGAAAAATATTTGCTACCTTTGTTATCTTTGTGTCTTAGAAAGGACATAGCACAAAAAATAAAACAAAATAACTGACAGACTGGATTGCATCAAAATTAAAAAATTTGCCTATTGAAAGACACAATTAAGGAAATGGAAAGGGAAACCATATGGTGGAAGAAAATATATGTCTGACAAATGATGTGTTCATAATATACAAAGTACTCTGATGACTATAATAAGTGGATTACAACTCAGTTAAAAGATGAGCAAAAGATTTAAACAAATACTTCGCAAAAATCAGTAAATGAATGGTGTTAGAAAATCCTCTCCATCATTAGTCATCAGAAAATAAAATAAAATAAATGAAACCAAAGAGATACCATTATACTTTCATCAAGTTGACAAAATGTAAGACTAATAGTGCCATGTGTGAAAGGAAATATTCATACCTTATTGGCAACAGTGTAGAGCATTATAGTCACTTTCAAAAACAGTTTTGCAGTTTTCTTAAATATTTAAACCTACTTTCTATGACCCAATAATTCTACCTTTATTTTATCAAGGAAAATAAAATGTATGGCTATGCAAAAACTTATAAAAATATTTATTTACTAGCATTTACTCATTGTATGCTAGGTTGAGATACACCTTCCAGCTAGGTATATCTAGCTACAAAGAAGCTAAATGGGATTCCTACAAAGAAGCACAATTCTTAGTGATAATCTCACAATAATAAATAAAAAAGAGGAGATAATCTATATGTATAAGAGCCAAAGGCCATCACAAACCATAAGTTTGCTCAAAACTGTAAACAACCCAAATGCTAATGAGTCGATAAACTAACAAATTGATAAATATCCATAAAATAGAGTACTATACACTAAGGAATAAAATATTAATGCATACAAAATCATGAATCCCAAAATGTTATGCCATTTTCAAACAAAATAATGTGTGCTATGATATGAGTCCAGTAGTTATAAAAAACTACAAAAAATACAAATATGGTTTATACTTACAGAAAATATATCTGAGGTTTCCTGGGGCATCACAGTGGGGAGTGGAGGAGATTGGGGAAAGGTATGAAGAGAAGGAGAAAGAAAACTCAAATTACTAAAATCCATGATTAAAAAAGGAAATATCACAACGGACACTATAGAAATACAGAAGAAAATTAAAAACTATTTTGAAAATTTGTACTCCAATAAATAGAAAATATCAAACACATTGACAAATTTCTAGAGTCATGTGATTAACCAAAGTGAATCAGGACAATATACACAGGTTAAACAGATCAATTTCAAGCAATGAAATAGAAGACACCATAAAATACCTACCAACCAAGAAAAGCCCAGGACCAGATAAAATCACAGCTGAGTTCTAAAAGACCTTCAAAGAAGAAATAATACCAATACTCCTCAAATTATTCCATGAAATAGAAAAAGAAGGAACACTTCCAAATTCATTCTATGAGGCTGATATCACCCTGATTCCAAAATCAGACAAAGGCACATCAAGGAAAGAATACTTGAGATCAATATCTCTAATGAACATAGATGCAAAAATTCTCAATAAAATTCTGGCAAATTGCTTCCAAAACATATTAAAAAGATAGCGTACGACAATTGAGTGGGGTTCATCCCAGGGATGCAAAGTCGGTTCAACATACAAAAATCAATAAATGTAATCCATCACATCAATAGATATAAATATAAGAATTATGCAATCATCTCAATAAACGCAGAAAAAGCATTCAACAAAATACAGACCTCTTCATGTTCAAAACACTAGAAAAACTAGGTATAATAGGAACATATCTCAACACTGTAAAAGCAATCTATGCTAAACCGCAGGCCAACACCATTCTAAATGAAGAAATATTGAAAGCATTCCCTCTAAAAACTGGAACAAGACAGGGATGCCCTCTTTCACCACTTCTATTTAACACAGTCCTTGAAACTCTAGCCAGAAAAATTAGACAAATGAAAGAAATTAAAGGGATAGAAATAGGAAAAGAAGAACTCAAAACTATTTCACTATTTGCCAATGAAATGATTCTATACTTACAGGACCTCAAAAATTCCACCAGAAAACTTCTAGAACTAATAAATTAATTCAGCAAAATAGCAGGATATAAAACCAACACCCATAAATCAAATGCATTTCTATACATCAGTGATGAATCCTCCAAAAGAGAAATTAGAAAAACTACCCCATTCACAATAGCCTCAAAAAAAAAAAAAAAGAAAAGAAAGAAAAAAAACTTGGGAATCAACTTAACCAAAGAGATGAAAGACCTCTACAATTAAAACTACAGAACACTCTAATGAAGAAATTAAACATTAACTTAGAAAATGGAAAGATCTCCCCTGTTCTTGGATAGGCAGAATTAATATTGTCAAAATGACCATACTACCAAAGGACTACACAGATTTAATACAATTCCCATCAAAATCCCAATGACATTCCTCATAAAAATAGAAAAAGAAACTATGAAATTCATTTGGAAAAAATCAAAGATCCAGAATAGTCAAAGTAATAACATTTATAGCAATTAGAGAAATGCAAATCAAAATTACTCTAAGATTTCATCTCATTCCAGTCAGAATGGCAGTTATTAAAAATACCAGCAACAATAAGTGTTGGTGAAGATGTAGGGGGAAAAGGCACACTCTTGAACATTGGTGGGTGGGACTGAAAATTGGTGCAATCAATCTGGAAAGCAGCATGGAGATTCCTTAGAAATCCTGGAATGAAACTATCATTTGACTCAGCTTTCGCACTCCTCAGTATACACCCAGAGAACTTAAAATCATCATACTATAGTGACACAGCCACATTAATGTTTATAGCAGCACCATTCACAATAGCTAAATTATGGAACCAACCTAGATGTCCTTCAATAGATGATAAATAAAGAAACTATGGTATATACACATAATAGAATATTACTCAGCATTAAAAAAATAAAATCATGGCATTTGCAGGTAAATGGATGGAGTTGGAGAATATGATGCTAAGTGAAGTAAGCCAAGACCAAAAACGAAAGGCCAAATGTTTTCTCTGATAAGTGGATACTGATCCTTAAGGGGGCTAGGGGTGCATGGGAGAAAAGGAGGAACTTTGGATAGGGCAAAGGGGAAGGAGAGGAAGCTAGGGAGTATGGGGGTAGGAAAGATTGTGGAAAGAGATGGATACTATTACCCTAAGTACATGTATGAAGACAAGAATGGTGTGACTCTACTTTGTATACAGAGACATGAAAAACTGTGCTCCATTTGTGTACTATGAATTGAAATAGATTCTGCTGTTATATATAAGAAATTAGAACAAATAAATTAACTAATTAAAAAAAAACTTCCCAAATTTGAAGAAAGACATGAATACCCAAGACTCCTAACAAGCTCTAAGTAAGATCAAATCAAAGAGATCCACACAGAAGTAAATTATTATCAAACTAGTGAAACACACACACACACACACACACACTCACACACAAAAAGGAATCTTGAAAGCAACAAGAAAGAAGCAACTTATAAGGGATTATCAGTAATATCATCAACAGATTATTAGCAGAAACTGTAAGCAAGAAAGCAGTGGAACAAAATATTCAAAGTGCTAAAACAAAGAAACAACAACAAAAAATCTTTGCACCAAGCATTCTATATAGTACTCTCCACTTATCTTTGGTTTTGCTTTTAGCAACTTTAGTTACCTATAGTCAACCATGGTCTGAAACTATTAAATGGAATACTTCAGGAATATGTATGCAAATAGTAACCAAGAAAGAGAAGGGATGGCTATACTAATATCTGACAAAATAGATTAATTAAAAAATAAGATATAAAGGGCATAATATATTAATAAAATACAATATAATAAGATATAACAATTATAAACATTTATACAATTAATAATAGATTTCAATATGTATGAAATAAGAACTAACAGAATTGAAGGGAGAATCAAAAGTTCTATGCTAACAGTTGGAGATTTCTATTACCCACTTCTTAATAAAGGACAGAATTAAGTCCACACAGTACTTAAACAATACAATAAGGCAACTGAATTTAACAGACATATATAGAACTCTACCCAACAACAGCATATAGGTTCTTCTCTATTAAACATGGGACATTTTCCAGAACACACCATATGTTGAAAAGAAAGATATCATTAAAAGTATATTTTTCAGGGGCTGGGGTTATGGCTCAGCAGTAGAGCACTCGCCTCACACGTGCAAGGCCCTGGGTTCGATCCTCAACACCACATAAAAATAATAAAATAAAGTTATTGTGTCCAACTACAAAAAAAAGTATATTTTCCAACTAGAAGTCAAAATAATAGAAGTAAAACTAGAAAATTCAAAAATTTTGTAGAATATATACAATATACACTTAAACAACCAGTTGATCAAAGAAAAAAAATCACAAGGGAAAATAGAAAATACTTAGAGATGAATGAAAATGAAAATGCAACACACCAAACTTATGGAATACAGCATGAGTAGTGCTAAGGGGGAAATTTATAGCAGTAAACACATTTTTTAAAAAAGAACAAAAATCTGAAATAACAACCTAACTTTACAAATAAAGGAATTGTAGAGCTGGGGTTGTGACTCCAGAGGTCTTGCCTGGCATGTGTGAGGCACTGGGTTCGATTCTCAGCACTGTGTATAAATAAATGAACAAAATAAAGGCCCATTAAAAAAAAAATAAAGGAATCTCTTTAAAAAAACAAAAAACAAATAAAGGAATTGTAAAAAGGAAAACAGTAACCAGTTGATTTCACTTTAAATCAACTTATAACTAGGAAGAAGACTCAGTGAGTAATCAAAAATCTCCTAACAAAGAAAAGCTCTGAACTTGATGGCTTTACTGCTTCACAATTAAGGAAAAATGGATACCACCTCTATTCAACATAGTACTAGAAGTTCTAGTTAGGGTAATTGGACAAGAAATAAATGGCATTAAAATTGTAAATAAATTAGTAAAATTATCAGTTTTCAGATGATGTAGAAAATCCTAAAAATTCCACAAAAAAACTGTCAGAATTCATAAATTAATTCAACAAAATAGAAGCCTAAAAAGTTAACAAATAAAAGTTAGTTACATTTCTATATACTAACAATGAACAATCTGAAAAGAAAATTAGAAAACTCTATTTACAATAGTATTAAAAAGAATAAAATAATAAAAAAATAACAATTTTTTTATTAGTTGTTCAGAACATTACAAAGCTCATGACATATCATCTTTCATACATTTGATTCAAGTGGGTTATGAACTCCCATTTTTACCCCAAATACAAATTGCAGAATCACATCGGTTACACATTCACATTTTTACATAATGCCATATTAGTGACTGTTGTATTCTGCTACCTTTCCTATCCCCTACTATCCCCCCTCCCCTCCCCTCCCATCTTCCCTCTCTACCTCTTGTGCTGTTGTTCAGTTCTCTCCTTTGTTTCCCCCCCTTTCCCCTCACAACCTCTTCTATGTATTTTGTGTAACATTGAGGGTCTCCTACAATTTCCATATGTTTTCCCTTCTCTCTCCCTCTCTCTCCCCCCAATCGTCTTTGTTTAATGTTAATCTTTTCCTCATGCTCTTCCTCCCTGTTCTGTTCTTAGTTGCTCTCTTTATATCAAAGAAGACATTTGGCATTTGTTTTTTAAGAATTGGCTAGCTTCGCTTAGCATAATCTGCTCTAATGCCATCCATTTCCCTGCAAATTCTATGATTTTATCATTTTTTAGTGCTGCGTAGTACTCCATTGTGTATAGATGCCACATTTTTTTTTATCCATTCATCTATTGAAGGGCATCTAGGCTGGTTCCACAGTCTAGCTATTGTGAATTGTGCTGCTATGAACATCGATGTGGCAGTATCTCTGTAGTATGCTCTTTTAAGGTCCTCAGGGAATAGTCCGAGAAGGGCGATAGCTGGGTCAAATGGTGGTTCCATTCCCAGCTTTCCCAGGAATCTCCATACTGCTTTCCAAATTGGCCGCACCAATTTGCAGTCCCACCAGCAATGTACAGTGTACCCTTTTCCCCACATCCTCGCCAGCACTTATTGTTGTTTGACTTCATAATGGCTGCCAATCTTACTGGAGTGAGATGGTATCTTAGGGTGGTTTTGATTTGCATTTCTCTGACTGATAGAGATGGTGAGCATTTTGTCATGTACTTGTTGATTGATTGTATGTCCTCCTCTGAGAAGTGTCTGTTCAGGTCCTTGGACCATTTGTTGATTGGGTTATTTGTTATCTTATTGTTTAATTTTTTGAGTTCTTTGTATACTCTGGATATTAGGGCTCTATCTGAAGTGTGAGGGGTAAAAATTTGTTCCCAGGATGTAGGCTCCCTATTTACCTCTCTTATTGTTTCTCTTGCTGAGAAAAAACTTTTTAGTTTAAGTAAGTCCCATTTGTTTATTCTTGCTATTAACTCTTGGGCTATGAGCGTCCTGTTAAGGAATTTGGAGCCCGACCCCACAATATGTAGATCGAAGCCAACTTTTTCTTCTATCAGGCGCAGAGTCTCTGATTTGATATCAAGCTCTTTGATCCATTTTGAGTTAACTTTTGTGCATGGCGAGAGAAAGGGGTTCAGCTTCATTTTGTTGCATATGGATTTCCAGTTTTCCCAGCACCATTTGTTGAAGATGCTATCCTTCCTCCATTGCATGCTTTTAGCCCCTTTATCAAATATAAGAAAGTTGTAATTTTGTGGATTGGTCTCTGTGTCCTCTTTTCTGTACCATTGGTCCACCTGCCTGTTTTGGTACAAGTACCATGCTGTTTTTGTTACTATTGCTCTGTACTACAGTTTGAAATCTGGTATCCCTATACCTCTAGATTCACACTTCCTGCTTAGAATTGCTTTTGCTATTCTGGGTCTTTTGTTTTTCCATATGAATTTCATGATTGCTTTATCTATTCTACAAGAAATGCTGTTGGCATTTTGATTGGCATTGCATTAAACCCATAGAGAACTTTGGGTAATATCGCCATTTTGATGATGTTAGTTCTGCCTATTCATGTGAAAATAACAATTTTTAACCAAAGAGGTAAAAGACTTATACAAGGAAAACTACAAAACATTACTGAAAGAAATTAGAAATTGAAATACATCTCATTTTCATAATCTGAAAGACAGTATTTTAAGATGTTAATATTATCCAATGTGATCAATAGATTCAATACAATCCTTATAAAACTCCTACAGCATTTTTACAAGGAAAAAATCCTAAAATTCACATAGAATCCCAAAAGACCAATAGCCAACAAAATATTAAAAAGGAACAAAGATAAAAGATTCACATTTCCCGATTTCAAAAACTACTATGGCAATCAAAACAGTGTAGTAGTGGCATAAAGGCAGAGATGTAGACCAAAGGAAAATAACAGGGAACTCACAAACTGTATATTTGCATATATAGTCAAATAATTTTTGACAAAGATACCAAGATCCTTCAATGGGGAAAGAACTGTTTTCATCCAGTGGTACTGGGAAAACTGGATATTCACACACAAAAGAATAAAGTTGGAGGCTGGGGATGTGGCTCAAACGGTAGCGTGCTCACCTGGCATGCATGCTGCCCGGGTTCGATCCTCGGCACCACATACAAACAAAGATATGTGTTTGCCGAAAACTCAAAAATAAATATTAAAATATTCTCTCTCTCTCTCTCTCTCTCTCTCTCTCTCTCTCTCTCTCTCTTTAAAAAAAAAAAAAGGATTAAGTTGGATCCTTACCTAACACCACATATAGTTTTTATAAAAACTAACTGAAAGTGGATTAAAGACCATAGTATAAGACCTAAAACTATAAAACTCCTAGAAGAAAACAGGAAAATCTTCATGATATTAGATTTGGTAATAATTTATTAGACAGGGCACCAAAGCCACAGTAAAAATAGAAAAAAAATGGACAAACTGGACTTGATATTAAAACTTACAAATTTGGGCATCAAAAGTGATATAACAGATTGGGTGGGCATGGTGGTTCAAGCCTGTAATCCCAGCAACACTGAAGTCAGAGGCAGGAGGATTTCGAGTTTGAGGCCATCCTCAGCAAGTTAGTGAGGCCCTAAGCAACTCAGCAGGACTCAAAATAATAAAAAGGACTAGGCATATAGTTCAGTGGTAACGTACCCCTGGGTTCAATTTCCATCACAGGGAAAAAAAATAGCCCCAAAATAAACAAAAAAACAGAGTACAAAGACAACCACAAAATGGGAGAAAATATTTGCAAATCACATATTGGATAGGCAATTAATAGACAAAATATATCTATAGAACCTGTAAAACTCAACAACTAAAAGTGAACAATTCCATTCAAAATGGCCAAAGGGCTTAAATTGTTCTCTAAAGAATATATACAAAGGGCCAATAAGCATATAAAAATGTAAACATCATTTATAATTAGTAAAATGAAAACCAAAACTATAATGGGACATCACCTCACATCCTTTATGATATCTAGTATTAAAAACAAAATACATCAAAAAAAATAGAAAATGAATGTTGGTGATGATTTGGAGAAACTGGAACCAATGTGCACTGTTGGTAGGGATATATACTGATATAGGTACTCTGGAAAACTGCATAGTGATTCTGCAAAAAATTAAAAATAGAATTCTGCAGATTCAGCAATTCTGAATAACGGAAAACAGGGCTTTAAAGAGATACTTTTACCCATGTTTGTAGCATACTTACAGAAATTGTGGAAGCAACAAAAGTGTCCATCAGTGGATGAATGGATAAGTAAAATGAATATACTCAAAATGGAATATTATTCAAGATTTAAAAAGGAAAACATTCCTAACATATGCTACAATGACAATGAGACTTGCAGACATTATGCTAAAGGGAAATAAGCCAGTGGAAAAAAAGGCAAATACTTTAATGATTCCACATATGTGAGGTATTCTGAATAGCCAAAAGGAGACACACATGGTTGCCAGGAGTAGAAAAGGGAGAAATGGATAGTTGTTATTTAATGGGTATAGAGTCTTAGTTTTAAAAGATGAAAAAACTTGTGGAAATGGATACCTATTATTATTAATGTAGTTAATTCCACTAAACTGTACACAGAAAAATGATTAAGACAGTAAATTCTGATAGGTGCTTTTTGCCATAATAAAAAATTTTGAAAAAAAGTATATCATTTCTATTAACTAGAATTCAAGAAAGAAGTTCTCTATTGCTAAGAAAGTATTATAAATGATATTACTGCATGCAAAGGCTTCACAAATCTAGTTTTAATTTATACTAATTAATGTATCAAAAATATTTACATAAACTAGTTACACTTAGAAAACTTTGTAAAGCTTATTTTGTATAATGAAATGAGTAAAAACTAAAACAGTAACATTTTTTAACCAAAAATGGAAAAACACAAACAATACCTTGGAGGCGCGGATTTGCCTGTGAATGTCTGTAAGTTGTTGAATTTTGTATTCTAACTCTGAAATCTGGGCTTGAAGCCAAGTCCATCTGCTGCCAACTCTTGCTCTGTCTACAAGCCACTTCCATTCAGTACTACAGTTACTGTGAACAAAGACAAACACTGTTACTTAAAGCACAAAAGCAGTCAAGTTTCACAGAGACACTTAATAACTTCCTTTACTCCTCTCATAAAATCTAATTTCCTTTACAAAACATCCAATTACATGAAGGGAGACTGGCAGATTGACTTCTTATCAAAGAAAAAGATTTAATTTCCTTACCTTTCCATCCTATGAATACTTGCTTTTTTTCAATATTAGGAACTCAAGAGTAGGATGATCCTGCTGCAATGTAATACTTGATCACCAAAAAGGGTTTAAATACGGTTGGCAAGCAAAGAAAAGGAAAATGAATTATACTATCAATGCCAGGTAAAATCTGTTACACAAGGTTTTTATATGTAAGAAGATGTCAAATATTGGACAAGCCATTAGAACTAGATTTAAATCCATGCAGCAAACTGTAGAATACTCAATTTAACTATATGTAATTTTCATTTGCTAAAACAGGCATCACTATTAACTAATTACTTAAATCAATTGACAAAAATTATCAAATATATAAATGCTCTGATACATTTCAAATAAACATGCTAATTACAGGTCTTAAGACATTTATTAAACAGCTTGTTAAAAATCTGGTTCCCAAGATTTGCAACCTACAGACCACACAAAATTAATATAGAGCTATTCTTACACACATATTTAAAATTAAAGATTGCATACTAGTTCCTCCTAATTTTTTTTTCTGTGTGTGTGACAGGGCACTGTTCTAACCTATAGTTTATGATATTAAAAATTATTTCATGAGGGGCTGGGGTTGTGGCTCTGCAGCAGAGTGCTCATCTAGCACATGTGAGGCCCTGGGTTCGATCCTCAGCACCACATAAAAATAAATGAAATAAAGGAATTATGTTCAATTACTTCTAAAAAATAAATTAAAAAATTATTTCATGAAAATACCCCAAACTATTCCACAATTATTTGGTTCCTTTCTTAAACGTATTATTGTTGTTGTTGTTGTTATTTGGTACTGGTTTTTGACCCAGGGGCACTTTGCCATGCTACATCCCCAGCCCTTTTTATTTTTTATTTTGAAACAGGGTCTTGCTAACTTGCTGAGGCTAGCCTCAAACCTGCAATCCTCCCGTCTTAGCCTCACAACTTGCTGGAATTACAGGTGTGGGTCACCATTCCCAGTTTAGAAAATATTTATTTGGAATTACAAGTGATATATGTGTGTATATCTGAATTAAGAGATACAGACTGCCAAAGAAAAATATGACAAAGAAGATATAACCAAAAGGCAATAACTACTTAATTGCAATACATGAATTGTACAAAACACTTGCATAAAAATGTATAATACCAAAAGTGAATCATAATGTTAATTATGGACTTTGAAAGATAATTATGTGCCAATACAGGTTCATAAATTATAATATGTATAATGTACTCTGGTGTGAGATGTTGATAATGGAGGATGTTGTGCATTTGTGGGGACCACAGGTATCTAGGAACTGAACTTTTCACTCAATTGGGCTGTGAATTAAAACTGCTCTAAAAATAAAGTTTAGTGGGCTGGGGTTATGGCTCAGTGGCAGCACACTTGCCTGACATGCATGAGGCACTGGGTTCGAGTCTCAGCGCCACATCTAAATAAATAAATAAAGGTCAATCAACAAATATTTTAAAAAAGAAAAATAAAAAATAAAGCTTATTAGTTTAAAATGCACTTAACTATAAGGAAATGTCTTTCATATAAAGTTTAACCAGAGAAAGCATTTATTTATTTATTTATTTTTAATTTTTTTTTTTTGCAGTGCTGGGGATTGAAGAAACTATTTAGAGATCATTTGCTGTCGGACAAACAGAAGCAATTATTGCAACTTTTCTATAAGAGTTTATCAATTATAACAGGACATTATATAGGTATTTCCAGAAGATTACTTAAAAATATTCTTATTGTATATAATGTGACTGAAAATGCCATAACCCTTAGAATTTTCTTGGTATTATTAATCAGTTTAAAGTTATTACTGTGATTTTATAAGTTGACACTAAAAAATCACATTTTCATAAATATAGAAAAAATGAAAGAGAATGCCTATTTAAAATTTACTATTCAAAAATAATATTTAGTTACACTAAATACCAATTATGAAATTTAGAGAAGAAGCAAGGGTTATACCATGCAATACCGTGCCCATGTGACGGTAAAGTATTTAGATTTTAATGCAAACTGGAAAATATTGGCAAACCAGTAACACAATTTTTTCCCAAGCATTCTGGCTACTAGGTGGACAAAGCATTATAGTGGGACATGAGAGAAATGAGAAAACTAAAATGTAACTAATAATCTGATTGTGGTATGAATTTTATTTCCAAATATTTCATGTGCTACCCTGTATTTTCTATACTTCCCTGCACTTAGGTAGCAACCATGTGAAACCAATCAATGCAGCTGGGCAGTGGCACACACCTGTAATTTCAGCAACTCAGGAGGCTCATGTGGAAGGATCACAAGTTTGAGGCCAGCCTGAGCTCTTTAGCAAGAACCTCAGCAACTTAGCAAAATCCTGCCTCAATATAAAGAATAAAAAGGGGTTGGGAAAGAGATCAGTGGTAAATACCCCTAGGTGTAGTTCCCAGTACCAAAAAAATAAATAGAAACTTTAAAAATTTAGTCACTAGCGTAGGTAGTATAGCTAGGTGGTATAGAGCTCTAAGAACATATTATCATTGTATAGTAAGAGGAGGATCATAACCCAAACCTCACTGGGCTTTATGTAAGCCACCAGAAACATCTACTATGTTAAACCACTGCGATTAGGAAGATAAGTTGTGACTCAATATGTCTATTGCAACCAAAACACTGAATATGAATATGGTTTGGACTGGGATAAGGAAAGGAGACAAAAAAACAAGAGGATGGATTAAAGGTTCATTTTAAAGTTGGCAGGACTTGCAGAAGTATGGTGTGGAAGTAAACATGGGGAAATCAGAAATAATTTTATACATTCTTTCACTAAATTTTGTTCCTGCCAGGCATAGTGGTATGTAGGTACTGAACTTTTCACTCAATTCTGTGTGAATTAAAATGGCTCTAAAAATAAAGTTTATTAGTTTAAAAATGCATTTAACAAATTTCATTTCCAAATATTTCATGTGCTACTCTGTATTTTCTATACTTTCCTGCACTTAGGTAGCAACCATGTGACTAGTAATGATCCATAGGCTGTAAGCAAAAGTGGCACTGTCATTTTCAATCTACTTGAGGACCTTCAAAACCAATCAGTGTAGCTGGGCAGTGGCATACCTATAATTTCAGCAATTCAGGAAAAAAAAAATTTGGCTTGTTTTTTTTCTCCTTTTTGTACTTCTGGTAAAGATATTCTCATGCTGAAATTATATTACAAAACTAAAGTTTATGTTCACACATTATACTAACAAATCAAGCTGAAATGAAGTTTCTATAGAAGATAATTTATCCCACATTTAAATAGGAGTGAATAAGATATGTTCATTAACGCTTCAGGATAGTAAACAAATTCTCCCACCAAAAATATTCCCTTGCTTGAAAATGATTTTCTTAAAAATAAGATTGTAAACATATCACAGGTAAGTATGTAGCTAACTTACTCAAAGCAGATTAACACTTGGTGTACCCTAAAGTTAAAACATGTTTATATAGCAACTTACATAACCAGTGTAACATAACTTGCAGTGTAACTAATCATAACGTAGCTGATGCAACAGCAAACTTTGAGGTATATCCAGAATATCCAGACACCCCAATTAGCATATAAAGATTGGCCTGCCAGATCACTATGAACATTGACTCCTACATGTCTCTGGACCATGCTGAACTGATCACAAACCACCACATGCTGACCATATGGTGGGATTCCTACCTCTAGTAAAGATCAGGGCAAAGACATCTATGAGCAGACACCACCTGGGAAGTGAGAGACCAGACAGTTCCCCCAAATGTAGCATATGCCTTCAATCCCAATCCTTGCTTGCTTGTAGTCACCACTTAACTTGCTGAAGGAAATAAGTACAAGCTGGTAAAGTAGTTTTCAGTACCATTTTTTTTTTTTTTTGGTATTAAATAACTGTTAACGTCTTGAACCTACATCTGTTTTGACCTTACAGTGTGATACCTCAGAATAAGGCAAAGCTTTCCAATACCACAGCTTAGATTACCAAGAATTAAACAGACAAATATATAAATTAATTTTTCCTTTAACAGATTTTGCTAACTCATACAATGAATGTTCAAAATATGACTGAAAATCAAGAGAAGATTCAGTTGTGAAAAACAACAATTCCAAGAAAAGTAAAAATTCATCCTGAAAAAAAAAATGGGCCAAACTTCCATGAAATTAAGATCCTTTAGATCAGGGGTTGGCAAACTTTTTCTGTAAAGAAGCGGATAGTAACTATTTCAGGCTTTGTGGGCCTATGGTCTCTGTAACAATTACTCAACTCTTCCCCTATAGCATGAGAACAGCTTCAATGATAGTAAATGAGTGTGTGTGTGTGGTTGTGTTCCAATAAAACTTATTAAAAACAGGAAATGGGTCATAGTTTTCCAATCCCTGATATAGAGTATCTTTTCATATGCATCTTTGCTTCTCAAGGGATTATGATTTCTTTTTTATATGTATTTTTATTTATATTTATTTTTTTAGTTGTAGTTGAATACAATACCATTATTTATTTATTTTTACGTGGTGCTGAGGATCAAACCCAGAACCTCGAACGTGCTAGGCGAGCACTCCACCACTGAGCCACAACCTGCCCACAATGGGATTATAATTTCCTTTGATAATATTCCTATGCAATTATTCTGCCCACATTTAATTGAGTTTTCTTATTATTGATACAAGTCCTGTATCAGACTATATATATATTGGAAACTTTGTCCCAGTCTATAGTTGTTTACATTTTTTTTAACAGTGTCTTTTGAGAAGCAAGTGATTCTAATTTTGATGTAACCCAATTTATCAAATTTTATTTTGTGGCTAGTAAATTTTGCCTAACACAAAGTCATAAAGATTTTCTCAAGTTTATAAAATTTCAAGAAGTTTTAAAGTTTTGACTTTGAGATCTATAATCCAATTCAAGTTAACTTCTGTGTAGGTTGCAAAATTAAGGGTGCAGATTCGGCTTTTTAGATAGGATATCCAGTTTTTGAACCATTGTTTGAGAAGAACTTATTATCCTTTGATAGCTCTGTCTACCTACTCTCCTTCAATAGGTAAACACCATCGTTGGTCAGAAGACTATTTCTGAAAATTATATTTGCAGTATACACAAACGTGCTCATACACAAACAATCCTTGGGATATCTATCACCTACCTATCTGTCAATAACTTAGGCAGATACCACACTATTATTATAGTTCAGATTAATTCTTAAAATCCAGAAATATAAATTTTCCATCTTTGTTTTTTCTTAATACTGTTTTGACCATTCTAAGGCAGAAATGAGCTTGTCAACTTCTAATAAAAAACAACAATAAAAAAATCCTAGCATTTTTGTTAGGATTGCATTGAATCTATACATCTATTGGTGGAGATACATCTCAATACCACTATCTTCTAATAAGTGGGTATGGTATATTTATCTGTGTATTAATACAGTTAGTTTGCCTCAGTTATGTTTTATATGCGTTTAAAAATTAACCTCTCCCAGGAAGGGAAACATGCCTATAATCTAAGCGACTTGGGGAGCTAAGGCAGAGGATCACAAGTTGGAGGCTGGCCTCAACAATTTAGCAAGACCTTGTCTCAAAATAAAAAATAAAAAAGGATTGAGGACATAGCTCAGGAGGTAGAGTGCCCTGGGTTCAATATCTAGTAATACACATACATACATACACACACACACACACACATCTTTGTATTTCATATTATTTCAATATATAACATTCATAAATTGTTTGAATATCAGTACACAGAAATAAAGTTGATTTTTATATGTTTACCTTATATACTATGGTCCTGCTAAATTCACTTATGAGTTTTAATAGTTTCCTTGTAGTGTTTAGTATAATGCTAATATCAAGTCATCTGAATGAACATTCTTCTTGTCATTAAACTTTTGTTATTAAATATGTTAGCTGTAGATTGTCAATGTGCAACAGATTGAAGAAGTGTTCAGTTCTGGTTTGTCATCAATTCTCATAACTTGGTTTGATTTTTGTCATTTTTTTTAGTATCTATAGAAATCGTCACATATTGCTTTTCCCTTAAAGATTTTTGAATATTAAGACAACCTTGCTTCCTGGTTTAAATGTGTGTGGTCATGATGTATTTCTATATTTTCTTAGACTTGACTGATATTTCATTAAGGATTTTTTTCTGGTTGTAGTCAAAGGAGATATAGATCTACTGTTTCTTGTTTAAAATTTTTGTATAGTTTTGGAATCAGGCTAATTTTGGCTTCATTAAAAGAGTCCAGAAGTGCTTCCTCCTCCTATTTTTTAGAGTTCAAAGGATTGGAGTTATTTTTTTCCTTAAATTTCAATAAAATTAGTAAATAAAGCCATTTGGGTCTGGAATTTCTCTGTAGAAAAAAAATTTAATTATGAATTCTATTTTTCTGAATGATACAAGCTATATGGTATTTTCTATTTCTCCTTCTGTCTTGGTAATTTGTGTTTTTAAGTTATTAGCCTATTTGGTAAAAACAGTTGAATTTATTGCCACATAGCTGTTCATAATATCCCTTGATTATTCTATTAATGCTGTATGTTTTTTTTCCATTTGGCATTGGGGACTCCAGGGACACTTTACCACTGAACTACATCTCCAGCTCTTGTTTTATTTTTTATTCTGAGACAAGGTTTTGCTAAATTGCTTAGGTTGGCCTCAAATTTGTGATCCTCCTGCCTCAGCCTCCCCAGTTGCTGGGATTATAGGAGTATACCATCATACCTGGCTTATTAACCTTTTCAAAGAACTGTTTATGAGTTTCCCTGATTTTTTCCATTGCTTTTCTATTTTATTATTCATTGATTTTCTACTCTGTACCATTTTCACCTTTTATTTGCATTTAGTTTCATTTGCTATAGATCCTATAGCTTCTTAAGTAGGAAAAATAAACCATAGATTTTATTTTGTTTCTAGTATAAGCATTTATAGCCAAAACTTTTCCTATCACAACAACTTTAGTAATTTAGTAGCCGAATGATATTTTTAAAAATAGCATAGCATGTTTTAATTATCATTGAGCACAGACATTTTATGGTTTCTTTTCTGATTTCCTCTTGATAGTTATTTTGAAATGTCTGGTTTAATTTTATACTTCAGACACACATACTATTTCTTCTTTGTACAGATCTAAGTTTGATTTTGACTAAGTATGATTTTCCTTCACCCTGAAGATCATCTTTTCAATTTTCTTTAGTGCACATATATTGACAACTTTTCTCAGCTTTCAGTTTTTTGGAAATGCCATTTTGCCTTTTTTTAAAAACATCACTTCAATGGGTAAACAATTAGAGATCATTTTTTTTTTCTTTCAGCACTTTATATCACTCAATTGTTTTTTGGCTTACATAACGTCTGATGAAAAGTCAGCAATAATTTTTATTTATTGGCCACTTCTTATGAGTGTCTATTTTCCAGTTAAGCTGAAAAAGTAGTTTTAATTTTGGATATTGTGTTTTCACCCCTGAAAGTTTAATGGCTCTTTAATGTATCTTTGATTTCTCATTATGTTCATGTTTTCCTTTTAAGTCCGTAAACATGGTTACAATAGATAAGTCTTTGCCAATTATTCATCATCTCTATCATTCCAGTTCTGTTTCTATCCATGATTTTTCCTCTTGCTTCTTTGCAAGTCAAGTAGTTGGAAATCTTATATACATGTATACATGTGTATGTAAAAATATATTTTATATCTATGTATATAAACAAATATATGCATATATATGCAAACAAGTATCTAGTGATTGGTCCTGTATACATACACACACACATATACACTATAAATATGAATGTTGAATGTGTGGATTTTGTGGTCTTTCCTTAGATGGTGATAATTTTGTTTGGGCAGGTTATTAAATCACTTGCTGTTAAACTTAATCAATTTCACCTTGCTTTTATTAAGCTGTGTTCAAGTAAGTACACAGTAGCCATTATACTAAGTCTGCCATTTAATTGAAGAAAAGTTAGATGGTTTGAAAAAAATAACCTTCAAATTAACAGTCTGTAGACTTGACCAAATGAGATCTTTGACTGTGATATTTTCACATATAACTAATTAAGAGAGAAGAGTAGAAACACATTTCTGAAGGAACTCCATTAGCAAAAACTATGAAACTAATATAGACTCTCCCTGGGAGACAAATGTGTACCAACAGGAATCAGGCTGAGAATGTAGTACAGCATCCAATAAGGGTTCACTGTAATAACAATTTCAGATATAGTCACAAAGGATAACAGATACAGAATAATTTCCAAAGAAGATTATGCAAGACAAAGGACCAGGGAGCTTCCTCAAAAAACAAAATTAGGGTCTTACTAAGACCTTACTTTACTGTCAGATCATTATGTCTTCCATTGTAAAAACCACAAACTATCACATGTATTCCTATTCTTCTCTTTCCCCAGTGAGAGTTTTTATTATAGCTTTCTTATCTCTACTCAATCAAGAAGCAAAAGGTCAAGAGGGTTAGAAAACATATCTATTAGTTTATAGGGAATTTCATCATGATGAACCACATATGGACTTGATCTAAAAAGGCCTATTCCACCCACTGAATGTAATTTTGCATTTTCATTCTTGAGTGATTGGTATATTCTATGTATAAAAAAGGAGTAAATGGATATTTGTATTTCAGTTGCCAAAGAAGACAACTCAACACTACTTTTCCCCCTCCCCCCACTCCTGACCCCCATGCCATACTTTACTTTTTGTTAACAGAATCCACTGAGTTTTGGGCAAGCCCTTGGCAGCATGGCTAGAGCCTTATTTGCAGTTAAGAATGACTATGTGACAAGGTCCTCAACAATAAGTTGTGAGCCAAAATAATGTGTGTAACTTCTAGGTCTTGCCCTTAAAACTGATTGAATATACCCTTCAAAATAACTGGGTATGGAAATGAGATGACGCACCAGTGAATCTGTTTCAAAAACAGGCGAGGACATCATTCTAAGGAACAACAAAGCCAACAGGTCCCTGTTGAACTCTGTGAAGCATATCTAATTTTTAACAGCTGAGAAAAAAAATAAATTCTATTTATTTACATCGAGATTTCCTTTCTATGACAGCTTAGCGTATACCTTAATAAGCATCTCTTTCAATAATACTTCACATCACTAGGATTATTTAGGTTAACAATTTCTCATTTAAATTGCTGCCCCATTAATGGAATATTAAGTCTTACTGACGTATGTTAATAACTTTTAACATTCTCCTATCCAGTTGAACACATACATAAATACTCATGAACCAAATAAAAAACAAAAGTAAAAAATAAATTAAGGTCAGGTGTGGTGGCACATGCCTGTAATCCCTGTGACTTGGGAAGCTGAAGCATGTGGATTGCAAGCTTGAGGACAGCCTCTGCAGCTTAGCAAGACCCTGTTTCAAAAACTAAAAACAGCTAGTGATGTAGCTTAGTAGTAAAGCATCCCTGGGTTCAATCCCCAGTACCAAAGCATAAAATAAAATAAATTTTTAAAAACCACAGCTAGTAAATCTAGGAATTCTAGCATGAAAATAAACTAAATTAAAGAATAAGGTTTAGTATGCTTAAGGGAAATTTGAGAACTTAAAATGGGTTCTTAAAAGGAAGTATAAATGAAAAGAAACAATACAACTTGATATATTTATACAATTTGGCTTAGAAATGTGACAGAATCTGGGGCTGGGGATGTGGCTCAAGCGGTAGCGCGCTCGCCTGGCATGCGTGCGGCCCGGGTTCGATCCTCAGCACCACATACAAAACAAAGATGTTGTGTCCACCAATAACTAAAAAAAAATAAATATTAAAATTCTCTCTCTCTCTCCCTCTCTTTAAAAAAAAAGAAAGAAAGAAATGTGACAGAATCCGGTCAACTGCCTAAACTAAAATCTGAAATTCTCAGTATCAGCATAAAAGAATTCACACATCAGACATGCAAACTATTCTACCATTCATCTCATCTCTTATCCCTGGCCTAAACCAAAGGAAAATAAAGAAAAAAAGGAGATATTTGGGAATATTTTTATAATCTCTAGTGACTGCCTTTCATGTTTTCATAGAAAGGTGTTTGAAACTTAATGGTTTGTTAAACAGTCTTACCTGTTGTTATAAAATTATTGCATAACATCAAACACTGACAACTGTAAGTTAATTTTTAAATAAATTAAAAGAATATTTGCTAAAGGAACACTTCAGAGGAATACCCGTTTCTAAGGCACACAAATAGTTTTAGTAATGGCTTTGCCAAACACTATAATTGGCCCTGAAAAGAAAGAGGACAAAAAATGATTAAAAACTACCCCTGGTATTCAAAAAGGCCAACAACCACTAAGACAGAATCAAGTAGAGACACTTTTGCTATAATGCCATACATTATATGCATTCCAGAATAACCTCATGTTATACAAAATAAAAACAGCTGGACTTACAGTGAAAATAGTGCCAAGTAATGCAAAACCCACAGAGCTTTAAAACTGATCTCTAACAAAATAATAACAATGCTTACAGAAACATTGTTTCTGTGTATATACCTAAATTAAGCTGGTCATTTTTTAAAGTTTCATATTGTGAGGCTCATGCTTCTTTCTTTGATGTGAGACCTTGAAGACTGTTTTAATAGAGACTCTCTCTCTCTCCCTCTCTAGATATATATATATATATATATATATGTACATATATATATATACAGACACACACACACACACACACACACACACACACACACACATATATATCTCCATACATACATATATACATATATATTAGTTGTTGATAGACCTTTATTTTACTTATTTACATGTGGTGCTAAGAATCGAACCTAGTGCCTCACACATGCCAGGCAAGTGCGGTACTGCTGAGCCACAGACTCAGCCCAGAGACCAGTTTAATAAAAATTAATATCATGTAGAGATAGCCATTTCACCAATTTTTTTTTCATTACTGGGAACAGAACTCTGGGCCTTGCACATGCTAGGCAATTGCCCTACCACTGAGCTAATGCCACCAGTTTCTTATCTAACACAAGAAAATGTCTTCAATGTTTACTCATCTGAATTTGCAGCCTCCTCAGATCTTACTTCACTGAATACACAGCAATTCTTGAAACCAATAAACCAGCAACTTTCTGAAATATAGGAAGATAGGTCTACAGAATTTTCATTTGTTTTTTCGGTCTTTTTATGATACTGAGAGTTTCTTTTTAGTTGGGACAGAATCTTATTGTGTTGTTTTTTTTTTTTTTTTTCATGTTTATTTTCAATTCTCCAGCCAAATTTAATTTTCTTTTTTTTAATTTTTTATTATTAGTTGTTCAAAACATTACAAAGCTCTTGACATATCATATTTCATACATTTGATTCAAGCAGATTATGAACTCCCATTTTTACCCGGTATACCCCGTATACATATTGCAGATTCACATCGGTTCCACATCCGCCTTTTTACATACTGCCATACTAGTGTCTGTTGTATTCTGCTGCCCTTCCTATACTCTACTATCCCCCCTCCCCTCTCCTCCCCTCTCCTCCCATCTTCTCTCTCTACCCCATCTACTGTAATTCTTTCTCTCTCTTGATTTTTTCCCCTTTCCCCTCTTATTGTGGTTTTAATAGGCATTTTCCTAATGACTAGTAATATTATTTTTTCATTTGTCCACTATTTGCATGCCTTTTTTAGAGAAAATTCTATTCAAGTCCTTTACCCATTTTTTAACCAGGTGGTTTGCATTTGAGTGGTGTGACTTCTATATACATGGAAGACATTAACCTCTTATCAGATGTATGGTTTACAAATATTTTTTCCCATTCTGAAGGCTATTCACAGATGATTGTTTCTTCTGCTGTACAGAAGCTTTTTAGTTGATGCAATTACATCTGTGTTTTTGCTTTTGTTGCCTGTGCATTTAAGGCCATATCCAGAAACTCTTTGCTAACACCAGTGGCAAGGAGCTTTTTCTGTTTTCTTCTAGGACTTTTACAGTTTCAGGTCTTACGTTCCAAGTCGTTAACCCATTTTGAGTTGATTTTAGGATATGGGGTAATATAAGGATCCTATTTCAGTCTTCTGCATGTAGATATACAATTCTCCCAATGCATTTATTGGGCATAAATACACGGGTTTATTCCTAGGCTCTCTGTTCTGATAGATACATGTTTGTTTGAAATGACAGTACCATGCTGATCTGGTTATTTTACCTTTACAATATATTTTGATATCAGGTAGTACCTCCAGCTTTTTTCTTTTTGCTGAAGACTGCTTTTTCTATTTAGATTTGTGTGTGTTTGTGTCCGAACACACACACGCACAGTTGTATACAACTTTTTAAGATTTTTCTTTTTTTTTTTGTTTTGCAATGCTGGGACCAAACACAGGCTGGCACACATGCTAGATAAGCACTTGAACACTGAGCTACATATCAATAGGATTTCTTTTTCTATTTCTGTGGAAAATGTTACTGGAATTATAAGGACTGCATTGAATCTATCGAGAGCTTTGGGTAGTGTGGACAATTTTACCAATTCTTCTGATCAATGAACACAGCATCTCTCTCCATTTATTTTCCTCAAAGATTTCATCAGTATTCCTCAATATTGTCCTCAAAGTTTTCATCAATGTTTTCTAGTTTTCAGTGTACAGATTTTTCATCACCTTGGTTGAATTTAATCCCAAGTATTTTATTTGTTATGATGCTATTATGAATGGAAATTTCTTATTACTTTTTCAGATAATTTAGTTGTAGTATATAGAAATAATACTGATTTTTGTTAATTTTGTACCTGGCAACTTCACTGAATTTATCATTCCTAACAGTTTTAAGTAAGATCATGTCATTTCAAAACATGAAAGAATTTAGTCTTTCTTTCCCACATGAATGTCTTTTTACTTGTCTAATTGTTCTGGTGAAGAATTCCAGTACTATATTGACTAATTTGGAAAGGGTAGGTGCTATAGTTTGTGTCCCCCAAAAGATCATATATTGATACCTAATCCCCAATTTGGTGGTGTTAAGATGTGGATTCAATGGGAGAATTTAATGGATTCAATGGTTGGAGATAATCACATGATTAAGGTCTTTATAAAGGGGACATAACAGAGCTTGATCACCCCTTCCATGATGTGAGGATCCATCTAGAAAGCACCAATCGAAAAAGCAAAGAACACCATCTCACCAGCCACACAATTTGCTACTGACTTGATCTTGGACTTCCCAGCCTCCAGAAACATAAATGGAAAGTCTCTTGGAAATTCCCCAGGCCCATGTATTTTCTTATAGCAACCTGAACAGAATAAGATAGAGGTTTCCTCATCTTAGAGGAAAAGTTTCTCAAGTTTTTCCATTGAGTAGGATGTTCGCTGTGAATTTCTCGTATATGGTATTTATTATGCTGAGGTACATTCCTTCTATGTTTAATTAACAGTATTTTTTAATCAAGAAAGAAAGTTGAATTTTGTTAAATGCTTTTTTGTATCTACTGAGACAATATGGTTTTTGTCCTTCATTCTGTTAATCAACTTAGCAAGACCCTATCTCGAAATAAAAAAGGAAAAGGGTTGGGGATGTGTTAAGACTCTTGTGTTCATCCCCCAGCACAAAAAAAAAAAAAAAAAAAAAAAAAAAATCTGAAATTCTATCTGTTGCTGAAAGTGGGATATTGAAGTCCCCTGTTATTATTGTATTACAGTTTATTTCACTCATCAGATCTATTGATATTTGGTTTGTAAATTTACTCTGATGTTGGTAAAAATATATTTACAATTTTATATTCTCCTGATAAACTGGACCATTTACCAATATATAACATTTTGTTGTTTCTTTTTTAGAGTTTTTACTTTAAGTATATTTATTCTGATGTAAGGATAGTTCCTCTGTCCTCTTCCAGTTGTCATTTGTATGAAATGCCATTTTTCATTCCTTCACTTTCAGTCTACAATGTGTCTTTAAAGCTGAAGTAACTCTCTTGCTTCTTGTTTTATTTTTAATCCTTTCAGAAACTGCAAATCTTTTGGTTGGAAAATTTAATTCATTTACATTCAAGGTAGTTCTTGATGAGTATAGATTTGTTACTGCCATTTTTTATTCTGGTCTAAGGGTGAGCACACATCCTTTGTTCCTTTTCTTGCTGTCTTTCCTTGTGATCTGATGATTTTCTGTAGTGGTGTGATTTTTTATTATTTTGTCTTTATCTTTTGTGTATCTACTGTAGGTTTTTGCTTTGCGGTTACCATTAGACTTATAAAAAGACATCTCATAATTATAGGTCTATTTAAGCTGATAACAACTGTACTAGTCCACACTATTGCTATAATGAAATATATGAGGCTAGCCTTTTGTATAGAAAAAAAAAGTTTATTTGGCTCATAGTTTTGGAAACTTTTAAAAGTCCTCAACTTGGCCTCTAGTAGGGCACCCCTGGCTTTATCCCATATCAAGCCAGATAGCATCATGGTAGGAGGGAGAAATCACATGATGAGACAGGAAGCCAAGAGACAAGTGATGGTCCATCAACTCTGCTCTTTTATAACCATCCTAGGTGTCATGAGAACCAACTTAACCCCTCTACTAGCCACCACTTCTTAAAGCTCTCCATCCCTTATCACCATACTGGGAACCAAGCTTTCAACATAAGAACCAGTAGACACACTCAAATCATATCCAAACCATACAATAAGTTCAACTGGATATAAAAATATGTTTTTTTATTACCCCCACTGCATGATTTTGATGTCACAATTTACATCTTTATATCATATACCCTACAGCAATTACTGTAGCTAATATTTTGATAATTTTTTAATCTTCATACTAAAGATTTAAGTGACTTACATATCAACATTACAGTATTAGAGTATTCTGCATTAACTACTTACTTTTACTAGCAAATTTATAGTTTCATATTGCTAATTAGCATTCTTTTCATTCAGTTTAAAAGACTCTCTTTACCATTTCTTGTAAAACAGGTCTAGTGATGATGAATTTTCAGCTTTTGTTTGCCTGAGAAAGTCTTCTCTCTCCATTTTGCAGACAACTTTGTTAGGTAAAGTATTCTTAATTTATTACACCCCTGACCTGAAAATTTGCTGAGATATTTGATGAAAAGTCACCTGGCATTTATGTGAAGAATTTTCTCCTGTGTGAGTCTGTGATTTTTAAGAGCAAGATTATGTTTTGGTGTAGTTTTCTTTGAATATGACTGGAGACCTTTGATTTTTCTATACGTATAGTCGTTCCCCAGTTTTCAGTCACAATTTCCTTAAAACACTTTCTACTCCTTCTCTCTTCTTATAATGTGAATTTTGCTCCACTGAGCATGTCCCATAAATCCTGAAGGCTTTATTCCTTTTCTTTCTCCTAAAACTGAATTTTCTTCAAATAATCTGCCATTGAGTTCATAGATTCTTTCTTCTGCTTGATCAGTTCTGCTGATGATGCTCTCTTGCATTTTTTCCTTTTTCCCCACTGAATTTTTCAGCTCCAGAATTATTTGATTCTTTTATTTCTTGTTTCATTCATGTATTATTTTCTTGATTTTGTTGAGTTGACTGCATTCTCTTGTAGTTTGCTGAGCTTCCTTAAAACAACTATTTTGAATTCTATGTCAAGCAATTCATACATTTTCTCATTTGGGGTCAGTTACTGGAAAATATTGTATTCCTTTAGTGGCATAATGTTTTTTAAGTTTTTACATGTTTCTCATTGTATTGATATCTGTATATCTGAAGGAGCAGTCATCTCTTCCTTTTTTTTCCTGGTATTGAAAATTGAACCCAGGGGTCTTTACTACTGTGCTACATCTCCAGCCTTCCTTATTTTGAGGCAGGGTTTCACTAAGTTGCCAAGGCTAGCCTCAAACTTGCCATGCTCCTGCTTCAACCTCCCAAGTCTCTGTGATTACAGGTATATGCCACAACACCTAGTACCTCTTCTACTCTACACATGGGTTTCAGTGGTTTCAAGGATCTTTTTCACCTGGGAGGTCAGAACCAATGAGGTCCCTCTTGGATCTGGGTATAGCTTGTAGGCATATTTGCAGTAGTGTTTACAACAACGTCTGATGTGACATCTGTGCTGTAGCCACAGAGCTAGGGAACAGAACATGAGCATGTATAGAGGTCAGGGTCTGGGACCTAGGTGGCATCTATGTCTGGGGTGCAAGCACGCCCACAGCTCCAGTGGTAACAGTATACAAAATATGACTGCTATGGAACAGCTAGGGAACTGGGATCTGGAGCATCAGTACCTGGAGAACTACAATGACTCTGAGGACTGGAACACAGGCCTACTCACTGTGGTAGCAAAATCAATATCTGGAGCACAAAGAAAGCATAGCTTCAGGGCCCAGGGTGCTCACAGTAAAGTGGTATTGGTTTCTGAAGTATAGTCACACAAGGAGCTACAGATGTACTGAAGTGTACACTGTAATGGTGGCTCAGATGTCAGAGGCACAGGAGCTCACAGGGTGGCAACAAAGCTGATCTCTGTAGCACAGGTGAACACAGAGCAACCTAGGCTCCAAAGCTTATGGTGGGGCTAGCATGCAACATCAGTGACTCTAGTGTTTGAGGCAAGGGTACACATGGTACAGCTATAAGCCCAAAATATGGAATGTGAAGATAGGTAGAGCAGCCACAGAGCCAGAGTCTAGTATTTGGGCATATGAGGAGCTGTTAAAGTTCCAGAGTAAAAAGCGTGCATGGGGTTGGGACAGTGGCAGATCTAATCCTGATGTGGCCACAAGAGTAGCTCCATCTTCTTGTTGGGCAGGGAAGAACAACATCTCCCTCCCAGAGGATCTCCAATGATGATGGCTGTTAATTATCCTAGTGGTAAAATATGGTGCTATAGTCTGCAGGAAAGGCTACTGGTGACTACAGTGGCACTTACCACATGCTTGATAAAAACAGCCCCTGGTTTTATTCTTAGTTTCTCTCCAGATGTCTCAGGTATGCCAATCTCCTCAGCTATTCTTTCTGTAAAATTTCTGCTTTTTTGTTTGTTTTCCCTCTATCATGTTGCTACAGGTTCTTACTTAGATTCCCGAATCCTCCCAAAGCTATTTTCATTCATGTATAGATGACTATTTTGTATATTTTTTTGGGGTGGGTGGGATGAAGGCTTGTATCTCCTATGCCATCTAGATAGCTGACAGCTCTCTCCTGATCTGTGCTCTTTTGTAAAAACTATGAAAACAAGGATCATCATTTCTTCCTGAGAAATAAAAAGGTAGTTGGTTTATATCTTAAAACTGAAGGTATACAGAGCTTTTAAGTAATACATATTATATAGCAATCTCAAGGAAAACTAGGCGCATTATAATCAACTATGGAGTTTTTTAAGACATGTTCCAAAAAGATGAATTTATCCACCTCTCTCATCATGTGAAAATCAAGGCAATCAAAACAATTACTTGACTTGGTCATCTTCAAATGTGTTGAGTAGGTTGGGATTTAGAGCAAAGTTTAAAGAAATTCATATATATATATATATATATATATATATATATATATATATATATATATATATATATATATATATAAACAATGACATACTTTTTTAGTAAAAAAATCCAACTTTATAATAATACCTTTCTTCTTTTTCTTTGCCAGTTAAAAGAAATTAACACTTTTTGGGCTTTGGTTTGGATTCAATGTTGAAAATGCTTTGGTCAATAACTTAAGCCTAAGCAAGCAAGAAAAAGTATTTAGTTATAGGAATATATCCTAAAAACCTGGAGATGGAAGACTTAGGCTGAAATTCCAGCTCTGTTATTCACTAACTTTATAATATCAAGCAAATCCAGTAAACATTGACTAAGATCACAAAATTACCTGGAAAAAATGCCTTTTTAAAAACAAAGGAGTTTATTTTAATTGAAATATTACTTTCCTCAAAGATGTCCACATGCCACTGTATATAATTTTTTAGCTGTTAATCCATTTCCCAAATAGTTCTTAAGTTCTTCCCTTCTGCTTCTCCTCCCAAAAAAGGAAGTTTCTTCGTTCAAACAATATTGAAAATTCTCTAGCATGGCATTTTATTCAACCTTTTCACTGTTCTCCTTGCAAGTAAAACAAATAAAATCAAACTTATCTATTTCAGAAGTATATAGAACAAAAAACATCATGACTATAAAAACAATTTCTAAACTTTGCATTATATAAATACAAGAATTTTCTGGTTTGCAACGTATTCATGGAATATTATTGGTCTATTTACCCCAAAAGGAAATACTACATCACCTGGCTATTTAGTTTTGTTGTTGTTCTTTGTTTTTCCTTTCCTTTGGCCAAAATAGGAAATCAGTAACAAACCTGAATATTCATTTCTGTGGATCTACAAAATGTTGCTTGTTCTTTCCTGTCTTTCAGCCTGATGTCACCCAACAGCTCTAAGAAAACATCAACAACTAAACATCAACAGTCTCCTTTCTTTGTCAGTGCCTTAATCTGTTAAAAAAGAATTTATCAAATGTACAAAATTACATACCTAAACTTAAAAAAAATCAAAGAAAATTTTAATATATGGAGACCATTTGGGAAAATGATGAGTATTTTGCACTCAACCTTTGAGGTAGTTCAATTATGGGATTTGGAAGACATTGACAGGATTCCTGGAATACACAAGGAGACATATTTCTTCCTTTTCTACAAATTTGGAGAATCAAAACATTCCTATATCAAAATCTGCAAGTTTCTCCAAATACATACTCTAGAAGAAAGCAACTGATCATTATTCCCCAAAAGAAAAAGAAATACCAGAATTCTGAGAATTTACTAAGCAAATAAGAAATAATTGTAATAGGCTCTTGCCAGTGACCCAACCATGTCACCTCAAATTTAACCAGTAAACACAAGCCTGACTTCCAACTGCCAGCACCTGCATTACTTTGATTGAGGGCTTCTTTTTTGTTGTTGCTGGACACTGCTTTGCCAACCCCACCCAAGTAGCAGAACAGAAGTGCCAGGAAACTGATGCTACCAAGAGCACCTACAATCAATAACTTATGATAACTGGTATAAAACTATCCCTGCTCCTTATTTACACTAGCTCCCCAAGTTTCTCCCAGCGATATTAAGCTCCAGATAAGCTTTCTCAGTAGTAAATTGTTTGATAATACACTCTTCATTGGCTGTCTTATCAATGTCTTATTATTACCTTATATTTAATATTTCACCTAATTATCTCCAGAACTCTTTTATCATAGCCCAAAGAAGAGGAACCTGAATCAGAAAGTTAAGAGTAACCTTACTTAGGATCATAATTATAACACAATTATTTCCAAAACCTGAGCTCTTCACTTGTTCACAAAGTAAAAATGGAGGGAAAGATTCCATTCATATTGCAAACCCACAAAAATTAAATCCCCCATCATAATTTCTGAAATCAATGTTTTTTTTTAACTTTTAATGCACACTAGCCTCTCAATCAGAAGTTATTTTTAAAGTCTATCAAGTAGTGTCATTATGAATTTACCTATTGCCTCCATCTTAGGAGGAAAAGTAAAAGGGGCAAATAAAATATATACTTAAAACAAAATAGTAATGGCAATGTAATACCCCCCTCCCCAAAACTAGGAAAGAAAATGAACAAACAAAAAAGTAAACAAGTACACTCCTTCACAGGTAATTTCCTGATTAAAGTGAAGGAAATTGTTTTTCCTATCAGGACTAAAAACCCAAAGAAAAATAGAAGGTATACAATAATAATATAATCTGTTTTGAAGGTAAATATAATAGATTTTATTTATCAACATTTTCAAATTGCAAATGTTAAATATTAAAGTCATAATTTAAAATGTCTATATTTGGGCATATTTTAGTCATTCATTCACTGAACACATTTTCATGCAAGGTCTATGATGTACAAGATAATTTTTATGGCCAGTTTGGTATCAGAGTCAAAGAAAGGCGGGGAAGTAACATTAGGTAAAGATAAACCAACTCTAGAATGAAAGAAAAAGCATAGTCATCTCTTGGAATCCACAGGGGATTAGTTCTAGGACTCTCACAGACATCAAAATCCAAGGACACTCAAGTCTCCTATATAAAATGGCATCGTATTTACATATAACCTATGCACATCCCCATATATTAAATCATCTCTAGATTATTTATGATACCTAACTCATCATAATATTAAAATGTCAATGCTATGTAAACAGTTATTAGACTGTATTACTTAGAAGAAAATGTCATGAAAAACATCTGTACATGTTCAATATAGATGCAATTTTTCCCCTAATATTTTCAACCTGTAGTTGATTGACCCTATGGATACAGAATCCATGAATACAGAGGCCCAACTGTAAACTAGGGAAAGTTGCAGCTACTATGCAGTGTTATTATTAGGGCCATATAGAGAAACTACATAAATCTCCAACTTCAATTTTTGCTATACAGGTATATAAACAAATACATAAACATTCATTCACTCAATCAATACCAAACAATTACTAAACAGAAGAAATTCTAAGCAGTGCATATACAACAATATAAAACTGACACTTCTTGTCAAATTGCTTAAAATTAAGTTGAAGTCAACTTTGTTAGTTACCACTTGGGACCTTATGATTTTAAGTCGGAAAGTCTTTATACACAGTAAAATGATGAAAATTTAACTGTGTTAGTACTCACTTAAAAATTTAGATCAACTTTTTTTTTTTAATTTTAATGCACAGTAGCCTCTCAATCAGAAGTTATTTTTAAAGTCTATCAAGTAGTATCACTATGAATTTATCTACTGCCTCCATCTTAGGAGGGAAAGTAAAAGTGGCAAATAAAATGTATACTTAAAACAAAAATGGTAATGGCAATATAAGTGCTATCCAATACCCCACCCCACCCCCGGCAAAACAAGAAAAGAAAAAGAACAAACAAAAAGCAAATAAGTACACTCCTTCACAGGTAATTTCCTGATTAAAGTGAAGGAAACTGTTTTTTCCTATTAGGACTATAAAGCCAAAGAAAAATAGAAGGTAAAATGAATCTTTTTACTCTAATTTTATGTTAAAGGTTTAATTCCAAACCTTGTGTTAAAAATATTCATCTGTATTTGAAAAATGAGTTCCCAGCAATGTGAAAAATAAGAATAAGAAAAAATAAACTTAACATGATGTTATAAATTAAAAATGAATTTAGCAACCTGAAATTAAACTGATTAACTCCAATTTAAATAAAACAGATACTATTTTTATACTTACATCAAAAGAAATGATTAAAGTCCTGTTATTTGCTGTCAAATTCAATCAACTTCAAAATTAATTAAATACTTAAAAACAATCTTTCTCACAAGATACCTATTATTGTAAGTAAAAACATTCAAAACAAATATATGGTAAGATGTATGAAATAAATAAATGTTGGGACAGATTTTGAGTAGCAAAAACAAAAAACTAAACAATTATCAAATAAGTCAATGAATTAGAAAATTCAAAGAGTTTTATGAATTTAGTATTAGTTAAATAAAAAATCTATTAGATGAGTTTGACTTTAGAACAACAAAGTCTTTGACTTACAGAAATATAGATATGAGCTTTAATAATCAACTCATCATAATATTAAAAGGTCAATAACTTAAGAGGCTATAAGTTGTTATGAAATTTCTTATTGACTCTATTTCAGAGTTCTCAAAACTTCTCCAGTCGATTACGGGAAAAAATAAAGTATGAAAAGTAAATTTTCCAGATCAAGAACCAATTTTTTAAAGGCTACTTTACTTCACTTTTCCTCAAAAACAAAAGAAATGGCAGAGTAGACAAGAAAAGTAGAATATATTGGGTGCGGTGGTGCAGGCCTATAATTCCAGCGGCTTGGGAGGCTAAGGCAGGAGGATCGGGAGTTCAAAGTGGCCTAAGCAAAAGCCAGGCGGTAAGCAACCCGGTGAGACCCTGTCTCTAAATAAAATACAAAAAAGGGCTGGGGGTGTGGCTCAGTGGTTGTGTGCCCCTGAATTCAATCCCTGGTACCAAAGCATAAATAAAGGTAGAATACGTATTGTTTGATATTTTCTTTAAAACATTTCAATAATCGGATTTCCTCATTTATGTATATTTTATATAAATGTCTGAACTCAGTGTTCTCACTAAATTTAAGGAGTAAAAGTAAGTCTTTTTTAAAACAAAATGTTGACGAACCAATCACTATGCTTGGAGTATAAATAATAACAAAAAGTAAAAAATTTGATTTCTACCCTTAATAGGGGTTGTGTTATTAAGACTAATAGATACATTTATAAACCATATAAAAAACATGATTTGATGATAAACTATATGGCAGTGCTGTAAGAAAATGAAAGAGGAATACTAACAGAAATAGCATCACAATTTGAAATAGTTTGGGAAGATATAATTTTCTTAATTCTATTTCTAGTTAAAGGAGGTAAATTTGCTTTTGGCTCTTCTAAACAACAAAAAGGTAAATATTTATATTAACCTACTAAATTTTATTAAACTAAATTATTTTAAAAGTATTTTAAGTATAAAATTAGCAAATTTTTAGTCTTCTTTCAACTCATGAGCCTAAAAATTCTTGTAGCTGTAAGAATCAATGATATAATGCTGAGAGAGCAGCATGGTATAAAGAAACACACATGGATTTAAAGTCACCCATAAATGGACAAAATTCTGGCTCTACCAACTTATTTGGATTTTGGACCTTGAGCAAATTACTTAACCATGCCGAATTTATTTCTTAAGTGAAATCAGGATAACAACAATTACTTCCCAGGGTTGTTGAAAGAACTGAGATATCATAGATAACTAACACAATGTCAGCCAAAAGAATAACCTGTGCTCAATAACATTACTGGCTCCCATATTCAAGCAAATTTCCATCACAATGATATCAGAACACCAAAAGACTAAAATGCTCACTTTGCTTTACGTACTTTTCTCATTATAAAAACTTGCTTTATACTTATTAGTAAAAAAGTGCCTTCTAATTCTATGAATTACATTCACTTTTGAGAATGTAAAAAAGTGATGGACTTTCTACATCCAAAAGCCACATATACACACAGTAATTCACGTCAATTTGGTGGCATCAACAGATTCCCTGAATGCTAGATTAAAAGCTATGTTCTGCTGGGCGTAGTGGCACTTGCCTGTAATCTCAGCAACTTGGGAGGCTGAGGCAGAAGGATCATGTTGGAGGTCAGTGTCAGCCATTTAGTGAGGCCCTAAACAACTTAGTGAGATCCTGTGTCAAAATAAAAAGTTAAAAAAGAGCTGGGAATGTTGAGTGATTAAGCACCCCTGGGTTCAATCCCAAGTACCAAATAATAACAACTATGTTCTATCTGGCTATTTAAATTTAAATTGTCAAATAATATTCAAAATTCAATCCTTCAGTATCACTGGTCAAATTTCAAGAACTCAATACCAACACAAGGCAAGTGCCTATTGGATACCATAGACAAAGAAATTTAAATTTCTATTACAGCTGTTCTGAAATGTTATCATGGTATTACAATTAAAGGTATTTTGGGGCTGCATTTAAAAGAAAATCTAGATAGTTTTGTTTCATGTAAAAACTCAGGAGGAAAGATACTGTGAATATTTTTGTCTACAACTTAATCTCTATTGTCAAGCATATAGTAAATATTCAATAGGTATCTTACAGTTGACATTATAATTTGGTTTTCATTTTCTTAGTCTAGCAAATACTGACTTAGTTGGTAAAGAACAAAGCTGAAAGCTATGAATACAATGAAAATATAGTTTAAAAAATAGCAGGTCAATTTCAAGTACTCTCAACTGATAACAGTCAATGAAGGTTCTCTATGTACAGACTTGACTTTTGTTTGTTTTAGCTATTTATATTGGCTAGATCACTTAAGCAAAGTTTACGCCTTATTATATTTGAGAATAAAAAGAATGCTTGCTTATAACTAATTATATTATTACTAACTATATTATATTAACTAATTATATTATTTTTTCTAGATAGAATAGTTGAGTAATTTATTTTTAAATTGTATGTGCAGTCAGACCTCCATATGTATAGGTTCTACTTTTGCCAATTCGACCAATCACAAATTGGAAATATAGAAAAAAAACTGCATCTGTACTGAGTATATACACTTTTTCCCTTGTCATTGTGGCTTAAACAAAGCATATGACAACTATTTATATGGCATTTACATTGTAGATTATATGTAATCTACAAATGATTTAAAGTATACAGCAGGCTGTATATAGGTACATATACTGTACCATTTTTAAATAAGGAACTTGAGCATTCCTGGAGTGTGGTATCTGCAGAAGGTTCTGAAACCAATCCTCCACAGATCTGACTCACACACAATAGCTTAACAAATGGAGCATTTTAAAAATTCACCAAAGTTTTTTAAATTAAAGATTATGGCATGAGGATTTTAGAAAGCCTATTTCCTTTTAACATATCTTGAAACCAAGACAACTGCTGCCATACACAGAACAGAAAAAAAGGTCTAATAATAATTTTGCACTTACACTGCCACATTTTTTCTAATGGTAAATTCATCCAAATCGTCATCAGAGCTGCTATCAGTTGCATCAGAATCCAGACCCTCTTCAACATGAGACAACAGCCCTGTAGCAGACAGTGCAAATCTTTGGATTTCTGCAGCTGTACACCGAGCAAAGCCATTTTTTGTATCATCCCACAATTTATTCTCTGCAGTCAACATGTTGACTTCTGGCTTAATTTCAGTGCATTTGGGTAAACTGTTATCCAAAACTGTGGTAGATTCATGAGAGAGATTCATTTTGGGCAGTTGATGTTTCATAGAAAATTTCATTTGCTCACCATAGTGCTTAACAACATGCTTTGCCAGGAGCATCTGCAAATGTTTCTGAGTTCTTTTAGCCTGGCTAAGTAAAATTTTCTGTTTGCTTACACAGTGGAGTAAACGAGCATTCACTTCCTCCTCTTTCTCAGCAGCTGAGGAATTAATAGGCACATTTGAGTAGCCAGGTCCAATTTTCTTTTGAACGCAGTGCAATAAACCTTTTTTAATTTCAGCATCAGTAACTTTATCCAGAAGTGCATTCTTTTGGTACCATTTACACTTTTGCAGTTGTACTTTATCTATAGTAGTGTCTTTGGTTAGATTTGAATCCAAAATAATTTGTATATCTTTCATGCCCTGGCTTGTGGTATCTGATAGAGGTTCCTTTTTGATGAATTCTTCAGAATGAGAATGGCAGATTTTACTGAGCTGAATGTTGCTGCCATTACACAGTATGTTTTTCAGCTTATTGCAGTTGGGCTCCCCTGATTTCTTTTGTTTGTAATTCTCATTGTATTTATTTAATGTAGAATTAGAACTCATTAAAAGAACTGTCTGATAATGTTTTGAAGGCTGGGGGGAGCCAAAATGTTTTAAATTCACAAAATTAGTGTTAAGAGTAGGTTCAGGAGTTGGATATCCCAGCATCTGAGAGAAAGTGTCTCCTTTTAGCTTTTCATCTACAGTTCTTGGACCTTCCATGCATAGCATCTTGTCAGACTCCATGTTACTTGGCAAAGATGAAAAGCAGATACCCTTTGCTGTTGCTTCCCTCAGAGCTGGGGTCATGGCGATCCCTGCAGATAATTACTGGAAACCTAAAATAATGTAAACATAAATGATCAAATATCTAGAAAAAAAGTTTTATACTTATACTTTTTCAAGGGCAACATTTTCTTGATGTTTCTGATTAAAATGTGAATAGAATCAATGTCCTTTATTTCCCAACTTCCAACATTATTACAAGGATTAGCTATTATTCACTGTGACTGGGGGCCTAATATCTAAAATTCCAATTAAAGTTGTACAATATCGGGTTAGGGGTATAGTTTGGTGGTAGAGCACTTGTCTAGCATATGTAAGGCCATGTATCATCCCACAGCACTGTACTACAAAAAAAAAAAAAAATTGCACTATCACAACAAGTGTTCAACAAGCACTTGTGGATATGATTACATTTCAGAATTCAATTTTTTGACAAGGTTTAGTAAGAGTCAAAGAAAAAAAATCCCAATTCAATCTCATCATACTTAAAAATGTGATTCAGTCCTATAATTTTGACAAAAAGCATCAATGTTACGTTTTTACGAAGTAAAATAAATTGCTCTAAACCTCCATTTCTTAATTTAATCTTCACAATCTGAACAGTAATAATGACAATTAAAATGTACTAAATAATTTGTACTAAATAATTTGTTCATAAGACCTAAGTGAACCAAACTTCAAATAAAAACATATAAATTCATAGCTATTAAAAATAATGTAAAAATGTGGAAATAAAAAAAATGTGATAGTCAGAACTCATATAATCTACACAAATCTATAAATTATTCCTGAAAACGTATCTAATATTTTTACCCAATTCACAAATAATACTCATCAGTTATCATTGTAGAAGGCATTATTCTTGCCTGGAAAATACTGGTTATTATGCCAGATGATCACTAATGATTAATCCTCTCATTAAATAACTTTTACTGGATTTTATCAAAAGGAAGAGTTGAGACCATATTTTCTGATTCAAAGAAAAAGGTGACATAGTACCATTAAAAATTATGAAGGCTGTTAGGGAAAATTTTTTACATTATTAGCAATCATAGTTTTTAAAGATAGCTAATGCTTTGGAACTATGATACTCCAAAATTTTTGTTTCAACACAAAAGATAATCTATTACTACACTCTCTTATTGTGTGTCTCCAGATACTAGCTTTAACTATATTTCATTTTTATTATTTTATAAAAACTATCACAAATGACCAAGAAAAAAAATTTCTGTTAATTAAAAAAAAAACACATCACAAACAAGGTCAAGCAAGTAATAGACTAAAAGAAGATATCTACAACATATACAACAGACAAAATATTAGTTACCAGGATATATAAAGAACTACAAATGGGGTAAAGGATAGGGCAAGAAAGCACTTCACGGATGATGACATCCAAACAGTCACTAAACATTTACTCAATTACAAAAGTAATGTGAAAAATGTAGATTGTTAACAAAGCAAGAGCTCCTGTTATCTATCCACCTAATAAAAATATTTCAAATGTGAAAATACCACTTAGGAAAAACTAAAAATAAGATATAGAAAAAAGATACACAGATTGTTAAGAAATACAGATGACAGCAAAAAGAGAGGGAAAAGGAATGCAAGATTAAGTGTGGCAAATGGAATATTATTCAGCATCAAGAGAATAAAATCATGGCATTTGCAGGTAAATGGATGGAGTTGGAGAATTTTATCCTAAGTGAAGGAAGCCAATCCCAAAAAAACAAATGCTGAATGTTTTCCCTGAAATGAGGATTCTAATCCATAATGGGGATGTGGGGGCATGGAAGGAATGGAGGAACTTTAGATAGGGCAAAGGGGAAGAAGAGAAAGGGAATGAGCATGGGAGTAAGAAAGATGGTGGAATGACATCATTACCTTAAGTACACATATGAAGACACAAATGGTGTGACTCCACTTTGTGTACAACTAGAGACATGAAAAATTGTGCTCTATATGTGTACTATGAATTGAAATGCATTCTGTTGTCATGTATAACAAGTTAGAAAAACAAATTTTAAAAAAGATTAAGTGTGGCTAAGGCCCATTTATGGTAGAGAACTAGAATAAAATTATATATGTGGTGTGTGTATGTATGTATATATATGCTTATACACACACACACACACACACACACACATATATGGCTTAATTGATATGATAAGCAACTTCCAAAATGACCCTAATCCCCACCTTCTGGCATTCATGCCTTTGTGTAATCCCCTCTAGTATGGACTGAATTTAGTGACTCACTTCTAATGAGTGAATACAATAGTAATGATGGGATGTGACTTCAAGCGATTAGGTTACAAAGAAACTGTGGCTTCCATCTTGTTACCTTTTCTCACTCAAGGAAGCTAGCTGCCATTCTCTGAGCTGTAAAGATACACATGACAAAGAAATTATATCTCTCTGGCCAACAGCCACGTAAGCATCTGAGAAGTAGATCCTTCCCCAGTCAAGCCCTGAGATGACTGCTGCTCCTGCCAACACCTTGATTGCAACCTGGTCAGAAAGACTGAACCAGAGGCACCCAGCTAAGTCTAGATTCCCAAATCCCAAAAACCATAAATGTTTTAAGCCACTAAATTTTGATATTGTTACATAGGAACAGATAACCAATTCACTTGATTATCAATGTAAAATTTTAGGTTCTAGATTCTGAAAGGCCCCTACATATCACAGCCCCAATTCTAGGATTTCTATGAAGTCCTTCTATACCCTATTCCTACGTGTATCCTTATTTAAAAAAAAAAAAAAAAATCCTAGTCTGCAATAAGTCTCTATAATTAGCAATCAAAGAAGCCCATGAAAATGGGTATGTCTCCTTCATGTACTGAGCATAAAATGTAAGTGGATTTATTCCAATTGTTTAGATACATAATCATTGTATATAACAATGTTTCCCAATTGAATATTTGAAACTATCCCTTCTGGTTACCTTCATATTATATATACTTTTCAGTAACACTTACAAGCTCTTGGAAGGCTTAGATCTTTTACTATTTTAAGAACTACTGTATCCCCAATATAAACAAATATCTGACGTATATCAGGTACTCGATAAATGTCTGGTGAATAAATGAGTAGTTGCCATTATACTTAGAATAAAATCCAAAGTTATGCTTACCATGGCCTACAAAGTTTTAAGATTATTAGGTTTCTGACTACATCATCTTCTACAATTCTCTCCATGGATTACTATATAAAACTCCAGAAACACTGGCCTTTGTGCTAATCTTGAAATACAACCCTCTGACTCAGTGACTATACCTGCTATCCCCTCAGACTGAAATAATTATTATTTTTCTACAAATAAGATGGCTACCTCCCTCACTTCATTCATGTTTCTGCTCTAAGGTCACCTCATTAAAGTCTTTCCCTGATTAATATATTTAAAATAACTTGAACCCCTCACTTCATGACTCTCCATTCTCTTCTAGTACATTCTCTTCTAGCAGCATCACTACCTTACATTGTATTATATTGCACAAAGGAATATAATTTAAGGACAGTTTTGTTCAGCATTCTAGAATAATGCCTGGTACACAGTAATTCATGAATTTGTTGACTGAATTATTAAAATGTTTCAGAATTTACTAATTCTAATTACTATTTTTAAATAAATGTATAAACAGCAATATATAAAAGGATATTTCAAAACTAAGAGCTTTTTAAATCATTGAAATTCACCTTATTAAAAAAATTTTAGAAATACATGATCTCGACAGATGCAAAAAAAAGCATTAGACAGAGAAGAGGCTACAACGCGGAGCGGAGGAGGCAGAAGGCAGATATGGAGAAGGGGCTGGGTGGAAACTATGGCCGGGATCACCATCATGGAGGTGGTGAAGCGCAAGATCCAGGTTCTGCAGCAGCAATCAGATGATGCCGAAAGAGAGGGCTGAGTGCCTCCAATGGGAAGTTGAGGGACAAAGGCGGGCCCAGGAACAAACAGGCTAAGGCTGAGGTACGCTCCTTGAACTGCAGGATCCAACTGGTTCAAGAGGAGCTGGACCGCGCTCAAGAATGCCTAGCTACTGCCCTGCAAAGGCTAGAGGAAGCAGAAAAAGCTACTGATGTGAGCGAGAGAGGTATGAAGGTTATTGAAAACCAGGCCCTAAAAGATGAAGAGAACAAGGAACTCCAAGAAATCAACTCAAAGAAGCTAAGCAAATTGCAGAAGAAGCAGATAGGAAATATGAAGAGGTGGCTCCCAAGTTAGTGATCACTGAAGGAGACTTGGAATGCACAGAGGAACTAGCTAAGCTAGCACAGTCCCGTTGTTGAGAGATGGATGAGCAGATCAGACTGATAGAACAGAACCTGAAGTGTCTGAATGCTGCTGAAGAAAACTACTCTTAATAAAAGACAAATACGAGGAAGAAATGAAGATTCTCACTGATAATTCAAGGAGGCAGAGACCCATGCTGAATTTGCAGAGATCGGTAGCCTAACTGGAAAAGACAATTGATGATTTGGAAGATTAGCTGAAATGCACTAAAGAGGAGCACCTCTGTACACAACACATGCTGGACCAGACTCTGTTCAACCTGAATGAGATGTTGAGCTCCCCAGTCCGGCCCTGCTGCTGCTCCTCCCTCTGACCCTGACTCTGCCTGAGGCCAGCCAGCCTGAAGCTGCCCTTTAAACTGAAGGCTGATCTTTTAACTGGAAGGCTGCTTTCTCCTTTCAACACCCCCTTTACCCCCAACCCCTTGTATTTTTCACCAAAGTGTCTCTGCTTTTTCCCAGAGATTCCAGCTGGGCTAGAGGCTAAGCACTTTTGGGAACAGCATTTAAGGGAATGTGAGCACAAGGCAAAAGTGTCCAAAAGTTTGTTGTGATGTACACATTTTGTGATTACCTGTTACAGTAGCCACTTGTGAAACATTCCAAATAATTTCATAGCTCTGAAGCAGCAATCTAATTCCCTTCTCACTTTTGGAAGGTAACTTTCCAGCCTAATCCCTATTGCTCTCTCCATAGAGGAGGAAAAGAGGAATGGGCCTGCCTTACTGAAAGCCAAACAGAGCCAAACAGTTTACTATGGGAAACCTCGCTGCTCTGTGCAAAGTACCAGCCAAACCAGAAAGGTGATTCCAAGGAGTTAGCCAAAAAACAAAAGCCTTGCTATTCAGGTTTTTTTTTTTTATTTTTTTAGCTTTAAGGTATCTTTAGACAACTTTATTCTTTTTGTTTTTTTCATCAGAAATGACCAAATTAACATGGTGAGACCTCTGAGACTTTTTGTTTTCTGTGGTGTGGAGATTGAACCCAGGGCCTCCTGCATGTTCAGCTAATGCTCTACCACTGAACCATATTCTTAGCTCCAAGACCAAATTTTTTTCTCTATCTCTATCAGCTTCCCAAGTGTTCACAGAATGGATCATGGGCTCCTTAATTTTGTGGTGACCACTTAATTGCTCTCCTGCCTCCTTGAAAAAAAAAAAAAAAAAAGAAAATTATGTTTTTGCCACTGATTTAGCCACATAAAACTCATCTCATCGCCCTTTTCTGGGTCTGAAGCTGCTTTATCTAAAAGTGCCATCTCATTGTGCTTTGTATCAGTCAGTGCTGGAGAATCTCGAATAGCTTATGTTCAAAACTTTTTAAATTTTATATTATTTTGAAACTTTGCATCTTTGGGGTTGGGGCACATGGCCACCCCATCTGGCTATGAGAGTCTATAGTCTGGGCTGGCAGTGTGCTGATCTTTCAGTTTCTTTCCCAACCCAATCCCCACTTCTAGGTGAAGTTTCTGTAAGGTCTGTTAGGTGTACATTCTGCAGCGTATTGGCTTAAAATGTACTCACCTTTGTTGTGGTCTCTTTGGGGCCAGTAGGGAGAAAGAGAAACAACAGTGGAACTGTTTTGATACTGAATATTGACAAGTGTCTTTTGAAATAAAGAACCAGTCTATCCAAAATAAGAAATAAATAAAATATAGATAAAAAGCATTAGACTTCAATATCCATTCCTTGGTGGGGGCGGGGGGAACTCAATCAATCAGGAAGAGAGGAATTCCTTAACCCGGTAAAAAGCACCTACACTGAGTTGAAGATATAGTTAGTGGTAGAGTGCTTGGAGTGCTTGGCTAGCATGCACAGGACTTGGGTAAAAAACCCAGCACCACGAAAAAAAAAAAGAAAAAGAAGAAGAGGAAGAAGAAGTAGTATGTGCTTCAGATCATAATTTAATAGTAAAAAGAATGGATTATTTTTCCCTAAGATGAGGAATGAAGCAAAGTGTATGTTTTCAAAATTCATATTCAATGTTATACTAGAGGTCCTAATAAGTGCAATAGGGCAACAAAAGAAATAAAAGGCATACAGATAAGGAAATAAATAAAACTGTCTCCTCTCATAGATAACATCATAAGGAAAATAAAAAATAAAAAAACAAAAACAAGCCTAGAACTAATGAGCTTAATAAGAAACAGAAGATCAACATACAAAATCATTTATATTTCTATATACTAAAAATGAGAAACTAGAAATACAAACTTTAAAAACATTAATAATTCCATAATCTTCCCAAACAATAATAATCCTAATACCTCAAACAAGGAATGGGAGTGTAGTTCAGTGGTAGAGTTTAGTATGCATGAGTCCCTAGGTTTAATCCCCAGCATCAACAAAACAAACAAACAAACAAACAAATTTCAGACATAAATCTAACAAAATGTGTGAATTATCTATATACTGAAAAATTCAAAACACCAATGAAAAATATTGAGGTGCCCTAAAGACATGAAACAACACATTGTATTCATGGATTAGTCTGTTCAATACTGTTATGGTATTAATTCTCTACAAACTAATCTGTGAGATTAAAAACTCTCAATTAAATTTTGGCAAAATTTCCTGCTATCTCAATGTTACTTCAAAGATTAATATAAAAAGTCAAAGGAAACAGAATAACCAAAACAATTCTGAACAAGAACAAAACTGAAGGATTCACACTATCTAACAACTTATACTAAAGGACAGTGTTGCACTGTCCAAAGGCCACATATGTATGGTCAAGTGATTTTTTTAAATTTTGTAATGCAGTATAGAAAGATTTGTCTCTCTTTTTAACAAATAGTTCTGAAACATAGACATCCATACACAAAATAGAATAAAATAGACTAAAATAAACCTTAACACATACTTTTTACTTTGTATGAAAATCATCAGCTCCATCAGAATGAATCATGAGCCTATATGTAAAACCCAAAACTATAAAACTTCCAGGGGGAAAAAAAAAGAAAGTGTTTGTAATTTTAAGTTAGGCAAAGATTTTTTTGGATATGACACAAAAAACATTATTTATAAAAGAAAAAATTCAATAATTTGAACTTCCTCAAAATTAAATGGTAAATAAACTTTTGAATTATTTCAACAGAAGTTTAGAAGTCTTTGGCATATATTTCCAGAAGATATACATTCAGGAGTTAGTGGAAATTAAATGCGTATTCTACTGAAAATCACTGAGTGCATGATTCAGATAAACTGAATAATGGTTTTGACTACTACAGTTTAAATTGCACTTATTCTTAACTGAGTATTATTTCATTTAGACACATAAAGGACAACTAATAAGAGGCAGAATATACAAGGAATACTAATTTGAAAAGCATAAAATAGTGAGTAATTCTGTAAATTCACCTCAAGATGATATCCATTAGTTCCATAAGCTGTATTCCATATGATTACAATTATTCCACAGCACTGAAATGTGCCTTCAGTATTTCAGAAGCCAAATTTTTAAAAGGCAATGAAAATAACTAGCTACAAATAAAGCCATCTGGTTTTAATCTGAGGTATTAGAACTATCCATACCACAACATATTATTTATAAAGAAGTACTTATAAATGACAGCTGAAAAACTATTTCATCTTTTTAAAAATAAAAATGCACAAACCATGTAGATGAGCCAGTTAATTTTTAAGAGAAGTGAAAAAAGCAACATTAAGTCATAATATTTAAATAATTTTATCTATTGTTGGCAGAAGGCTAGATTCTAATCTTCATTTAACATATATTCAATCTAAAACCATGCATCAGTTAATACATATTTCTGAGCAACATGTGACTACCCTAAATACTAGAACAAGAGCAGTGAATGTGACAAATAAGGTTTCTACCCTCACAGAGCTTAACATTCAAGCAAATGGTAGCTACAGAATGAGTAAACAAGGAAATATCAAGTAAACAGGGTTTCATAAGTGCTTTATGAAAATTAAAGTATTGCACATGATTACTTTGGGGTAGGGGTAAGTTTAGATTTGTAGAAGGCAGGCCTCTCTCTGGTTAACATCTTCTCTAAAATGACAGTAACAATAAAAAGATTTGTGATATGTCCCTCCCAATGAAAAAAATAATAGAAAGCTTTAAGACAGGAATAAACTTGGTGTGTTTGTGGAACATAAGGAACCAGAGAGAGTAATAGAAAATAACAGCAGAGATGAAAAAGACTATATCTGCTTAGAAACATTTTATATAAGTCAAAGAAAAGCTACTAGAAATTTATATGAGGGAATTTGGTATGACACGACTTTTTAAAAATTACTCTGGATATTCTGTAAAGAAAAAAAAAATTGTAATGGAACAAGACTGGAAGCAGAGAGACCAGTTAGGCAGGTATTGAAGTAATACAAATGAGAGAGAGATGGTACTAGTGGCTTAGACTAGTTGAAATAAAGAAAAAAATGAATGAATTTGGAATACATTTTAAGGTAGAATCAACAAAACTTTCCATGGTCAAAAGACAAATTCCAAAAGAGCTTTCTGATAAGTTTTGTGATCTTTATTAATATTCAGTTTCTAATTATGCTCATAATTGTATGTTGGGGGTTATTTAGATCTTAGCTAAATTTAAGCATGTGTAGCTAATAAAATGCTACACTCTGGTTTGTATAATCTTTTGGGGGAGGGTGGACGCACTTGGGTTGAACCCAAGTAAAGTCTACCACTGAGCTACATCCATAGCCCTTGTTATTATTTTGAGATAGGGTCACATTAAGTTGCCCATGCTAGCCTGGAATTTGAAATCCTGCAGCCTCAGCTCCCTCTGTGTGTGCCATGATGTCTGGAACCACCATCATCTTTGATGATTATTTATTTCATGTACTCCCAGGAAATTCAGGTTACCATTTCTAGAGGAGTTAGTCAAATGACAAGAGAACTTGAATGAACCTAAAACAGAAAAAAAACTGGAAAAAGTAAACTTTTATTGTTCATAAACATACATAAAAATTTTGACCAAAACTAAATTATCAAATTAACAGATTTAAGCTAAACTGCAAGAAACTATATCAGTAATCTTTCAAAGCAAGTTTACTAGAAAGCCTTGATTAACTGTCAACAGGCAACAGTATTTGATAATCCCAAAACCAATTATATTTCTAGATATGAATTTCACTATTATGATTTTACAACAAGATTTTCAACTTACATTTCACTTTAAGTTAGAAAAAAAAAAAATCCTTAGCACCTTGGAGTTCCAGAAATTTTGTGGGTAGAAAAAAAAAATCTGCCATAAAACCATTACAGATAATCCACCAAGTAATAAATAATCCTTTGGGAGACAACCCTAATTTCAGTATGTTCTCAACCCAGACCAAAATTTCTTAAAAGTCTCATTAAAAAGCACCAACTGGAGAGAATTTTAGTAAGAGAAATCAAAGTTTATAATTTTAAATAATAAAAATATTTTATATTACAAAGAATCTTTCTTTTTGATTAAATTTTGTTAGCATAATCAAATAAATCCAGTAAGAACAATGAGCTGCATTATACTGTTAAATATATGCCATGAATTCTAATTAGCAGTCTATAATTTCATTTAAACAGCATTCATTGTGAATCAAAGAAGCAAATAATTGTTCTGAAATTGTACTACTAAAAATAAAAGGCCTTGCTCTTGTCTCTAGAATGTTTCCAGAAGTGGCTTAATCTATATTTTTAGGATTCAAAAATCACTCATATTTTATGAGTTTAGCATTAATTAAACACAATTTAATCCAATGGACATCATGAATAGTAAAAAACTATCATATCTCAAAACCAGTATGTACATAGTGAGATAATTAACAAAAAACAATTATTGAGTTGGTTCAGATACTTTAGTAATCAAGCCTTGACTAGTTACCATATAGGTCACATATTCCGAATAATTTTTGAAATATTTGTAAAAGAAAAATTTAAAATGTGCTAATCTAGTCCTTCTACCTTCAGAATTAAAACTGATAATATAGGTGGAAATCACTTTTCTGGGAAGAATGAATATTAAAGACCAAATCTGATTTGCCACCCCTAAAATACTCCTCCAGATTTTTATTGTGATTTATACTCTAGGATGCACATACAGTCCATGGAAAATTTTCTATCCAAATCTACCCCAGAACATTAAATTTACCCTTCTCGTTGTAATCTTGATAAACGCAGTACATTTTCATGTAGAAAAGCAAAACTAGAATTTTTAAAAAATCACATGGAAAACACATTCACCTGCAATCTAAAAAACATCAAAGACCACCAACAGCATTTTGAAGTAGAGTCCTATCTTAAATTACTTTCACACTTAAGACTTAAATGTGATAAATAGCTTACCCATAATAACAGAAAAAAAAAGATGAGGGAAAATACAAATCTTTTTAGCAAAATATGAATGTACTTTTTAAATTAAAATTCAAGGGAACTCAAATTTTCTAACATTATATAAAAATGAAAAATACAATTAAACAACAAAAGGAGAATGAGTTCACAATGGTACAGTTCTATTCCTCAAAAACATATATGGTGTTTTCTCAAAATCTCTTTGTGCCTTATAAGGAGAATTCTCAATTTATAGCCAAAAGCACTGCAGTAATTGGCATGACCAGGGTACAGTGTACTTTGTATTCAATTATGTTTATAAGCAAGAACTTCTTCCACTTTGAAAACTATGCCTAAAAAGGAATTCTCTTTGAAGACTAAAGGAATTTAATTAAAGATAAAGCCACTTGGGTGGCCACATAGCATATCAAACAGATCATACTTCAAGCAGAATTATTACCATTCAGTTACAAGTGCATGACTCATAGGAATATAAATGAAGTGTACTTTTCTGTATACATCAATTTGGCTGCAGGAATTTACATCTAAAAGTACACTATCACATTTGCTCAGTTAATACATCTGGGCTTCAATTTAACTTCAGGTGGCAAACACTGATTAATAACCTACTACCAAGTTCATTACTTTAATTACTAAAAATAACATACTTGAGAATTCTTGGTCTTATAGGGCTGGAAAAAGCTTCAATATTACAAATAAAAAAGTTCATAAACAACTTGAATTTTATCAAAGCTTAAATATTATAAATGAATGAATTTCCACAACCATACAGAAATGTTTCTATGAACCTAAAAGTAACATCAAATATTAAAAAAATCTCCATTATAAATTATCTTCAATTTTCATTACAGGTTGTCTATGGGCAAGAATATTACCATTTTTCCTACACAATTAAAGTATAAGGAGCATACTTCATTGAAACATCCACTCAAGACGCCATTTTAAAGAACAGTAGAAATCTTTTGGAAATGATATACCTTCCTTACCTTTCTAAATTTAACAAAGTAATATAGGATTGTATTTATATCACAGGATCATTATTATGTACAATGTTCCATTATAACACTGCAAAGCAATAATAACTTTAGGGATAGAGATAAAAATGATGTGCTTTAAAGTCAATAACTGCTTGCTAATTCCCCACTAGCTGTCACTTGTATTGTAAGCAGCTCCATTCCTTGCTGTTTATAACTTGATGAACCCAATCAATAAACAATCCTAAATACAAGTCCAAACCTGAAGACAGCAGCTTCTTGCCTCCTTTGACTAACATCTGATACAATACAAATTTAAAGAACATGAACAAGAAATAACTGAATACATGAAAGATCATGAAAACAGAACTACACATTACATATAAGATTTTTGTGGTAGATCAATAGCAGTAAAGGATGCAACATATAAAAACAGGTGGACTGTCAATAATCTGAATAATAAAACAGGGAACGTTAGACACTAGGCATCCTTTTTACCAAACCAAAGGCTACAATAAACTAGAATGCTCAGAGTGAAATCTTTAGTTCCATAAAAGACAGACAAATGAGTAAATGAAAAGAAATAATCCCAATTATGTTAAATGGCAGCAAAACTAGATAAAGCACTTGAATACAGCAATTGGACAATGAGAAGCTACTAGACCTTTTAATAGGTAACTGTGATTATCTATTAAATCACACTGAGATCAGTGAGGCCCCACCTGAAGGAACTCAAATGAATCAGTCAAGTATTATATTACTAACAATGTACTCTTAAATTGAGTAAGTCAAAAAAGCAAACAACTTCTTGACCTTTCATAAATTAAAGGTAAATATTAATAGCCAATTTGGCATATACTGTGCATCCACAGTGATTTGCAGCATGTCCGATATGAAATACCTTTTTTTCTCAAACACCTTATAAGTTATGAAATAAAATAGATATCCCACACTGACATAAGTGAAAAGAGAAAAGATTTAAATGAAAATTAAAGAAAGGTTTTTCCTTTTAAAACTAATACTAGGTGATAAACAAAGATGTAATAAGAGGCATGCTCATACCACTGTAAGTGTACATCTATACAACATTCTGGAAAGCAATTTGGTGATGTTACAAGAGTCTTAAAAATAAGAACAACAACAACAACAAAAAAAAGACTGACTCAGTAATTCTCTTCTACAAAACTAGGGGGGAAATTTCCAAAGATATTATGTCTATTCTTTGTAATTTATACTAGCAAAACATCCCAAACATCTGCCAAGAGAAAGAACTTAAAATATGATAGTTATGAGGTGTTAAGCAGATATTAAAATATTTTTTCCAAGAATATTAAATGACTTGGGAATGTTTGAGTTAAAATTAAGAAAATACTGTATGATCCCTGTTTCAGGAAAAACACACATATATGCTTTAAAAGTGTTAGAGAAAAATGCAAACTTTTATTTATTTGCACTCTCTAGTTTTCAACTTATTTTACAATAAAATTCAACAAAATATCTGTTGTTAAAAAGGCACATATTACCAAACAAAATTAAAATATGTAAGTCGTTATGACAGAATTTGCCTGGATTAAGAAGAATTTCACATTTAAAAAACAAAAAAACTCCAGAAAGGCAGGATTAGTAAAGACAGTCTATGCAGATTAAACCATGAGGAAATAGTGGCAGACCCTGACACTGATCTGAGTAAGTGGAAAATGAGGGAGAATCAAGGATAAGAGTTAAAACAGATTTTTTTTTTAAATGAAGTTTAACCTATTTCATAATTTTTGTTTCTATTTCTCCAAATGCTGACTTTTAAAAAGCTGGCCGGCTGTTTAAAAAAACAATTTTTGTTATAAAGCCATTATTACTTGGCAATTTCAGTATTTGTAGTATCGGTAAAGATTACAAACCCACACAGGCATTTGATCTTCACAACAATCTCTTGGGAGAGCAATCATATTATGAAAGGATTTACAAGAGGAAACAGATTTGAGATGAGAAAGGTTGTAACTTGCCCAAGGAAATGGCTAGTGTAAGAAGTGGAAAGGGTAGAAACTACTCACTGCTACGCCTCTTTCTCAAACAATCTGCGTTCCATAACACCGGGTTTTTCTCCAATTTTTTTATTATTACCAACGCTGTTTTTTCCTAGTCAAAACACGCCCAGTATGCAGTATTCAAAAACATACTTCACTTAGGTTTTGTTAATAACTAATCTGTCCTACCCAGTATTTTAAAAAGATTTTGCTTTCTACTAACCCAAATTCAGCACGAAGTTTTAAGCAAAGGTTAAAGAAAGACGAAGAGCGTATCTCGAAAGCACATGACTGTTCCTAAGTTTGGAAAATCAAAACAGAATACGCTTCCCACAGTTGCGGGTGGGGGTATCTCCCTGAACTCCTCCTTCGAAGGGCAGAGCAGGCAGGGAAAGAATTAAACACTAATTCTCCCATAGTAACATCTATCCAATGTCTGCTCTCTTGGCAGTAAAGCCGGCCTCTTCCTTTCCTGTGGTTTCTGAAACGACCAAAACATAAAGCCCTGTACTTCTTGCTACAAACACCACACTCAATTTTTCCAGCAACACCGGTCCTTTCCTCAACACACCCAGTGACGCAAACTAGGAAACACCGTCCCTCAATAACCCGTAGATTCCGCTCCATCCCAAATAATCCTAAAGGTCAAACCAACATATGCCTAAAATAAGGTACGAAATAAACTAAATAACAGTCACATCTAACACAGACAGCTGTGCCTCTCAACTCCCCCGAACCAGCTACTACCACACCCGCAAGGAGAGAGGCGCGGCCTCAGAGGCAAGGGGCGGGCCCAGGAGACCACGTGTTCTTACTTCTGCGCACGCGCCAGTCAAAACAAAAGAGAGGCTTGTCAAGCCCCGCCCCTCCCACACGTGACCCGCCTCTAGGCCCGCCCCCACCCCGCCCTCCACCCCTACCTACCCTCCCTCCCTTCAGCTCCTGCCAAGGCTGTTAGATTTAGCCGTTTAAATTTGGCTGCGGTCCGACCCCTGTCCTAGCGCACGACGTTGTGCCGGGGCCCAGAGCCTAACAGCCCAGAGGATTCGGGGGACGAGAGGCTGCCGATCGGGGTCCCAGCCCGCGAGTCCACCCAGCGGTCTTCTCCGCTCTCCCCTCCCCGCGCTACCGCCGTCCCCAGCCGAGGAGACCCACCCCCCTCAGCCCGCCGCTGAGACGCCGGCCACTCGCCTGCTGGGGCGCCCTGGCTCCCCTCCGCCGCCGCACCTTCGGTTCGGCCGTGGTGGGGGCTGCCGAGGTGATCTCTAGCTGCCCGCCCGCCTCCCCCCCACCCGGGGCGACGCTGACTCGTCTCCAGAGCGCGCCCTGCTCCCGCCCCGGCCGCCGCCGCCGCCGCGGTTTAACAGTCCGCCCGCTGCCCGCAGCTCCAGGCGGCTCGGGGGACGGAACCCTGCAGCGGTGTGGGGGCGGAGCCCGGTGCCGGCCAATGGCAGCGGGGGAGGGGCAGCGCCATGCAAATGAGAGCGGGCGGCGGGGAAACCCCGGCTGCGGGCGGGGCCTGCGGAAGCTGCTCGGAGCGTTCTGGAAGTGGCCGGAGCGCGACGGCCGAACTCTGCTGCAGGGCAGCTGAGGCGCCGCAGATCCCTACAAGCGTGTTCCTCGCGGCTCCTGCTTCCCGGTGCTAGCCAGGAAAAACAACAATAACAAAAATACTGCAGGGAGACTTACGCCTCTGCACTGCTATTTCTGTACCTCCGTGACAGGAAAAACAAAGCACTGGGGAAAGTCAGGCTGCTTCTAGTCCTGCCGCCCGCCCCGGGGCCGCCCAGGCTCCTGGCGCCCGGGTCTCCCACCCACGCCGCACCAGGAGCAAGTTGTAACGGAGCTTTCGCCCAGCTGTCAAATCTGTAGGTCTCCATACATCTGCAGTATTTGCATAATTAGCTGCTTGCTCAAAACCAGTCATAATTTTGTACGACCCCTTAGAGCTCCTGAAATTGATGACCAGTGTGCATTGAATACACATTGGGTCGGTGTCTTTTTTTTAACAAAACAAAAACAGGAGCCGCGAGAGCACGCTTTTCTTTTTTCTTTTTTTTTTCCTTTCTTTTTCTTTTTTTTTTTTTTTTTTGGTCTGTACAAACCTGGAGTTGGAGTTAAGTCCGCCCTGCAGTAGCGCAGTTAGATAAATAAACTGAGTTTTATGTGAAGACAGTTGGCCAGAGACGCCTAAAAACATCCCTAGGAGACTTGCACCTAGACTTGCACAGCGCTCCTCTCACCACTTAACCACACCCAGGCACTTTTTTTCTTGAAACTATAGCTGTTTGGACGATGGATTCCAGGATTTCCTAAGCATCTTACTTTCGCTGGAATGACTTAGGGAATTCGAATTTTAGATCCAGAATGACAATTGCCGCTACTTCGGCTTATTAATTGGACCTTATTAATTGGATCGGAGTAATTAAAGGGGAAGTCAGAGAGTCAAGAAATTAGTTACAACAAAGACATCCCCTAAAACAGTACTAGAATTGCAAGTCAGAATGCATGTTTCTGATCTTTCTAGTACATTGTGATATTAGTGAAAAATTGTTTTGACAAACCGGATTTAACGGAGAGAATACTTTTTTTAACTATTCAAAACAACAATTGTACCTTATTATGGGACAAGGGAAGGTTCAGGAAAATGATTTACCCTCGTTGGATTAAAAGTTGTGAACTATTAGTGTGTTGTGAAAAATAAATCCACGAATATAAGCTGGGTACTTACCATATTTAAAGGGCTGCTATAGTCCCTTAGGGACTGAAATGAAAAAAATTAGCAACGTATTAAGAGAGAGAGAGAGAGAGAGAGAGAGAGAGAGAGAGAGAGAGAGAGAGAGAGAAAGAAAGAAATAGCAGAGAAGTCAAGCATATGTTAAAATAGTTCAAAGGAAGATTTTGGATTTGAGTTGGGTATTTTAAAGGTTTCAGGCAGAAATCAAGGAAGGCATCAATAGCCATGGAGAATTTGTTCTTGAGTAGCTTGAACGAAGGTAATATTTTTCACGTTATTGGGGTAGAAAAGAACACTGCCAACTAGATTCGGGTTTTTTTTTTTTAATTTTTATTAGTTGTAGATGGACACATACCTTTATTCATTTTTATGTGGTACTGAGGATTGAACTCAGTGCCTCACATTTATGAGTTAAGAGCTTTACCACTGAGCTATGACCCTAGCCCCAGATTGGTTTAATCTTGAAAGACAGGAATTCAGATTTATCCTGCGGGAATTGTAGAACCTCAAATTCATTTGATGGTACAATTTTCTTCTGTGAAATAATTATTCATTACCCAAACAAAATATTTATATATTCACCAAATGTTTGTTGAACACACATATTTTGTCATGGGTAATGGAACTGTATCAGTGAAACAAAGTCCCACCCTCCTGGAGACACAGGTAGGACGCTTTACAATAATACAAATAATGATTTGTAAATATACAGTGTGCTTAATATGTAGTTAAATTGTATAAAAATTGCATATATTATCTAATTTGTTCATCAAACACCACAAGAGGGAGGTTGTTTCCAATACTCTGGGTTAATTCTTTTCTATTCTAGTCTATCAAATTCTGCATGTCTTAAATCTATCAAGGTAACAATATGAAAAATTTTCCTACTCCTTTATATTCAATTTATGATACTTTAATAAGAATGGGGAATGATTAACAAAAGAATATATGTAAATATGTTGAAAAACACAAGGAAGAAAAAACCCAATCATTTGTAAATCCTGCTATATTTTATATGAGATGGCTCCACTACTGGGTTTTGTGGGCTTCTTTTTATACAATTTAACTACATATTAAGCATACTGTATATTGACTCCAAATACTGCTGTAAAGCATGATTTTAAGATGTGAACTATAATGCATGTCAGTTTTCCAGACACTAGAATATCAAAACTCCTTGTTATAAAAATTGTCATATTAAATCATTTGTCAAATTCAGTAACTCAGCAAGAGCCTGAAAAAAAGTATATATTTTTTTAAAGTGAGGTTATATTATTATTTAGAAGCTACATTAAAATAATTCTGATTTCCAAGAAAATTTAACAGTGATAAGAAAGATCCATTAAGAACAAGGAGAACAGAAGGGCATCATTCCTGCTGACATAATTAGTACCTGTCTGGAAATATGTGAAAGTGTCCAGCTAAGCAGTATTACAGTGATTTCATGAGATAAACTTCTCAACTTTATTCAGTCACTCGTTTCCTTCAGGAAACATTGGTGCAGCACTTATACAGTTGACACTGTGATAAATGCTAGAGATAGGGGAGAAAGATCAATCACTGGTTTCAAGCAACTCAGCCAAGAAGGGGTTACAAATACAACCTTTCTATCCTTCCTGCTTTTTCTCCATAGCTCTTTATCACCATCTGACATAACAGATTTTGATTTTTACTTGTTTTTTCCATACTCTAGGATTTAAATAAGCTCCACAAGGTTAACCTTTTGCTGTTTCCCCAGAGCGTAAAACAGAATTCTCTACAAATACAGTTTGAAAGAACGAATTCCTTAATTCTCACATTCTGCAGTGTTATATTCATTTTCCAGGTGGAAAAAAAATGAACTTCAGTGAAGATAGTATACCCAGATAGTTTCACTAATAAATGGCCAATCTTGGAATTAAAGACAGATCTGACTGACTCCAAAGCAAGAGTTCTTTCCCCACTACCTCTCAGAGAATAGAAAGCTACTTTTAGGAGCTTGTACTATTTATATTTCTATATTTCTGTGATCAGGATAACTGTATTTCATGGTCATATTCTAGTATATTTCTTTGTTTTTATGATCAGGTTTAGAAAGTGGATTAGGAGAATCAGTAGAGCTAAAAGAGGTAATTCCTTCTCAGGATAGATTTAGCTTTAGCCAGTATTTATAGACAAGCAGAAAAGAGGTAGGGGTAAGTAGCAATAGTTTTAGGATTCTTTTAATCAGGCCTAGGTACAAAGGAGGACAGAACTGTCATATAACTATAAATGAATAAAAACATGACTCTGTGCATAAAGTAGCCACAGCACCTTATTCACAAAAGACATAACAAGAGACAACTCTCAAGATCCATCATCTGTGAAAGTGTAAATTGTGGAATATCCATATATTCCAAAAAGAAACAGACTATTGAGATATAAAACAACAGAGATCAGTCTTAAACAGGATGCGAAATGAAAGAAACCAAACTTAAAAGAATGTAAATATTGTATGATCCCATTTATAAAAGACTCTAGAAAGACAAATCTAAACTGTAATGATAGAAAACAGATCAGCAGTTCTTAAGGTATGGCTGAGGAGAATTGGCTGGGATTGGTTTGAGAGATAATAAAAATATTTTGCACCTTGACAATGGTGGAAGTCAAATAGGTACATGCATTTGTCAATACTTATCAAAACCTATATTTTAGTACATGTTATTATATGTGGATCCTACTTCAATAAAGTTGATTTTTAAAGCGAGGTCTCCTTGATAAATGAAGGTAGATTTGGAAACCTCAAGAAGTTTCTATCCAAAATGTATACAGAAAAATTAAAAGCTAGTTTATTGTTAGAATACTGTTCTGTTAGGCTGTGTGTCGTGTATAAGAAACCCAAAATAACAATGGTTTAAAAAAATAAATTCTCTTGTAATTTAATTCTCACTTTTATGACATTTTATGACGTTTTAACATTTCTGAAGTAAGAATGACCCGTAGTTCATGCAATAATAAAGCACTGTATGAGTTGATAGGCAGTTGTTTTTGTTTATCTTAATAATATGTAAATAGTGTCATATCTTAAGATATCAATGAAATGCACTAAAAATATTCTATTTTTTGGTCATGCTGACATTGAACACAGGGCCTCATGCATGCTAGGCAAGTATTAGTATCACTAAGTCACATCCCCAGCCCCAGTAAAAGAACTCTAGAGGTAAGCATCCCAGAGCTGATACAATGACAGCACAAAGTCATCAGGAACCTGGGCTCCTTTCTATTATTCTCTTCTATCCAAATTCTATTCTCAAAGTAATCTCACAGCCCTACATGGCTACTAGATCTCCATCCATCATTATCCCTTCCCAGGCATCAAGCAGGAAAAAGAGCAGAAGTCAACAAAGCCTTTAAGGGGTCTCTCCTGAAGTCCTCTTAACTATTCTACAAGTTTCTCATGTGGATATATGTCATTTCAAGGGAGACTAGGAAATGCAGGCAAAACCAAATACATTATCACCTCCAATAATATAAGAATCATTAGTTTGGAAGAAAGGAAAAATAGATCTTGGTTAGACAATGCTGTACACCTGTTTCCAAGCAAAATGTCTGAAACCAGAGTCAGCTAGATGTAACAAGGTTTAGGAGGAGAGAGGGTCAAAAACAAAAACAAACAAATAAACACCACCACCACCCCACACACAAAAAAAGCTAAGAAGATATTTTTGGTTCCATAGACCCTTTTTCAGGTTCTGTGGCTATGCCCATATGTGTCAAGAAAGCCAAACATATTGATGTAATAAAAAAGAACAATGGTGCACAAATCTGGAAAACTACATTTGGAACAAAATATGAAAGACTATGATGCAAGGTTAACTAAAGAATGTAAAGCTTATATTTGGTAAGTAATAATGGAATAATTAAAGGTTTTACACAAATGAAATGATGAAAGTATTGTTTTCACAACATTAATCTCATAGGTCTTTAAACACGCATATCCTGAAGTACTGGTCAGAAATCACTAAAATTGAAGTGTATCTAAGATAGTCATTCACTTCATATGAAATATGAACATCATGACAATTTCTTACGCTCATTGAATGTGTTATACATACAGTTAGTGCTCTGTGGGTTCAGCATCCTGGGATTCAAGGAACATACAAATTCCCAAAGGAAAAAGGAGAGAAACTGCATTTGCCCTGAACATGCACACTTTTTCTTGTTATTCTTTAAGCAGTACAGTATACAACTATAAATGTAGTATTTAAAATGTATTATGCATTCTTAGTAATATAGAGATAATTTAAAGTATACAGGAGAATGTACATAGTCTATATGCAAAAACTATGCCACATAATATCTGTAGATTTTGGTATCTGTGTGGGTCCTGAAATTAATCCCCCATGCATACTGAGGGATAACTGTATAATAACAGTTATATTTCCTTGATTATGTACCATGTATGATAGTACATGAAAAGTTATACCAGTAATAATGGGCCAGGTTATGATACAGTAACAGCCCCCAAATCAGTGAATTAATGCACAAAAAATTTTATTTCTACCTCAAACAGTCTGCTGCAGGTTCAGGCAACATTCCAGAACAACGTTCTTCCATATGTTGGATCTATACTCCATCATATGCATATCTTATGTCACCTCCATAGTACCTCTACAATTGCTTCCACGGGATAAGACACAAACCTCACTTCCTTCCACAACCCATTGGCAATGGCCAGTCTCATTACTCTTCCCAATTACAAGGGTACCAGGAAATGATGTACTTACATAGGCAGAAAGGAGACTTATACATAGGTATCAAGACTTTCTATTATAAAATCATGTCAAAAAAACTTTAAATGGTCTTCAACAAATGAGACTACATATGACAATACAGTCCTGATCCCAACAACCAAAATATAGTTTGTAGTTGCTATAGTAGGTATTTGTTATTGCTATTTGGTTTCTATTCGTATAATTTCTCTTTCCTAACATTTTCCTGCTGGTATCTAACCCTCCACTCAGCTCAAATGCTTTGAGTGAATCTTATCTCATCTCCATGTCCCAAAGAGGACCCTAAGAGGCTCAAGTAAATTCATATACTCTATTTCCCTAGAAAAAAATCACTAGATCAGAGATAGGCATAGGACCAAAACCAGTCCCTTGTGAATTTCAGTGCTTATACCCAAAATACTGGGAAGAAGGGCATTCTCACCCCACATACAAAAAAATAAAGCCCATATTATGACCATTAGAGGGGTCAGTTTCAGAATTAGGCCTATACTATAAAGGACAGAATGGAGGAGTAAAGAGCATCTGATAAAGTGAATAATTGGTAACAAAGTTAAGCTGCTCAGCCAACCATCTTTGAATCTGCCCTATCTTTGAACTTTCCAGTTTTGTGAGTCTTTCTTTCAATGTTTAAGCAAATTTGATTTGGGTTTTCTGTTTCTTGTATGAGAAAACATTAACTTGTAAGCCAAGGTCACCATCTCCTAGATAGTCCTAGGGCAATGACCAAGCACAAAAAAGTATTTGACAGGAACCAATAGCTGGCTATTTCTGCCCACTGAGGGGCTGAAATGAGCCATCTTTACAACTTTCCACTGGGCCAGGCAACACTATCAAGAAAACTTCATGACAGAGGTCCTATTTGCCTTGCTTAATATGATTTCCTTCCCTGTTCAACTTTCACAGGTACTACCTTTCAAAAAACCTTGAGACTTCTGTGTCTCATCTCAGCTTCTGATTCAATGTGGCTGAATGGACATACAGACTAACCAAAAATTTGATGAAAGTTAGTAAATGTATAGTGAGTAAAAAAAAATAAGAAAAGCATCTTCTGCAACTCCTAATGAAATAATATATCTTGTCAATAATTATTGATGAATGTTAAACTGTTAGGTAATATCTTGATAGGAAATTTGAAGGAGGTATCACACAAATCCTGAGATCCACTGATAAATTTCAGATTCACTAAAAGTGAGAGAACTAGATATGTGTCTCATAATCTGATGTAATATAATATTCACTGTACTGCTTATTAAGTTATCTGGGCAAAAATATTGAGTCTAAATCTAATTAAGCCTTTAGATCTATCATTTTACTGGAAACATGGAGAGTAGAAGCATAAATAGAAACCACCATGAGAGATCAATAAGGCAAATCAATAATGGTGAACATTTTACAAAATAAATGACCATTTTTTTTCTTGTTTTCCACCCAACAAATCAACTATATGGAAAATAATCCTCAACACACTCTATAAAGTAAGTGTTACCCTGATAAAACCAGTCAGTACAAGAAAAGAAAGTTCAAGAAAATTATAATTTCATGTTCCTTAAGAACCCACACATAAATTCTCAATAAACTATTATCAAATCAATCCAAATAATATATAAAGAAGACAAAAAATAATGACTACATGGGGCTAATACCAAGGATGCAAATTTGGTTTAATACTTAAATGTCAAGGAATATACTCCAGAGCTCTGATTTGAATGTTTTCTTTCCCCAAATTCAAGTTGAAATTATTCCCCAATGCAACAGTATTAAGAGGTAAAACTTTTAGGAAATATAAGGGCTCTACCCTTCCTTGTGATGGGATTAGTGCCTTTACAAAGGTATGGAGGGACTAGATAGCTCCATTTTGTTCTTCTGCCATTCTGCCATGAGAGAACACTGTTCATCCTGAGGACACAGCTTTCAAGGCACCTCTTAGAATCACAGACTCGTTCTTTACCAGATACTGAACCTTCCAGCACCTTGATCTTAGACTTACCAGACTCCAGAACTAGGAGAAATGAATTTCTATTATTTATAAATTACCCAGTTTGTGACATTTTGTTATACCAGCAAGAACAGACTATGACATCTGGTATACTAATAGGTCAAAAGAGAAAAACTACACGATGTAGAAAAAAGTATTTGACAGACTCAGTATCCATTAATGTTTAAAATTCACATCAAATTAGGACTAGAATAGAACCTCCTCAACCTGATTAAGGGCTACCATTGAAAAAAAAAGCAAAAGTCTTAAAAAATAACATATAATTGGACTGGGGATGTGGCTCAAGCGGTAGCGCGCTCGCCTGGCATGCGTGCGGCCCGGGTTCGATCCATAGCACCACATACAAACAAAGATGTGTGTCCGCTGAGAACTAAAAAATAAATATTAAAATTCTCTCTCTCTCTCTCTCTCACTCTCTCTTTAAAAAAAAAATAACATATAATGTGGGGGAAAAAAAGGCCTCCAACATCTTCCTGTTAAGATCAGGAACAAAAATGTTCATTCTCATCATTCCTGTTCAACTTGTAGTGGAAGTTCTAATCTGTACAATAAAACCAAAACAAAATGGGTGGGCACATAAAAAGAGAAAAAAGAAATGAAAGACATACAGGTTATGTAGAAAGAAAACTGTTCCTATTCATGGATGACATTATCTATCTAGACTATACCAAAGGGTCTAAAGTAACTCCTAGAATTGATATGTACATTCAGAAAAATACAGGATACAAAATCAAGAAACAACAATTATCTTGGCAGTAACTATTAGCCATAATTCAAAATCAACATAATTTACAATGGCTTTACAATTCAATACATAAGTATAAATATAATATAGGAATTTTATGTTGAAAAGTAAAAATACAGGCCCCAATGGTTTTTGTTTTCCTTTTAACTAGATCAATCTGTCAGTCTGGCTTAGTCATGCACTTGAAAGTATCAGAGTATATAAAGAACTCCCAAAGTTCAATGTTAAGAAAATATGCAGCCCAATGTTTTATAAAATGGACAAAAGACCTGAACAGACAATTCACAAATGGATACATGTGAAAGGTAAGCACATGAAAAGCTGTTCAACATCATTAGACTTTAGGGAAATGCAAATTAAAACCATGAGATATCACTACATACCTTTCAGAATGGTTAAAATAAAAATACAAATGCTGGAGAAGATTACAAGTAACAGAAACTCTGATGGCAGGGAGGCAAAGTGATAGAGACATTCTGGAAAAACAGCTGGGCACTTTCTTCTAAGTTAAACATTTATTTACCATGTGACCCAACAGTTCCCCTCCTAGATATTTAACCTTGGCAAGATGTTAAGATTTGACTTTAACCGAAATTTCCTTAAGCAGGTGATTAAATTAACAAACTGTGGTACATCCATACAGTGGAATACCACTTAGCACCAAGCTATTGATTCATACAAAATGGGTAAATCTTAAGTGCATTTTTCTAAGAGAAAGAAGATATTTACAAAATGTAACCTACTGCATGATTCCATTTATATTACCAACTCAAAACTATAATACCAAAGTTTAGATTGGTTGGTGTCAGGGGTTAAAGTGTGGGAAGGTGTGACTATAAAGGGAATTTTCTGGGGTGATATAACTGTTCTGCATCCTGATTTTGGTTATTGCTGCAGAAACCTATACATGCTAGAATTCTAAGAATAATACAAAACAACAACAACAACAAAAAACCTTTACTGTGTGTATACCAAAAATGGAAAAAAATATGTGATCTGTTTTTTGAAAATTTAAAAGAGAGAAGGAAAAAAGGGAAGATTAGATTTGGGAGACAATACTACCAAATGCAATTTGTGGACCTTCTTTAGATTTTTCTTGATTTGAACAAATTAACCACAGAGAAAAAAGCTTTTATACAACCCAAGGAAAATTTAATGTGAACTTGGCATTATATGTTAAATTTAAATCTTTGAAATATGATAATAGCCTGGTGTATGTAAAAAATATCGATCAGTTAGATACATATTTTGAAACACATGTGTAATGAACAGTATCAAGCCTGGGAATTGTTTCAAAATACTTGAGAAAAAGGGGGTGGGAGGAGGTTAGAGGTTCACTATATTATACTATAATTTTCAATATGTTTGGAATTTTTCCCATAACTTTTTCTTGAAAATAAGGTTTTAAAAAATAGAATACAACTTATTTTCAACATTTATTGTAAAGTGGCTGACACAGGCTTACAGTTGGTTTCAATCACAACATCAGATCTTTCCAATGCTGGTCCAAATAAACAAATGCTATGTGTGCCAAAAATAATACTGACATGAAAAGTCTCCTAGAAATCTTATACTTTGAGCAATAAACAACTAAAATTACTAGATTAGAAAGATTTGCAGAGTTAGAATTTAAAATAACAAGTCAAGGCATTCTTCAATGACAGCATCAAAGAAATAAAGGGCAATAATAATTTTAAAGTGAAAATTATGATCCTAAATTCTCAGCCAAAACCCCAATGACTAGGCTTTTAAATTCTCATTAACATTTACATAGTTTGCTATCTTGCTGTGTCAATCCAGCCTGTTCTTTTGAACATTATTATTATTTACTGTTTCTTGATTCCTCATCACAGCACGAGATGTAGATGATAAAATTTTCTCCTGAGGGGACAACCACACAAGCAATACACAAAGATTAGCTATTTAAGAAATGAAAATCAAATGAAAAGTTAAAAAGTATATTCTGAATTCCTCCTTTTATTTTTGTAGTTTTTTTTTTTTTTTTTTTGGTGGGGGGGCAGTGTGCCAGGGATGGAACTCAGGGGCATTTGACCACTGAGCCACATTCCCATCCCTATTTTGTATTTTATTTAGAGACAGGGTCTCACTGAGTTGCTTAGTGCCTTGCTTTTGCTGAGGCTGGCTTTGAACACAAGATCCTCCTGCCTCAGCCTCTAGAGCCACTGGGATTACAGGCCTGTGCCACCGACCCAGCACTTCTTTTAGTTTTTAAGTCCATGATTCAACACATGCTTCTTTTGAGGGTATACAAGACTGAAGGTGGTAAGGTAAAGAAAACTAACAATTTAAAAGAAAGAAAAAAATCTCAGATTACTTTTAGAAAACATAATTGGATATCCATTCATTTTGTGATATATAAGAATAAATAGAACTTATAATAACTGTGTAAGAGAGGGAGAGAGAGAAGGAAGGAAGGAAAGATTATTTAGGTCTGCTTGGCAGACTTTTTTGTTCCCTTTCTTTTGATAATTACATCCTCTGCTTTAGTAATTGCTTCCCCTGTGCCGCAGTCTGGCTGGGCACAAAATAACTGAGCCACCACAATGCCTTATAGATTCAAACAGCAACTCTTTATTCCCGAACTCTCACAGACACTCTTCACGCACATTCTGGGAAAATACACTCACTCCACTGGGCTCTGCGTACCAATACTCTCAGAACCCCATGAGAACTCAACAGGAACTCTAAAGAAGCAGGTGTCTGAGGCAGCAGGATATGCCCTAATCCTGGAGGCGCTCTATTCCCAGCAGGATCCACCCTAAACCTGGAGCTGCCCTATTCCCAGCAAGATCCACCCTAAACCTGGAGCCACCCTAATCCCTGAGCAGGGTCACCTTTCAAACCAAAATGCCATGCGTCATTCCTACTTGGCTATGGCTCTCAGCACCCCTGCCCCTGAACTCCTGATGAGGCTGTCAATCATAGTACATTTCTCCCCTAACTTATAATGACATTGTGCTAAAGGATGCAGGGATAGAATAGTCCAACATCTCATAATGAAGATCTTCTTCAGTGTCCTTTAGACCAATTTGCAAAGAAAACTAGAAAGAAGTGGATTTAGGGAAATTGCAGACAGTTCTAAGCTCTAGAATCAGGCCCTTGAAACCCTAGCCACTACACCTAACATTTGAACTGTTGTGACTAGTCTGTAATCCTTTTAAACCACATTACTCAAGTATTTTCCTTATAATGGCTTGAATGGAGTTTTTATAATTTGCACCTGAAGAAATGCTAAGAAGTTGTCCAAGGTCCAATGAATGGATCCTAAATAGTAGAGTCATCATTCAAGCCCAGATATGTCCACCTCTACAGGCTTTTTCTCTTCTATTTTATTTACAGATGATATATTCCTAAAATCTAGTTTCCATAAGATTGGGAATGGAAAAAAAAGGGACTGTGGTGGGGATGGGGGTGGGGGTAAGGTCTAGTCAAATCCTTTTATCATTTACTGATCCTAAGAAGGAGGTAAAAACTTCATATAATGTAACATTTAATAAAAACTTATTTTAACCCACTTTGCATGATAATTAATGCATATGAGAAAGAACCTAACATGGTTAGTGAACATCTGCTGAAAAGAAAAATCAAAGCTGTATACTTTGAAGAAATCTATCTCTTCTCTCTGCTCTATCCCACTGTAATGGTAATATAACTTTTAAGTTTTTTAAGTTGAACAAGAGTACATCTATTTACTTTTAAAAACTGTTTTATTCACTGATTCACCAGTATATGCAAAGAACAATTACTGAAATGATGTTAGCAGTTTACAAATTAATGGTTTAATTTTTATAAGTTACTTTTAACTCTCGAATCAAGTGTGATTTCCTTACTTTACTTTTAATGCTAACTTTCTTTTATTATAATTAATATAATTTGATAGTCTTGTTTCTTTTCTTTCCTGTATGATTTATTACTACCAGTTTGTTTGCTGTTATATTTTTAACAGCCTAGTTTATAGAAGATACAAAGTATTTGTTAAATCAATCAATAAATTATATTCTTACAAAATAAAAGCTACTGTTTTGATACTTACCAGTATCTTGAAATGTAAATATGATGAAGTCTGTGTCCTATTATAAACTGAAATGGAAGTCTACTGAAAGTCCAGGCATCAGTAGATAAGAGAACTAAGAGCATTCTGTGGTCCCGGTTAGGCAACAGCCTTCAGGTGAGTCCCAGGAATGTCAAGGCAGGAGGTAGGAGGGCTTCCTGCTTTAACCAGAGCAGCTCCTCACTAAGGGCTTTCCAAGAGACATTCATTCTACACAAAGTTTGTTTTCTTTTTAAAGTTTCACTTTATTTTCAATTGATACACAATGACTGGACATATTTATAGGGTACAATGTGATGATCTGTTTCCAAGAAGGGTTGCTTAAAAAGAACTTGATGGCAGCATGGTAGGAACCAATATTCCAGGGAATCTGCAGCAAAAGGTAGCTGAAATATCTTCATAGCCTAAGTTAGATTTATTTTTCCCTTTAAAAGTCCATGTACTGTGAAGTAATATTAATGCTTTTAAAGTAGTATATCATATATAAATTAATTCTGCCTCAATTTTAGGGATTTTAGCAATTTATGCTTTTAAAAATTGTAGAGATAAATGAAACATTAAGGCTTCTAGAGTCAGAAAAATTTTTGACCTTTAACAATATAAAAACTTAAAAGTAAAACCTTCACAGGAGAATTTTACTCTTTGGATTCAGATATTTCTCCTTCCACTGTTAATGTTGTATTTATATTTGATTTCTTTCTCTACACAGAAGGCACATAAAAAACATATTTAGCATTTCCCCTCCTTCCAGGTTTCATTTTATCTTGAGTAGATATAAAACCAGATTAGCTGTAATAGGATTCCAGGATGTGGGCAGATGTCTACTTGTCACTGACGATATCTCTTGCAATCAGCTCCCTCATTATTTCATTGGTACCACCATAGATTGGCTGAACACGGGCATCCACATAAGCTCTGGATAAATTAGAAGATGGTTGAATTTATGTAAATAAAATATATTAGAAACTCTAAATTTCATTTTGCCAGGAAAATATTATTCATTTAGTGAAATCTAAGCAATAGCAATTATTCATGCTTTTTTGGTACAGTATTCATACTAAATTGGCATATTAAAAAACCTACTAAGAAGGCTGGGGTTGAGGCTCAAAGGTAGAGGGATCACCTGGCATGTATGAGGCATGGGTTCTATCCTCAGAACCACATAAAAATAAAATAAAGAAATAAAAAATTAAACAACTACTAAGATATTGATAATTTATGTAGCTTTGTTTTAGTTTGCTTTATGAGATTATAAATTCAAAGTAAATTTATGTTTCATCTGATTTAGTTTTGTAAAATTCAATACATACATAATAGCATTCTGAAAAGTCTGTTTTAAATTTAGAATTGCATAGAATATCTTAATTTGTTGTTATTTTTAATGTTTCTCTAGGAAATTGAAACCCACTGCTTATAAAGACAAAAACTGAGAAATTACTTTCCCAGCACCACTGGGAATATAATTGATGCTCTAGAAAATATTACTTACCACAAAGATAACAAGGAACTTATTTTTTGGAAATGATTAACAGTCACAGATGTGTGGAGTTCAAGTACTAAGTGTCTGAGTCTACTGTGAGACTGTGATACACACAGTCAGGAGTTCACTTTTGATGGCCATGATAGCTACCATGCCAGTGTATAGCTATTTTTACCTTTTCTCATTTCAATTTAACCTCTTGGTTCTGGGCTTAGGGAGATAAACATTATTGTGTTATAGGTAAGGTAAGTGAGATTCAGAGAATTTAATACATTTACTAATTAGTGGTTACCATTTAGTGGTCACATAACAGAAAATTGGCAGACTGGATTGAGAATGAGGTATCCTGCCTCTATGGCAAATATCTTTTTCATTATGTCACAATACTGTCATTGGTCCAGGTGGGGCTAGTTGTTGAGCTCTGAACTTTCCTAGTAGACATTGAAAGGCATTTTTTTCTCATATATAAAATCTATATTTTTTAAAATTATTTAATTTTTAAGACAAATTAAATCTGAATTTCTTGGGCTGGAGTTGTAGCTCAGTAGCAGAACACCTGCCTAGCATGTGTGAGGCACACAGGGTTCAATTCTTAGTACATCATAAAAATAAGCAAATAAAATAAAGGTGTGTTATTCATCTACAACTACAAAAAAAAAAAATCAATCAATCAATCAATCTGCATTTCTCTAGGAGCATGACCAATGTTGGACTTGTGCTGTTCTATATTCATATTACCTTGTAAACAAGTAGGCACTCAGCAAATACTGATGTGACTTACCACATTACAAAGGAATTTTACAATCTCAGTACTTTCTAGTAAAAGTTTTAAAAGTTAGAGACATTTATGTTTTCAAATGCATTTTTTTCTGGACAAGCTTTGGGTTTCCCCACAAAATCAAACACTTGCATTTCAAGGACCTTCCGGGCATTTTAGCCTACTTCAACACTCCCAATGCTTTTCAGCACTTTTGAACTGAGTTAGGCATTGTGTTGTTTTTTTTTTTTTTTTTTTCACACGAAAGAAGTTCCAACAGAGTATGTAACAACAGAGATCAGTATACCTTTTATAGGTTACTAATTAATTTAGTCATCAACTAAAATTAACAGAGAAAGGCAGCAGAAGAAATGTTTAACCATACTGCAACCAGGCTCTCCATCTTAGGCTGCTCTTTCCTAGCCTGACAAAGAAATCTTCAAACACTTGCCCAAGCTTAAACCTCACTTCTCATGGACCCAAGCCTAATGAATAAGACTGAAACAAACCCACATGCTGAAAACTAGTTATTAAAAACAATGACAGCAACAAAACAAATAACAAGGGAAAAAAACCCCACTTCTTTTATCTGTGAAACCAACACTCAGTCATTCATATATATATATATTAAGCTACATTATTTGTGTGTATATGTGTATGTGTGTGCACACACACACATACACATATACACACAAATAATGTAGCTTAATCTGGGGGACAAAGAAACACAAGTGGGATATTCTTTTCTTAAACTGAAGCCTGTATACTATATTAATATGTTGCCTAACAGATCTAACAGGATTTTTTTTTTTTATATTAGGGGATATTAGGATTCCCTATGTCTTTGGGGAAAAAACATAGCAATCTAGATATATAGACACTCTGAACTAATAAACTGGCCAAGAAGGGTAATTATTATTTCTTAAGGAAATGTCTTTTAAGTTAAAATCAGGGATTTTAAAAAGGACATCAAACTACAGTTTTTCTTGCTACTGACTTGAATGAATGAACTCTGATTGTGATCCTCTTCCCTCAGCCTCCTGAGTTGCTGATACTCAAGTATGCACCACCCTGGTTTATACATCCTAATCTTAAACCAGAGATGGCTAACTCCTGTCCCCCTTATATGGGTTTCTAAGAACTTGAACTACACAAACACTGAACCACTCCATGTCTACATTCCCAGCATCAGTTGTAACAACACAGTTAAGCAGAAATATATAAACATCTAGTATTATTTTACTTTCTAAGCATTCTGAATATTATGAATTAAGATAGATGGATAATGTGAGTAAAACACAAAAATATACAGTAAAAATTCCAATGATGATTAAGTTTGTACTAGCATAACTCAAAGCTTATTTCTGATTTCATGATTATACACAGATATATTTTTTTAAATCCGTTTTTCATTAAGGCATATTTGAAGAAGTTCTGTGAAAGAATATACCAAAATCCAAGATTTAAAAAAAAGAGAAAGAGAAATAAGTTAGCTACTTTACACCTGTATTCTCAAGGACAAAAAAATAAAACCAACCTCTGGTTGTTGCTAAATTCCCATAAATAGTTATAAATTATATATACTTAGTAATCAAAGCTTTCTGAACTGCCCAATGACTAGAGAAAATCAGCAAATCATTATCTAGGCTGAAGCTTCTGTTCTTAACTTAATGAAACTTAATAAAATGTTTCCTTTCCTCAGTAATGATTCTAGGCATATCAAATGTTTCCAAGTATACTTGTCAAAACGATAAATTAAAAAACATTAGGCTGACAGATTGAATACCAGTTTGATAATTTCCCCCTTCAGATAAAAATTAGAAAAAATTTTTAGAAGCCCAAAGCATTCTTATTCTCATATTCATAACTATATTGGACCTTTCTATGTATACCAAAAACTTCCTTGGAAAAATTTTATGAACTGAAAATACCATTAATAAGAGGAAAAATACATTTTCTAGTATAATGAGAAGTGTAATGAGAGGTAGAAGACCACAGGATGAAGAAAAGAAATTATGGAGATAGAGGGAAAAAATCTGGAATAAAATACTGCCTACTTACAAATGATACTGTCTCAAGCTAAGAGTAGTCATGTGTAATACAATAAAAACATATATTATCTCCTTTAATTTAAAAAGGTAAAAATTCAATCTGTAAAAAAGTCAAATACATTTGGTTTATTTTTCAGAGCAAAATAAATAATCAACTAATTAAGGTATTACATCTTTTTTTTTTTTTTTGTACTGGGATTTAACCCAGGTTAAATGTACCACTGCATTACATCCCCAGACTTTATTTTGAGGAGGGGTCTCCTTAAATCACTGAGGCTGGCCTTGAACTTGTGATCTTCCTGCCTCAACTTCCAAGTTGCTGTGATTACAGGTGTGTGCTGCCACACCTGACTAAAATATGACATCTTAGATCCTTTCAGTATGGAAGTTAATTATTTGTACTGCATTTGTTTGATTTTTAAAAGCAGCAGGGAGTGTAGCTCAGTGGTAGAATGCTTGTCTGGCATGGGCAAGGTTTGATCCCCAGCACGATGGATGCACAACAAATTAAAATAAATTAAAAAGTAATAGATTTCCTTCAAAGACAAGTATCAAGTTTCAGTATATTAACCTCTTCACTTTCTTTAAAAATATCAAGATCCTAATGGTGAGTCAATAAAAGAAAGCTGCTTCCATTTGAGTGAACATCTCCCTAGATAGTTGAAAAATGCCAAGATTTCATACTTTCTTTCCCTCTATACTTTATGTACAAATAGTACAGTAAAATTTTCTTTCATTCATGTGATTAAGAGGAGAATAACAGAGCAAATGTACTCACTTTGCAATTGGGTACTCCCACATGTATCCCCAGCCTCCATGGAGCTGTACACATTCATAAGCAACGCTGTTTTGTAAGTCAGATGCCCTAGATGACCGACATAAAAACAGAAATGTTTGAAGGGGATTTCCATGAGGTGCTTTATAATCAGGAAATGAATTATTTATGATTGTTTAAATGCACTCACTTATTCAAGCAATTCAAATGGAAACATCAGACAAGCAGAACAGAGGATAAAAATTATACAGGAAATAAAGAGAATTTTCACATAAAAAATACAACCCACAATTTTATTTCTGGCTGGGTTTTTATTGAGGTTAGAAACAAATGTGGAAAACTCATATTATTAGGTTTTGGCTATTTTTTGGCTTAAAAGGATATAGTAAAGACTTGAATTCAGTCTGATCCATGCAGATGCTCTGTATGATCTACATTATTCAATTATCTAGTTTTCTTTGCCTTTATAAAATCTCTTTTTCCTCCAAAAACGTCCCTTCCTCCCTGAAGATCACAATTCTGAATTTTAATAACTGTGAAATAAGATTTTTAGGGTTCTGACTTTTCAGAAATAAACTGGGGATAAAAGTGAAAAACTAAAAAGGTAGACTAGAAAAGTACATTTAATGTTTTAAAGGAAACATTAAAAAATTATTTGGGAGCAGGCGTGGTGGGGCACAATTGTAATCCCAACAGCTCGGGAGGCTGAGGCAGAAGGATCTTGAGTTCAAAGCCAGCCTCAGCAACTTTGAGGTGCTAAGCAACTCAGTCTCTAAATCAAATGTGAAACAGGGTTGGGGATGTGGCTCATTAGTCAATGCCCCTGAATTCTATCTCCATACCACCCCCCCAAAAAAAATTATTTGGGGATTTTTATTTCTGGAGGTAGAGAAGAAGGTGAGAGAGGAAGAGAGAAAAAAATGAATATGAAAAACTTGGGAAAAAGTATTTTCTGATCTTACCACAACAATTTTGTTTGTTGCACATGGCTGAGGATGGAACACAGAGCCTCAAGCATGCTAGGTGAGAGAGAGCTACTACTACTGAGTCTACCCAGTAACAATTTTAACTATCATAAAAATCCATCAGATAACCGGTAGGAATTTTATGTCTCTTAAAACAAAAATGTAAGCTATTTAAAATTTGTTCCTGCTTATTTTTCAATAGTGGGAAATACAAAGTAAAGTTAAACATAGATACATTTTACTATTTAGAATAATTTTTAACTCAAGCCATAGGACAGGTGATTGTGTTCCTAAGAAATACATTAACAATATAATGATTAACAGACAAATCTCTTGGGGCAATAATATTTGTGATTCAATTTTTTTATTTGGCAAATATTTTAATGGAAATATTGGCTGGGCTATAATAACTTGCTCTTTCTGCTTCAATGTTAAATACCTGCTGGATTCAAAGACCAAGGTCAACACCTATGCAAATTTCTATTTTCCCAAAAGTAACTAAAATTTTTTTACTTTTCCCTCTAGTCACGGAACTTGTTATAAATGTAAAAGTCTCCCTAAAAGTGTAAGTTCCTAGTAATACCACATTTTTCAATTCAACAATTTTATTATTAAGGAATCATTATATAAGGCACTATTCTACATACTTCCCCTATTCTATTTATGACTAAACTGAACCCATGTTAATGAATGACAAGAATTTTTTCTAGTCTGCTTTGGGACTAATGAGCTGTGAGAATATTTTCAAAAAGAGGAAACCAAATTCACTTCTACAATCTAATTTAGATTATATATTCTTGCATCTTTTTTAATATTTATTTTTTAGTTGTAGTTGGACATAATACCTTTATTTTATTTATTTATTTTTATGTGGTGCTGAAAATCGAACCCATGGCCTTGCACATGCTAGGTGAGCATTCTACCTCTGAGCCACAACCCCAGCCATATTCTTGCATCTTAACATACACAAAAGCCTTGACAGGGGTTGTTTTTCAATTAACTCATCTTTAACATCACTGTTAATCTTAAATTCTTATAAATCTTTCTAAATGTAAAACTTTTTTCCCTTTCATTTTAATAAAACATGTACAACTTTTGATTAGTTAATAATTCAATACTTCTTTTTAAGATATGAAAAATAACCGAAACAGAAAAATCCTATTCAGGTACTTTAAATGTACTTTACTAGTCTACCCTTTAGTTTTTCACTTTTATCCCCAGTTTATTTCTGAAAAGTCAAAACCCTAAAAAACTTATTTCACAGTTATTAAAATTCAGAATTGTGATCTTCAGGTAGGAAGTGACATCTTTGGAGGAAAAAGACATTTTATAAAGGCATTTAAAAAAGATATTTTATAAAAATCCTGGATTTTATTTTGCAAATAACAAGAAGCTATCCCAAGTGAAATTAACTTAGTTAAAATTACCAAATGGAAGAACTGAGAATCAATTCCAAGACTCCTAAGTTTTGCTTTTCTCTTGCAGCCTCACTGTATGTCACTTGTCAGATAATTTGACATTACTTGAATGAAGTAATCTTAGTCATTCTACTTCAGTCTCTTAATACTTTATTTTGAATAGAAAGTTATAAATTAACAACTTGAGTAATTTTTAGCATATTAGAAATAGGCCTAATGGGAAGTTTCAGCAGTTTTAAAAGTTGATTCCTACTGCTATTTTTCATTTATACAGCCTTCTTCCTTAATACCCTCAAGGCTGAGTTTAATGGCAAAATTCCATAACAGTCTGAGCAAGCACCACATTTTAATTACTGCAGCATGCATACCAATATTTCGCCATAGAAGCAGAGGCAGAATCCAGATGTTTCGTTTCATGTAGCTTCAGACAGCTGTCCACAAAAGATCTGGTTACACATATGTGTGTTTTTAATTCTGCTAGTTTATGCTGCACTGTCTTGAATTTAAAGAAAATGAAAGAAAAATTGAGCATATAAAAGTACATATTTTGATTCCACATCTCAAAAAGTATATAGCAAAAGATTTTTAGAACAAAACAAAAAAAATGGAATTATTGGTTTTACTATTTTAAAAAAGAATATTAATCACCTTAAATTCAAAGTATACTATATTTTAATGCTAAGAAAACATGTAATAAAAGATGCAAAAATAAATACATAAATTACATCTCATGTTTTAGATTATAAAATTTAGACAATTAAAGAAAACTGATTGAAAACCAACCAGCATGACTTTAATGTGTGAGCACCATCTTGTGGTATAGTCCTTTAGGTACAGCTGTTGATTTTCCTCCAAAAAATAAATCCTTGAAGATTTACTCTCCATTAATGAAGTTAAGTATATACATTTCCCTATTCTGCCTCTGTCTTGGAATAAAGTAAGGTAACAATGGGGAAGGGCAGGGTGTTTTATATATTTATAAATAGCATCTAAATATTATATTAATAACCATTTATAATATTAATAATGTAATAATCAGAGCACTCAAGAGATCGAAGTCTAATAACCTATAACTCTCCCACCTCTCCTCATACTCCCTCCCATCCCTCTCAAGAGTTTGTCTAGCATCTCAAACTTAAACTGAATGGTTTGAAATTGTCAGTGTTAATATATTACGTACCTATCTCTGCTAACCATGGATAACCAATAGTACTGTTGGAAATTGTTCTACTTAGACCACCCTCAATTGTTTCTGACAGTTCTCCCTTCAATCGGGTTTCATTTAATTCTTGATTTTGGTTCTCATATCTTGAACTTTGAGTTTAATCTGTTCACTCTGGCATCCACTCTCAGGAAACTGGCTAGGACTTGAAATACTGGCACATTCTACTTTGGGTTGCCTCCAAAAGTACATCCTATTCTAGCTGACTTCTTAAGCCTGAGACCCAGCCAGTTAGCTGGCTCTGTTTTCTTTGTGGAAATCCAGATAGAAATAATTCTGATCATTCTGCTGTGGAATTTCGGAGAAATTCACTCCAGCTAATAGAAGGCACATATGTGGAAGTTAATGACAAAAGTGATGTAGTGAAACTCAAATTAGAAATTAAAAGCATTCCACCTAAATACTACTTCTGAGGCCAAAGCCATGACTAAGTTCTCAAAGGAGGGTTGTGGGGCTAAATTCTCATGGGATGCTGGGCCTGCTTTTACACTGCTGGCTATAGTAACTGTCAAAACACAAAATTGAATCTTTTAGTGTTATTGGTGGTGGAGACAATTTTGGTACTTTTCATTTCTGAAAAATCAAAGAATGAGCATATAATAATGACCTAGGATAAGGAAAGATATGGGTATGCCAGGTGAAGTAGGAGCATTGAGGAACAGTTTCTTCTTAGATGGAACTGCTGTGCTAACCAAAAACCCAACTTATAGTCTTTCCTGGGTTTTATCCCTAATGCTACTCTAGAAAGACAGAGTATAACAGGCATCTAGTGATTCCAAAACCAAGCAATGAGAAGGCTGACACCACACACTTACAACTTTTGCATCGATCCTTGCCTTAATTATCTCAACAGGCTGGCCTGTGTCAAAACTTGATTCCCCTCTAGTTCTATCTCCATTCTACTTCTTTCTATCTCCATTTCTATTAACTAAATATTTAATTAGGTCAAATCTCTACCTTTAAATCAGAACAAAGTTTCCCATTCACTCTTCACATTCAAATTTGCTCCTAGAAAACTAAAGCTAGAACAAGACATCAACAGTGAGGAAATAATCTTCTCTATATATTGGAAACACATGAGTAAATATTCCACAAAAAATCCCCAAAACTGATCACTCCTGGGTTAGATATCATTATCTATGATATTTCATTTGGAAAGCAAAGGGAATACAATAAGTCTCAAATATTCTTGCCCCTACACGATGCCACATTTGAAAATTTATGCACTATTTACATTATGAGATAATCAAGACCTCTGAGTCCTCTTCTCTCAAGTGAGACTTGTTCCTATGCAAATGCTGGGAGATTCTAGACGCTTAAGTTAAATTTCAGACAAGGATGGAGTCATTTAGAATTCTTGCTTCAGTACATTTAGTGAGGTCCAGAGATTTCTGAAAAAGTTCATGCCTCTAGGGTACATCGTTTACTCTCTACAGATGAAGAGATTAAATATTTACATATTCTTGGCACTGAATTAGGTGCTACCAAACAGAACTGTCCTTTGCTTTTCACTGTAGACAATGAATCATGCTGTCTGAAATTATTCCCTAATGAATGGCAGTTCATAACTGTATAATTAGCCAGGTGTTTTTTTGGAGGATCAACATGTTCTCAGCAGTATCTTTATCTGTCATTAAAATTTGCTAATAGGTAATACTGCAGCTAGCGTGTAAAAAAAGTTCTTAAGTTACTAAGTAGACTGGATAGAATGTCTTAAAAGAGTTCTGCATGATAAATATCTTAGAACTTTAGAATGAGAAGACACATTTGAAAAGTTCTCTAGCCCAGTAGTCATTTGAACACTGTTAGTTGTATTATCATCATATGTTATGACTTAAATTAAGATAAAATAAATTATGTTATGACTTAAATTAAGATAAAACAAATTATGTTCACCACCTAATCTTATAGTTAATTAATCATATACTCAAGGACTTAGGAACAGGATATTCTTTTTGATTTGTGGAAGAAAAACAAGTTACCTTTCCCTCTCTCCTATTCCTTTCCCAAATATTTGGTGTCCTTAGCATCAACAGCATGTTCCACACAGGAAATGACTAAGAGCTCTAGTTAAAAAAAGGGCATTTCATTTTCATTTGGCCAACCAGTAGGTGAAGGAAATAGGGAAAATAAAAAGGGTCATATACTTTAAACCTTGGGCATCAAAAAGAGTGTGGGTTGGGGAATTAGATACCTACATAATTTTGGGCAAGTTATTTAAACTTTTTCTGCCTCAAGTTCCCTATCTGCAAAATGAAGATGATAATATTAATAATGTACAGTTGTGAAGGCAAAAAAAATGAGACAATTTATTTAGCACAGTGTCTGGCATATAGGTAGTCATTTTATTTTATTTTATTTATTTATTTTTTAATTTTTATTGTTGGTTGTTCAAAACATTACATAGTTCTTGACATATCATATTTCACACATTTGATTCAAGTGGGTTATGAACTCCCATTTTTACCCTGTATACAAATTGCAGAATCACATCGGTTACACATCCACTGTTTTACATATTGCCATACTAATGTCTGATGTGTTCTGCTGCCTTTCCTATCCTTTACTATCCCCCCTTCCCTCCCCTCTCCTCCCCTCCCCTCCCCTCTCCTCCCCTCCCCTTCCATCTTCTCTCTCTACCCCATCTACTGTAATTCATTTCTCCCCCTTGTTTTTTCCCTTTCCCCTCACGTCCTCTTGTATATAATTTTGTATAACAATGAGGGTCTCCTTCCATTTCCATGCAATTACCCTTCTCTCTCCCTTTCCCTCCCACCTCTTATCCCTGTTTAATGTTAATCTTCTTCTCATGCTCTTCCTCTCTACTCTGTTCTTAGTTGCTCTCCTTATATCAAAGAAGACATTTGGCATTTGTTTTTTAGGGATTGGCTAGCTTCACTTAGCATAATCTGCTCTAATGCCATCCATTTCCCTGCAAATTCCATGATTTTGTCATTTTTTTAATGCAGAGTAATACTCCATTGTATATAAATGCCACATTTTTTTTAATCCATTTTATCCTATTGAAGGGCATCTAGGTTGGTTCCACAGTCTAGCTATTGTGAATTGTGCTGCTATGAACATCGATGTAGCAGTGTCCCTGTAGTATGCTCTTTTTAGGTCTTTAAGGAATAGACCAAGAAGGGGAATAGCTGGGTCAAATGGTGGTTCCATTCCCAGATTTCCAAGAAATCTCCATACTGCTTTCCAAATTGGCCGCACCAATTTGCAGTCCCACCAGCAATGTACAAGTGTACCCTTTTCCCCACATCCTCGCCAGCACTTATTGTTGTTTGACTTCATAATGGCTGCCAATTTTACTGGAGTGAGATGGTATCTTAGGGTGGTTTTGATTTGCATTTCTCTGACTGCTAGACATACATTTTACTACTGTATTGTCTATTCCAGAGAAAATCATGAGCTGTGATATCATCTAAGAAGAATACAGATTTTTTAAAAAAATGAAAATCCTGTAATTACTGCTACTTTAGTATAGTAGCTCTTTATTCTAAAAAGGAAGTGAATTTTGTGACATGTACCCAAAAGTTCAGAAAGGCCCAAAATGTTCAAAATTCAAGGATATTAAAGATAAGTGAAACTCAATAGTCTATGGTCATAAAATAACATTTAGTCAATTATATGGAGACGTAATCATCTTCTACTTCAGCTGAATTACAATTGTAGTGTGTTCAGCTATAGAATAGGAGATATAGACATGTATTGATGTATTAGCCATTCATCTTCTCTGCATATATTCCTAGCTGGAAATATGAAAATTCTATTCAAAGATACTTATTTTAGAGAAACGGGAAGATTAGAGCATAGCTCAGAATATCTCAGAACATATACACTTACTGGAAAATAATATTACTAGAAAATAATCATGAACCTGTAGAAGCAGAATCCTACTGCCACCTACTGAAAATTTAGTGAACTATCTTATGGGGAAGGTAACAAATGACACTTGTTTTGAAAAGCAGGGATTAAAACTATTTCTTGCCTTTTTGCTATGAAAGTGCAATAAATAAATACAGTCACACATTGCTTAACAATGGGGACACATTATGAGAAACATGCCCTTCAGCACTTTCATGGATGTGTGACAATTACAGAATGTACTTAAACAAATCCAGATGGGATGGGTCAGGGGCATGACACAGCCTCTTGATGCAATCAAATAGGAGGTGCAGGAGGCTGCTGCTAGTATAACATGATTTAGGCCTAATTGTGTAAAAATGTTTTAATAGACATTTTTGATGTGAAAAGTTGTGGGAGTTGAATTTCAGAGGAATAATAATACTGATTCTACTTTGGGTACACAGGAGAAAGCTGCAGAGTGATACCAAGTGGTATAACTTCCTTCATATTGCCAGGAGTTTTGAGTATTCCAGAGTCACACCTATAGAATTACATTTGAGCACAACCTTACAAGGCAATGGGTAAATGTATGTTTGTGAAACAAAAAGAAATAAATCAATAAATCGGTACTTCTCATGAGATTATTTGTATTTTGAATAAGAAAATTAGTTGCAATACAAAGCTATGTCTGATTTACAGAACATTTAACAACACTGCTCTCCAAGGTATAGCACAAGTTACACTTTCAGTCAACATGCATCTGCCCATCCTTGACCTTTCTAAATGCCCTAGGGGAGAGTGCAGTCATCAAGGAACCACAGAAAAGCAAATCAGTGATCCATAAATGAAAGGGAATATAAAATACAACAGCCCTGTTCCTAAGAAAATCACAATTTATCTAAATCAAGTCATGCTGTTTTTTAAATTGTAATTTTGATTTGCGTGTATGTCTCATTTGTATAAATTTGAACAACTGTTTTAGGCCAGCATTTTAATAAGATAAGATGTAATATTTTTCTCAGTATCGAAAAAATATAACTTGAAGATTACATAGGTAGCAAATAGTTCCCAGAAAGATTTACAGAAGGTCCACAACAGGAACAGAAGCAAGACCAAGAAATTTATTTATTTATTTATTTTAAAAAAGCCCCCTATATGGAAACAAAACAGCAAAGCTTTACATAGGGGCAAAAATAACAGCTAACTTCATTGAGGGCTAGTTTTTTCAGGCAATATTCTATACACTATATGTGTATTATATCCCACTGAATCCTCTACAGTAATCTTATGAGGTAGCTACTGACTTTATTCATAAATAAGAAGATATTTCTATTTGTGAGTAAATATTATAAATCTAACAAATCTTAAGAGTTTGAAATTGTAAAACCTTACAATTTTATATACCAAATATATTTTATATGTCTCACAAACAGGAAAATATTTGAGAGAGAAGACATAACTTACGTTGACTATAAAGATATCAGGAGCTATGCAGGACTTAAACCACACTGAGCATTATCTTTGTAATGAAACACCACCACCATGCTTCATCTCTACCTCTCCACAAAGTCTTCCAGCCAAAATTATTTTACTTAAAAAATTTAAAGGTAGAATCCCAGCTCAAGTTTTCTTGCTAGTGGGATGTTGATGAGCACATTGCTTTACACTGTTACTTCATTTAGGAAGAAACTAAAGGGTTCAAAATTTGGAATGCTCAGATGAGTAAAATGATATTATCTAATGCTAAATCATAACAAGAACAATAAACTTACCTGTATGTGTGCAACCGTTTTCCCAAAAGCTTTTCGTTGTTTAACATAGTTCCTGGTTTCTTCAAACATAAATTCACAGGCTGAAATTGCCAAGTCAGCAATTAACAGCCTTTCCTATAACCCCAAAATTAAGTCTTAAACATTATTGTAATTACACAAATGACTTTCAGACAATTTGAATTCTATAAATCCTATAAACAATCTGCTAAATATTAACTTATTTCTTAACTCTTTATAAGAAAAGGCTCCCACAGAGATTTGAGATTATTTTGATGTATCTTAAAAATAATTTTCCAAAGCTCTAGAGCAAATCCTTTATTTTTATGAATGACTGGCTTTAATATATATATATATATACATATATATATATACACATATTTATATATTTATACACATACATATAAACATATATATGTGTACATATATATACATACACGTGTATGTAATTTATTTAAGTTTTCTCTTTACTCACATGAGTAAAGAAATTCCATAGTTGACTTTTATTTTTTGATCCCTGGGCACTGTATAACTTAATTTATCCATGGAAATCAACATTTTAAAGTGCATAGCATAAATTCTATCTATTAGTACAAGCAACTTTAACCAGCTTAATTCATCATGCTAATGATTTTCATATTCTATTTAAGTGCCAGTTTCCCTACCTCTTTTTCCCAATTACAAATTTAGCCCATGCCATGCAGTCAACAGGCAAAGGTATCCCCTTAAGCTGACATGTGAGACTCAATGATGACTAGGCAGTCACATTCCCAAAACACAGATATGGATACTTTTACTCTATGTGACAAAACTCTTCTGTCTGAACTTAACACATTTTCCCTTTTATTCCAGTTATTTAAAAACTGCCAAATGTATTCACTGACATTTCCTTACAAAGAACTAAGTTCTTTTTTTTTTCCTCAAAGAGATAAGTTTTTGACTTGTAGTTAAGGAGTGGAAATCATTTCAAGAAGGCATCACAGAACTAAATACCTAATTTCCCTATTCACTTTATAAGCTTCAGTTAGATATTTTTGAGTTCAGTTATTTATTTATCTCACCTGTAACATTCATGCTTTCTCTTTTATAACTTTATATGTAAATGACTGTTTTTCCACAAGTTTTACACATATTAATTTAGATAGTTCTATATTATTCTACTCCAGTCCAATATCTAATCAATAGATGGACTCTTCAAACATCTCTGACCTGTGGAAGCTCTTGCATGAGATAGTAGAAGCCTTTATTCTCTTCTCCAAGTAAGGCACTAGCTGGCAATCGGACATCTTCAAAAAACAGTTCTGCAGTATCCTAAAAGACCATACAATTGATTATTGAATGAGCTCATTTATGTTTCATTATAACCCAGTGAAGAGACTTATTATTTCCATTCAAGGAAAACAAAACAAAAAAAGAACCAAATTAGCAGCCATGTAAGAGTGGTTAGTGAACATAAGTAGTAAGGGGTAAAACAAGGATTTCAAATCCAGGTCCTTCTAATTCTAAAACTTATGGTTTTCCCACTGCAATGCCCTGTCATTCAAGCTCTAATACTGTCCAGCTTTCTAGGAACTGCGAAGTGGAAATTTCTAATACTTATTAAGCAAAACATTTTCTTTGGTAGTGTATAGAAAAATATTTTCTGTCCTTCATAATTTTCTTCAGTAATTTACATACAGATGGTTTATTAAAGCATGAAGTTAATTTTTCCATTTCCTTTTTTTAAAAAAATAAATCTAGGGACTGAATCCAGGGTTTTGTACATGCCCACTGAGCTATACTCCGAGTCCTTTTTTTCTTCGTTTTTTAAATTTTGAGACAGGGTATTGTCAAGTTGCCCAGGTTGGCCTCAAACTCGTAATCCTGCCTCAGCCTTCTTAGCAACTAGGATTACAGGCATGTGCCACCATGTTCAGCTCTAATTTTGCCATTTCTTAATCAGATTTTCAAAATATCCTAATTCATTCCCATTGCTGAATACTAGAAAGAGATACAGCGCATTACTGAAAATGAATCTCCACTACCATTTTTGAAAAACATTTTAGAAATTCAGATAGGCAGTTGTGACTGTATCACATGTAATTTTCTATATATCTTATTTTCAATGATAATGATTTTAGTTATTATCTGAATAAAATTTATACCATGACTTACCTGGGCTTTTAATCCCATTTTATGTAGCTTCCGTCCTTTAATAAATCCTTTCATTCCATTTTCTACCAGAAAAAGGCTAATGCCATGGGCAGGAGAACGCGCTTCACGATTTGTGATTGCCACTACAATCACAACATCACTTAGCCAGCCGTTAGTGATGAATACCTGTAAAAACCCAAGTACACTACAATGCTCTGCAATATTGAGGTCCATGTTCAAGTTATGATTGAGGGAGAGCACATTCAAGAAGACTAGAACAAGCAGAACATACTTCATACCTCTCTCTACATATCAATACATTCAGGGTTGATTATTCATACATGAGGTTGTTAAAGAGCAGAGGAAAAATTATCCAATGCTTCAAAGAATGAAGCATACGCATTTTCTTTTTTTTAATATTTATTTTTTAGTTTTAGGTGGACACAATATCTTTATTTTATATTTATGTGGTGCTGAGGATCAAACCCAGTACTTCAGGCATGCTAGATGAGTACTCTATCACGGAGCCCCTGCATTTTCTTAATATTATAAATATTAACAACAATTTGAAGAGATTGTGTTTTTTATAATAAACTGAATTGTCTATTAAAATAATATACACTGAATGTCAGAGGGAAGCCACCCATTAGGAAAGGAAATCTGCTCTAACTGGCATTACACTACTAAATATCTATACTCCCAGATTTATCACTTCTGCCTCAGCCTTCTGAGCAACTAGGATTACAGGCATGTGCCACCATGTTCTTTCACTTCTTGAAAAAGCCTACTTTTTATGTTTTTTAATAGATAGGCTACTTTAAAAAAAATAACCTAAAGAAAGAAGAGATAATCATTAAGGAAAAAAATAACTAAATATTCAAAGATATTGATTCAGAAAACAAAATATAACCAGGGAAAAATTAATAATCATCTCCTCATTCTACATCTTTCCTGGGTCATCTCAACCACTTTCTTCACTTTAGTTATTCACTACATGCTAATGAAGCCAAATCTTTATTTAAAACACATTTATTGATAGGATCTAGACCTTTATACCTATCTGCTTTTGGACAGTTCCACCTGAAGACTGCTGGGTAGAAAACATGCCTTCCTATTCCAAATTCCTATCCAATCCTGAATGTCAACCTGTTTCTCTATCTCAATGAATGTTTCAATAAATCATGCTATCATCTTGCTTCACATTTAACTTGACACCCGATTCTTTTTTCTTTTTCTTTTTTTTTAAGTTGTAGATGGGCACAAGATCTTTATTTCATTTGCTTTCAAGTGGTGTTAAGGATTGAACCCAGTGTCTCACACCAGCTGGGCAAATGCTTTACCACTAAGCTACAACCTCAGCCCCTCAGAATCCAATTCTTTCTAAACCGTTTTAAAACTTTTAAAATCTATTCCCCTCCTTTCACTTCTATTATCATTACCTTCTTTCTGGTTCTTATCATTTCTTGCACAAGTTGCTACAATTGAACCCTCTGTAGTTCTATAATCCATCATAAGACCAAAGGGATCTTTCTAAAGGGCAACCTAATCCTATCACCTTCACACTCAAGAACCTTTGTATAGCTCCTAAAATGCTACAGAATAAATTCAGCTAGGATGGATTCTACTCATCTTGGACATTCAGGCATCATATCTTTCAAAAAGTCTTCTAAATTCCCCAGTTTAGCTAAGTTCTCCAATAGCACCATCAATTTACCCAGCATCTTAGTGTTTATCATACTTACTCAAATGATCTGCTTTTATTTCTCTCTTCAAAATATTAGGGGTATAGAATGGTGATGTTTATTCTTATCAATTAATGTCCATGGCTTTATAAGATCTGTGCTCTAAAATGCATAGTGCTGATGTATTCAAATAATGGGAAATGAGAAAATTATATTGTTGTCATCTATATGATAGTAAATGAAGGCAGTGGTGGTGTGATTGTTGGTGACACAAAAATAAAAGACACTCATCCCTCCCTATCAGGATGCCTGGCCATTTCTTATTAATATGTCTATCCTCAGCTAGTAGTTTTTGGCATATAAGAGGCCTTCAGAGATGTTCTTTGAATATATTTTGAAACATGCATTCTCCAAAAGGATTCTATAAATGATAGGAAAACTGTTGTTTTCAACAATGTGGCTCCATCACTTCCTTATTCCTATCAAAGGTCTCCAAATTTTCCTATCTTTCTACAATAATAGTAGCCATTTGATGTAGTTGACATGTTTGAGTAATTTTTTGTTTGTTTCGAATCCAGGAGTTGAAAACTAAATATTCTAAAAATAAACAATGGAATAGAAAAAAAGGAACAGTTCATAGGACAGAAGCTGTTCACTTGTATACTCTGATCTCAGATTGATAAAATCAAGTGAAGTTTCCAAAGTTATTTTTGGAAGTAATTTCAGAAGAGGATGACTAGATTCTGAACCATCTGTACAGTCACCTAACCTCATATGAGTATTTCCATCATGACTCATTCCCTTCCTAAGAAAGTTGTAAGATAATTCTTGTTGGTGGCCTTTTTTTGTTTCCTAATTATGAAAATCAAAAATTCAAAAAGGACTGGCATGATTTGTAATGAGAGATGTAATTTTTTTAATCAAATGCTTATAGTATAATATAAGCTCATTGTAGATGCTATATAGATAGGATGTAGTATAAAGAAAGAAAAATATTCAGAGTCCATAATATAAGTACCATTGGGAATTTCCTTTCTCATCTCTTATTATTAAAATTATTCTATATCTGCATTCTGTTTATTCACTTAATGTTAACATAACAATTATATATACTTAAAAAACAGTGTTGACATTTTAGTGACTACATATTAGTTCTAATATACTGTATCTGCTTACTCATTTCTTCACTTTTACTTGTTTTATACCTTTTTACTATTCCTAATTCAGTTTTTGAAACAGTCAGTGGTATCTTTCCTAAGTGGTTCCCACAGAAAACTGTAACTAAGCAGATTGGGCCTGCTTAGAAATCCAGTCATAACAAAATGTGGTTCCCATTCTACTTTTGACTAAATATCCCACTTTTCTTTCAAAACAGTTTCTGTATGGAGGGTATTAACGGATTATATATCAAAATTAGCACCTGTTTCTTATCCTTAGGATAATTTAGACTAATATTTATATTTGAATAAATCAGTGATTCTTAATATTCTATAAAAAGAAAATTTCCTAGGATACAAAACATACTGTATCCAATTTTTAGAGATTCATAATGTACATCAGCATATCAAAGAGAAGTTACGCACACTTTCCAAATTTATTTAATAGCACAGGTATTATTTTTCTGCATAGTAATTATAAAACTTGATTATGGAATGTTACTTAGAACTCGGTTGCTCAAAATTTGGTCTGCAGTCTGATGTTGGTTCACAATTGTTACCAGTCTCTGATAATATAAGTACAGAAATTGAGATCATTTAGAAACTTTTAGGAATTTGACAGTGCTATGATTATTTTGACTTTGTAAATATAAAGGTATCAGCCTGGGCTGGAGATATATAGCTCACTGGAATTCAGTGGCAGAATGCCTGCCCTGCAAGTGTGAAGTCAGAGGTTTGATTCCCAGTACCAAAAAAAAAAAAAAAAAAAAAAAGGAAAGGAAAAATTTATTAGACTAAAACTAACTGGAAATTGGAAATTAAAAAAATTTTAGTAAAGAAAATAGGGCTGGGGACATAACTCAGTACCAGAGGACATACTTAGCATGTATGAGGCCCTGGAACCCCCAGCACCAAACAAATAAAAATAACACAGAAAAACTCACCTTCAACAGACCCTGGAACATATTTTCAACAAGACTTCTTAGAACAGTGTAGAAAATGAACATTTTTTCTTCACTTAATACTCAGTCAACAAAAAAATATATACTAAGTATATTTCAGACATAATTCTAGGTATCATTTTCCCTGAACGATATTAGGTTTGCTCTTGAGCCATCTGTGATATTAGGTTTGCTCTTGAGCCATCTGTGATCCTGTTTAGAGGAGCTCTCTAAATCTGTACACAGGATTGAAAAGGATTCTGTGATCTGGTATCTTTCAAACTCTTTTTGATATTTATCAGAAAGCTTTTTCCCCAGTCTTTCATAAAGTTCAGCTATTGTCTGTCCCATCTTGGGGTAATATAAACCTAACTTTCCCACTTTTCTCTTTTGTGAGAAGAGCTGTTTGGAAGCTAAAACCCACCTCTGAGTATTTTTAAGAACACATGCAGCATGGAACACAGATGGGTTACCATAGATCTTGTGTCATATAAATAAGTTGTAAATTTCTCTCCACCTCACAAATACTTAAGTAAACAATTCCTAAGTGAATCCTTACATAATAACATCATTACCCATGGCATGACTCTGGAAAGAAGGATCAGAGAAGTCCCTCTTTACCCACCTTGCTTCCATTGAGAATCCAATCACTTCCATCCTTTTTGGCATTTGTTCTTACTCCTTGTAAGTCACTGTAATTGAAAGAAAAGATAAAAAAAATTCATCAGTTGGTAAAAAAGAAATTAGACAAATGCTATTATATAAGTATATATACAATGTGATCATTCAAACTGGATATGCCATTATAAAAATCTTAATATAAGAAATGTTCACACAATTGAACTAAAAAAATCATGTCTAATACATTATATTCTAGTTGTTCTATGAATGAATGTATGATTAAGATTAAAAAACCTTGGGCTGGAGATGTGGCTCAGTAGTAGAGCACTTGCCTAGCATATCAAGGCCCTGGGTTTGATTCCCAGCACAGCAAAAAAACAAAAATTAAATAAATTAGCCAAACTTCATAGAGTACATAAAAGCCCAACAACGCTCAAAACCACAAATTGGCTCACTCTTGAAATTATGTATCACAATATATTTTACCTACCTTTACATACTTTGGTTCCTTCCTCTACTTCTTCTCATCAAGAATTTAGCTATTAAAAATACTATTTCTCACCAGATGTGCTGGCACACTCCTGCAATCCTAGCTATTTGGAACCCTGAGGCAGAAGGATCACAATGTAGTGAGATTCTGTTTTAAAATTAAAAAATAGCTGAGGTTGTACCTCAGTGGTAACGTGCTGACCTAGCATATATAAGACCCAGTATTCAATACCCAAAAGCAAATACTGCCAAAAAAAAGGACTACATCTAAAATGCTGTTTCTTGTAACAAACTTGCTCTAAAAGTAGAATTTTTAAAAAATCTAAACAGTATTTTAATCAAAATATGAAGAAATATAGACAGTATTCCAAAGAAAATTTATTTAACAAATAAATTTATCTCCTGAACATTTTAAAAATACATCCTTGCAATTATTTTTCCATAGATTTAGACACACCTATAAATGTATATTTGTAAAATTGGAACCATATATAATAATATCCAATGGTTTTTTATCTACATAGAATATCATCATGTGAATTTACCATGATTTTTAACTAACAATCCTGTATTGTTAGAAATTTAGGTTTCAAAAACCTACACTGATTAGCATTATGAATAAATAGTCCACATATATTATGAAATTTTTCTGATTCTTCTTCTATGTGGTCTTTATATTTTTATACTGCAGGACACATTTTCTTTTTTATAACTCTATATTTGGATGAATAATGACCCCTAAAATATCAGGTTGTAATCCCTAAAATCTATAAATGTGGCTTTATATGGAAAAGTATAACTTAAGGATGTTGAGATGGGATTTATAGTGAATTATCTGGATGACCTGTAAATGTAATCACAAATGTCCTTAGGAGAGAAAGACTGAGAGAGGAAGATTCCATAAACAGAAAAGGAGAAAGCAACATGGTCACAAAGGCAATAAGCCAAGGAATACCAGGAGATAGAAACACAAGGAGTAAATTCTTCTCTATGCCTCTGGAGGATGCTTGGCTCTCCTGATAACTAATTTGGGGCCCAATGATACTGATTTTGGATTTTGGGCCTTCCAAATTGTTTAAAGAATCCATTTCTGTTGTTTAAGTCATAAACTTTGGTGGTAGTTTACTACAGAAGCCACAGGAAACTAATGTATTCTCTTTGAGTATTTACCTTAAATTTTAGTTATTAAAGTAAAGACTTTTCTGCTGGGCTACTGTAATACCAGCTACTCAGGAGGCAGAGGCAGGAGGATTGCAAGTTTGAGGCCAGCATGGGCAATTTTTTTAGCAATATCCTGTCTCAAAATAAAAAATAAAAAGGGCTGGAGATGTAGCTCAGTAGCAAGAAAAAAGTACATGTTCAGTACAGACACATTTTTTTTCTTTTTTGGAGTATTTCTGATTTGATGTCATTTGAATTCATGGATGCAGAACTGACAAATATGGAGAGCCAAACATACTAAGAAAATGTTTGTTATTAGGGCACTGCTTCCAAGAATTTAAAACCAAATGAAGGTTGACTTACCTTCCAGCACCAGGCTCTGTCATTGCTATGGCACCAATACATTTGCCTGCTGTCATCTGGGGGATGAAGTGCTCAATCTGTTCTTTTGAGCCATAGTTGGCAATATAAGGCATGACAATATCTGAATGAAGACTAAAACCTGGCCCTGTACAATTTGAATATGCTCTTAAAAAGAAAAAAAAAGTATTAAAAACATAAGATAGTTATTTTGTTCTACTCTTAGTGTCTTTAATTTTCAATTAAAAATGACTATTGGAACAACAAAGTATTAAAGATCTTGATTGTGTGGTAGGTTGTGTGCAAACAGCCTCATAAACCTATGACCTTCCTGAATGTTGTTTTCACTCTTCTTTTTATTGTTGGTTCTAAAATAGTAACAGTGTTCTAATGGCTGGATAAATAATTATTTAAAGAATTAAGAAATAAATTACTGATCACCTACAATTGTATAATCCTAACACATCAACTATTTTTATTATGGAAAATTATCTTTGGATATATCCTAATGTAGATGTAGTCCCTTTGAATTTTTTACTTTACTGTTTTCTTCTTAAATTATATGACATAACAAAAATCCTCTTTTTAACTTAGTTTTCTTTTATTATAATCTTAAAAAGCTGCAAAATATTCCAAATTATTTATGTCCCATGATTTTCTTATTCATTATCTCACTGTTACAGATTTAATTGCTTCAAAATTTTGTCGATTATGATCTAACATGATAATGATTTCTGAACATAGCTTCTATTTTTTCCTATTAAATTATTTTTCAGATAAATTCCCCCAAATGCCATTCTAAATCAGAGTGAAAACATTTTTACTTTTTATACATATATTTACCTTTTTAGTCCCCTTATAATGTCACCAGTAGTATATGAATATGCCACTTTTACCACTTGTCAACACTATGTGATAAGAATTCTCATTTTCATAAATTTTGTAAATATATATAATGGTACCTCCAGGTTAACTTAATTTACATTTGGTTGGTAGTAAGGATGAACTTTTTCCACTTAAAAAAAGCCTAATTGGGGCTGGGGTTGTAGCTCAGTGACAGAGCACTTGTTTTGCATGTGTGAGGCACTGGGTTCAGTTTTTAGCACCACATAAAAATAAACAAGTCCATCTACAACTACAACTACAACTACAAAAAAAAAAAAAAAAGAAACCTAACTCATTTTTTTTATAAAGATGTTCCTTCAAATCTTTTGTCCATTTTAACTGAAACCTTTGTTCTTATATATTAGACTTCTAGTGTATTTGATAATAATTTTCCATTCTGCTGTTCTCTTTAAAATATCTTTTTAAAAGGAAAAAATAACCCTATGAGCCAACCAGAAATTAACTCTTTAACTTTCAACAGTACCTACTGCAACAACATAAAAGAGGATTTTCTGATTTCCCACATTTAAGAAATGCACAGGAGCCAGGCACAGTGGCACATGCCTATAATCCCAGCAGTTTGGGAGGCTGAGGCAGGAGGATGAGTTCAAAGCCAGCCTCAGCAACTTAGTGAGGCACTTAGCCACTCAGTGAGACCCTGTCTCTAAATAAAATATAAAATAGGGCTGGGGATGTGGCTCAGTGGTTGAGTGCCCCCGAGTTCAATCCCTGCTACCAGCTCCACCCACCCATTCCCCAAAAAGAAATGCACAATAGTATAAGTGCCATAATCTTTCACATTTTACACTGAATTTTCAATCTTCCCAGAAGATCAGAAAGCATTTTTTATTATCATTTGAAAAAAATGAACATTCAAAGCATGACTCAACTTCAAATGTCTCCATACTTACTGCTCTTCCCAAACAATAGCTGTGGAGTACAAGTCACCACCAATACCACCATGCTGCTCTGCAATATTGACTCCAAGCAGCCCTTGTTTTCCAGCCTTTTCCCAGAGTTCCCTAGGCACTTCTCCAGCTTTCTCCCATCTGCAATTAAATATTTAAAAATCAGATAAATTTCTTCCAAATTATTTAAATGGCCACACTTTGAATAATTTTGTGCAGGAATGCATCCTTGGTTTAAGATTAACTGTGCACATTGGTCATACCCTTCTATTTGTAACTGGACTCTACTTATCATTTCTCCTTCTTTTTCTGTTCCTTACTTCTTCATATTTGGTACTTTCTGCCTTCTTTCTTCACTATTTATTCGACCTATAAAATATACCCACTGAAATTCATGAGTACAGTTTATCCTGGTTGGTGCTGGCAGCATGCAAGCTTAGTTATGCCATAGAATCATGGGAATCTGCCTAACCTGTCTTGAAAAGATAATTCTCTGCATCTTTCCTGAATTTATAGCATATGAAAGCTGACATGAGGAAACCACGTCATTACATTTAAATTGGAATCACAGGAAAGCAGAAGCACCTTACAGCATAGATCTATCTGTCAAATGAATTTCTGAGAAGACTGTGCCATCTCCTCCCTCACCCCCACCCGACTGGGGGGCCTCAAGCTTGCTAAAGGCCCATCCCTAGCTTTTCTTCTTTAAAAATGGAAATAGCATAGTAAGGAAACCATGGATAGTCAGAAATAGTGAAAAAAATGTGAAAATATTTTTGTGTTTTTTTAAAGTGGTAGATTCAGTTAGTAAGATATGGGTTATTTGAGTACTCCACTCAAAATCTGCCAACTCTATTATCTTTATTTCAAGGCATTCTCAACAATAGTTGTGAAACAAAATTGAAAAGCAGCAAAGAAGCCAGGTACAGTGGTGCATACCTATAATTCTCAAGAGGCTGAGGCAGTAAGAACAGAAATTTAATGTCACCCTCAGCAACGACTTAGCAAGATCTTGTTTGGAAATTAAAAATAGTACTGAGGCTCAGTGGTAAAGTGCCATTGGGTTCAATCCCTGATACAAAAAAAAAAAAAAAAAGAAAGAAAGAAAAAAAAGAAAAAAGAAGACTCTCCTAGAATTCAGTATGTTTTATTTCTTTTATCTTCAAAAAGCTGATTGCTTTTCACCAGACCAGTCACAGCTTCTGAGTTTAGCTAATTTTGGTCATTATAACCAAGAAAGTATTAATATAAAATCTGGGTATGGTGGCACATGTCTGTAATTCCAGTGACTGGAGAGAGTAGGGCAGGAGAATTTCAAGGTCAAAGCCAGCCTGAGCAACTCAGCAAGATCCTATCTCAAAAAAGTTTTAAAGAGGGCTGGAAATGTAGCTCAGAGGTAGTGGCTGATCAGCTACCAAGATTTGTACTCCACTGGCCTTTTGAGCTTTCCTTTAATTCATTCATAAAACCGAAAAAGAAAGAATATGAAATGGACTAGCAGTTTGCTGCTACTTAACCATAGTTTTCAAAAAATACTTTTTTTGAGTAAATTTCAAATTTTTTAATATTCTCACTATTGAACTGTACGTTATACATTTAAAAATTCATTTAAGACTGGGGATATAGCTCTCATGGTAGAGCTCTTGTCTAGAATATATGAGGCCCTGGGTTCAATCCCCAGTACAACAGAAAAAAAAAAATGTAGCTCATTGGCAGAGCACTTACCCAGCATGGGCAAGGCTCTGGGCTCTATCTTAAGCACTGTGGGGAAGAAAAAAATTAAATTAAGATAACCAGGTATGATGGCACATTCATGTAGTCCCAGATTCTCAGGAGGGTGAGAAGAGAGGATCACTTGATATGATTCAGGAGACTAGCCTAGGCAACACAGTGAGAACGTATCTTAAAAACAAAACAAAACAAAAAAAGTGCAAATCATTTAAAAAGGTATAAACTTAAGAATCCTAGGATATTACAGGATTATGGTGAAGAACAATAAAAATGTTAGTAAAGCATTGACATTATTTTTTCTGCACAATATACAACATTCTAGGAAATAGTTATTTTCATATTTGGCGCTTTTATATAACATTGAAACATGAAGGTAGGTGAGCTTACTCTGAATGATGAGGAACCACTTCTTCTTGAAAAAACTTCCTTACACTTTCCCGGAAAATGTCATGCTCTGAAGAAAAGATTCTTCTAATTCCTACATCTGTTAATTTTTTAGCAGAAGGAGATTCCAAACGTTTCTCCCCTCCAGAATGAGAACATCTTTAAAAAAATGCATTAAGAAAAAGTAAATGAATTGTTACTCTTCATAGCCAAATTAATGCTACTGAACAACATAGCTTCCCTAGAGACACTTTAAAGCATCACCACTTTTCATAGGATGTCCCCTACCTCACTGGAATTAAGAAGCAATTTATCATTAGTCAACTCAGTCTCCACTTCCAAATTTCTAAAGAGGATAACACCTGGTACTCACCGCAGGTAAAATATAGTGTTATCACAAGATACATAGATTAAATAATGTAAAATGCAAACAGTACAATAGAATAATACTGTTTTTACACCATATGCAATGTTTAAAATAATGCAAACCCTCCAAAATTAGTATTTTATCCAGAATCCCATCATTTTAAATGGCTGGTACATAAGATATAAACTGTGTTGATGTTATTACCACAATGCAGAGCCAAACCAGATGTATATTAAATGCCCACCAGTCTCTGCAAGGATTTGTATGGGATTATTCAAGACCTTCAGGAACTAATCCTTCCCCTCTCTTCCCACCCCACCCACCAAACTTAAAATGAGACTGCTCTTTACAGTTCCTTTAGTTCAATCTTCTTTAAGGTTTTTCCCCCTCTGGAATAAATTTTGAAAATCTGTGAATTCCTTTGAACACTTTCCAGCTCACATATAAAAAACTTGTATCATATACTCAAATATTATCCAAACATGTTTTTGTTTCCTATTAAATTTCCTTAGTGGGACTCTGTTTTTTAAATTTTTTTAAAGTATTTGTCTAGAAAAGAACTATTTCTTGTGATAAGTAGACTTAAAGTTTTTTTTTTTTTTTTTTTTTTTTAGAGAGGGAGAGGGAGAGGGAGAGGGGGAGAGAGAGGGAGAGGGAGAGAGAGAGAGAGAGAGAGAGAGAGAGAGAGAGAATTTTAATATTTATGTTTTTTTTTTTGTTTTCGGCGGACACAACATCTTTGTTTGTATGTGGTGCTGAGGATCAAACCCGGGCCACACGCATGCCAGATGAGCTCGCTACCGCTTGAGCCACATCCTCAGCCCTAAAGTTTTTTTTTTTTTTTTTAAAGAGCTTTTAACTAGACATTAAAATATGACTAAGGCCTTCCTAATTATCATCTTTAAGAGTTAGAGTAAATCAGATTAATATACTATTATTAATCAGTCTTGCTTGTTAACATTTAGGTTATTTCAATCTGGATGGTGTCTGGTGTAATCTAGGAAAAGCAAGAAGGCCAAGTGTGGCTACAGTGGAATGAGTGGAAAATATTTATATAAAGGCAGAGACAAAAGGAAACCAGAACATGAAAGGTCCTTACAGACCACTGTCATGTTGCATTGAGTAAACTAAAATTTACTTTATCCCTCCAGTTGAAATGATTGGTTCCAATTTCTTGCCACTAAAAATAAAACTATAAGTATATATGTGTCCATATAGATTATCCATAGTTGGGATTCTTCTTCTAGGGAAAAAATAAGCCAGCTCATGTCACGAAAGAAGAAATACCTCTAGAAGAGGGTCTGGAGGAGCTCTCAGAGGAGGGAGTGGGGCTGGACCCAGGGCCAGTGTTGAAGGAAAAGAATTTCAGCAAGTGTCAGTAGAGGGATAAAGACTTATTTAGGAAAGGAAAGAAAACACATTCAAGGGAGAATATGTGCTACCTTAAGAGCGAGAGACCTGTTTTCAGGTTCCCAGGTCTTTTTTTAAAGGAAACTTGATGAGGGATGGGTTAGGAAAGGTATGTGAGGGTGACATCAGTCTGACAGGCTGATGTGGTCTCCATTATCTGACCCATAGATAATATTGGAAAGTCTCCTAAATGATAGATTTATTAAAATGTCCTATCTGTCTTTATGTAAACTATTTATTGGTAGACTAATGAACAATGCACAAGGTAATTTTCATAAATGGGTGAATTTACAGTAACTTTAGGATTTATGATTTCCCAGAAACTTGAGGGTGAAAGGCCTTGAAGTGAGACTGGCTTGGAGAGTGACAGGCTGGGAAAGGTATGAAGAAACTTAAAATTATTTTCTTAATTTAGTAAATATTATACATTTTCTTTCTACATATTCTTTTTCTTCTTTCCTGCCTTATTAAAACACTTAATCATTTGTAAATATTAGTAAAGACAATTTATATTCAAGTTCAATTGGATCTTAATTTTTTATATCTTATATTATGTTAAGGAAATCTTTTCCAAGTAAAATACACTAGGACACATGAAAGCAAAAGAAATGCCAAGAAAAAAATAAAGATGTTGAGGTCAGCCCAGGTGGTCAAGAGAGACTACATAGTGGGAAGAAATCAAAACACTTAGCAGCAAGTTTATCCTTTACCAAATAAATTGGCCTTTTCTCCCCTATTGAAAATAGGAGCAAGAGGCTTTACCATTCACAACCCTCCACAAAACTTGGGAGACTGGTTGGTTGGTGAGCAAAACAGGTTATTCAAAGCCGGCTCTCAAGAAGCTAGAAGAGATCTTTTTCTTTCTTAAATCTTCATTTTCATTTTTTTTTTTTACTTTTTTTTATTAGTCGTTCAAAACTTTACATTTTCAGGGACACAAGGGCCTTGAAACTTTTATAAAAGGAACCATAGTAGACAAAGGGCAAGTAATATACATATGTAGAAAAGCAGCTCTCAGGGGGTTGCTTTCGATTTCAAAGAGGCTCTGTTTTACTAGGGCTATAAACTACTAACCTTCCAGACTGGGCTCTGTAAATTCGGCCTCATTTACATTTTCAAAAGCAAATAATCTCCACCAGCACACCCCTCAACAACTGAAAGCTGGTTATAAATACACAATCTTAGGCCTAACTTCAGACCTATGGAATCAGAATGAGTATTTTAACAAGATCCCCAAGTGATTTATATGCACATATAAGTTTAAGAAGTCTGTTACACTAAAACTATAGTCTGATGAATGAAAGAGTGTCAAGTCTTTCCTTTTCTAATATCCCCTTTATAAGGATAGACTTTCTTCCCATACTTCAACTAAAATAGCGAACTGATCTTTGGGGTCCTATAATTTTAAGAGCATAAAGAAGGCCTGATACAAAAAAATTTCAGGGTTACTCTAGTATGATGTTCTGGGGTTGAAATTAGAAAAGTATGTGTACACTAAAGTGGCCAATTCGGTGAGGCCTCCTGAACCTCCCGGAGAGTAAGCATTAAGTCTTGCAGCTGAGTGCCTTACTTCAAAACAATGTAGTAATTAGACCATTTACCTGCCCTCTCACCCTAATTAAATAATGGATCCTATGTGCTTCCAGTTTGTTTATCCAATGAATGGATTTTATGCATCAGACGGTGTCCGAAACGTTTGATCTTATTACAAAACACCACCTTAATAGTCACTGAGCCACTTAGAAGCTCCTTCAAGAATCCCTCTGTATTTAATTACTTGACGGATTGCTAATAAATCTAAAGCTGATTCTTTGTCTGATGGGGAGTTCGCCAGGTCATTTGTGTTGGATTATTGGCCCTGGCCACTTTTTTCCGCCGCGTCGCCGCGGGCTGAGCGCTGGTCCCAAGTTCGCTATCAGGTGGCTGTCACACGCTGCAGTCCTAACTAGGCCAAAGGTCGCAGCGCGGTTGCGGGAGCATCCGAACTGCATTTTCCAGCTCCGGGTCCCGAGACAGGGCTCCGGAACGCGCATTTGGCGAAATCTTCCCCGGCTCGGCGGAGGGGGCGGCCCCGCGCTGGGAGCCAGGGACCAGGCCCATCCGCTCGTCCCAGGCTCGCGGCGGCCCGGCCCGGGGATGCCATCCCCTCCAAGACCCCGAGAAGGGCGGCGTGCTCCCCGCCCAGCACCCCTGCAGCACTCACCTTACGGCGGGCGGCGGGCGCGGCGCGCAGCAGCGGCCCAGGACGCGCAGGGACCCGAGGAGGAGGCGTGAGGCCATGGCGGGACAGCAAGGGGCGGAAGACAGGGGCGACGGACGCGGCTCGGCGGTTCCTCTGCGCCCTCGGCAGGGAGGGCCTGACAGGACTGCGGGTGGGCGGACTCTCCGCGGGACCGGCCAACTGCACGATTCCAGTGAGCTCCACAACACCTCACTGGCGCCCCGATAAAGGCTGGGCGCGCGCACTTCCGGAGCCGCCGGCAGCAACGAGCTGCCCTTGGAGCACCGCCCTGTCCCTGGGCTCTCCCGGGCCTCGAACACCCATTCCCGGCCTTGGGCGGCTGGAGGATCCCGAACCGATGGGCTGGGCGAACCCGATGGAAACAGGAGTCTCCAAAAGCCCCCAACACAGAACTGCAAAAATGTACATGAAATGTACTTCGTAATAGTGGAAGTTAATTTGCTTCACATAGACAACTATTTAAACACTGTTTTCAAAGAATCGAGCTGTGATTACTTTTTTCTTACAAAAATTAATGGCTAATTCGTGGGGAAAATGAAAATAGATTCAATATGCAAATAAAAATTCAACTTTAATTCCATTCTCCAGTAGGTTTTTTGTTTGCTTTTCTGTTTCTGGGTATGAACCTAGGGAAGCCCTACCACTGAGCTACATCCCCAGCCCTTTTTGTTTCTAATTTTTAGACAGGATCAATTTCTAATTTTGCCCAGCTGGCCTTGAACTTGATATGCTTCTGCCTAGGCATCCTAAGTAGTGGGTTTATAAGCATGGAACACCATGCCTGACTTTCCAGTAGTTCTTGATTTGAATTCATATTTTGCCATTTCCTTTCTACTCAAGTCATCAATACTGTTAAATAATTCATGTTTCATCTCAATGATGTCATAGTTTTTGAGAAGTGTGTGTGTGTGTGTAATAGAAAGTATCTGAAGGTTTTTTGTTTTGTTTTTTAGTTGTAGTTGGACAAAATACCTTTATTATATTTACTTTTAGGTGGTGCTGAGGATTGAACCTAGTGCCTTGCATGTGCTAGGAGAGCATTGTTCTGCTGAACCACAACCCCATCCCCAAGGTGTCGATAAAGAACATGCAGAGTGATTTCTAAGGTAGTGAAGCAGAACATTGAGGCTCTTTTTAAGACAGTTACCATGGGCCTGAAATGGTGGAAGTGAAAAAAACATTTTCTGTTAAAAACCAACAACTTGGGGGTGGGGATGTAGATCAGTGACGGAATGTCTATCCAGTACATGCAAGGCCCTGGAGCTTCATCCCTAGTAGGGTTGGTGAAGGTGGGAGGGATAAGTCAACAACTAACTTAATGTTAGATATAAAGAAGGAATTTAAAAACGAAGTTTTAATTCTAAACACTTTAAGTATGTGAACAGTATTAGCTAACAGGGGGAGAACAAGGAATCATCAACCCATCACTCTAGCCAGAATTCTGGGCTTGCTAATCTTCCATCACTACATCAACCCTGACATTGTGCCGGATATTTACTAGCTTCATAAAACCAAAATCATGGTCCTTCAAGGTGATAGTTAACTGATCAAGTATCCTGCCCATTTGGGGCAAAAAATGATCTGTAAAAAATAAAAGAAAGCTTTTTTTCCTCTCTATTTATCCTCAACACACTCTACCATTTCTGGTCAAAAAATTATGTGGGCATGTTTCCTTGCATACTCAGAAATCTCTAGCACACACCAATTGCTTCAATTCAATTCTGTCACTGTCTTCCTGGAGATAATGTCAGATCCTGCAGGTTGACTCAATCTCACAAGACTGCCTTCAGTTTAGGACCCAACTGGAAGCAGTGGGTTGTGTTCTGTGCTTCCGACCACCAGTTAGAAGCAGGGTTCCCATAACACACACACACACACACACACACACACACACAATAATCTTGTCAAATAGTTCATAGATACAGGGAAATAAACTTGTGTTTACCACTTTATTATAATAAAAGATATTACTAAGCAATAGCCATTTGGGTAAGATGTATAGAACAAGGGGTGGGTGGGTGTGTCACCAAAGAAGAGATGTCTCCAGAAAAGGGTACTGAGGAGTTCCTGGAGGGAGGGGTAATTTAACTCAGTACCAGCAGAGTCCTTGACATATGTAACAGAAAAGAATTTAGCATGTGTCAGTAGAGGCACAGACAGATTTATTTGGGAAAGCAGATACACGTTAAAGGGAGAATATGGGCTGAAAGGAAAGTGGCCACAACACTCGGAGTGACCAAGAGATCTTTATTGCAGCAGTGCAACAGAGGAGAAAAGAGAAAGAGAAGGAGAAAGAGAAAGAGAGAAAGAGAGTGCGCAAGAGAGACAGAGAGAGCAAGAGATAGAGCAAGAGAAAGAGGGGCCCTGCAGGAGGGAGTTTTTATAGCCCAAATCTAATGGGGTCTCTGGGCCTGCAAGCTGCCTTGTTGGGACAAGGGGGTTAAGTGCTTGGCCTTGAGCGGCGGGCTGAATGTTCAGCCTTGAGCAGGGGGGCAAAGCACTCAGCCTTGAGCAGGGGCTTGGGCGTTTGGGCTTGAAGCAAACAGGTGATAAAGAAGCAGACAGAGGGTTTGAGTGGCCAGGTCACCCTGCAGTTAACTTTGTTTGGCAAGCCCTGCAGACAACTTACTCAGCCTGTCCTGCACCTAACATGGGCTATATTGAGAAAGATGCCTTTTGAGACAAAGCAAAGAATACACATTTGAGGGAGAAATGTGGGTCATCTTGAGAGTGAGAAATGAGTTTTGGGGTCCCAGACTGCTTTTTAAAGGAAACTTGGTGAGGGGTGGGTTGGGGAAGGTATGTGAGGGCGACATCAGTCTGGTAGTTCTCAGGATCCTTAGGCTGAGATGGTTTTCATCATCTAATCATAGATAACACTGGTAAGTCCCCTAAACTATAGCTTTCTTAAAATATCTTCTCTCTCTTTGATTAGTGTATTAATTGGTAGGCTAATTAACAACACACAAAGTTGATTATTATAACTGAGAAAATTCATGATTTACTTTAAGATTTATAGATTTTCCAGAAACATGGGTGTGACAGGCCTCAGAAAAAGACTGACTCGGGGGAATGAGAGTCCTGGAAAGTTGTAGAACTTTAAATTAAAATTAATTTCCTTGTCCTACCTATGTGTCTCCTTTCTACCTATTGTTTCTTCTATTCTACCTTGGGGTCAGGGGTAGAGAGGTGTCCTGAGGGGGCAAAATTACAACGTATGCAGTTGGGGGAGAAATAAAGAATGTCCACGTGCTTTTGCCCCTTTCAATGCTTTATTCACTCAAATTACTCAATACAATTTCACTCTATAGGTTCTTAATCAAGAAAACGACAATCCTTAATGCTAGGAACTGCAATAGATATAATTCACAGCAAACAATTTTAGATTAATTAATTCACAGTAAACAATTCTAGATTAATTCTAAGCATTGCAAAACACACTTAATCATGATAGGCTGATGACAGACATTTCCTCTGCATGCTAAGTTCAAAAGTCTTAAGCCTTAGGCTTTATGTCCAGCAGATGCACACTCAATCAGACCTCCGTGATCAGGACTGGAATCAAGGCAGGCTTTTCCTGGCGTAGAGTGGATGACCTGTTGAGGAGAGGGTCGTGGGGAGAAGTTTCAGCTCTTACCAAGGTTCAAACGAGGCAGTAGAGTTTGAGAGCAGTGAGGATCATGCGGAGGCTCAGGAAAAGATGACAAGTGATAGGAGGTCAGATCCTCATCAGGCTCTCCAGCTCGAGTGCATCCTTGTTTGGCTGGGTGAATCCCTGTTCATTTGCTCTATTATGTATACTAAATTTCAATCTTTATCAGCTACCACCGGATTTCTCAGTGACATCATTTACCCTGGGGTCAGAAACATCTGGTCTGGTGGTCTCCATCCTGATCTTCTCACCTTTCCCTCTTATCAGGCAAGAACAGCCTACTAGGGGCTTCACTCTATTTATCATGGTGAGGGGAAGTAACTTATTTGTGGCCATTATGGAGGGCTCTGTGGGTGTGCCTGGTGAAACTGCAGGTTTCAAACTAGAGTTTTTAAAATGGAGTTGCTCAGACTCAGGCCTAAGGCCATCCTAACAAGAAGACACACAGAGCTTCCATATCCTCTCTAGCCAACTGGCATCCCAACACTTCCACATGTTTGGCATCTCCTCCTAGGCTCATCAAATTTCATTGTTTTATACATCTTAATCTCCACTGCATTACCATTTCCTGGAGGATGATGGGCAGAGCAGAAAGTTTCAACTCTTTAATCAATCCTTCAATCACTTGTACTTCCTGGTAACCAGTCTCATTCTGGGCTATGTAGAGCCCCACCCTGTCTCCTCATTAGTATAAACCAAGGTATTATAACTGGGGCTCATAGTGAAAAACCTAAAGACACCTCCCATCACTCTGAAAACACTAAGAATTTTAGGTCTTCTCTGACAGAAACCAGGGGTAAAAACCAAATATATTTCATATTATACCATAGGATACTCCTGCTGCATGGTCTTGCTGAGACTCTGGGAAAAATAATACAAACACTTCAGTGTGATCTGAGAATCACTACCGTAACAGTGTTTGTTGTTCAGAGTATGTGATGATGAAGTACAGGATTCTGTATAGTTAACAAGCCTCAGAGGTGTTTCTTACACACCAAAGTGTGTGAACCACCAATCTCCCCTAAGTTCACTGGAAGTAATATTTAATGTAAAGTATATGGCACAGTGCTCAGTACATAACATAATGTTAGCTGTTTGTATTCTCCTTCTCTTGCATTCTTACAAGATTCTCCCCTTTCCAGGAAGGATCACTTTTAACAATGACCTTCTATAATCAAATAGACAAAAACTAGAATTTTTTTCACTTAAATAATTGGCTCCACTGGAGATTTTTCAGATCTATTAAGGTAGTGTGCAGGCAGATCTGTGGGGGCCATATTTGAGATTTAGTATTTTCTGATGTTGGAGGCCATGTTTTAAATCTGAGAGTAGGGTCAGGGGTACCTACACAGGTAGATGACATAGGCAAGTTTTCTCTAGGGACTGTAGGAATTACTTTAACGTCCTTAGGAAATGTAAGAACTCCCATACTAGGTATGGTGGTACATGCCTATATTCTCCACTACTTAGAAGGCTGAGGCTAGTGGATCCCAAGTTCAAGGTCAGTCTTGGGAAACTTAATGAGACCTTGTCTCAAAATAAAATTAAAAAGTGTCTGAGGATGTAGTTTAGTGATAGAGCATTTGCCTAGCATGCACAAGACCCTGAGTTCAATCCTCAATAACACACATACTCTCTCTCTCTCTCTCTCTCTCTCTCACACACACACACACACACACACACACACACACACACATACACACAGAGTTTTCTAATGTCAGAGGAAGCGATTAGTGATTTGTATAGAGATAGGTTTCATTATAATATGCATTTATATAAAAGATAAGGAAACCTTATTTGTGTGTTTTAACTTATTTTATACTTTACTTAAATGATATATAAACTTTTCCCAGTATGAAAACATGAGATAATTGATTCAAATACTTGCCTCACCTCTTTGAATCATAAGCTTTGAATATTCCTTTTAACATACAATTGTTATTTTGCACCTTTATCTCTTCTTAAATAATGCTTTTCTTTTTAAAAATTAAATGTTTATTTGAGCAACTTAGCTTCAGTTTATCAACATTTCATCAAATTATTGTTTTAACTTATTATTTAGAAATCATTTCACATGTGGAGAAAAGATGCAAATATAGCACAACTAACTCTCATTTGCCCTTTACTCAGATTCTCAATTGCTAACATTTTGCCCCATATACACATTCTTTTCTGAACTATTTGAAAATAAGTTGTATGTGTCACGCCCCCAAAGAAAAGTCCCCCATGCTCCACAATCCTGGGGATCAAACGTACGGGTATTTCACCCATACATCCCCAGCCCTTTTTAAAATGTTATGGTAGGATACAGTCTTGCTAAATTCTCGAGGCAGGCCTCAAACTTACGATCGATCCTCCTGCCTCTCCCTCCCAAGCCTCTGGGATTACAGTTGTGCACCACTGTGCCTGGCAAGAAATGCTCTTAATATCCATAGTATAGGTATCAGAATTTCAACAGGTATCCCAATAATATCCTTTCATGACAATGAAATTCAATCCAGAATCCCACCCAGGATTTTTTTTTTTTTTTTTTTTTTGGTGCTGGGTTTGGACTCCAGGGCCTTGGGCATGCTTGGAAAGCACTCTAACAATGAGTTACATCCCCAGTGTCCACAAGATATTTTATTTCATGTCCCTCTATTATCCTTTAACTTGGTGAAGTTCCAAGTTGCCTTTATAATCTCATTTTTAGTTTCATAACATTGACAGCTTCGAAAGAGAAAGGCTAAGTATTTTATAGTTTGTATAAATAACTTAGTTTTTTTTTTAAGTTTCTTAGTGGCAGAATCAATGCACAAATGTGGTGTCCCCTTCACTAAACCATATCAGAATGTCCTGATGCTGGTTTTTTTTTTTTTTTTAGCAAGGTTAATTTAACCAAAGTTGGTTAAGATGGTGCACTTGACATTTAGTTTTTCCTCTTATGAAATAAGGATGTATAAACAAATACATTTCTGAATAAAAAATTGTCTATGCTAAAATGATATGCAAGTTTAAAGGAACTATCCAGATAACTTAGGCAAAACTCTAAATATTTCACAACACTTTGAGTAATTTATATGTCCCTTGCAGGAATTTGGCAGGAATGAGTTCTACAAGCATGACTTGTAGAGGTGGAGGGAAGGGGAGGGAAGGGGAAGAGTTTTACTGTGTTATCCAGCCTGTCCAGAAACTACTGGGCTAAAGTGATCCTCTTACATCAACATTCTGAGTAGCTGTGACTACAGGCCTCAGCAGATGCTAAGGCACGGTTTTATTAACTGAAATGTCAGTGAAGAACAGAGTAATCAGTCAATGGATGCACCTTAACCTGAATCTTAAAGAATTTACAGGAGAGCTGGACATGGGGACATAAAGCAGCAATCTCAGTATTGTCATTTAGATGTGAGGTGTCCCCCAAAAGCATATGTATGAGACAATGCAAGAAAGATTTGAGGTGAAATGATTGGATTATGAGAGCTTTCATATGATCAGGATATTAACATGTAAATGGGAATTAACTGAGTGGAAACTTTATGCTTATGGCTAGAGGAGGTGTGCCCTTGGGGGCATGCCTTTGGGGTTTATATTTTGTCCCTGGTGAATGAGAGTGTTCTCTCTTCTTCCTGGTGGCCATGCTCTGAGCTGCTTTCCTCTGCCACATTCTTCTGTCACGGTGTTTTGTCTCAACTTGGGCCCAGAGCAATGGAGTAGACTGTCTATGGACTGAGACCTCTGAAACTGTGTGTGCCAAATACTTTCCTCCTCTAAATTTGTTCTTGTCAGGTCTTTCAATCACAGTAGTGAAAAAGCTGACTAAAACACTCATCTATGTGGGAGGCTAAGGCAGGAGGATTGCAAGTTTGAGACCAGCCTGAACAACTAAGTGAGACCTCATATCAAAATAAAATGAAAAAGGCTAGGAAAAAAAAAAGAGGCTAGGGATGTAGCTCAGTGGTTGAGTGCTTGCCTAGTAAGTGCAAGGCCTTGGGTTCCATCACTAGAACTGGGGGAAGTAACAGGAGGGAAATACCAGGACACTAGAAGTAAGTGTAACAAATTTAGGAAGGCTTATCAGGAAGAAAGAAGGAAGAGAAGGAAAACAGTCTAATTGGAGGGTGCGTGTTTAAAAGTTGGAAATGCAGTTCAGTGGATAGGTGTGTTAGCTTTGTCATTGAGGCAAATACCTGAGATAACCAACTTAAAGGAGGAAATACTTATTTTGGATCATAGTATCAGAGGCTTTAGCCCATGATCAGCTAGCTCTAGTTCTTTTAGGTTGGTGATAAGGCAGAAATATCATGGTGGAAGTTCATGATGGAGCAAAACTGCTTTCCTCATGGCAGCCAAGAAGCAGAGAGAGGCTGGGGTTGTGGCTCAGCAGTAGAGTGCTTGCCTAGCATGTTAGAGGTCCTAGGTTCGATCCTCAGCACCACATAAAAATAAATAAATGAAATAAATGTATTGTGTACAAATAAAAAAATAAATATTAAAATAAAAAAGTCCATCAACAACTAAAATGAATAAAATAAATAAATTGTTTAAAAAAAAAAAAGAAGCAGAGAGAGAAAGAGGAAGGGGCCAGGGATGAGATACACCCTTCCAGGGCATAGGCCAGGTGAATCACCTCCTTCAGTTAAGCCCCATATCTCAATTTCCATCACCTCCCAATAGTCCACTCAACTATGACCCCATCAATGCATTCATAGGTTAGTGAGGTGAGAGCCCTCATGATCTAACCGTTAAACCACCATGCAAAAAAAAGACCATCAACTCCAATTTTAAGTCAAATCAAACAAGCTTATAATTCTGGCCAGGACTGTCTCTTCCAAAAAACCCTTGGCTAGAGAACAGTACCCCAGCTCTCTAGGAGCATGGTTTTATAGCACAAAAATTTGCAAAAGGGAGGGCTGTCTTGAAACAGGATAACAGGATTTTGACAAGCATAATACAAAGACAGATAGTAGGTTAATGATCTAAATGATGGTTCATCATTTCAAGTTAGGAAGTAAATTTATATCCCAACACCAGAATTTACAAGGCACCGCCGAGGTTTCAGAGAGGGTTGTTATCTGGTTAGAGAAAATCACAATTTATGAGGAAACACTAAGTTTTCATAGAGGGTTTTTATCTGGTCAAGGAAAGCCAGGCACAGGCAGGTATTCCAAGCAAGTTTAGAAATCACAGTAATTTATAGTAAAACAGAAATTAACTTTTCATGACTTTGTGATGAGATGGCTCCCAATCTTAAAGTGGAATTAGGCTGGGTTCATCACAATTACGTTTGAAAATGCCCGCCTTGGAACATTTCTGTATCAAGGACCAAGCCCAACCCAAGAGCTTTTGGGGAACATTCCAGAAACAAATCATAACAATAGGTAATCTCTTGATGAGAGCATTCATATATACATTTAGGTATGAGATTATTGGAGAGGTTGACTCCTGACTCTGTAATTTATCAGTTGTCAATTGTCATTGGGAGGATTAATTTTATTGGTGCTTGTAAATGGTACCACACATGGATTTGCAGCCAATTATTTCTGGCTTGTATTTTTATGAAAACTGAAATCAAACCAAGAAATTTAGATTTGATGTGGTAGGAGATAAAGAATCCTCATGGCAAAGGAGAGCAAAACTTATTTATTAATTCATTTTTGTATTCAATCATACTTAAGGAGTTCTCCATAATGTTAAGGGTACAACATTGTACAAGATAAAATTCCTGTTTTCTTTCTTTTTTATGGAGGGATTCTGGGGATTGAACCCAACGGTGCTTTACCATTGAGCCACCTGTTTTAACTTTTTATTCTGAGACAGGGTGTTGCAAAGTTGCTAAAAGTCTTGTTAAATTGCTGAATCTGGCCTCAAATTTATAATCCTCCTGCCTCAGTCTCCCAAGTCACAGGAAATACAGGCATGTAGCATTGTACCTTGCTAAAACTCCTGCTTTCAAGAACTAGAAATATAGTTATAAAATAAAACTGGCATACAAATACAAGACAGGTTGTGATTAATGAAGGAATAAGAAGGTAGGTTTCTTGATTTGTTCCTTTTTCCTACTTTATTTTTATGGCACACAGGAAAAAATATGGAATATAACATTCAACAGACTTAGGCTGAGGATGAAAAAACTTCTCTTGGAATTCCGTACTCTCTCCATGTCTGTTTCCTTATTTGTAACATGCAGATATTAATAGTATCTATCTCACAGTGTTGATGTGAGGCTAAACTAAGACAAAAATATGTAAAGCATCCAGTTTGGTAGCAGTAGGAGCCTAGGGCATAGTAACATCAATACTGTGTTTCCTTACCTAAATCTAAGGCGAGACCATGATCTGCCCAAGTTGCCAGGGAAACAAATAAAAGCCAAAGAATTTGACTCTTCTGATTTAGTTCACTATCTTTCATTTGAAAAGTGTTTTTGGCAATTGCTCCTTCTAGTTTCCAATAATTTAGGCCAAATTTTTGTAGGGCAATTTAGATAGTCCTTTTATTATTTCCAGATCCCTGTGTGAGCAAGAGTTACCAGTGTTAGCTTTAAATATCTATACTTTTCATTCCACTCAATAGCTTATTCTTCAGTTTTAGAAAAAAAGCAAGAGAGAAAATGTCAAAGTCCCTTTATTACCATTTAAGAAAATGCTGCCCGTGGTATTCTTTGACCCAGAGTTCATGAGCAACACCAGGGATTTTTAAAGCTAATATTAAAATAGGTTAAAGTACAAAAGAATTTCATTTGTCCAGATTCTAAAACTGAGTAATAATTCTGATGAAATGTTCTGATTTGGTATAAGTAACTGAATAATGTTAGACTTTAAATTTTTTCACCTTTGGGGGATCGGAGCATTCATTCTTTAGGGGAGAGTATAAAACTATAGACCATGAAGGGTCAGAGAGGTCGTCCAAATATTTGCAAGCTTCAAAAAAAAAAAAAAAAAACCTCTTAGCTATAAATAAGTAAGACAATATCATGGGATCACATGTCAGACAGCAGGGAATTTCAGGAACATGGAACCAATAAATGGGCTAAAGTTAAGAGATTATCCCATAATTTCAAAAAAGCAAAGGAAGGTCAGGCAAGGACAGGACTCAGCTAGATCTGCCATATGTCTGGAAGCCTAAACTTTCTGAAGTCTGCTTTGTATATAGGTGGATTAGAACAGGCCTGCTATAATGAGACATGGAGTTTGTAGGTATAGCATAAATTATCTAAACCTCTGCTTATTTTCCTGTAAATGAAGAATGCATCATGTTGTTGGGAGGATTTTTTTCAAATAATGGAGGTCAAATAATTAGGATAATGATAAAAGTACAATAAGTACTCAATAAATGGTAATTATTGTCATCAATGAAAAATACCTATATTGTGGAGTTTAGAAAATAAAGGGAAAGAAAATCCTAAGGAGGAAGAAAAATCTGTTTAAAAAATTACCTGTAATCCTTCAATCAAATATAAAAAAATCTTTAACCCTTTAAAAGTGTGAAAGAAAAAAATGAAATAAAACCCTGAATCATACTTAGCTTTCCCTGTCTGATTTTATGGTACTTATTTGGTATTATACAAAAACACACAATTTTGCACTTTTAAGACCTGTTTGTGTGTATTCCAATTCCTTCAATTTAGGGGAAGTGTTGACAAAAGAGGCTGCTTATGCTTTAACTCTGCTACCTTTAGAAAACCATGGTCCACGTGGCCCTCTCCATGTCTGACACACACTCCAGCTTCTCTGACCCTAGCCACCAGCATCTCTGTCTATATATAAAAGTATAAAAAGCTGAATGATTAGTATATACTGTTTTATTATCATTTTATATTTGATTTAAAGAACACCTTAATGAGATCAAGAACCTGAAACTGGGCATTTGTTTTTCCAGATTTCTGAAATATTTCCTTTTCCTTTACTGAGGTCAGTAGTTTCAAAACTGGTTTTATGTTTGGGGATATTTTTCTTTAAAAAAGAAATAAGCAAATTTAAATATCTTTAGCCAAAATATTTTTCACAGTAAATCTAATTGTCAGGATTAAGAATGAATTTGTTTAAATCTCAACCTTCAAACATGAATCTGATTCTAAGTTGTTTTCTTATATGAAATATGATCAGAGTATTAATCATACACATTTTAAAACAAAAACCATTGCTCAAAAGAAAAAAAAAGACTTTAAAATATACATTCCAGGGCTTCTCTGTCCTTTATAACCATTCCATATGAAGTTCATTTAAAAAATATATATGTCATCTTGTACAATGCAAAACTGATCTTATCAAATGTAAAGGTTTTATGTAAGTTTAAGTGCATTACAGTCTTAGAATAAAGTGATCTAAGCATCTGTAATTCTGTTATATTGATCCTGGACAATGTCAGAGGGATGATTGCTAGGCTATTTTGTCTGCATAATACAGAATTATCCCTCCACATAGCTGATTTGTATTCAGGGTAAGATAAGCCTTAATAGTAAAATTTCTCCAAGAACGCATATCTTTGCCATAGTAACTGTATTTGTTCTCAATTTGACAATCCTTTTATCTTTATTTGAGTAGAAAAGTTTGAAATAATTTTCACAGAAACCTGAAAGTATCTGCTGATGCCCCACCCTAGATTGGAGGCTTCATTCCTTGGGTGATAGGCATTTTTTTTTTTTTTTTTTTGTGCTTGGGATTGAACCCAGGGCCTTGTGCATGCCAAGCAGGCACTCTTCCAACTGAGCTAAGGTGATAGGCATCTTAATCAAGGAGAAAATATTTAGTCAGATTACTCTATAATTAAAGGTCAGTTTATAAACTAAAGTTTATAAGTGGACCATGAATTATATTTTCAATTCAAGAGCATTATTCATTTATTTATTTATTTTTTAAAATCAGCCATTTTGTGGTTATCTCCACCTTATGTGAATTCCTTCAACTTTTTTTCTCCCCTCTGAAATTAATCTGCATACCCATCCATTCATCAACCAAGAGAAAGAGGCAGTTATTCTGTTCAAACAACTATCACCATTTCCGATGAAGTTTTTGTTTATCTGCTGATTCTTTCCTTACTCTTGCTACTTTATTAATTGGCAAATAACTGCAGCAGTTTATGGGACTAAATAGGATTAGATTCCCTAATCTGTGGCCACAGATAATTTATCCCATGGTTTACATTAGAAATATTATACATTCATTTTTTGATATAAATATTTAATCTCTCTGAAACTTATTTTGATGTGATGATATTTTTTCTTTTCCAAAGGCTAACCATGTTTTGAGAGCCATTTAAAAAATAAATGTCTCAACTTGGGTTTCCATAACAAAATATTGTAGACTAGGCAGCTTATAAATAAGACATTCATTTCTCACCATTCTGGAGGCTAGGAAGACCAAAGAGAAGGAAGCAGTAGATTAAGTGTCTGGTGAGGGAGGATCCATTACATATAGAAGTCTTCTCTCTGTAAACTCAAGTGACTAAAGGATCTCTTTGGGATCTCTTATGAAGACACTAATTCCATTCTAGAAGACTATTCTTTCATAACTTGATCACTTCTCAAAGGTTCCACCTATTAATATCCTTGAGGGCTAGAATATAACCATTCAGTCCATTTTAATAATCCATTTTTTTCCTACTGATTCAAATATTACCTCTATCATTTGCATTCCCTTATGTATTTGGGTATGTTACTGGACTTTCTGTTCCATGCATCTGCCCATTCACTCATTCTATCAATAAATATTTATGGGAGCCTATAAATACCTACCTGCCAAGTAATTTTCCAGGTGATATAGGCAGAAATAAACAAAACTTATTTTTTTATCCTGTGGTACATTTTTGTGGAAGCAAACAAGAACAAATACATTTAGAACAGGTATTGATAAGTAATGATGTTGTCCTTTATGTATTCATAAGCAAACTACCCAACATTTGCACTTTGATCTTGAAAAGGAGAGTGGAAATGGAGGAACAGGGAGGAAAAGATAGGAAGGAGTAAAGAGGGCAGAATAGAGAAAATAGGTTTGAGCGAGTGTGTGTGTGTGTGTGTGTGTGTGTGTGTGTGTGTATGTGAAGTACAGAGACATTATACTGTAGAGTGAAAGGTCTCTATCAAATAACATCAGGAGAACCCTGGGCTAGTTGCCTCTTAAAGATCTTAGTAAAATATTGTCATTCATACATTTTATTCTTAATTTCTCACATTTAGGATAGATAAAGCTTCTTACCCCTCAACTGCCTCTTTTTTAAAATGGAATTTTCAGATTATATATATAATCTAAGTTTGGGATTGGGACTTGGAAGTGTCGAATGGATGAGGAAGATATGATTGCTCTGGGAAAAATCAGTGAGAAAGAAGCCCACCCTTGCCTGAATATCCAAGCCCAGGCCTTCCTGGTCTCAGGAACTTTTAGGGTTTTTATAGTTGAAGAAAAAAGGAAAGACAATGTGAGACTTTGATATTGATCTCTGGCACAAAGAGAGAAGGTGGGTGAAGAACATCTCTTCAGAGCTGCTGCTGTGATCCAAGTGTTAAACCCTGTTGTAACAGGGCTCAGGGAACAAAAACATTCCCAAAGCTTGCAGAAGCCAAGAAAGGCACTGTGTACTTGTTGAGTATGCAAGGTTGTGCCAGCTTCCTGAAATCTGGCTGGTTGCCTGAGGTCTATTTAAATCCCTGTTTCAGACTGAGTGGAATCTATAGGTTGAAGGCAAACTCCTCTTGCCCCACTAGATATATCTGCAAGGCAGAAGATTGCAACATGAAATCCCAGAGATTTTCTTCAACTACTTGAAGGAAGATTCAGTTTCAGTATTTCTTTCTGAAAATGCTTGGGACCAAAAGTGTTTCAGATTTTGGATTTTTAGAATGTTTGCATATATATAATGAGATATCTTGGAGATGGGATTTGAGTCTAAACAAAAATTTGTTTTTGTTTCATATACATTTTATAAAGCATAGCCCCTGAAGTAATTTTATACAATATTTTGAGTGCAACTTTGACTGTGATCTGTCACATGAGATCATATAAATCTTTCTACTGTGACATCATGTTGATCTCATAAAATTTTGAATTTTGAAGTGCTTCAGATTTTTGAATTAGGAATGTTCAACATTTTGTGATTTTCTTTTAATATAAAAAAGGAATAAGCAATAAATAATATTTGCATTGTGAATTTTTCCTTAGCTAGTACTGGATGAAAGATGGTTTATCTATCTGTAGTATGTCACCTTTGCAGCTGAAGAAAATTCTAGCACAATATTACTGTTGCAACCAGCTTGGCCAAACTAGCAGGTTCTGGTGAGGAGGCTGGGAGATCAGAAGAAATAAAGAGTCACACATGCAGATCTTGAAGATAAAGCTGGGGTCTGGTGGAGCGCTTCTCTTTGATGGAGAAGCAGGTCTAAAGAATTATACCAGTGGCTGGGGATATAGCTCAGTTGGTAGAATGCTTGCTTTGCATGCAGAAGGCCCTGAGTTCAATCCCCAGCACCACCAGATAAAAAAAAAATTACACCAAAAATCTTTATTATATATGTCTCATTATTCGGATTAAAGATTATGCAAGCATTATTCTTTGTATTCATGAAACTTACAGAGTTAGCAATAGTATGCAGCTATTTCCTCAGTTCTAATCTACAGTTGCAATGTGTAATGTTAGGAGCATTGTACAGCTCTCAAGAAAGTCCATTGTTTAAATTACTAATTCTCAGGCAGATTTAGGAACAGTGGAACTGATAAAACATGGTGGTTATCTTAGAAAGGAAGTTCCTTCATTCCCAGGAGCTGTGTGCCTGAGAATAATAAGATAAAAGCCTATAAGACTCTCACAACAGAGTCTCCCCATGGAGAGCACTGCCATAGCAACTGGACATTCCATACCTTTTCATGACTTTCCCAGTCACCAAACATACCACAGCAATGAACTCATCAGGGACTCTAATCTCAGACACTGCTGTCTCAGTCACTATCACTGCTCTCCACATTTCTCCCTTTTTTATTTTTTAAATGGAAGTAATGGATCAAGACTTGAAGTTATTTAATTTCTCTTCAGAAGATTAGGCATTCCATTGTTACAATACAAAAGAGAATTAGTAGCAAACATATAATTCCAAAAATGTACCAAAGTGAAATATATTCTAGGGATTAAAGCCTTTTAAATCATTAAGTATTTGATTAGCAAGCCATGTGGGATCCATAGAATCAATCTGACTTTCTTGAATGTCCTGGAAATGGTGATATAATTCCATAAGATCATTATTTTCTTGCCAAATGCCCAATAGATGACTTTTAACTTTCTCCCAGTCCCATTGAGAAGCATTATATTTTGCTGCTATAACACAAACATATCTATAAAGAGCATGGCAACAAAGGTTTTGTCTAAATTTAAGGGTAGCAAGTTCATTTCCAATATTAATAACTGTAGCTTCTAAAGCATTCAAGTTTGCTTCTATCTTATCATCAATATTTGCTTGATTTTGCAAAGCTTTTGAAGTATTTTGTGCATACTCATTATGTATACTATTGGATAAAGTTGTAGCAGCAGTCATGCCAGAAAACTAAAATAGGTATCAAAACAACTATTCCAACTACTATAAGGCCAAAAGCACAGCGTTGTTTTTTTAACTGAGCATTAATTTGTTGTAAAACTTGAAATCCAGTATCAGAATACCAGGGCTCAGAAATTTTAGCTGGAGTCATAATAAAAGAAGGTTATCTTAATATTAGTATGCCTTGTCTCTTATTATATCTAGTAATACAGTTAGTCAAGTTGCAGTTGTAGCAAGTTAGTTGGTGTTTTTCTCTTATCCTATTTACTATAGCATTCCAGTAATTAAAACATAAGGAGATTGTACACAGGCTCGAAAGCCATAACAAGGAACCATTTTACAATCCTTACTGACATGATTAGATAAAGGAGTGCCAGTAAAGTTAACAAAATCTGAGGTGGCTATCAAGCGCCAAAGATCTCTTTGTATGTCACCATCTCTGGAGGTTAAAACATTACTTACAAATCCTCCAGGGATCATAAGTTTTTGATACAAATGTCTTTCATCTTCTTTATTAGACCAATCCAAGATATATTAATTACTGCCATAGATTTTATGATGTTATAGTTAAAGCTTTGTCCCGGGGTTTCATAAACTGACTTCCAGACTACTCACACATAATCGAATCAAGCCTTTATTGAAGCACACCAGTGGCGGTTGACCAGAACATAAAGCTGTTCCCCTGATCAGCCCCAAACAATTGGAAGGGTGCTCCTTATAAACCTGAAAACCACAAAGGGATGTTCGAGGGTCCAGCCAATAAAAGCAAGCCAGGTTACAGAAGCGGGAGAATGCAGTCAAGTGGCGGGAAGCCTAATTAATCACAGTCACCCCAGATACAGAAACAGCCCCTTTACCCTAGTTACAGAAACAATGCCCCATTAGGTAGTTCTGTGTTCTTAAAGGTTTCTATAGCAAAAGGAAAAGAACATCTTGCTCCAGTCATGACCCTTCTACTTGGCATGGTTGTTTTACAGGATGAAGTCATAAAACAAAATGGAGTCATGTTTGCTTCTACTATCACAATGACATACTGGCCAAGTGTTGGCACAATCTATCCATTTAGGAAATGCACCCAATTCTGTAATAGTATGATTAGGACATATTATGATAAGGTATAGTGGGGATAAGGTAAAGGTGAGTGTTCCATAGGGAGCACAGTCACAACATTGGGTAGTCCCATTTTCATAACTGTCTGAATATATTTAGTTACATCCCAAGGGCCAGTAATTTTGATTACCTTGGCTCCCCCATATGTTGTCTTACTTTTTGGGACCATCCTTAAACAGCCAGTATTGTCACTGTGGGAACAACATATAGGTAAGTTCTCACTGAATCCAGTATAATTAAATCCAACTGAATAGACAGGTGTAATATGTATATCTGAAAATCCTCCCATCATGTGTGGGTCATTGGTAAATATAGATACAGATTCTCCAGTCCACACTGCTGGTGAACTAAAGGTGGATCTGGAAAGTAAGTTCAGTAAGTTTCCCCCACAAAAATACTTACCTGATAGCTTAATAAAGCCAACACGGCCATAAACATTGTGGAAGGAAATTTCATATTCCCCTGTTGGATTACCATTTGATCAGCCTGGTGGGTCAGATTCTTCAAATGACCCCATGTTGGCAAGTCTACCTTCTGAGTTCGTTGAGTTCTCCACCTCTTTTTCCTCAGCTTCCTTGTTCTTGGTGGGTATCAGAATCAACACTTCTGGTGTCAGTTTTAGTCGTTTGAACTGTGTTTGGAGGATTTCCATGATGATGACGAATAGCATGTTCAGGTACTCAAATAGGATGAGTTGCTCTTAGAAAAACACAAGCATGAACTCTACTCCAGATAATCACTGGATCGGGTCCATTCTGCCCCCAGTCCTGTTTGTAAATCTTTCCATCAGACCAGACGGGTCAAGCCTGCTGTTGTATGAATCTCTCAGCAGCAGTGAGACCCTCAGCATTACAATTCAAAAAAAATTAATACAAATAGAGCATGGTTTAAACAATTTTGTGGGGTCCTATTTCCCCCTTTTTGTTTTTGTCTGGCCTTGAGGATTAAGGTATAAGTCAGGTGTTTAATATGATATTGATCTCAAGATTGTTGAAAAGATGAACTAGTATAGGCTGGAGCATTATCAGTTTTAATTTGTAGTGGATGGCCCAACACTGCAAAAGCAGCTAAAGAGTGGGAAATTACTTGATGTGAATTTTCCCCTGTTTGAGCAGCAGCAAAGATAAAACAGGAGTAAGTGTCAATAGTAACATGAACATAACATTGTTTGCCAAACTGAGGGATGTGAGTCACATCCATTTGCCATGATAGATTTGGGCAAAGGCCACGAGGAGTAATTCCAGTAGGTAAAACTGAAGTATGCATTACACAACGAGGACCTTGACAAACAATTTGACAAGCTTATTTTCGAGTAATATGAAATTTTTTTGCACAAGATAGAAGCATTTTGGTGATGGAAAATATGAGAAACTTGAGCATAGTCATGAGGAGTTAATTGACAAACTGCAGTAAGACAATCAGCTTTATCATTTTCTGTTGTCAAAGGACCTGGAAGTTTAGAATAAGCTCTAATGTGCCCAATAAAGCAAAGATATTGATGCATTTGAATTGTTTTTTGTAGGGTCAGGAATAAATGAAGTAATTCTTCAGATTGAATATGACCAATTGTAGCAGTTTCAATATGCAAAGCAACTCCCACTGTATAAACATTGTCACTGTAAGTATTTAGTGGTTTATTAGGAAAATAGATTAAAGCATTAATGAGAGCTTGAAGCTCAGCTCTTTGTGCAGATTTGTAAGAAGTCTGAACCACTTTAGTATGAGCAAGGCTATAGTAACCAGCTTTTTCTGAACTGGAGCCATCAGTAAACACGGTTAAAGCTTTAGGTATAGGTTGAGTACAAACAATTTTTGAAAAACAAAAGAAGTTATTGCAGCAAACTGAATAAGTCTATTTTGAGGATAATGATTATCTACCTGACCAAGAAAATCAGCAAAAGCTAATTGCCAGTTATGAGAAGTTTGCCAAAGCCAGCATTGTTGTTGAGCTGAAAAAGCTACTATAATAAGAGAAGGCTCAACTTCCACTAATTGAAAAACTCTATTTCTATCTTTAATAACAAGCTGAGCAACTAGATCATGAAATAAATTTAAAGTTTTTGAGGACAGTGAGCAAGATAAAGTCATTCTATAAATCCTAGAGATTTCCATATTGCTCCTGTAGGAGTATGAGGAGTAGCTGATATAAGAATATGTATATATTCTTTTAAATTAACCCTAGTAAGTTGAACATTTTTAATAGCAGTTTCAAATTTTGATAAGGCAGGTTTAGCTTCCACTGTAAGCTGTAGAGGAGAGGCCAGAGAGGGATCTCCACATAAAGTAACAAATAAAGGTCTCAAATCTGCTGTAGATAATTTAAAATTAGGTCTGAGCCAATTAGTATCTCCCAGTAACTTCTGAAAGTCATTGAGAATACGTAATACATCAATTCTGATTTGTAAGTTTTGTGGGAGAATTGTACGGCCTTCAATCAAACTGCCTAAATACTGAAAAGAAGTTGTTTTGTACTTTCTCAGGTGCTATGCATAGACCCTTATTTTTAAGAGAAATCTCTAAAGAAGCATAAATTTGCAACAATACATTTGAATCAGGATGGGCTAAAACTATACCATCCATATAATAAATAATATATACATCAGGATATTGTTTACACACAGGATCAATTGCTTGAGCCACAAAAGTTTGACATAGAGTAGGACTATTAGCCATGCCTTGTGGCAAAACCTTCCAACAATATCTTTTCATTTGTTCTTTAAAATTAATAGATGGAATGGTGGGTGTAAAATGCTTACAATCAGCTAGATGTAGAGGTATAGTGAAAAACTATCTTTTAAATCTATAACAGTCAGACAGTAATCAATTGGAATAGCCATGGGAGAAGGAAGTCCAGGCTGTAAAGTGCCCATTAATTTCATGGCTTTATTAATTTCTCTAAGATCTTGTAAAAGTCTCCAGCTTCCAGATTTTTTCTTAATTACAAATATTGGAGTGTTCCAAGGACTTAAAGTAGGTTCAATATGACCAGCTTGAAGCTGCTCTTGGACTAGTACTTGAGCTACGTAAAGCTTCTCCCCAGTTAGGGGTCATTGGTCTACCCAGACAGGGTCCTCTGATAACCAATTAATTTTTGCCACTGTCGGGTGGGAGAAGATACCAAGGCCCCCAACAAAAAGGAGCATCAGGACTATCACCCAATCCATACAGTCCTTGTTAAGGAGACTGTGACACTGGAGAAGATCTTTCTTGTTGATTTTTACTAAAACTTTAGTGGGAATAAATCCTTGATCAAGCATTTAGAAGAGACGACAGATCTAGGACTCATTAGTAAAAGTCTCATACTACTTAAGATGTCACAACCCCATAAATTAACTGGCAGACTGTCAGGGCCATAAGGTTTAAAATGTCCTTTATTTCCGTCTGAATATTCCCATTTAAGACAGTAAGCACTTTGTGCAGGTTGCGAAATATGTTCTACACCTTCTGATTTAGTAGAAGTTTTATGTAAAGACCAACGCTTAGGCCAACGTAACATAGAAATAACAAAAACATCTGCACCAGTATAAATAATACCTTGAAAAAATTTCTCATTTATTTTAAGCTCTAATTGTGGGCATTCTTTCTTCACTAGTTGTGCCCAGTATGCTTTATCAGATGAGCCAAATCTTTTATCATCTCTAGGTGTTTGTGACAAAATTTTTCCTGCAGTTTTGTAAAGGCAGAAGAAGAATCTGAGCAATGGTGTTTTCTGCAAATATCTGAACAATAGAATTAGTAGTTTGAGTCATGGCTTTTACCTCTCCTGTAAAATACAAATCTATCACTCCAGGTAATACTTGAAATCCCTTCATAGTAAGACTACTGTGTCCTAGTGTAAGTCCTACTGTGCCAGAAGGCAGAGGGCTATAAAGGCCAGTAGGTCTAGCCTGAGGTCCCATTTCTGGTGTTAATATGCATCTGGTGGTGGGATGGATTGTCTCCCTGTCAAGGGCTTGAATGGTTGGACGAAGGGCTGGGTTGGATTGTGTATCTGTTCTGGAGTGAGCGATAGAGCCCCTACTGTTTGATGGGGCCAAGGCTGGCCCCTTCTCTTGTTTCTCTTCTGGGGAGGCAAATATTGTCCTTGTTTATCCAATGGTGATCTGCATTCATTTGCCCAGTGTTTATAACGATTGGCATCTAGGACAGAGACCTGGTTGAGATGAATGAGTATTGTCTTGATCCTGAAAATTTTCACATTTTCTGGCACAATGCCCACATCTTCCACAAATGAAACATAGTTTTTTGAAAGATTTAATTTTTAAAGAAGGCTTCTAGGTTTTCTGTAAGGCTACTGTCTGTAGGGCCATAGCTAAGATCAATCCCTGAACATATGCACTACCAATATCAGCACAGAGGCCAATGTAATCAAAAACCCCTTCTTTCTTTTTATAAGGACTGACAGCCTCTTGGCATGCCTTACTAACATTTTCAAAAGCCAATTGTTTAACTAGTAAATTGCCAGCATCTGGGTCTCCAATCACAGGGCTTACAGCTTGATATAGTCTTGCAAAATAATCTGCATATGGCTCATCAGGACCTTGTCTGATTTTACTGATATTCATACTTTTTTCTCTCTTAGTTGGTAACTCTCTTCAAGACTTTTTTTTCAGCCATATTTATTTGCAAATAGACTCATATATCAAAATTTAATTGAAGAGTTATATCAGAAAATTGTCCAGTTTCAGTCAACATTTCATAAGTAATATTAATACCATGAGCTCTATTTCTGTCTGCCTGTTCCAAGCAAAGTTCAGTCCAATTAGATTTCCACATCAGATAATTGCCCCCTGATAAACAGACCTTGGCAAATGTAAGCCAATCATGGTAAAGTGCCGCAGTCGGGCTGCAGCAAAATAATGGTGTGTGTGTGGGGGGTGACGAACAACTTGTGTACATTGATACAGCAGGAATGGAAGCCGTTTATTGTAGGACAGGAGCAGTATTTATACATTCCACACAGCTTATCTAATTAACATAAACTAGATACAGCAGTCAACCAATAAGGAATCTCCACACTTAATGGCTCGCTGGCGTTACTTTACAAACCACTCCCTTTGGCATTTTGCTAGGCGCCATCTTGACTTGTTTACAGACCCTAACATTTCTCTGGCAAAATGCCAGGCGCCATCCTGACTTGTTTACAGACTCTAACAGTAAAGCTTCATTGGCAAGAGATTCTAATAAACTCGGTACAAATGGAGATGTAGGTCCATACATAGAACATGCAGTTTTTAGTTCCTTTAAGGTTTAAAAAGGAAAGGGTTCATATGATAGTAGTCTCTGGCCAGGATTGTTTGAATCACCTCTTTCAAAAACAGGATACATTTTAAATTCCCCAGTATTTTCTCCAGCTTCTCTGGCTGCTCTAAGACCTTGCTGTATTAGAGGTCTTGAATAGTGGTGGTTTAAAGTACTTTATCTTATGTTTCACCTTGGGTTTAGACTGCATTACTGGAGCAGAGATAGCCATAGTCAAATTTGAAAAATCATAAATCAGTTCCCTGTTATTATCCATATCATCTTCAGAATTTTCTTCAGAGTCTCTATCTCCTCTACCTTGAGCATGTCTAAACAGATCTATTCCTTCCTCTAAATCTTGTTCATCATCAGAAGATGAAAGCTCTGGTGGAGGAGGGCAAGGTGCTGTTGGTATAAGACCTTTCTGCAACTTTTTATCAGCTGTAATGGGGTTATCAAGGTAAGGGTCAGCAAGCTCAGGCCAGCAAGAGTTGGCCATAGTATGTTATCTTAAGTAGGACTAAGGCAGTCTCGAACCAAAGTCCATAAAGTAAAAGTAGGTATAGGCAATTTGTCCGGGCCTTCAGCTTTAAGTCTAGCATGGAGATGTTTGCCAATTTTATCCCATAAGTCTACATTCACTGTTTCTTCTTCTTCAGGAAACCACAGACAAGTCTCAGTAATATATTCTATGAACTGCAAAAGCCGTGTCCTTCTAACTGAACTAACTTTCTTTTTAAGCGTATCTTTGATAATACACACATAATGATCTTTCTCTTTGAATCCTATATTTCCCATGTTTTACACCCAACTTTGAATGCCTTTTCCCACACCTTACTTACTTTAGAGGCCTTTTTCTCAGCTTATAGGGCATGTGCCTAAATGGGAAGCTCTCCTCATCTGAGATTGGAGAAGATCCCCTGTGTTCAGATCCGTATGGGCCACTAACTGCCGCCACCAGTGCAGCCAAACTAGCAGGTTCCAGCAAGGGGTGATGGGAGATTGGAAGAAATAAAGAGTCACACACACAGATCTTGAATATAAAGCTGGGATTTGGTGGAGCTCTGCTCTCTGATGGAGAAGCAGGTCTAAAGAATTACACCAGCAATCTTTATCATGTATGTCTCATTAATCTGATTAAAGACTATGCAAGTATTATTTTTTGTATTCATGAAAGTTACAGAGTTAGCAATGGTATGCAGCTATTTCCTCAGTTACAATCTACACTTGCAATGTGCAATGTTAATTGCATTCTGCAGCTCTCAAGAAAGTCCATTAAATTACTAATTCACAGACAGATTGTGAAACATTGTGGTTATCTTAGCAAAGAAGTTCCTTCATTCCCAGGATCTGTGTGCCTGAGAATAAGATCAAAGCCTATAAAACTCTCACAAGAGAGTCTCCCCATACAGAGCATTGCTATAGCAACTGGACATCCTACACCTTTGCATAGAAACTTTCCCAGTCACCAAGCATGACACAGCCATGAAGTCATCAAGGACCCCAATCTCAGGAGTCTCCCATCACTGTCACCACTCTCCACATATTATCTTCCTAGATTGACAGTCAAAAAGTTGATAAACAATGTCTCATTTTATTAATCTAAAAGTATTTACCTTCTGGGATATTTAACAAAACATCTTCCTGATCCACAAAGCTAAGCATAACTTTGAAGGTCATTGAATTTGAAGGTTCACTCAATTAAGCAAGAAGAATACAGTTCTTTGTGAAGTGTATATTTCAGTGAAGAGAGAGAGAGAGAGAGAGAGAGAGAGAGAGAGAGAGAGAGAGCACTTGAATTACTCCAACTATGTATGACTTTGCTTTAGAGATCACCTTTCTTCCAGTGCACTATTGCAAAATTAGAGCTATACTAAAAACACCCTTGGCCTTTAATAATTGAATAGCAATGAGGAAACAAATGTTTACTTTAAAAAAATACCTTTGAACTTTCTTCCTACTACAGAAGCAATTTACAGGTCCCTGGGGATAGTGTTCAAGAACTCATTTGATTTCATTAAGTTTATGTCCCATTCCTATGAGGCCAGATTATAGAATTTAAATGTGAGTGTGGTCAAGGGATGAATTCAGGCAACTTCATTTTTACTAAGCTCTTAAAAAGCAAAAATAATTCATGCTATTTTGTATACTGAATTTTTATCACAAATGATATAATTGTTGACAAGTAAAGATCCTCACTACAATAACAGCAAATATTGGTTCTTCATCCAAATAACTGGTATTATTTGAAACTACTAAACATAGTCTCTCATAATCAGGATTTAAGGAAATAGGAACTAAATACTTCAACTTTATTTCTAACAAGTGTTTTATTCAAAATAACTAGTGTTGTAAACAAACCTTGACCTATTTGAACACACATAGCCCTTAAGATTCTTTTTGGCAGATAACAGTAACTGTGAAAAAGTTTGAGATGGGTGGAGGTTGTACATGTCCCTCACTTTGAATACAGGTTACACTATTAGCAAGTTTCAGACTAAATTCTGCCATGGATATAGACATTTATTAAGCATGTACTTTTAAGTGTTCACAAAACAATCCATATGACAGGATAAAAAAACTAGGTCTCTTTCCTCTTCCACACGAAGCTGATTTAAGAATACTCCATAGTCAGGATTCTATTATTATAGTTGTCATCAGAAATGCAATAGATGTGGCTAGGGATTTAGCACAGTGGTAGAGTACTTGCCTTACATGCATGAGGCCCTGGGTTCTAGCCCCAAGACAACCAAAACAAAACAAAAACAACAATGAAAACCAAACAACAACAACAACAAAATGTAATGGATGCACATTGAAGGAGGATCCAGCTCGAGGTGCCAAGTGTGAGAAGCATATCTGGAACTCGTTTATAGTGTCTCAGAGATTCTGTTGTACCACTAGTCTTGCTTGATTCAAAGAATTTTTTAAAAATTTCTTCCTTAATTTATTCAAATACCCAGTCATCATTTAAAAGTGTATTGTTTTGCCAGGCGCAGTGGTGCACGTGTGTAATCCCAGCAGTTTGGGAGGCTGAGACAGGAGGATCGTGAGTTCAAAGACAACCTCAGCAATGGTGAGGCACTAAGCAACTCAGTGAGACACTGTCTCTCAATAAAATACAAAAAAGGGCTAGGGATAGTGATAGAGTGGCCTCTAAGTTCAGTCTCTGATACCAAAAAACCAAATGAAACAAAACAACATCGACAAATATCACCAATAAAGAGGCTATATAAACACATGGAAATGAAACAGTGTACTTTTTTTTTTTTTTTTTTTGTACTGGGAATTGAACTCAGGGACACTGAACCACTGAGCAATATCCCCAGCCCTTTTTTGTATTTTATTTGGAGATAGGGTTTTATTTACAGACAAGGCTTAAAATTCTGTCTTTGACATATTCTAATATATTGGCGAAATTTTTAACTAAATTTTTTATTTGATTTGTTATGTGCTTCATTTTCAGGATTTCTGTTTGGTTCTTTTCAGAATCTCTCTTTATTGACATGCTATTCCATGTCCTGCATTTTCTCTCTTACTTTTTTTCTTATATCTTCTTTTAGTTAATTGATCACTTTAACAATCAACTTTTTGAATTCTTTTTATGAAATTTCATCCACATCAGTACAGTAGGTTCATGATTGGGAAGTTGTAGATTTTTAGAGGTGTTTTATTGGCCTGTTTCTTCTTGTCTTCCGAAGTCCCACATTTTTTTTTTTTTTTTGCATTTGTAAATATGGATTCCTCTAAATTATTTTGGGACATTTATTTAGTAGTTATCTCTTTAGAGTAAGTTTGGAGCTGAGGATTTACCTTAGCTTTAACACATTTGATCAACACAATCAAATTCAAAGTCTTACCTTCAACCCTCAGTACCTCCTTGAAAAGAGGGAGCAACCACTAGTAACAATGGTAATTTACTAAAAAACCATGTATCAACAAATGTTATAAAATTTATTACCAATGATCTCTACAATTTTATTAACCAAGGAAAAATATGGTGGAGAAATATTATAGAATAGGTTGAAAAGGTTAAGCACTAATGATAGTGTATAGTAAATTGAATAAGATGATGGGATGAAAAATAAAGAAATAAAGGAAAAAAGAAGAGGTGAAGGTAGGGAGGTAAAAGTTAAAATGGGAATAATAAAAGGGATGAAGGAGAGGAGAAAAGAGGTAATAAGAGAGGATCCAATTAATGGACAAAACCTATAAAATTAGATAGAAGTCTGACAAAATAAAAAATGTAGGGAGACACTAGGAATTAGTTAATAGCAAACAGTTGATGTAATAATGTAATGTAATAATGATTGTTAGAGTTAATTTTTCTTCTTGCTGAGGTTTTTGAATAGAATAATTTCTTTCCATTTTTTAAAAATTTTGTAATCTCCCAACTATAAGGAAGTTTGTGTGACACAAATATTTTGTGGCGTGTGTTACTCTTAGCTCTAAACCAGCCAAACTAGTCAGGGAAGTCTGTATGATGAGCTGCACTCCCTCCTTGACTTGCCACTTCTATCAGTGGAATACTTTCCTGCTTCCGAGCTGACTTTATTTCTCAAAATTATTTTGCAAGCATGTCCAGGGGTGGGAGTATAAGTCTGGTTGGGTTACTGGACACCTATCTTACCTGCTCCATCTGGGCCTATCTGAGTTGTGTCACACTCTTAGTTCTGAAAGCCTCTATCATATGCTGGGGGAATGTGTGTGAGATACGTGTTTATCTTCTAGCTCCTTCTGAACTTGAGGGTTGTATCTCAAGGGATCTCAGATTTCCTCTTGACCCTAATCTGTCCTAATTCCCTCTTTCCCATTGGCCATACTCCCTATCCCAGAAATCAGACTGTCAATTTTAAATGAAATTCCATTTGATTTTCTCTTCTCTTCAGACCAATTGACTGTCCATCTAGTTTGTGTCACTTCCATGCCCAGACTGACTTACAGCATGGGCACTACTGATTCATGAAGAGCAGAGCCAAAGTGACGGTCTTGAGTATTAAAAAAAAACAAAAAACAATTATACCAAGAACAGGGGAAAAAAAGAGAAAAATAAAGGTAGCAAAATATGAATAATAAAGGTAAGGTTTAGGGATCCTATAGTCTGCTTCTCAGGAAGCCCAAACAAAAAGTTTTAAGTTGTTGCTTCTTATCTACTTTATCTATTTCATTTTTACCCCCCATTGGATAGTGCCAGGACATTCTCCGGCACTGGCTCAGGTAATTATTTCTGACTTTATTTTCTGCTTATATTATGAATTTGTTGGACAGGTTCAGATTTTTTAAAAAATCTCAGTGGAAGTATGTTTTTCATTTCATTGGAAGGGAGTTTTACCTTGAACGGAGCCACAGCACACTGCTATCACCATTATTTTTGTTAATTCTCTTTCCATTCTAGAAACAAATATTTTTGGTTTTCACTTGGCTGCTAGCTCATTGAGACATCTGCAGCATTTTCTCACAGTCTTCCTTCTTCAGTTTGCTACTGCAGAACTGCTGTTTTAAATTCACTCTTGGGGAGCTAATCTACCATTTTTTCTCTGTCAACTTAAAATGTTGATTTGTAGTATGGGTTTACTTTATCTCACTTTTAGGTTGACTCAGTCGATTAGGTGCTGTTTTAGAGTTTTTTTTTTTTTTTTTTTTTTGGTATGTGTGTGTGTATGTGTTGTGAGTAAAAGACCCAACCAGAAAAATTGTAGAGGAGGAAAAGTTTATTTGAGGGCTCACAGTTTCAGAGGTCTCAGTCCTTAGACAGCCAGCTCCATTCCTTAGGGCTTAAGGTGATGCAGAACATCATGACAGAAGAGTGTGGTGGAGGGAAACAGCTCACATGATGATCAGGAGACAGAGATTCCATTTACCAGATACAAAATATTACCACCAAGGCTATACCCCCAATGCCCACCTCTTCTAGTCACATCCTACCTGCTTTCAGTTACCACTCAGTTAATTGCCACCAGGGGATTAATTCACTGATTGTGTTAAGGCTCTCATAACCCAATCATTTCTCTTCTAAACCTTCTTGCAATGGCTCACACATGAGCCTTTAGGGACACCTCACATCCAAACCATAACAAGTACACACATACACATGCATTTATTGCATTCCATGCTTACAAAAATGAATGTGACCTAGCCTATGCCCATAAGATCTTGCCCTCTTGGGAGTGATATTCACATAAACAACTATAAGGTAGAGTAAAAGATAGTCATAGAGGTATTTATAAATTGATGATAAAGCCTAGAGGAAATAGTTTCTTGATGGTGGGAACTATGTATTATTTGTGGATCTCCAAAATTACAAGTTATGTGTCAGTGGGAAGTATTGCACCTACTGAGTGCTCAGTAATATTTGATAAGTGAAGCCAGGTGTGGTGGCTCATGCTTATGATTGCAACAATTTGGGAAGCTGATGTAAGAAGATCTCAAATTCAAGGTCAGCCTCAGCAACTTAGATCCCATCTCAAAATAAAATATAAAAAAGAAGTGGGTATGTATTTCAGTGGAAAAGTGTCCTGGGTTCAATTCCTAGTAAAACAAAATCAATAAAAGAAAAACTTTAAAATTCTACCCTTCTGAATTTGTTTCCTATTCTTACTATAAAAATTGACATGAACTGAGTGGTTTAAAAGAGCACAGATTTATTATCTTAAAGTTCTGGAGGACAGAAGCCTGCAATCAGTTTCACTGTGCTAAAATCAAGATGTCCACGGGCATATTCTTTCTGGACGTTCTAGAGAAGAATCTGTTTTCTTGCAGTATTCATCTTCTTGAGATTACTTGCATTTCTTGGCTCATGCCCCTTGCCTCAATTCACTCCAGTTTTTGTTTCTGACTCAAAGTTCATAACTGATCTTGATCCTCCTACCAGTCTCTTGTAAAGTCTCTTGTGATTACGCTGAGCCCACCTAGAATGCAGGATAATCTCCCCAACTCATAATCCTTAATAACATCTGCAAAGTCCCATTTTACTATGTAACATATTCACAAGTTCTGGGGATTAACATATGGGAATGTTTAGGAAGCCATTATTCAGCCTATCCACATTTCCTTCATATGTAATTTTAAAAATATGAGACTCGATTTAAATTTGTGAGACATAAGTAATTTTTGTCAATAAAGCATTTAGCAAAAGCTCTCATATAATTAGTAGCAAAGAAATCTTAGCTATGACACTTTTAAAGATCTTTTATTTTTTTATTTTTATTTTTTTTAAAAGATCTTTTAAAATAAACTTTCAATAAGTGCAACATCATCTTGTTTTGTTCATGGCCACATTTGTCTCCCATGTGGTGAGTGGTCAACGAATATTGCTACATGAGAAACTTAATATTGAATGTTAACAGTAGCTGCATATTAACTTTTTCTTATATTTCATATTTTCTGGTTTCATGTGTCTTCTCAATTAATAAGCTTATAGAAGCTAGATATCCTCCTATTTCATGCATGTTATATTATATATATTTTATTATATTTCTTAAGCTCCCTTACATTTACCAGAAGATAGAGATATAGAAATTTCCCAATAACTAATTATTTAACTTAATGTAAATTTACCTGTGAGTTATAAATAAATATAAGGTAATTTTACAAAAATATGGCCCAACAAATACTTATTTAATTTTTTCCTAATACCTTTGGTAACTCTTACAGTTTTGTATAGGAAGAGAGTTTGGCATATAGTGCACACACACACACACAAAAAAAACCAAAAAAAAAACCAGCATATGCTGAAAAAATATTGGGGAAGGAAGGCTAGATTCCCAGATGAGTCTTCAAAGGACATTGCCTTGATGAATTTTCCACAATACAGAAATTGATTCTCTGCTTTTAAGTCTCTCAAAACTCATTTAATCAGGACTGAGAGTGGGTCTACTTGCCAGTGGCAGGATCATATTAATCAGAGTTTTAATAATATGATGTGGAAAGTTAGAATGCCAAATCGTTAATTAAAAAAGAGAAATAGAATTCTCACAAAGGTAAAATAATTCTGTTAGTGTGATCAGCACATCCTTTTTTAGGCAGATATTTTGGGAAGCCAAATTATAATCATAAGTTGTCTAAGGGGCACGGATTCTGAAAGACAGCTGTTATGTAAGTTGGACATTGAATAGCATCAGGTTACAATACCCTCAATAACACTAAGTTTACTGTGGGAACCATTATACCAAGAGCTTCTTGGCTATTCTCCTTTTTTCCTTATAATTAATGTAGTATTTTGAGTAATGAATGTTGCATAAAAGTTGAACTATCAAGAAATAATTTTTATAACAGAAAATATATCCCCAAATTATCTTCAACCCTTGCAAATAATGAGAGGGGAAAGAATGGCTGTTAGAGTGTGGCAGTCTCCCAAAGAGGAAGTCATGTTCATCTTATCATTACTATAAACAGTCTTGTGCTGCTGCACACCTAGGTAGAACTACTATATTTAAGGTCTAACAACATGGGCCAGTCTATCAAGTCTTAAGGATATGACATTGTCAGGGATACTGAGAAGTGAAAAAGGAGTTTATTGACTAGTGTTTGGGACTATATTGACACTTTATTGCCTAGTGTTTTCAAAGAACTAGAAATTAAATTTTAATCTAGCAAACTAAATTTTTTTTTGAGAGGGGGTCCTGAAGATAGAACTTAGGGGCATTTTACAACTTAGCTATATCCCTAAGCCCTTTTACTTTTAATTTTGAGATATGGTTTTATTAAGTTTCTTAGGGCTTCACTAAATTGCTGAGGTTAACCTTGAACTTTGGATCCTCCTGCTTCCAATTCCTGAATCATTGGGATTGTAAACCTATACCATTGTGTTTGGCAGTTAACAGGATTTTTACAACATCCAGTTAACATAGCCCAGGGCAGATGTGAATTTTTGCCACTTTCCTTAGTCCAGAGCAGTCAAGAGGGAAAGGGAGGCATAGAGAAACATTTTGAATGGGTAAGTTTTGGTTAATAATCTACAGGTTGTCAAAGTTCAGTTCATAGATGGCAACTAGCAGCCCTCGGGGGAAAAGTAGTTAAGATGACCAGTTAAATAGATTCCAGAATATTGCAAATAAAAAGGAGATTGGAATGAGTAAATAGAAAAGATGGAATTTTGCTATTTTTACAATTATTTACTAAATCAACAGGCAGAATCAATGAAGCCTCTACCAGGACTTGGATCCAACTGTGCACCTCAAAGTGGTTCATAAAGAAACTGTAACAAAAACAAATACCAAAAAGAGAGAAAGAAAAAGAAAAAAACTGAAACAAGTTTTCCTATTAAGGATGATTAAACAACAGGTCAACTATTCAGATCTCTGTCATTGTAAGAAAATAAATCCAGAGGCTTTTAAAACTCCTGAGCCACAGTAGGCAATCAGTAAAACAGAGCATAACATTCTCTGACACAAAACAGTGGTGTTTATAAATGGATACTGAATAAACTGACTAAAGCTAGTCTTCTCACTGGCCAATCCAACCTGAAAAGAGAAGTTCTTATATGCCCCTCACAAATGAAAGGCTGGCCTCATAGCTGGACCTCCTACAATAATGTGATTTCCAACTTGATATGAAGCTAGTCACTGATGGTTTGTCTGGGATTCAGTTCAGAGGTTGTCATATATTAAGAGCTACAGCAATCTTATACTATTCCTTCCTTTTGGAATATAGGACTTTGACTCTGATGACCATATCATCTGGCTTTGCATATGGGTTGGTCTGTCTGTTAAGACATCTAGATTTTATTTGGAGAGTACTAATATTTGTCATAGTCCTTGCATTTCAGACAAGCATTTCTTCAACATTAAAGAAGTCAGGGCCATTTGGCATCTATAAAAACCCCTTCACATTTTCATCATAGCTGTGACAGTTGCTTGCTTTTTGATTTTTTAATTGGTTATTTTTATTATATATGACAGTAGATTCCATTTTGATATAATTATATAAGTATGGACTATGTCTTTTCCTAATTAGGACCCCCTTTTTGTGGATGTAAATGATGGTGAAATTCACTGTGGTGTATTCATATATGTACATAGGCAAGTTATGTCAGATCCATTCCACTGTCTCTCTTTTTCCTATCCCCCTGATCTTTCCTTAATTCCTTTATCTGATTCACTGAACTTTTATTCTTCCTCTCCTTCCTTTTATTGTGAGTTAGCTTCTATATATGAGAGAAAACATTCGACCTTTGTTTTTGGGGGGGCCTGGCAGATTTCACTTAGTATCTTAATCTCCACAGCAAATGTCATAAAGTCATGACATTTTTCTTTATGGCTGAGAAATACTCCATCATGTATAAATACCACATTTTCTTTGTCCATTCATCTTTCAAAGGGCACCTAAGTTGACTCCATAGCTTTTGTATTGTGAAATTGTGCTACTATAAATATTGATGTGGCTACAACACTATAGCATTCTGCTTTTAAATCCTTTGGATATATCCTGAGGAGTGGGATAACTGGGTCAAATGGTGGATCCATTCCTAGTTTTTTGAGAAATCTCCATACTGCTTTTTACTATCAGTACGTTTTCTAACAAGATGACATTGGTAGTGTTCTTACTGAACTTATCCAATAGCCTTGTGCCTGGATCCCACTGATAATCCCTCTGCTTTGCCATGAGAGGGTGCTATGTAAATAGAATACAATATGGACTGGGTTTTGAGTTCAGTCGGTAGAGCATGAGACTCTAAATCTCAGGGTCGTGGGTTCGAGCCCCACGTTGGGCGCCAAATTGCTGTGGTTCTGATCAACTAGTTGCTCAGCTACCTTGTTGCGGGGGTAGAGACGCGGAATCAACACACAGACTCCGGGAGCTGGTGAGAGAACTGGCTGGAGACCCGCCTCAGGTCATCATCCAGTAGCTCAGTTTATTTTTGGAATGCATACAATTGTTATAGGGTCCCAGTGGGGCGTGCCCATCAATCATTCACAAGCAAGATAGTATCCATAAGCCAATCATCTTATGCCTAATGTAATCACTCTGTGAGGATGTGCTATCATCAGGAAGGGTCTTTGTCCCTAGGGGAGGGGATTTCTAAGTTAGAAGTTCCATGTCGAAGCTCCTGGCTATCAGTTTCCTGGCCTGGCAACTCGGCAATGCTAACCACAAGTGTAAGGATGTGGTTTCACTAACGGCTGGCTAGAGCAGGGCATCCCATCTTGTTCCTATCAGGAACAGGCCTTCCTATCAGGCGTGAACAAGTGTAGATTCTTCAAGCACTCCGACCTGCTCATAGCTGCTAGCTGCTAACTGTAAATTAAAAGTTATACCAACAGGGCTTGTGCTCAGCAGTAGAGCACTCATCTAGCATGTGAGAGGCCCTGGGTTCGATCCTCAGCACCACATAAAAATAAATAAATAAAATAAAGGTATATATATATATATATATATATATATATATATATATATATATATATAATTGTAGAGAGTCAGGATAGTATAAAAATAAATAAATAAATAGAATACAGTGACATTGTACTAAGTTAAAGGAGTTGGAGAGAATTGGCAAGTGTGTACCTTACTTCTATGCCTATAATTTTACAAATTATAGCAATTATTATTGTTAGTGGGTTCAGGGTACAACTCAGTGGTAGAACCTAGGGCCTTAGTATGTGCAAAGTCCTGGGTTCAATACTTAGCACCCTAAATTTAAACAAAACAAAAAAAGGAAGTAGGTATTTGAGAAAAGTTGTATTACAATCTTTTTTAATGTGTATTTTTTTGCATGGCTTTTTTTAAGTTTATTGAATGAAGGAGTTAGTTATACTAGTTAAATGAGGACTCCAAATGGTTACATTCTACAAGCTGTGAGGTTTTAAAACTTGTGACAAGGGACAGAAGAGAGATACTACTCATTGCAAGGAAATCCTCCCTTAAGCTTCAGTGAGCCAGAGACACTTAAAATCCATGAACCTTCAGCTGATGGTCCTTGCCCAATCCAGTCTCTATCAGGAACTGGCCTATGTTCTTGGGATGGTCACTTTGTAGCTGAATTTCTTCTCCTTATTCTGGATCTCAGTTATAGTATCATTGCAGGACATTTCTTCTTAAGTGCCTTCACTACTTTCTTTATATCAACATCATTAGAGATTCCTCGGACAGTAGTAAGGGTCTTCCTGCCATTTCTCTGTTGAATTCTTATATTAATATAATCCTCAGAGCCAGCAAAAAGCAGGTCATCACCCTTGTTTGCATCAACAAAAGAGTCAAAAGAGTAGAGGGTCTGGAGAGCAGACCTACAAAAGGATTCCTTTTCCTTGGCCTGCAGAAGGCATAGCGGCTGCAGAAGAAAGTGGGTGTCAGAACCCAGTGTCATGAAGTAAGGGGGCATGAAGACTAGGCTGCTGAGTCCTAGGTAGTGGCTTAGTGACTAGGTCATATCACCATCCTTTTAAAATATTTTTTTAGTTGTAGGTGGACACGATGCCTTTATTTTTATTAATTTATTTTTATGTGGTGCTGAGGATTGAACCCAGAGCCTCACCTGCGGTAGGTGACCACTCTACTACTGAGTCACAACCCCAGCCCCCCATGTCACCATCTTAATGAGTGATTTCTTCCAAAAGTGTTTTAAAGTTGAGTCTGGGTACAGTAACTCCATGTGTACAGTGTTATGGATCTTCTCTCTCTCACACACAAGTGATTTCTATCTTCTTTAACTGAAATTCAGAATTCTGTTGAAATCCTTGTGGTACTTGCTTCACTTAACAGTCAGTTGGAGCTCCAATGAATTGTTCAAAGAGGTTACAAGCTAAGAGTGTCCCATTTCCTTTTATCTTCCCTATTACATGGCCCTTCTTTTGACTTCAATCAACAGCAAAAAAGCAATTAGAGTCACAGAAAGTAAACGATGCATATTTTGTTCCTGAATACAAGGCTAAAGAGTTCTTGTTTTGAAAGCTGTTGGACATATAAAGATCCAACAATGACAGTCAAGCAATTCAATCCCCTGAAACTCATTTCTAGGGAGTCTGAACTTCCTAGAAAGTGTGAAGAAACCCATGCATGCCTCATTCGGTATTTTTTTTCCCCTCCATCTGGCATCATTGGTATTTTGTCAACGGAGTAGTTTTTAACATAGCTCTAGGAGCAGGAAAATGACATTAAATATGAGAACTCTAAAATATCTAAATTTGTAAATGAGGGAGCAGAATCATTAACTGGCTGGCATTTTAGTCCAATAAAATGCTCTTTGTTGTGGTGGTTCTTAAGTCTCTAACAAGTGAGGAATAAGAGGCTGGAAGGCTGGGGGCTTATTTTTCATTATCTTTCCCAACCAATACTAAATACATATTTGTTGGCATTCTATGCTATAGTACTGCCTCCATTACTATTCCCGAGTTTCCTTTCTTATTTAACCTAGTAAGTAAGGTGATTTCTTAATGTAAAGACATACACAAGATTTCAAAAAGGTTCAGCAGATTTTCATTTTGTGGATCATCTCTACTTTCCTGGAAGAGAGTATAAAAAGTGAGTACAACTTGAAAGTTTGGTGGCTACTATGGACTGAATATTTATGCCCAGACCTCAGTTCATGTGTTGAAAACTAATCCCCAATGTGAGGGTATTTGGAGGTAGGGCTTTTGGAACGTGATTCAGTCATGAGGGCAGAAGCCTCATGAATGGGAAATTGCCCTTATAATAGAGACCCTCGAGAGCTCTCTAGGTCCTTCACAATATGAAAATCCAGTGAGAAAACATTCATGCATGAACCAGACAGCAGGCCCTCACTAGACACCAAATCTGCTGGTGCTTTGATCTAGGACTCTCCATTCTCCAGAACTGTGAGAAATAAATTTCTGTTGTTTATAAGCCACCCAGTTTATGGTGTTTTGTTACAGCAGCCCAAGTAGACTAAGCATATTTGTAAGGTTATGAGTAAGTAGCGTGAGATGTCAAGAAGAGGTAATAATGTGGGTGGGGCCAGATTATACAGGGCACTGGAACCCAGGATGATCTGTGATTTCATTTTAACAGCAAAGGAGAATGTATGGAGGAGTTTTAAGCAGGGGAGTAGGTCTCCCAAAGACACTGAGGGATGCCTGTATTTATTGTGGAAATAGAATCAACAGACTTGCTAAAATTAGATGTGGTAGTAAGAATAAAGGGAAGAAAAGAATGAAGTAGAGTTCCAGGAATTCAAGAAGTGATCATGGCAGTAATGTTTCTTATGAATATTGACCAAAGATATATGCTTATGGTCACTTTATGGTTATGAAATAGTTTATTAAAAATTTGCCTTTTCTTATCACTTCTATTTGAAACTGTGAAGTTTTCTCTGCTGCTGAGTTTTAAGTCTGTAAGACTGGTTCAATGAATCATTTTACTCTTTTAAATAGGATGTAACATTATTTAAACGACAGAGTTCTGGGAACAGTGTTCTCTTCACACAGGAAGGAGATCATTCTCCTGTGTTTTAAACTCCCCAGTGATTTAAGTGACTGGATGATATGAGAGGAAAGAGGGATAAAAGGTGGGGAGGGAGTAGATGTGCTAGAAGCCAACAAGTCAGGTATATAAGGATTGGCTTTTTCATTAGGTCATGTGGGCAGTTCAGTATGTTAATATAATTGCTGACTTTGAACCTGGGGCTGACTGATGGGGTGATGGTCTTATTATAGTAAAATTAATCTTTTCAAAATATTTCTAAGTATAAGCAATTTAAGAAATAAGTTAGATGGGAAGTTTCTAGAATCACATAGCAATCAGATCATGTGAAGACCTTTGTGTCACAGATCAGACTTGGAGTCATAAATTTGCATGAAGGAAATTGTTATGGTGTATTGTTTAGGGAATCAAGTGCCCTTGGAATGATATTTGTGGGGTTGTGAAGGAAGTGGGATTGAGCACAAAGAGGAACTAGACTATGATGAAGATGAAACCAAGGCTCTAGTCCATCCCATAGGAAACTGAGGACAAAAGGACCCTATAAATTTGACCCAAATTAAAACAAAGGAGCTGAATTTTGTACTGCTACATTGAATAGCCCATGCATCTGAGCTGGCTCCGGAAGGAAGTCATGACATGGACAAGAAGGCTGTCTTTGGTTAAGGTCAAATCAATAGAGCAACTCAGTTGAGATTGTCAGCTGCCAACATTCTCAGCAACAGCAGAACTGAATTCTCGAGTCTATAAGAGTGTCTCAAACACACAGCATCAGCTAAATCCTGCTTAGATCTGCTTTCTTTGTAGAACAGATTTTGAGAATCACCCTTTAGAATTTTGGATAACTTCTTGGTATTAAAAAACTTAAAAGAACAAGGTAAGTAGGTTAAAACATCGTCTGTGCCATAGAAGATGATGTCAAGGTTGCAATACTCATTGTTTTTCATCCCTTCCTCCCATTCTGGATTCCCTTCAAGCCTAGCTAGCACCTCTGCTGGTCTAGGTTGCTTATGTGGTAGTGTGACAGGATCTTATCCTTAAAGTGTCTGAGTCCCTGGTTACCATGTGTGACCAGTCATGGCTGCTGCACTTCTTGTTCATTTACTGTAAAAATTGGGCAAGGAAGTATTAAGAAATGCTCAAGGGGGTCATTGGGTGGCAAAAATATTCATCTCTGCTTCTACTATGTAATAGCTGTCTACCTCCATCTGAGAATATGATCAATTACCTCTTGTCTTCTGTTCCTTTAATATGTAAGGCCTAAGTGATTGTATAGCAGTTAGACATTAAAATTGAAAGGGACTCTTGCTTTATCCCTTGGTAGAAGTAGTCTCTTCTGAAAATCTGGACTTCTAAACCTAAGGAGCCCAGAGTTTCAGAGATGAAAAGCACAAATTGTCCAAGGAATCCACTGGAAGTGGTGATGGTGGGAACATTGATTGTGAACTACATCCATGTAGCCTTCTTAGTGTAAATATGATAACACAAGAAGGTCTTTGATTTACAGTATATGCTGTGTCCTGGGGGGTAGTGCCTCTCCTGGAAAATGTCACTTAGTTCTCATTTCCATGCTGGCATCTCAGCTTTGCTATTAACAGATCATTACCTTGCTCTATTAGGCTGTCAGGTTCTGGATGGCTCAGTATGATAAAAATAGTGGTCTCCACAGCTATGTGCTCACTGCCATATCTCCTTTGCTTAAAATGGATCATTCCCTTGACATTCAGATCTCATTTGATGCATCAAACACTCTGTAAACCTTTGGATAGTGGTGGTGTCTGAGGCTTTAATGCAAGGAAAGGAAAACCTATAAGCAGAAAACACATTGACACCAATTAAGATGACTCTCTATCCCTTTCAGAATGGAAGGGGTTGGAAGTAACCTACCTTCACTTGACAGTTTGATCTCCTTGAGGAATGAACAGCACTTTTCTCTGGTTTTGATGGGTTAGAGATTCAGCAGCAACAGCAGAATAGAGAGCATTGGTGAGTGTGTGACCCTGTTATTGGTCCATACACAGCTTCCATCCATCCCTGCCATTATGGCTGCTCCACTTAAGTGCCCATTTTTTGCCAGTGCTGGAGTGGCTGATGACAGAGTTAGGCTTGCTAACATCAAAATAATTAAATCATTCTGTCTGCTTGGTTCTTTGAATTTTTCATGGAAAATTCACCCGGTGTATCTTGACTTGTGATACAAACATTTCGCAGTTCATGCTCACTGCCATACATTTATCTCATCTACCTACCCGTTCCATTTCTAAGTCCTTTTTTTTCTTTTCTTTTATCTCCAAAATTTTCTGCTCTCAGTGCCCTGATCTATTCTGATGCAATGAGACAAGTATTTGCTATAGTTCTTGCATATTCTTTCTTTGGGATACTTCACTACTCATTCATCAGAGGAGATGTAGTGCCCTTTTTCCATTTTTAGCTTTCACCCATATACCAAACTACCCCCTCTGCGGGAAGCCACCTATGAAATACACGAGGATCTTCTCTCGGCATAGAAGCCAGGGAGAGATAGGCCTGGCGTTGGGAACTTTACATGGCTCTCCCATGGCAATAGATTGCCCAATGCATATGACCTTTCCTCTGCTGGGAATGATGGGCGTAATCCATTAGGGAACGAACAGCCTACCTTTAAACTTCTTTGGAGAAGAATATTCCATGGAAGGCCTTTAATGTCTCCCAATATAAAATAAAGCAGGTGTGGGCTTTGCCAGAAGCTCCATCCATCTGACCAACTTGCCTGTCCTGCCCCTGCTTTTGAAACTACTTTCTGTGTTCTGTGGGTTTTTGTGCTGTTTTATTTCTCTTAGCTTTTATTTTTTAGCCAGCGCATTCCACCAAGGGGAACCCCATTTCCACCACCTGAGTGGGATATAGGTGGAACCCGGCTCAAAAAATTCATATGTTAAAGCCCAAATCTTCAGGACCTCAGAATGTGACCTTATTTGTAAGAAGTGTTGCTGCAGATGCAATTAGTTAAGGGTAGGATGGATTCATAATCCACTATAATTGATATCCTTATAAGAAGGGGAAATTTGGAAGTAGACACATGTAGAAGGAAGATGATGGAAATGATGTGGGAAAGAATGTCTTCCACAAGCCAAGGAGAGAGGCTTGAATAGATTCTTTCCTGAGTCCTTCAGAAGTAGCCAATGCGATGACACTTTGATTTCAGACTTCTAGGTTCCAGAACAGTGAGAAAATAAGTTTCTGTTTTTTAAGCCACCTAGTTGGTGCCTCCTTGTTACAGCAGCCCAAGGAAACCAATGCACTCACTTTGATAGCACTTATATTACAGGTCAAAGGACAAATGTGAGAGTTCTGAAAATTTCCTTCAATGTCCATTTCCATTGTACACTCAGGGAATGACCACTGGGTGAGTCCATGGACCTCGGGGCTCCACTCTGAATTAAACTTATGCCAGGACATCCCTTATCTTCCGGACGTCATCTAGCACCATGCTAATAGGATTTCGAGGACAATGCTTTATATCTCTGGTATCAATGTTAACCATTCTCAGCTATCTGAGTCAATGGCCATAGTCTTATGTGAATAATAGCTGTTATTGTACACTGCTGCTGTGGTGCTTTAGAATTATTTCGTCAACTTCTCCTCAGTCAATAGATTCTGGGTCTAAAATTAGTTTATATCTGAAAATTGAGGATTCATTGTAACTTTATTTTATAGCGGCTGCCCTCAGCTTCTGTTGGTTCTTTCTTGATTTCTTTAGAGGTTATAAACTGGGAAACATCTTGCTGTCTATCCCTATATTTCATTCCTAGGAATGTTATGTTCTTCTGACTATTTCCATAGGTCTCTGCTGGTCAGGTCTCTGTTGCTAATCCTCCCACTTTGCTTCTCATTACAATATTTATGCCAATCCTGCTCTTCATGACTAAGTGGCTTCCATAATGGCCACTGTTAATCTAAGCTCCTATGATCGTCATTCCTATGAAAGAATCCAGTTCTGTAAATAGCCTCTCCGGCTATCAGTCCTGGCCTCCTCCAGGTAGATGCCAATAAACATCTTAATGATGCTGATTCTCGTTTAGAGAGCTCAATCTTTATAATTTTGATAAACGGAATGTCCTCCAACATGCTTCTCTTGGGTTTTCCAGCCTTATATAATGTCCATTTAGCAGGCCAACTGCTGAGACCTGTTGATCTCTTTTCCCACTGTCTGCTTTGTCAGTTTGGGCATTTCTTTTTTTTACTTACTATGGCCAAGTGGTTACTCTGAAACACTTGAAAATATCCTAGCAGCACATTATTACCATTTCTTAGGATCCTTTGTGGAGTATTAAACTTTGTATCATGGGAGAACACCCTCATATTGATAAATTTATTTAACTTCTTATTCTATTCCATTTGTCTCATCACAGTAAGGCCCACTAGCATGCCTAGTCTCATGCCTTCTTCCAGTGCATGTGCCTGCAACTCCTTTGGGGTGTAATTCCACTCATGTATTAGTGGCTCAGCCCCTCCCCCACTAGATGATTTTGTGACTTAACTCTAGTTTTAGTTCTGGCCAGAAGGGAAAGAAAAAGAGAAGATCTGGAAGAAAGTGCATGTTGTATTTCAAGATAGAGACCTTTACCTGAGAGTCATTGGATACCACCAGCCTATACCCAGGGAGGTGTGGGTCACTTTTGTGCATTCAGAGAACTCAGGGGATTTGGGATTCAAGACGTTTGAGTGCATTAAGTTTAGGTCCTCGTCCCATGCTCCACTGACTTAGTTCTTCCCAATTGTGGATCCTCAAACTTGCCAGAATTGAAAATTCCATGGCCTCTGGAGCTCTGGTACTCTTATAATTAGGTCCTGGGTATGATCTGCACTTATTCCTCTCTCTAGATGTAGGAAATGATATACTCATATGTGTTGCCAACAATGCCCTGTACGTTTATCTTTTAACTGAGAATTAATGACCTTCATAATCTTATTATTTTTCTCTAATGTATATATCCCTCATCCCTGTTGTAAATTAAATTGTCCCCCCTCCCGTTCATATATTGAAGTCCTAAACCTCATTACCTTAGAATGTGACTGTATTTGGAAGTAGAGTCACTGCAGATGTAATTAGGTAAGACCCATCTTACCTAATTGTTATGTTTAGCCTCAATTCATAATGACTGGTATCCTTGTATAAAGGGAAATTTGGACACAAATTCTTCCTTTGAAGATGAAAGCAGATATCATCAAGCAGATGCTTCCGCAAACCAAGGAATGCCAAAGACTGCCAACAAACCAGCAAAAGCCAGCCAGTGTGAGGTATGGGACAAGTCCTTTCTCACAGTTCTCAAATGGAAACAACCCTTTCATCATCATGGTCTTAAACTCCTAACTGCCAGACCTGAGAATAAATTATGGTTGTTTGTAGTAGTTTTATAAAACAGTCCTAGCAAACTTATATAATACCCAAAGCTATAATATTTACTACTCTCTGTGAATTTCTCAAATGCCTCATATCTTATTTCTTTCAGCATACTCTGTTTAGTCAAAACTCCATTCTGGGGGCTGAGGTTGTGGCTCAATGGCATTGTGCTTGCCTAGCAGGGTGAGGCACTGGGTTTGATTCTCAGCACCACATAAAATTAATTAATAAATAAAATAAAGGTCCATCAGCAACTAAAACAAAATTTAAAAAAATTTCCATTCATGAAAGTTTTAACAATTGTATTAGTATAGCATGCCAGAGGATATTTGTGTTCTTCCTGTCTTTAGCAACAGTATTCTCATTGCTAGATAGCATGTAATCCAGCTACAAAATCTCATTTTAGAATTTGGTTCTTTGGTTCACACCTAGAAGCAATAGTTTTTTAGAGTAATTATCCCAGAAAAGAGTTTGAAAAAGGAGATTTGCAATGTAAGAAGTTTATTGTGGGAGTACTCTTAGGATTCATATATGTAAGGAGTAAAAAAAAATTAAGATTGAGAAGTAGGAGTTAAATTGTATTGCAGTTGCAACAAAGGCCTCAACTAATCCCACAGGAAGCTCTGGAATTGGGATAACTCTTCAGAGTTGTTCTGAATTAAGACAAGAGAGCCAAGCCTCTTTAGACCACCATTGATCTAGAAGTAGAAGTGGGAAGCTACTGGAAATGGGGATGAAAGCTGTCCCCAACCTAATATTCTCAGTCACTGGGGATGAGTGTCTCCTTTATCAAGGGAAGAATCTGGCCAGCATATAGCATTGATTACTCTCTCATTATAAAGCATATAGGGATAGTAGAAAAGGAAAATAAGCATTCTTTGCATTCCTAGTGAGACTTTGGTATTACCTGGCTACACGAATCAGCATCTTTTTCCTTTAATTCATGCAAATCATAATCATGTAGCAGGAATAACAACTCACAAACTTCATTTTCTGCTAAATCAGAAGACAGAGCTCTTTTAGAGTTTAACATAAATGTTAAAGTACCTTAATTTGCTAGAAACCTCAAAAGAAGTGAAAAAATGTGCATAGCGCAGCGAGAGTCCTAGTATTCATAATCTGAAAAGCTGCTTGCACAGAGTTCTAAGCGGGAGGCTTGCCAGTCCTTGCTTGCAACCACCAAGAGCAGGATGATATTGGGCAACTCTCAGAGAATATGCTCCTGAAAGTAAGGAAGTCACCCTCAAGTGTAAAAGCTTTCTCCTTTATTTGGCAAAACATAGTGGGAAATGCTGTGAGTAGGGTTGAAACTGGGCAGAATTTTATAGAAATAGGTGAAAAAAATGCACAGAGGATAGACAGAACACTGATGGCAGTGAACTTCAGACAGTTCCAGGAAAAATACACTTTCTAAAGGTGAGGGGCTTATTCTAAATTGCAAAAGCAATATTTCATATTCAAAAACAGCTGGGCTGCTGTTAGGAGATCAGCATGCAAGCTTTTTTTTTAAATAGACTCTATTATATTTTTATTTATTTTTAAATTTGTTCTTATTAGTTACACATGATAGTAAAATGTATTTTGACATATTGTACATATATGGAGTATAACTTGTCATTCTTCTGGTTGTGTATAATGTAGAATTACATTGGTCATGTAATCATATATACACATAGGATAGTAATGTTCAATTCATTCTACTATCTTTCCTATTCCCATTTCCCCTCCCTTCCCTTCTTTTCCCTTTATCTGATCCAAAGTACTTCTATTTTTCCCAACCCCCCCTCCATTGTGAATTAGCATCTGCATATCAGAGAGCACACTTGGTCCTTAGTTTTTTAGGAATTGGTTTATTTCACTTAGCATGATAGTATCTGGTTCCATGCATTTATCAGCAAATGCCATAATTTCATTTTTCTTTATGATTGAGTAATATTTCATTGTGTATATATACCACATTTTCTTTATCCATTCATCTGTTGAAGGGCACCTAGGTTGGTTCCATAGTTTAGCTATTGTGAATTGAGCTGCCATAAACATCAATGTGGCTGGATTACTGTAGTATGCTGATTTTAAGTCATTTGGGTATAAACAGAGGAGGGGGATAACTGGGTCAAATGGTGGTTCCATTTCAATTTTTTTGTGGAATCTCCATACTGCTTTCCATAGTGATTGCAACAATTTGCAGTCCTACCAGCAATGTTTAAGTGTACCTTTTCCCCTATATGCTCATCAGCATTTATTATTGCTTGTATTCTTAATAATTGGCATTCTTACTGGAGTGAGATGAAATCTCAGTGTAGTTTTAGTTTTCATTTCTCTAATTGATAATGATGTTGAAAATTTTTTCATATATTTGTTGACCAATTGAATTTCTTCTTTTGTGAAGTGTCTGTTCAGTTCCTTAGCCTATTTATCGATTGGGTTGGGCTTTTTGTGTGTGTGTGTTTGTGTGTGTGTTTTGAGTTATTTATATATCCTGGAGGTTAATGTTCTATCTTAGGTGCAGGTGGCAGAGATTTTCTCCCATTCTGTAGGCCCTCTATTCACATTCTTGATTGTTTCCTTTGCTGAGAAATAGCTTTTTAGTTTGATTCTATCCCATTTCTTGATTCTTGATTCTTGATTTTACTTCTTGCACTTTAGACATCTTGTCAAGGAAGTCAGTTCCTAAGCTCACATGATGTAGATTTGGGCCTACTTTTTCTTCTATTAGGTGCATGTCTCTGTTAAATAGACTCTATTATTTAGAGTAGTTTTAGGCTTGTAGAAAATTGAGCAGAAATTATGGAGAATTTCCATATATACCCTATCCCTACACACAAAGCATTACCCTCCTATTAACAATACACCTAAGTGATACATTTGTTACAATTAATAAAACTTCAACATCAAAGTATATAGTTTGTATTAGAGTTCACTCTTAATGCTTGTACATTCTACAGATTTGGAAAAAGGCATTATGATATTTACTCCAAATTGTAGTACCATACAGAACATACTAAATAATACAATAAAAATGTTCTATGTTCTACCTATTCATTCCTTTCTTCCTGCAAATCCCTGACCTTTTTACTGCCTCCATGGTTGTCTTTCAGAACTTTATATAGTTGGAATCACACAATATATTGCCTTTTTATATTATTTTCTTTACTTAGTAATTTGTATTTAAGATTCATCCATGTCTTTTTAAAAATTTTTATTCTAATTTGTTATATATGACAGCATAATGCATTATAATTCATATTACACATATAAAGCACAATTTTTCATATTTCTGATTGTATAGGAAGTATATTCACACCATTCGTGTCTTCATACGTGTTCTTGGGGTAATGATGTCCATCTCATTCCACCCTCATTTCTACCTTTGTGCCCCCTCCATTCCCCTCCCACCCCTTTGCCCTATCTAGAATTTGTCTAATCTTCCTGTGCTTCCTCTCCCAAACCCACTATGAATCAGCCTCCTTATATCAGAGAAAACATTCACATTTGGTTTTTTGGTATTGGCAAACTTCACTTAGCATTATATTTTCCAGCTCCATCCACATATATATATGTATGTATATATATATATATATATATATATATATATATATATATATATATATCACATTTTCTTTATCTATTCATCAACTGAAGGGCATTTAGGTTGGTTCCACAGTTCAGCTATCATGAATTGTGCTGCTGTAAACATTGATGTGGCTGTGTCCCTGTAGTATGCTGTTTTTAAGGACTTTGGATAGACACCAAGGAGTGGGATAGCTGGGTCAAATGGTGGTTCCATTTCCACTTTTCTAAGGAATCTCCATACTGTTTTCTATATTGGCTGCAGCAATTTGCAGTCCCACCAGCAATGTATGAGTGAGCCTTTTCCCCCACATCCTCACCAACATTTACTGTTGTTTGTATTCTTTTTTTTAAAAAAAAATACCTTTTTTAGTTGTTGATAGACCTTCCTTTTATTTGCATATTTATATGTAGTGCTGAGAATCGAACCCAGTGCCTCCCATGCCAGGCAAGTGCGTTACTGCTAAGCCACAGCTCCAGCCTTTGTTGTTTGTATTCTTAATAGCTACCATTCTGACTGGAGTGAGATGAAATCTTAGAGTAATTTTAATTTGCATTTCTCTAATTGCTAGAGATGATGAACATTTTTTTTGTATTTTTTTGATTATTGTATATCATCTTCTGAGAAGTGTCTGTTAAGGTCCTTAGCCCATTTATTTATTGAGTTTTTTTGGTGTTCAGCTTTTTGAGTTCTTTATATACCCTAGAGATTAGTACTCTATCTGATGTGTGAGGGGTAAAAATTTGCTCCCAATTAGTAGGCTCTCTGCTCACCTCCTGATTGTTTCTTTTGCGGAGAAGAAACTGTTTAGTTTGAATCCATCCCATTTATTGATTCTTGATTTTAATTCTCATGCTATAGGAGTCTTATTAAGGAAGTTGGGGCCTAATCCCACATGATGGAGATTAGGGCCTACTTTTTCTTCTATTAGACACAAGGTTTCCTACGTCCTTGATCTACTTTAAGTAGAGTTTTGGCAGGGTGAGAGATAGGGGTTTAATTTCATTTTGTTGCATACGGATTTCCAGTTTTCCCAGCACCATTTGTTGAAGAGGCTATCTTTTCTCCAATGTATGTTTTTGGCACCTTTCTCTAATACAAGATAATTGTAATTTTGTGGGTTAGTCTCTGTGTCCTCTATTCTGTACCATTGGTCTACAGATCTATTTTTGTGCCAATACCATGCTGTTTTTGTTACCATTGCTCTGTAGTATAATTTGAGGTCTGGTATAGCAATGCCACCTGGTTCACCCTTCTTGCTAAGGATTGCTTTGACTATTCTGGGTCTCCTATTTTTCCAGATAAATTTCACGACTGATTTTTCTATTTCTATGAGGAATGCCATTGGGATTTTGATTGGAATTGAATTAAATCTGCATAGTGTTTTTGGTAGTATGGTTATTTTGATAATATTAATTCTGCCTATCTAAGAGCAAGGTAGATCTTTCCATCTTCTAAGGGGCTCTTTGATTTCTTTCCTTAGGGTTCTGTAATTTTCATTATGTAGATCTTTCATCTCTTTCATTAAGTTGATTCCCAAGTATTTTATTTTTTAAGGCTATAGCAAATGGGTAGTTTTCCTTTCAGATAATTTGTCAATGATATACAGAAATGCCTTTGTTTTATGGGTGTTGATTTTAAGTCCTGCTACTTTGTTGAATTTACTTTTCATTTACTAGTTCTAGAAATTTTCTGGTGGAGTTTTTGGGTCTTCTAGGTATAGAATCATATCATCTGCAAATAGTGATAATTTAAGTTCTTCTTTTCCTATGTGTATCTCTTTAATTTCTTTCATCTAATTGCTCTGGTTAGTGTTTCAAGAACTACGTAAAATAGAAGTGGTGAAAGAGGGCATCCCTGTGTTGTTCCAGTTTTTAGAGGGAATGCCTTCAGTTATACTCCATTTAGAATGATGTTGGCCTGGGGCTTAGCATAGGTAGCCTTTACAATGTATAGATATGTTCCTGTTATCCCTAATTTTTCCAGTGTTTTGAACATGAAGGGGTGCTCTATTTTGTCAAGTGCTTTTTCTGTGTCTATTGAGATGATCATACAATTCTTATTTTTAAGTCTATTGATGTGATGAGTTTCATTTATTGATTTCTGTATGTTGAACCAAACTTGCATTCCTGGGATGAATCCCACTTAATCGTGGTGCACTATCTTTTTGGTATGTTTTTGTATTTGATTTGCCAGAATTTTATTGAGAATTTTTGTATCTATGTTCATTAGAGATATTGGTCTGAAGTTTTCTTTCTTTGATGTGTCTTTGCCTGGTTTTGGAATCAGAGTGATATTGGCCTCATAGAGTGAGTTTGGGAGTGCTCCCTCTTTTTCTACTTCCTGAAATAAATTGAAGAGTATTGGTATTAGTTCTTCTTTAAAGGTCTTGTAGAACTCAGCTGTGTATCCATCTGGTCCTGGGCTTTTCTTGGTTGGTAGGCCTCCAATGGCATCATCTATTTCATCACTTGATATTGGTCTGTTTAAATTATGTATATCATCTTGATTCAATTTAGGCAATTCATATGATTTAAGAAATTTGTTGATGCCTTTAGTATTTTCCATTTTATTGTAGTAAAAGTTTTCAAAATAATTTCTAATTATCTCTGTATTTCTGTAGTGTCTGTTGTGATATTTCCTTTTTTCATCAAGTATATTAGTGATTTGAGTTTTCTCTCTCCTTCTCTTCCTTAGCATGGCTAAGGGTCTTTCAATTTTTTTTGCTTCCTGTATTTGTTAATATAGCTCTTTGTCGAAATGATCTTTTGCTGCCTGTATTTGCTCTCTTATATCATCCTTTAATTCACAGAACATTTTAATTATGTACATTCTAAACTCTTTCTCTGCAATTTCTTCCACTGTGCTAGCCATGGATTCTAATAATGTGATATCTTGATTTGTTTGGGGCACTTTCTTTCCTTGTCTTTTCATGTTGCTCATGTGTCTTCCCTTCTAGCACTGTGGGTCTGAGGTGTTATCAATTTTACCTATAGGTTTATAGTGCTCCTGTTGGGTTCCAAAACCTCTCCTTTGTGGGGAAGGACAATGTTAACATATCCCAATATAAACAATGTGCCACCCATAAAAAATTCATTGCTGTTAGTTTACAGTTTGGTCACAATGTACAGAAATGTTGAATTTGATTATTACCTATGATATAATGAGTAGGTTTCTAAAAGGGTTTACAGTTTCTGATGGTGGACAATGAACTTGGGATGAGGCATAGGATGATATGCTGAGGAGGTAGGATGTGAGGATATAGAGTTAATATATCTTAGGAAGTGTGAAAGAGAAATCTAATGAAGAGAGTAGCATCAGAATAGACAGGAGGGATTTTTAGGTAGACATGGGAAGACAGTAGAGTACATAAAACAAACGTACATAAAAGATGTTAAAATAGTAAAAATTGGAGGAAAAAAGAAGGGGAGAAAAAGGCATATACAACACCAGTATAATATATTGTTCAGACGAACCAGTCCTCAAAATCCTAGTTCATGCAAAGTATTTGGTTTCACATATATTGTGGATGTGAAGGCGGGTGACTAGAGGTGGAGAAGAAAAAGAGAGAAAAAAAATCTCAAAGGAAGAAACCAGGATTGTTAATTGCTTTGGTTATAGATCAGTCTCTTTCCTGCTTCTCTTCTCCTCCAATAGGTGAGGCTGTCTGTTGTTAGCTGGTACCTCCGCCCTCCAGATGGTGAAGGTAACCAGGGTGGGAAGGCTGGTCCTGGTGCAGGGCAGTTGGAAGTGAAGTGTGGCACCCACAAGTCCCTGCAGGGCGACTGCACCTCAAGGGTCTCTTTTTGGGTCTGCTGGTATGACCTGAGCACCTGGTCCCATCTCCCAATCTTGCCTGAAGATTTCCCAGATCCTGGTCTCTCTGTTAGTCTCCAAACTGTTGCATCTTCTTCTTCTAGGGACCTCTCTCACTGGGGCTCCCATGGGGCAGCGCCCTGGTCACACTGCGCACCCGTCCCACTGAGAGCTGTTTTGTGTTGGGTAGTTACTGTCCTGGGTTATGGGCTACTGGGGATAGAGGGCAGTTGGAAACCGGGTACCTGGCCATCTGGAGTTCTGATCTGAGAGCTACCCCCACCAAAGATGGCGAGGAAGGTGTCCCAAGATGGAGGCAGGCTGCTTCCAGAGAGGAGGAGTCAGATCCAGTGGGGGGAGCTGGGGGATCCTGTGAGGTCTGTTCAGAGATGAGCTCTGTGGCATGCAGCGTTGGGGCTTTGGTTGTCTTCAGAGCCTGTGAGATGTCCCCAGGTGCAGGCAGACTACTGTGTGTAGGGAATTATGGTAGTAGCTGCAGAGTTCAAGATGAAGGGGACAGGGGTAGCCCCATGTTGGTAGATGGGGGTCCACGGGGCAGTGGCAGCTGAAGTTCCTGTGAGTGGGTAGTGGCTGATTGTCCTGCTTTGGTGTGGAGTGGCGTCTGGGGGTTCTTTGGCAGTACTGATGCAATGATCCTGCTAATGCACTCCTGAGCTCTGTGTGGTCTATTAAGTCAGGAGTTGGGTGTCGGGAGTCTAGAGTCTGTTTTCCTCCTTTTCCATGTCAACCTGCTTATGCAAGCAACATTTGCTGTCCTTCAGGGACCTATGTACTCCCTGGGGATCTTCCAGCCCTTGAACTGCAGAAAAACTTAGGACTCCTAAGAACAGGAGAGGGAGACTAGAGGTGAATCTCCTCCATGTCTTTTCATGGGTCATTACCCCAATTTCTTTTTAGTGCTGAATAATACTCCATTATCTGGAGGTATCACAGTTTATTTAGCCATTCACCTACCGAAGGATATCTCAGTAGCTTCCAAGTTTTAGCAATAATGAGTAAAGTTACACAAGTCACCCATGCATAGATTTTTGTATGAATATAAGTTTTCAAGTCATTTGTGTAAATATTAAGGAGTGTGAATGCTGGATTATATGGTAACTGTACATTTAGTTTTATAAGAAACTGCCAAACTGTATTCCAAAGTGGCTGTATCATTTTTGCTTTCCCACCCGCAATGAATGACAGTTATCATTGCTTCCCAGTATTTGGGTTTGTCAGAGTTTTGGATTTTGACCATTCCAACAGGTATGTAATGGTATCTTATTGTTACTAATTTGCATTTCCCTGATGACATTTGTTGTGGAGCACCATTTCAGATATGATAACAAAACAAAAACCAAAAACCAAAAAAACCTCAAAATGACTGTTCAATGGCCAAAAAGAAGAAAAAGTCCTTTTCTGAACCTTAAAGATTTGCTGACAGGAGAAAGCAGATTGCCATACAAATATCATGCAGGAAACTGAGTCCAAAAAATTTTCCCCCAATCAAACACTACCTTGCAAAGTTTGAGAAATATCTGAGTGACCAGTCTGCTTCCTGACCTGGACACTCCAATGGACTTAGAAAATTTATGACCACTTTGATTTGCATCAGTTTCCAATGGCTAGATTTGCCTCACTCCTGTCCATCTCCCCCTCCACAATGCGCAGCTGCACATACCCACTCCTCCTTGAACCAGTGTGGGCAGATTTGCAAGTCTATTGTATACCTGAATAAAGCTTTCTTCTTTCACTTTAACCTTATTCTTGGTTCACGTATGCTTATTTGCCATCTGCAGATCTTCTTTGTTGAGATATTTCTTCAGTCTTCTGAATTTTAAAAATTGAATTGTTCTTTTTCCTGAGTTTTGGGAGCTCTTTGTTTGTTTTGAATAATGGTCCTTTATCAGACTGATCTTTTGCAAATATTTTCTCCCAATCTGTGGCTCATCTCTTGACATTGTCTTTGTGGAGCACAAGGTTTTAATTTTAATAAGGTGCAGTTTATCATTTTTTCTTTCATGGTTTGTGCCTTGGCATTATATTTTTTTTAAAGATTTTTTTTTTTAAGAGAGAGACAGAGAGTGAGAGAGAGAGAGAATTTTTTAATATTTATTTTTTAGTTTTTGGCGGGCACAACATCTTTGTTTGTATGTGGTGCTGAGGATCGAACCCAGGCCGCACACATACCAGGCAAGCGCGCTACCGCTTGAGCCACATCCCCAGCCCCTTGGCATTATATTTTAAAAATTATTTTTATACCCAATATTATCTGAATTTTCTCCTTTTCTGGCAGTTTTATTTCTTTACATTTTGGCCTATGCTTCATTCTAATTACTTTTTATAAAGGGTCCAAGGTTCATGTCTAGATTCTTTCCTTTTGGCAAGTGAATATTCAGTTGTTTCAGCACTTTTTATTGAAAAGACTATCTTTGCTTCATTGTATTGCCTTTTCTCCTTGTCAAAGATCAGTTGACTATGTGGTTTTATTTTTGCATTCTCTGTTCTCCTACATTGATATTCATTTTTTTCTTTTTTTTTTTTTTTGTGCCAGTGTACAGCACTGTCTTAATGAGTATAGTTTAATGGTGAGTCTTAAAGTCAGGTAGTGTTAGTCCTCTGATTTTTATGTTCTTCTTTAAAATTGTTTTTACTATTCTGAGGCTTTTGCCTTTAAATATAAACTTTAAAATTTGATTATCAATAGCTACAGAATAACTTATGATTTCAATTGAGATTGTCTTGAATCTTTTGGTTAAGTTTGAAAGAACTGACATCTTGATAATGTTGAGCCTTCCTGTCCATGAACATAGGATGTCTCACCATTTAACAACAACAACAACAAATGTTCTTTAAATAAACAATTTGTAGTTTTCCTCAGATAGATCTTGTGCTTATTTTGTTAGGTTTATAAGTAGGTATTTAATTTGGGGATGCTAATGTAAGTGGTAGTGTTTTTTAGAAATTTCAATTCCACATATTCTTTGACAGAATCAGGAAAGTATGGAATATAGGAAAGAGATTGGCGTTTGCTATTAACTTTGTATTATAATACCTTACTGCTTATTATAGTCATTTATTTCTGTCAGGAGATTTTATTTATTCATTTGAATTTTCCACATAATGATCATGTAATCTGTGAACAAAGGTAGTTCTATTTCTTCTTTTTTGATCTATGTAGCTTTAATTTCCTTTTCTTATTTTATTTCATTAGCCTTCAATGTGATGTTGAAAAAGAGTGGGGAGAGTGGACATTCTTGCCTTGTTCTTGATCTTAATAGGAAAAACTTCAGGAGCCCAAACTCAGAGCTAATCATTTCTATTCACTTTTCTACCATGAACCTTTACAAAGTAAGCAGCAGAACCACTGAGTAGATTATACATTGTTTATGGGACTGTACATTGGCAAAATATTTAAGGAAGGTAATTTAATAATAACTCTCAAAATCATTTGCACCTATATCTTTTCACCCAGTACTAAAATTTGGGGGAATTTATCCTATGGATATAGTTGTACACCAAGTGAACAATCTGTATATAAAATATTCTTTGCAACATGGTTTGTAATAGAAAAATATAAATATTACAAATGTGGAAATTGATTAGCTAAATTATTTCTAACCTATACAATATAATAATATATGAAAGAAGGCACTCTATGTACAAATATGCAAAGATCTCCAAGGTATATTAAGTGAAAAAATCAAGGGACAGAATGTTTATGATATACTATGTTTGAGAAAAAAGTGGGATTTAGTTGGAATATATTTTATATTTTATTGTATAGACATAAGGAAAATCTGGAAAGAAAAGCAAGAAACTAATAAATGTCACCTATGAAGCTTTTGCGGGGAGGCATGATGGAGAGTGTTGTGAACTGGGTGGACGGTAGATGGGGCATGAAAGAGAATTTTCATGATTTACTTAATTTTTTTAATCACAATGTGATACCTTTTCAAACTAAATTTCATAGTTGAGTTTACAAGAAAGTGATGAGAAGCCTAGAAGTAAAAAAATGAAGAGGAAAATCAGTTGCACAGTAAGTGGAAGTTGGATATTTAACTGCTGTTGGAGACAGGAAGGTTTTTTCCAATCATGGTAAGTAAGGGTTAGAGTTTAAGTGGTTATGAGGTAAGAGAAACAAGATCTCAAGACCAAAAAGTGGAGTGCAGAAACTGAGATCCTGTACTAAATTATAAGAAAACCTCTTAAAAACTTACAGGCTAAGTGAAAAGGCAGACAAAGAAAAAGACTGCCCACAAGTAGAGGCAGATGACAAGGAAGCCTTTGTATTTCAACTTTGGCACTGGCAGAACATGGAGAAATCATTCTCCTATAAATTTATAATTATTGGCCTGCATTCACTTAGATTTATATTTCATATATATATATGGACATGAGGCCATGGGCTGTAGCTGTAGCTCAGTGGTAGAGCACTTGCCTAGCATGGATGGGGAGCGAGGTGGAAGTGGGGGCATCCAGGGTATCTCCAGCACCACACACACACACAAACACACACACATACACACACACGAAATGAGTAAATAAAAATGGAAAAAAGATAAGGTTGCCCATTGTTGCCACTATATTTAACATCGATCTGAAGTCAGGAGAAAAATAAATGTATACATAATAGTTGAAAAGGAGAGAGATATACTCCTTACTGATGATATGATTGTGTATTTTACAAGAATCAACTAAAGTACTTAATCAACTACTCTATACAATAATTTAATAAGGTTGCAGGATAAAAATTATGTATGTAAAAGTTAATTTTTCTGTATTTGAACAAGTGTTTAGATAAATAATAAATTAAAAAATTTTCAAATATATGGAAAAAAGACAGACATAATAAATTAAAAAAAATTTTAAATATATGGAAAGAAGACAGACATAATTGGAAAGATATATCATGGGATTTAAATGGATTCAGCTTGCCAGTTGGAATCCAGAGATGGTCTGGTTGTATTAAAACTATTAACAACAAGAAATTCTTAAAATTAAAAAAAATTAAAACCCCAAATTCAGCTATAAAGTGTTTACATGAGACATAAAACCCCAGAATGTTCCAAAGAAATGACAATAAAATATGAGAGGCAAGAATAATCTGGTAGAAAGCTCGTTTAGCTACATTAAGATGCAATGAGGTAGATTAACGGAGAGAAAAACATTAATAACAGGACCATTTGACAAAATTCAAACTCCTTAAATCTAATAAAGTGTGTATACAATAAAATCTGCAGCCCAGTATTACAATTAATGTCAAAATGTCACAAATATTACTTTTATCTGAAATTTGTCCTAAATATTACTTTTATCTGAAATTAAATTGCAGGTATTAGAGAAGAGAAATTAAGAAATGATAAAAAATTTATTAAGGTGGAATAGGAAGTAATAAATATTATTATCAGATAATGACTATCTATCAGGAAAAAATCCAAAAGAATCCTGGAATAAGTTATTAGAAATAAAATCTTATATAGTAAATCAATATTCAGAACTCAATTGCTTTCCTATGCATTGAAAACCATCAGAAAATTTGAATATGGCAGAGATGGCTGTGTACCAGACCAAGCACTTAATATTTGTTGTCGAGACTACCTATTAGTTTAAAACTGATGAGTCAAACACTGTCAATGAGATGCTGCTTCACTACCTCATGACTAGATGGTACAAAAATGCTTCAGAGCTGAGGGTCTCACTAAGCTGCTAACTTATTTTTTTTGTTCAAGGTCCCAATGCCTGGCTGAAATAAGTTTTAGAAATCAGGAAGCCAGGCCTGAGGGTCACTAGACTTCATGTTTTTGTCATAAATACCATTTAATTGACTGTTGTGTATTCTTTCTTCAAGCTAAGTAAACTTGGTGCTGGGTAAAGAACATTATTTCTTGTGAGTTAAATGGCCTGTCCATCACCCAGACTGTAACTGCTGGTCAAGAAAAGTGAATGCTTCATCCCATAATTGTTTTATAAAGTCAATAAAATACTCATGAAAACAGAATCCTATAATGTATATGAATAGCAAAGGCTCAAGAAAAACGAAACAGTTCTGAGAAAGGATGAGATGGGGGAAAGAACTTAAAAGCTATATTAATGATGAAAGGGAGTTATTAATGAGATATGTAAATAGACCAATAGAACAAACTAGAAAGCTCTAAAGCATACCTTCAAATTTACGGAGACTTAATAGATATCAGAGATGCAATTAAAAAGTAGAATACAGTGTCACCCATCTATAGTCCCAGTTACTGGGGAGGCTAAGGCAGGAAGGTCCTTGATTCATGAGTTCTAGGCCAGCCTGGGCAACATAGCAAGGTCCTAATCTTAGAAATAAATAAAAAGAAAGAAAGAAAGAAAGAAAGTAAGAAAGGAAGGAAGGAAGGAAGGAAGGAAGGAAGGAAGGAAGGAAGGAAGGAAGGAAAAAATCTTTATGATCTCAAAGTAAAGAAGATTATCTTAAAACATTTTTAAAAATCTTTAAAAGAATGGATTGATTAATTTGATTACACTAAAACTGAAAAATTCCATGCATTAAAAGACACATTAGATTTTTATTGAGAATCCTAAAAATAATGCTTATACTCTAATAAATCAATAAGAAAATGTCAATCAAACCTCTTTCAAATAGACAATAGATATGGATAAGCAATTCATGGGAGACAGAAAACCACATGATCAATAAATACATGAAAAGATTATCAAATTTACCAGTAATCTCAAAACAACTAATTAAAACTGTGATGTAAAACCATGTCAGACTCTAGAAATTAGAAATATTATACATAGGACAATACCAAATGTTGAGCAAAGAGAATCTAAAAAACTGATTGTAGGTGCATAAATTGTTCTTTGTCTTTGGAAGAGCAATGTGGCAATATTTAATCAAGCTGAAGATGCATATACCTTGTTGGTGAGCCAGAGATTCCATTCCTTGGTATAGATATTACAGTACTGGTTCTTAAAGTGTAACACCTAGACCGGCAGCATCAGTGTCACCTGTGAACTTGTTAGAAATGCAAATTCTAGATCCCTATCCTTGACCTACTGGATTAAAAAAGCTGGAGGGGGGGCCACTAATCTGCTGTGTGTGTATGTGTGTGTGTGTGTGTGTGTGTGTGTGTGTGTGAGATACTGGGTCTTGAACCCAGAGTGAGTATACCATTGAGCCCCAGCCCCAGCACCAGCACCAGCCCTTTTATAATTTGCATTTTGAGACAGGGGCCTTGTTAAATTGCCTCCCTGGCCTGACATTTGTGATCCTCCTGCCTCAGGCTCACAGGCATCCACCACTGCTGCTACCTACCAATCTGCTTTTAATAAGCTCTTCAGGTAATTCCAATACATGCTAAAAGTTTGAGATCTATCACATAGAGAAAACTTACATGTGTCCATAAAAGGCATCTATGAGAATGTTTATTGCAAAATCACTTTCAATAGTATGTAAATTAGAAATATCCTAAACATTAATAGTGAGGATAAAAAAATAAATTCTGTTATAGTCTTATGATAGAATACTACAGCAGAATTAAAATGAATGAACTAGAATTTATATAAATGAGTATGGAAAAATCTATAAAATATGCAAAGTTTAAAATAATGAGCACAAAAAATCTACCTATTGAAGACACCCTTTATGTAAAGTTTTAAAAATGGTATATTTAGTTTATGAACATTTGTTTTTGGTATCAAGGTGTAAAATATGCATGTGAATACAGATACTATATCAAAATAATAGTTATGTTGTGGTTTGGATGTGAGGTGTCCCCCCAAAAGCTCTCCTGTGAGATAATGCAAGAAAGTTCAGAGGAGAAATGATTGGGCTGTGAAAGTCTTAACCCAATCAGTAAATTAATCCTCTGATAGGGATTAACTGAGTGGTAACTGAAGTGGTAGGGTGTGGCTGGAGGAGGTGGGAATTGGGGTGCGGTTTTGGGAATATATTTGTATCTGTTGAGTGGAGTTTCTCTGCCTGCTTTCTGATGATGTGAGCTGCTTCTCTCTGCTACACTCTCCTGCCATGATGTTCAGCCTCACCTCTAGCCCCAAGAAATGGAGCCAGCCTTCTATGAACCTTTGAAACTGTGAGCCCTCTAATAAACCTTCCCTCCTCTATAGTTGTTCTGGTCAGGTCCTTTAGTCACAACACAAAAATGCTGACTAAAACAGGTTACCTCTTTTTTTTTAATTGATATTATTTTTTAAATATATGACAGCGGAATGCATTAAAATTCTTCTTAGACATATGGAGCACAATTTTTCATATATCTGTATATAAAGTATGTTCACACCAATCCATGTCCTCATACATGTACTTGGATAATGATGGAAGGACCAGAAAGGGTCAGGGGAGAGCATTCAGGAGACTTCATTTCTGTTTGTTAGCTTTGTATTTCATAAGCTTGTGGTGAGTACTCAGATAATCGTTATATTGTTCTATGATTTTTGTATTCCTGAAATATTCTATTTAAGAGAAAATAATTTTACATATAAAATGGATCATATGGGGCCATATGGTGGGGACTAAGGCAAACAATCTATGCTACCCCTCCCAACATCGATTTAGCACCAACCTATTGTTACTGTATTCAATGCTCACCTACCTGCACTTCTTCCAATTTTTCAAGTGATTTCATAAATTAGAGTTCTTATAAGAAATACCCTAATGTTTGAATATTTGTTTAACTAAAGAGAGATCCATTATGCAGATCTAAGAAAGTGGGATTAAAGCTAGATTTAGTTAGTGGGAATTCAGTTTGCTTCCTCTTATTGATATTGCAAATTCTAATCCATTAAAGATTTAGGATAATTCTGATTTCGGATTTGTCTTGTTCTATAGATACATTTAGGTTTGATAGATTGCTTCATAGCTTTAGTAGTATTTCAATTATGATAATGACCAATGTTCTCCTGGATGTGTGCTGTCACTTAAAGCTTCAATAATACTGGGCATTAAGTTCAAAGGGAACAGTGGTGGGGGGTACACAAGGGCTGGATATTGTTTTCTTGTTTTACTTTATATGACTGTTAAAAGAGAACTAATTAGGTACTTTATATGACATTTTTTTTTTATTTTTTCATCTTCCATACATTTGATTTAAATGAGTTATGCATTTCCATTTTTACCCCAAATACAGATTGCAGAATCATATCAGTTACACATTCACAATGCTTACATAATACCATATTAGTGACTGTTGTATTCTGCTGACTTTCCTATCCCCTACTATCCCCCCTCCCCTCCCCTCTCATCTTCCCTCTCTATCTCATCTGTTGTTGTTCCATTCTCTCCCTTCCCCCCCTTTCCCCTCACAACCTTGTATATGTGATTTCGTATAGAAATGAGGGTGTCCTTCCGTTTCCATGCACTTTCCCTTCTCTCTCCCTTTCCCTCCTATCACTCGTCTCAGTTTAATGTTAATATTTTCCTCATGCTCTTTTCCTCTGTTCAGTTCTTAGTTGCTCTCCTTAAATCAAAGAAGACATTTGGCATTTGTTTTTTAAGGATTGACTAGCTTCACTTAGTATAATCTGCTCTAATGCCATCCACTTCCCTGAAAATTCAATGATTTTGTCATTTTTTATTGCTGCATAATACTCCATTGTGTATAGATGCCACATTTTTTTTATCCATTCATCTATTGAAGGGCATCTGGGTTGGTTCCACAGTCTGGCTATTGTGAATTGTGCTGCTATGAACATGGATGTGGCAGTATCCCTATAGCCTGCTCTTTTAAGGTCCTCAGGGAATAGTCCGAGGAGGGCGATAGCTGGGTCAAATGGTGGTTCCATTCCCAGCTTTCCCAGGAATCTCCATACTGCTTTCCATATTGGCTGCACCCTTTTGCAGTCCCACCAGCAATGTACAAGTGTACCCTTTTCCCCACATCCTCGCCAGCACTTATTGTTGTTTGACTTCCTAATGGCTGCCAATCTTACTGGAGTGAGATGGTATCTTAGGGTGGTTTTGATTTGCATTTCTCTGACTGCTAGAGAAGGTGAGCATTTTTTCATGTACTTATTAATTGACTGTATGTCTTCTTCTGAGAAGTGTCTGTTCAGGTCCTTGGCCCATTTGTTGATTGGGTTATTTGTTATCTTATTGTTTAATTTTTTGAGTTCTTTGTATATTCTGGAAATTAGGGCTCTATCTGAAGTGTGAGGAGTAAAGATTTGTTCCCAGGATGTAGGCTCCCTATTTACTTCTTTTATTGTTTCTCTTGCTGAGAAAAAACTTTTTAGTTTAAGTAAGTCCCATTTGTTTATTCTTGTTATTAACTCTTGGGCTATGGGCGTCCTATTAAGGAATTTGGATCCTGACCCCACAATATGTAGATCGGAGCCAACTTTTTCTTCTATCAGGTGCAGGGTCTCTGCTTTGATATCAAGCTCCTTGATCCATTTTGAGTTAACTTTTGTGCATGGCGAGAGAAAGGGATTCAGTTTCATTTTGTTGCATATGGATTTCCAATTTTCCCAGCACCATTTGTTGAAGATGCTATCCTTCCTCCATTGCATGTTTTTAGCCCCTTTATCAAATATAAGAAATTTGTAATTTTGTGGATTGGTTTCTGTGTCCTCTATTCTGTACCATTGATCCACCTGCCTGTTTTGGTACCAGTACCACGCTGTTTTTGTTACTATTGCTTTGTAGTACAGTTTGAACTCTGGTATCGCTATACCTCCAGATTCGCACTTCCTGCTTAGTATTGTTTTTGCTATTCTGGGTCTTTTGTTATTCCATATGAATTTCATGATTGCTTTATCTATTTCTACAAGAAATGCCATTGGGATTTTGATTGGCATCGCATTAAACCTGTAGAGAAGTTTGGGTAATATCGCCATTTTGATAATGTTAGTTCTGCCTATCCATGAACAGGATACATTTTTCCATCTTCTAAGATCTTCTTCTATCTCTCTCTTTAGGGTTCTGTAGTTTTCATTGTATAAATCTTTCACCTCTTTTGTTAGGTTTATTCCCAAGTATCTTATTTTCTTTGAGGATATTGTGAATGGGGTGGTTTTCCTCATTTCCATTTCAGAAGTTTTGTTGCTGATATACAGGAATGCCTTTGATTTATGCGTATTGATTTTATATCCTGCCACTTTGCTGAATTCATTTATTAACTCTAGCAGTTTCTTTGTAGACCCTTTTGGGTCTGTTAAGTATATTATCATGTCATCCGCAAATAGCGATAATTTAAGTTCTTCTTTTCCTATTTTTATGCCTTTAATTTCTTTTGTCTGTCTAATTGCTCTGGCTAGTATTTCAAGAACTAAGTTGAATAGAAGTGGTGAAAGAGGGCATCCCTGTCTAGTTCCAGATTTTAGAGGGAATGCCTTCAGTTTTTCTCCATTTAGAATGATGTTAGCCTGAGGCTTAGCATAGATAGCTTTTACAATGTTGAGGTAAGTTCCTGTTATCCCTAGTTTTTCTAGTGTTTTGAACATAAAGGGATGCTGTACTTTGTCAAATGCTTTTTCTGCATCTATCGAGATGATCATATGGTTCTTATCTTTAAGTCTATTGATGTGGTGAATAACATTTATTGATTTCCGTATATTGAACCAGCCTTGCATCCCAGGGATGAATCCTACTTGATCATGGTGCACAATTTTTTTGATATGCTTTTGCATTCGATTCGCCAGGATTTTATTGAGAATTTTTGCATCTAAGTTCATTAGAGATATTGGTCTATAGTTTTCTTTCTTTGAAGTGTCTTTGTCTGGTTTTGGGATCAGGGTTATGTTGGCCTCGTAGAATGAATTTGGAAGAGCTCCTTCTTTTTCTATTTCTTGAAATAGCTTGAAAAGTATTGGTATTAATTCTTCTTTGAAGGTTTTGTAAAATTCTGCTGTATACCCATCCGGTCCTGGGCTTTTCTTAGTTGGTAGTCTTTTGATGGCCTCTTCAATTTCTTCTTTTGTTATTGGTCTGTTTAAATCGTGTGTGTCTTCCTGACTCAATCTGGGCAGATCATATGACTTAAGAAATTTATCAATATCTTCACTATCTTCTATTTTATTGGAATATAGAGTTTCAAAATACTTTTTAATTATCTTCTGTATTTCTGTAGTGTCTGTTGTGATATTGCCTTTTTCATCCCGTATGTTAGTAATTTGCCTTCTCTCTCTTCTTCTCTTCGTTAGCGTGGCTAAGGGTCTGTCGATCTTATTTATTTTTTCAAAGAACCAACTTTTAGTTTTATCAATTTTTTCAATGGTTTTTTTTGTTTCAATTTCGTTGATTTCCGCTCTGATTTTAATTATTTCTTGTCTTCTGCTATATTTGCTGTTGTTTTGCTCTTCCTTTTCTAAGGTTTTAAGATGTAGTGTGAGTTCATTTATTTGTTGGTTTTTTCTTTTTTTGAGGAATGAACTCCAGGAAATGAATTTCCCTCTTAAAACTGCTTTCATTGTGTCCCATAGATTCCGGTATGTTGTGTCTGTATTGTCGTTTATCTCTAGGAATTTTTTGATTTCCTCCTTTATATCTTCTGTAACCCATTGATCATTCAGTAACATATTGTTCATTTTCCAGGTGATGCAGGATTTTTCCTTCCTTCTTTTATCATTGATTTCCAGCTTCATTCCATTACTTTATATGACATTAAGGAATACATATAAACAAATAAAATACAGGTATTGTTTCCATCTACAACTAAAAAAAATTATAAAAAAGAATACATATAATCATGTAATGAAAAAGCCTGGCTTCCAAATATCTGTGCATATATTTTTAGTTTACTTAAGGTTCTAATTTTTCCTGATGGAATGAATCACATCTCAGCTATTGCAGGCAACTGGCCCAATTCCAGATTCATTAATACTTATTTAATTAATAATGAGTTAATAAAGCCTGGTGCAGTGACATGTGCTTGCAGTTCCAGCTGCTCAGAAGGCTCAGGCATGAGGACCACTTGAGCCCAGGAGTTTGAGGTCACACAGTGAGACCCTGTAAAAATAACAAATAGATAAAAGAGTTAGCAAATAAGTAAACTAATATATAAAATAAAGAGCTTAGTCTAAAGCCATGCTATTTGTTGCAACCTTTGGAGTTCATGTTCTGTGATGCATGTTTTGAAAATATTTCTGTACAACCAGATCGACAATTTCCAAGTGTGTTTTTTAACAAAACCAGAAGATGGCATTAGAGTAGCATAAATCTAAACACAAGTGGCACTACATGTAGTTTCCTGTAGCCTTTATCTTTCAATACATTTCTATAAACTGGTTGTCCAACCTTTTGTTTCCCAATTCCTGCAGATAGCTTATTATACAAGTGGACAGAAACACATATTTTCTCAAAAAAAAAAAAAAAAGGGCAACAAAACCCCAGGTAGTGTAAGCATTCTCTTGCCATTTGCTGTTTGCAAAAGAATATTCAGGAAACTTTTTAAGCCAGTCAAGTTCTTATTTGAAGAATTTGTGAGAACACAAGAAAGTCAGAACTGTCCAGAGACATTGACACACTTTCCAATAATCAAGAAACTGTTGTGTAATTGCTTTCAGCTTTGGTGATGTGTAATATAACACCATGGTTAAGTACTCGCCTTTGCTGGAAGATTTGGGTTTAATCCTGATTTTACCAGTTAGAGGTTCTGTGATCATGGACAAGTTTTTCTTTCTGACACTTAATTTTCTCTTCTGTAAAATAGGAGTAATAATAATAATAGCTGTTATCTTGTGGTCGTATTATAAGGATTAGATGAAATGATACATTTAACTCTGTCTGACATGTAATAGAAGCTAAAAAAAATGTTAGCCATTATGCTTGCTGTTAAATTTGGTTGAAAGAAACTTGCTTTGTACTAGTTTCAAACCCTTTGTATGGAGTCAGAATATTTTTTTATTCCTTGCTAAGTACATAATTAAAACAAAATAAAAGAGAAATAAAGAAATTCCATTCATAGGTTGCAAGTTACTATTTCAGTGGATATTAATACTGCCTTTATATCAGAGCTAAGGGATACAGCTTTTTATTTAGCTTCCCTTTCTTTTCCAAAGATAAATTATCCTTGACACTCTGCATTCAATCTCCCTTAATCAATTTATCAAATAAGTACAGGCTTATTTTTATTCATTGATGATGTGATTAGAGATTTGTAAAGCAAGACTGTGTGAAGAGACCTTATTTGTGAATGTAATAGTAGGAAAACATCAATAAATCAAGATCTTTCCATTGCTTGACCTGAGATATAGGTGCTCAGTAGAAATCTGGTTGTTACACATATGAAGTGTTTTATTTTAATTTGTATAAAATTAAAAAAAATAGCATTCAAATCAACAGAGGGTTTCCAGTCTCTAACTAGAGAAAGAAATGCCACTAAAGATAACTTGCCTTCACAGAAGTCTGTGAGCTGGTAGAGAAAAACTAGCACCATAATTGACAATTTCTTTTATGTCTGTTAAAGCAGAGATGAGAATCAGTGAACTGTAGCACACAGAATTATCACATTCAACTGTCTTTACAGGAATGGTGTTACCTGGTCTACTGTCATTTCTTTCTCTCTTTAGAATCTAGACAGTACCAATAATTGAAGCTAAATACTTTCCCTTTAAATACTGAAGTTCTACCAACCCAGTAATTCTCATATCTGGCTGCACATTAGCAATACCTGATGGTTTAAAAAAATGTCAAAGCCAATGTCTCCTACCAGATCTCTTAGACCACAATTTCGGGGGCAGGAATGTAAATCATTATTTTAAAATATTTCCTAGGTGGTTCTAGTATGTCCTCAGGGTTGTGCATGACTGAGCTGACTTAGCACTTCTAGTTTGGCCTCGAACACAATCTCGTTATTAACTTCCTGTCCCATTTTCTCCAGCTCTCTTGCAAATGGGTTACGTTCCCTCAGCATTCTCTCAGTCACCTTTCATCTGATCTATTTTCTACTGCACTAAATCCTATTCATCTGCTGGGATTTCCTCCACTTCCTGCCTCTGTTCTCCTTACTAATGAGCCTTTACTTTGCAGATCCAGTTCTCTCTGCTGGACTCAAAGCCTGAAGTATCTTTCTTCCTCCACCTCCAACACTCCTACTTCTTTCAGGATTGTGGTTCTTCAGTTATCCTGTCTCATCTTAAATTATCAGTTTAGGCTCAACAAGCTTTTGAGCATCTCCTATGTGCTAGGTGGTAGGACAACAAAGTGAAATGTGACAGTCAAGGAATTCTATTGAGAAACAGAGAAAGAAAGAAATGGAGACCTAATTATACTATGATATGATCTGGGCAACAAAGGTGATTGACAGTTTTTCTGTATCTAATTCTTCTTATGCTCAGTTTTGCACAACCTAAGGGGCAGTCACTTTCCCTTGATTTTTAAATCATTTTTTAAAAATTTTCTATCTCTTCGTTGCCAAGTTTCATGAAAGAGGAACTTAGATTTTATGCCTTCAGCTCCCCACCCATTTCTTAATATTCTTTCATTCTAGCATATGTTTGTATTCCTAATGTTTTCTAGTTTATATTCTTTCAAGATCTCATCAAATTAACACTTTCTAGAAAAAATATTAATAAGCATTTCAAAATGGTAAACATTAGTACTTGGAGAGTAGGAAAAGTACATTATCATCATTTAAAAAAAAAACAATACTAAGTATATTTAAAAATATTCAATAGGTGTTAGATTGGTTTATCTTGACAATTTCCCAAGCTCAGTTCTGTATTTCCCATGTCTGTTGGTTATCACTACATGCTCTCAAAAATATAATCCATTTCAAATTATTCTTTTTGCTCAATTTTCTGAATTTAATATTTATGAATATTAATAATATGAATTAAATCATTCATATTTTTGTCCTAACAAATACTGAAATGACTACCAGCAAATACTGAAATGACTACCAGAAATCAGAATTTCATTTCTGGGTGTGTTATACTGGAGATGACTTTGGGATATTCGAATCAAGAGGTTGACCAAGCAGGTTGTTCTAAGAGTTCAGGGAGAGAGCTAGGCAGGAGAATTAATTTGGAAATTATGAAACAGGGTAAGGTTATGAGACAGGGTGTGGTTCCTTAGGAAATGAGTGAGGACAGAGTCAGATGACTAAAGTCAGAAAAATAAATGAACTTTTAGGAGACTGGAGGAGACCCCAGAGAGTGTTGAAGAAAGTGCTTTAAGGAAGAGAGAGTGATCAATTTTGTCAAATACAACTAACATGTTAATTAAATTGAGAACTGAGAATTCTATTGTGAAGTCGTGGTACGTTGTTGCTTTGGTCAGAAAAGTTTTGGTGGAATCGTGGGGTCAAAGCCCTGTGGGTTCAAGAATTAGAGGAGAGGAATTGAAGTCAATGAGTGGAGATTATGTTTTTAAGGAGATTTGCTGTAAAAAGGAGTGGAGAATTGTGGTAAGATTTGAAGGTCATAGTATGGTCAAGAGGGATTTTTATTATATGAGAGACATTACAAGTATGTATATGGATGGAAATGATCAAATAGAGAGGGAAAATTAATGATTCCCTTGAAGTGGGGTGTCAGGATTGCAAAAGCTGTGTCCTTGGGAAGTCAGGAGGAGATGGAATCCATGTTCAAGGGAACAGGGTGGCCCAACCAGTTTTGGCACTTCGACTGAAGGGAAGGTGGAATGTGTGGGCGGAGAGGTATAAAGGTGGGTAGAAAAGCAGAAGAGCTACGGAAACTCCCTTCCAGTTTCCTCTGTTCTCTTGGCAACACAGGAAGTGAGATATATGGAGTCGTCATCCAGAAGAATAAGACAATAAGTGTCTGGGGGAAATATAATAGAGTTCCTGGAATAAGATGATTAATTTATATGAAGATTAGTCACCAAGGCTGTTTCTCTGGTTAATTGTGTGGGTGTCAGAATGTAGGCTGAAAGTGGATTTCAGCAAGGCTGAGATTGGGCAAAGAGAGGATGAAGGGGCAAGAGAGTTGAAAAGGTCCTCCAGGTGTGTTATGATTATGGACCGTGCAAACTAAGCTAGATAAAGAAAGAAGCGAGAAAATAAAGAATGAGAGACAGTGGAAAATCAAATGGCCATAGGATCCATGATTTGCCAGTTGGGATGAAGCTAATAAAGAGGGTGAGATATAAAGTTAGGGATTGTTCAAATTTGAGCTTTTGGAGGGTGTGTAGTTGTTGGTAATGATCTAAGGGCATGATGGTGTGAGTAGGTGAGTGAAGTAAGGTTAGGAGGTAAGGTCATTGGAGTAGAAGAGGCTACATTCCTGTGAGGTAGAATCATTTGCAAAAATATTTGAATCTTCAATAATAGAGAGATGATTGACCAGCGGGTCTTCAGGTAACCAGAGAAAGGAGGGAAATCAGCCAACATTGCTTGTTTGCTTCAAAACTGGGGTGCTTTAGAGTGGAAGAGAAAGAGTGTTCTGGAAGTGATTCACTTACCTCCAGTCTCTCTCTCTCTCTCTCTCTCTCTCTCTCTCTCTCCCTGTGTGTGTGTGTGTGTGTGTGTGTGTGTGTGTAAGGAAAATAAGTACCACTTGTGGGAAAAACAGAGTTCTGAGGGGGAAGCTGTTAGAGTATGAAGAAGAAGGGAAATTTAAAAGAAGAGTATGAGAATATACTTTCTCTCTGTTTTCTGATCAATGCATTTTCCTTTAAGAGATTAGCAATTGTTCATTCTGTTACAAACTAACTTCAGAATATTGGTACCCATAATTACTACATTAACTGGAGACAAAACATTTATAAGGTAATTCACATTTTCCTTATGGAGCATAGATTTTATGGTAACAGAAAATTCACTAGAATGCTCTAATGAAGTGTAATCTAAGACATATTGAACTAATTAATCTAGAAGGCTGATGTAAGAACCAAAAAATATTTGTAGCTAGTCAGATGTTCTGAACATAGTTATCGGATTTAAAGGAAAATTTTGCTTAAGGTAAGACAGGAATAGTAGGATAGCGTACTGAAATTTTTTGTCTCACCTAAAAATAAATCAGTTTTTCTTTCCTGCCAAATGAAAATGAGTGCTGAGAATTACATGGATTAATTTTTAAATGAGACTACTGAAGTATATTGACTTCATTTTGATTTTAACAACTCAGTTTGAAACACACAACTTGGATGGTCTTCAAGAGAATTATTCTGAGTGGGAAGAAAAAAACACATGCTGAATGATTCTATTTTTATTACATTCTTAATATAAAAATTCATAGAGATAAAGAACAAATTAAGGGTTAAAGATATAAGGGAAAGAATTAATATGGCTATAAAGGGGTAACAAGAGAGTCTGAAATAGTTTTGTATTTTGATTGTGATGGCAGTTACATGAAGTGACACAAGTAATAAAATTGCATAGAACCACACCTCTCCCCACATACACACAACATGTAACTGCTGACATCTGAATAAACACTGAGGAAAGTACTAATGTCAGCTTTCTGGTTCTATTGTTGTGCAATAGTTATGCAAGAGGTCAATACTGGGGGAGGCAGAATCAGATGAATGTGACATCTCTGTACATTTATTTACATCTTCTTATGGATCTACAAACTAAAAGTTTTAAAAAGTCCCACTATAGATCCAAAGAAATACGAACAAACAAACCATTAAGATCATAGGAATCTCCATTTATGTGTGATGTGTCAAAATGCATTCTACTGTCATGGATAACTAATTAAAACAAATTTTAAAAAGATCATAGAAATCAATGAATGAAAAATTTAAAAATTGAATGGTCAATTGTGCAGGAAGAATGGAATGAAATTTAAAGGGAGCTCTTAAAGAATCTGTCTTATTTTTATGCCATGTTTGACACAAACAATTGACTTTCCAACTTTTAGCAGGCTAGGGAATGACTTTTAATACTGACCACATGTTTGTCCTAGTCCATCATCATCTAGCTGTTTTTTCTTTTTTCTTTTCTTTTTTTTTTTTTTTTTGGTATACTCTTGACATTACTTCTCTTGGAAACTGGTTTCATTAACTATACATGTCCATGCAAAAAATTTTTTAATTCTTTTTAAGAAGACAGTGATGGTGACATAGCACATTGTGTCCATTTTTGCCCTGACTCTAAAGAAAGTTCCAAAAAGATTTACCTACAAGGGCAAAAGGAATTACTTTCATGCATGAATAAATAAGACAGAAATTTTTAGACTTTAGAAATAAAGAGGAACATTCTTCCACTTGGCTGGCTGTGGCTCTCAGTTTTTCATCAATGCTAGTTCGTCAGCACATCTAGTACACATTTGTCTTCAATCAGCTTATTTCTTTTTCAGCACAGTCTACCTCTGCTCAGTCATCTTCCAACTACCAAAGCATCTCTCTTCTAGAATCATGTCTGCTTATTTCATTTTGTAACCACCTACTAAGAGACATGGGGAAAGATAGCTATAGAGGATGCTAGGAAAGAACTCACATTGTTCTTAACTAAGCTTATGGCTCTAACCTATGGAAGATTATGTCCCAGTGTTTGCCTCTATTTATGTTGTCACAATTGTAGGATCCAAAGGGGGATCTGAAGATGTGACAACCTCTGCTCAAATGGGTACGGTGGTTAGAGACAGATCCTGGCCTCCATATTCAACTTTTGGTGCTCTGCCCGTATGTATTATGAGGTTGGGAGATAAATTGTGCCTATAAGTTTTTGACATTAGCAAGATACATAACAATTAGTGAAAGGAATAAATATACTTTGAAATTTAATTAGCAGTAAAAGTAGTCCTTGAAATTGTGGTAATAGAAAGGGGAGAAATATGTATGATTTTTTTACACTATTGTGAAAACTAGAAAAAGGTACCTTCTTTGGGCAGATACAGTCCCAGAAGTGGCTCATCCAGATGATGTAGACTTTGTGGGAAGAAAAAGGCTTCCCGTTATCTAGGGAGATGATGGAACTCCTTACCAGTGGCTTGGCCAACAGTACATTGGCTAACAACTCTTCATCTGCACACACATTAGAGATATTTTGTGTGTACCCTATTTGAGCAGTGTATAAAATCATACTTTAACAAAAACGCATTTCATTTAAGCTGAAAAATATTAACTACATCAGCAGCACTGCATATGGGCCTTTTAATAGAACTTAACTTATAGGGAGAGGTGCACTGGCTCACTTCTACATAAAAAATTTCTTATGTATTTAATTTTTTTCTTTTTGTTCATATTCTCCCTCTCTTTTGTCTATTTTCTTTCCATCTTTCCTCCAACCAACAGCCAATCTCTGTCAGCTCCTCTTCCACTCTTCCTGTGGATTTTTACTTCTAGCTTCTCTCTTCCTCCCTTGTGAATATTGCATATTACACTACCTCTATTCTCTCATGCACCATTTGAAATTGTAAATTGTTTTAACAAATATTCTGTTTGTACCATAGATAGTTATTGAACTCATCATTTTGGTTTAATGCAAGAAAGCAGTAGACGCCTTACTGGGAGCTATTAGGTTTAAGCCTATATATTGTGTATACTGGGTGCTGTTGATATTGGTCTCACCAGTAAAGGCAAAGTGCTATCACTATTTGCTGATGACATGATTCTATACCTAGAAGATCCAAAAAATTCCCCACTCCCAGAGGGAACGGAGGTTCTACCATACCACACCAGTCACTGAAAATTCCCTCTTCCCCACTCTCTAGCCTGGACATCAAAGGTTGGAGAAAGCAGCTAGGCAAGCCAGAGGAAACGAGAAAGACAATATGGAGATTCCTCCAAATATTGGGAATGGAACCATCATTTGACCCAGCTATGCCACTCCTTGGTTTATACCCAAAGGACTTAAAATCATCATACTATAGTAATGCAGCTACATCAATGTTTATACCAGCTCAATTCACAGTAGCTAGACTATGGAACCAACCTAGGTATCCCTCAATAGATGAACGGATAAAGAAAATGTGGTATATATACTCAATGGAATATTACTCAGCTTTAAAGAAGAATGAAATTATGGCATTTGCCAGTAAATGGTTGGAGTTGGTGAATATCATGCTAAGCAAAATAAGCCAATCTCACAAAACCAAAGGCTAAATGTTTTCTCTAATATGTGGATGCTAATTCACAATAAGGTGGGGGTGGGGCACTAAGGAAGAATAGCATTATCTTAGATTAGGTAGAGGGAAGTGATGGGAGGAAAGGGGCAGGGATGTGGGGATAGGAAAGATAGTAGAATGCAACAGACATTATTACTGTATGAATATATGTGACTACATGACCAATATGATTCTGCAACATATACCCTCAGGAAAATGAGAAATTATATCACATCTATGTATGATATATCAAAATGCATAAATGCATTCTATTGTCATGTATAACTAATTAAAACAAAAAATTTTTAAAAAGACAAGGAAAAAAATTGTACTGTTTTGACAACTCAAGAGCCTTCAATACAGGCAGAAGATGGTGATGACCAGCAGACATGACAAAATATAGCACTTGCATATTGCAAATTGTGTGTGTCCAATGGACATTTTGGCACCCTGTGGCTGCCTGTGGAAAATGGCAAGTACCCAGCAGATTTGGTACCCTTTTGGTCCCACCAAGTTAAGGCATGAGCTGCTCACACTGGGTGCTTAGTAGTGCATTAGTAATTTTCAGTGGGAAGGATGTGCAAGGGTATCTATGAAACAGTCCTGGGGAACCCCAGAAGCACTTGCTGGTGACAGAATGAACTAAATATTCTATGCAGAAGGCTGGGAGTCTGCCTCAACAAGGTGGGAGGTGGGGGAGGGAAAACTAGTGAAATCTGACTTTTTGCTGTTGTCAACCCATCTGTTCCCACAATGGGGTGAAGCCTGGAGTCACTCAGGTTACACAAATAAAACATTAGATATACTCTACTTAATGAAGCCCATCCTTAATATTTTGTGTGAGGTCAAACTCTAAAAGGATTTTAAAAGAAAAATGTGATCTGATGTCATTCCTATAGAAACGGTATAATGTTTTATGGGAAAGAAAAATTTGATAGGCTTTTCCTACTTTTGTACAAGCTGCATTCAAATCATCCTACAATAAATTCTTAATATAAGAGGGAAGAGTCTTCCACACCCCATAAATAACATTAATAAAACCAAGCTAGCTGAACAGGTGCAAATTGACAAGGACGTGATGGGGTGGGGGTCATTGCATAGGTGATGTACAGATAATAGATTTTTGAATTTGACTGGTCAAATTCAATGAATAAGAAAATGACTTTTGGGGGAGGTGAGAAAAATTACTTGGAAAAGTTCTTTGGCTATTTGATTTAATAATTAATTTTGCAGAGACATGGCATGAAGCAGCACAAAGGCTAGGGTATGGCTGCACGGCCATCATTGTTTTTTATATGAAGGAGGCAAGGCAATAAGAAATTGTGTTCCAAAAATAACTGTGCTTTTGAGTGGTCTGAACTTGATGGGGTAGAAGGAGAGAGGGAGTTTTATTTAGCCTCACCACTCTCCTTTAGCGTCTTTCTGTTGAATATCTGCCTTCCTGGATAAAATTCCCCATCATTTACAGTGATTTTTTTGGGTTACTCTTATGGAATAAGAAATTTTTAAAAAACCTGTTAATTTCGGCCAAAAGAAAATCTTATTTTAGCAATGAAAATTTTTGCATTTGAGTCAGGGGTAAAGGACAGGTAGTCAGCTAGGTGGTAAATTATCAGGGCTGATTATCAAAGAAAAGGAAATGGGTTGCTGTTGCTAACAACTAACCTCTGGGATTATACTTCCCTGACCCCTGGATTGCTAACAACCTCCAGAGATCCGCACTTCCCAGCACAAGTGATTACTCTGAGCTGTTCCTTCCTGCCCTTGGGCACCTAGACAGGGAAGAAAGAGAAGGTAGGGAGGGGGAATTTGGGTTCTATAAAAAAAGCAAGACACACCCACGCCTGTGGGCACCCAGCTCTGGGCCCTGAAAGAAGTCAGGAGAAGTCAGCTACCTCTGTTCTGTTTCTTTCTTTAAAAAACCTGCTTTCTACACTTGCCTGGGGGTTTCTCTGATGATTAATCTTCAAAACCAGGGAATGACAACCCCATCTTGATTTCTAAGACCAGTATCACATTTATTCTAAGGATCCAAAATACAGTACAGATGTTTCCCTCTGTCCCTCTGGACACTTGAAGTGAGATAGAACCTCTGCCATTTCTGTCTTTCTCATTCCATTCTGGCTTCCCTGGCTGCTTTCTCTGACCTTTGATGGCAGGCTAGCGTTGGGGAAGAGGGAATTTTCAGTGACTGGTGTGGTGTGGTGGAACCTCCATTCCTTCTGGGCTTGGGGAATGAACACATGATGTCTATGGATTAATGCTCCTTCTAGCTCATCTTCCTGAGCTCTCAGTCCTGAACTTCCAAGTGCACCCTACAGAGGTGTTCTCTGTGTGGGCTTCACAGCCCCTTTAGGCAATCAAAATGACTCCAGATGACATCCTCTGCAAGTCCACCTGGCCTAAGGCAAAACTCTGCCTCTTGCCCTGCCCAGGAATCAGTTCAATTTCCTTACTTGTATCCCTTTACTGTTTTTTTAATTTAATTCTAATTAATTAATTTATTTTAATTAGGTATATGTGACAGCAGAATGCATTTTGATTCATTGTACACAATTGCAGCATAACTTTTCATTTCTCTGGTTGTACACAGTGTAGTGTTGCACCACATGTGCAGTCATATGCGTACCTAGGGTAATGATGTCCATCTCATTTCACCATCTTTCCTACCCCCACCCTTTGCCCCATCAAAGCTCCTCCATTTTTCCCATGAGCCCCCATACCCATATGGATCAGTATCCATTTAGCAGAAAGAACATTTGGCTTTTGTTTTTTGGGATTGGCTTATTTTGCTTAGCATGATATTCTCCAACTCCATCCATTAACCTGCAAATGCCATAATTTTATTTTGATGCTGAGTAATATTCCATTGTATATATATATATATATATATATATATATATATATATATATATATATCAAGTTTCTTTATCCATTCATCTATTGAAGGGCATCTAGGTTGCTTCCACAGTTTAGCTATTGTGAATCGATGTGGCTACGTTACTATAGTGTGTAGATTTTAAGTCCTCTAGGTGTATGTCGAGGAGTGGGATAGCTGGGTCAAACGGTGGTTCCATTCCAAGTTTCTAAGGAATCTCTATACTGTTTTCCAGATTGATTGCACCAATTTGCAGTCACACCAGCAGTGAATGAGTATATCTTTTCCCCCACATCCTTACCAACATTTATTGTTATCTGTATTCTCAGTAACTGCCATTCTGACTGGCGTGAGATGAAATCTCAGAGTAGTTTTGATTTGCATTTCTCTAATTGCTAGAGATGTTGAACATTTTTAATATATTTATTGATCAATTGAATATCTTATTCTGAGAAGTGTCTATTCAGCTCCTTAGCCATTTATTGATTGATTTGTTTGTTTGTTTGTTTGTTTTTGTGTGTGTTAAGTTTTTTGAGTTCTCTGTATATCCTGAAGATTAGTCTCTATCTGACATGTGTGTGGCAAAAATTTTCTCCCAAAATGTAGGCTCTCTATTCACCTCATTGATTATTTCTTTTGCTGAGAAGAAGCTTTTTAGTTTGAGTCCATCCCATTTATTACTTCTTGATTTTATTTCTTGCACTTTAGGAGTCTTATTAAGAAATTCAGGGCCTAATCCAAAGTTATGAAGATTTGGGACTACTTTTTCCTCTATTAGGCGCAGAGTCTTTGATCTAATTCCTAGGTCCTTGATCCACTTTGAGTTGAGTTTTGTATGTGGTGAGAGATAGGGATTTAGTTTCATTTTGTTGCATATGGATTTCTAGTTCTCCCAGCACCATTTGTTGAAGAGTCTATCTTTTCTCCAGTGTATATTTTGGCATTTTGTCTAGTATGAGAATAATTGTGTTTATGTGGGCTTATCTCTGTGTCTTCTGTCCTGTACCATTGGTCTACATTGTCTATTTTGGTGCCAATACAATGCTGTGTTTGTTACTATAGCCTAGTACTATAGTTTGGTATTGTGATGCCTCTTGCTTCATTCTTCTTGCTAAGGATTACTTTGACTATTCTGGGTCTCTTATTTTTCAAATAAATTTCATGATTGCTTTTTCTATTTCTGTAAGGAATGATGATGGGATTTTAATTGGAATTGCATCAAATCTGTATACTGCTTTTGGTAGTATGGCCATTTTGACAATATTAATTTTGCCTACCCAAGAGCATGGGAGATCTTTCTATCTTCTAAAGTCTTCTTCAATTTCTTTTCTTTTCTTTTCTTTCTTTCTTTCTTTTTTTGAGGCTATTGTGAATGGGGTAGTTTTCCCAATTTCTCTTTTGGAGGGTTCATCACTGCTGTGTAGAAAAAAATGCATTTGATTTATGGGTATTGATTTTATATCCTGCTACTTTGCTGAACTCATTAATTAATTCTAGAAGTTTTCTGGTGGAGTTTTTTTTGGATCCTCTAAGTATAAAATCATGTCATCAGCAATAATGATAATTTGAGTTCTTCTTTTCCTATTCATATCCCTTTAATTTATTTCATCTGTCTAATTGCTCTGGCTAGAGTTTCAAGGACTATGTTGAATAGAAGTGGTGAAAGAGGCATCCCTGTCTTGTTCCCATTTTAAAAGAAATGCTTCTAATTTTTCTCCATTTAGAATGATGTTGGCCTTGAATTTAGCATAGATAGCTTTTAGAATGTTGAGGTATGTTCCTACTATCCCTAGTTTTTCTAGTGTTTTGAACATAAAAGGGCACTGTATTTTGTCAAATGCTTTCTCTGCATCAATTGATGTAATCATATGATTCTGCTCAACCCAAATTGAGTAAAGAGGGCATACACAATTTAAATAGATCAATTTCAAGCAAGGAAATAGAAGATGACATCAAAAGCCAATCATCCAAGAAAAACCTGGGACCAGACAGATTCACAGCTGAGTTCTACAAGACCTACAAAGAAGAATTAATACCTATACTCCTCAAATTATTCCATGAAATAGAAAAGGAAGGAACCCTTCCAAACTCATTCTGTGAAGCTAGTATCATCCTGATACCAAAACAAGGCAGAGACACATCAAGGAAAGAAAATTTCAGACCAATATCCCTGATGAACACTGATGCAAAAATTCTCAATAAAATTCTGGCAAATCTCATACAAAAACATATTAAAAAAATAGGTCACCATGATCAATTGTGATTCATTCCAGGGATGCAAGTTTGGTTCAACATATGGAAATCAATCAGAATAGTTCATCACATCAATAGACTTAAAGATAAGAATCAAGTGATCTTATCAATTGCTGCAGAGAAAGCATTTGACAAAATACATACCCTCCCTTTACTCTTGCTTTTGCTGCCTCAGGGGCATCTCCAGGAAATGCCTTTAAAATCTTCCTAGGCATTTTTGGAGAAGTCAAGACAGAAGAATTTAGAGCTCCCTAATCTCACAGGCCTGTGCCAAGTTCTTTGAGTGTCACTCTTTACAGGCTACTCACTTGGCTTGATGTAAAGGGGCCTAGGGGTGCAGGGCTCCAACAACTATTTATCCATTCTACAACACAGACTCATTTATGTTGGGAGGAAGGGGATTGGTAATGCTGGCTGAATTCTTTTCACAATTCTTTCGCAAGTCCTGCAGTGGCATTCAGATGCCATGTTCCTGTTTATGGGACACTTGTCATGCTGTTCACAAAAGGGTAAGTCTTAGGGAAGTTTCTATAGTCTGCATTTGTATTAACAATAGAAAGTCATAATAAAGTGTGATGAGGATTATGATGTTAAGTCATCAAGAAAACAGAGTGTTTGGTGCATTCTTCTCTTTCTTTCTCCAGTACACATGATTGAATTCAGGGACACTCTACCACTAAGCTACCTCACCACTCTTTTTATTTTTCAATTTTGAAACACAGTCTCATTCAGTTGCTAAGGCTGGCTTTGAATTTGCAATCCTCCTCCCTCAGTCTCCCAAGTAGCTTGTATTCAAGTTGGACACCACTGCCTCTGACAGTGGGTTTAGTGCTTTTTATTAATAAGGTGATCCAATTAGCTTCTGTGCACCCCTCCAAATCCATTCTTTGACCTGTTCCACCTTGTTCTGTGCCCAGGGAGTCTGATGTGTACAGACTCTAATATCTGCATTCACTTGCCCTTTGGCTTCTGGTTGGATCTTATCACTTGCAGGAAATGGGAAGATGGAAAGTGGAAGAAGTTGGCATATTTCCCTTTCGGATCTAGAGTGTTACTGGCTTCTTATTGTGGCCAGTCCCTGGATGCTTCATCCTATCTTGTTGGTTTTTTTCCCCTACCCAAATCTCTATAATAAATACTTTTATTATCTTCTCTTAAATTGTTCCTTTGTGTATCTATCTCTTTATTGTCATGAATTTGGATTCATGTATACTGGTGTTACTATTGAAGCCACATCACCCAAGCCCTGATGTTTAACTTGGTGTGTCAACTTGGCTAGACTATGATAACCAGTTGTTTGGTCAAACACTATTCTAGAGGATGCTAGAATGATGTTGTTTTAGATAGGATTAACATTTATACTCAATTTCATTAAAAAAAAAAAAAAGACTAGCCTTCCGAATGTGGGTGGACACAACCTAATCAGATGAAGGCATTGAGTGGCACACTGAGGTTTCTTGAAGAAAAAGGAATTTTGCTCCAAACTGCAGTGTAGAAATTCTGCCTCAGTTTTCAGCATTTGGACTCAAGACTGCAACTATGCATATTTTCTCTGGAGAACTCTTCTATACCACCTTCACATCCTGTCTGGGCCAATGGAGGAAGGCTATGGAGAAAGACCCTAAGCTCACTTGGGCTTATATGGGGAGAGAGGAGAAAACAATAGATTTATTGTGCCAGCAAGATTACATACATTGGAGGGGAGGTCATTCCTCAAAAGGGATTCAAGACTCAGTGCTTGGCATATAAGAGGTACCTTGTAAGTGGGATGGAGTGAAAATTACAATTCCCATTTAATATTTTGACACAATTTTCACCTCTGGTGCTGACTATCCAACAGGAATGTGAAACAGTTTATTTTAGTAAATCAGTTCATCAAAATTTATTGGTCATTAACTATGTGTTACTTTGTCACTGTGCAATATACATGTCCTAAAAAGATCCACAAACAATTGGGGAAGAACAGGAACTAATAGACTAACAATATAAATTCTATAAGAGCACAGAGGGGCTCTAGGTGTGTGGAAGGCATAGCAACAGCCATCTTCAACCCATATTTAACTGGAATATTGCAGGATGAATGTATTTCTCTATAGAGAGAAGTGGGGGTGTGCACACATCTGACAGTGCTCATGATGAAATGGTATGGGCAAAGATATTCAATTACAATGTTCTGTAGAGTTTTAATAATGATAACGACAATGGGCAAATACCTGTGGATAGCCAGGTACCACACTGACTGCCTCATGGGTACCACCTTCAGTATAATTCTCTTTAATAGGAATTATCTTTACCACCATCCTGTTGTTTTAACTCAGGAAACCAGAGTCTGAATTTAAGTTAAGTAACTTGTCCAAGTGCACAGAATTAGTAAGAAGAGCTTGGATTTGAACTCAGGCAGACACGAGAACCCAACTATAATCACTACACTCTTTTTTTTTTTAATTATTTATTTATTTATTATTTATTTTTTTTATTGGTTATTCAAAACATTACAAAGATTGCAGAATCACATCGGTTACACATCCACATTTTTACATAATACCATAATAATCACTACACTCTTAAGTGGATGTGTCAAAATAATTTAAGACTTGTGAGTGTTAACATTAGTGATGGGACAAGTCAGTTGCTCTCTTAACCACTTCTTTTGGTATTTTCCCTAAACATGGGCAAGATATTTAGAAATTTCTTTATAGAGTTAATAGAGAAAGCAAGAAGAAGCTTTACATTATATGTCCTACAGCAAACAACTTCAAAATCTCCTTCAGATTGTCTCTTCTTGAAAGTTCCCTTTCCTTATCAACTCTCATATTTTTCTCGATGCCTTTCTATTATGTGAACCAAATTTATATGCCCCATTCATCTCTGTGCTAAGCAAAATAAACAAGTAAGTAAGCAAGCAAACACCAAAAATAAAACCCTGAAATTAGTTGAACCTATCTTTCTTAGAATGCATTTCAGTAAATTTAAATTTGAATTCTGTATTACATGCAGCATATTAAAGCATTTATTAAAGACATCTACAATACTTTCCCCAAGAAAAGTTTTATTAAATATAAATTTCTTTATCTTAATACACAAAGCATGCCTGGTATAGTTAAATGAATAAGGAGATTGGAAGTTGAGAAAAATTATCCTTTCATTTGTTGGCTTTTCTCCTGTCTGATAGAATGTGCATTGGATTAGAGGAGTCTTGCTGGCAGAGACCATCTTTAGTTATAAATTATTTAATGGGTGTCCTGTTCCAGAATAGCACTATTAAAAGAGAACCACCAGTGCGTTTGCTTTACATAATTAGAGCTTGCAAGGTGAGATAATCAGTGTCAGTAATTAAAGTAAATTGGAACTTTTTCCTTGGAGGAGGAGAGCTTTTATCCTACTTTTTGAAACATGTTAATCCCACTTCCACTTTACCCCACTTCAAAGGCTCAGTCCTTGCAATGACATTCAGAGGGGGTGGGGGTGGGGGTGGGGTGGGGCGCCAGCCAGAAAGCAAGCACACCAGCTGCCTGCTGTCTACTGGTAAGCTCAGCCCTCTATTGTTAGGCCACAGGGAGTCGCTACAGACCAAATTCTGTTGCTCCTATGTTTAGGCAGAATAGTTTTCATGGCTTGCTAGGTGTTTAAGAGGACAATTTTTATATTTTCTCTTTCCAAAAATATTTTAACCCAGTCAAGATAGTAGCATGCATGTTTCAAATGACAGATAACTAGGTGACTCCCTAATATGGATAAAAATTTTATAAAAGTAAAAGCTAAATAGTACACTTCCTAATTTAATTTCTATTAAGTTGTAAAGGGATCTTTTAGAGACAATCAGCCACAAATATATGTTCCTTTAATAGTTAACAAGGGAAGGAAAATTAATGGGGAAATCAGAGGTTTTTTTCCTCATTCATGTGTGTGTGTGTGTGTGTGTGTGTGTGTGTGTGTGTGTGTGTAATAGTCATGGACAATATGTGGACCATACACACAAGTGATTCCCTACTTACAAGGCTGCAGAAATGTAGAAGTCATATTTTGAGTTTTAAATTTTGATCTGCTCCTGGTCTAACAGTATCCCACACATCCTTTTCTCCAATGCTGGTAGTCTGTCAGCCATGTAATTACGAGGAGGAAACAACCTTTCCTTTGCAGTATACTATGTAGCTATGATGCTCAGTAGGTGATTATTAAATGAATTTTTGCCTTACAGTATTTTTAACTTATGATAGGTCTCTCAGGACCATCAAACTCCACAGCAAGTCAAGGAGCACATACAGACACATTTTAGCTGAAGCAAAACTTAATACACAGAGCAGGAAATTACACATGGGCAGAGTAGCTCACACTTACATATACCAAACGCAGGCACAAAGCCAGCTAATCCCTGCCATGGTTGGAAAGGTGGTATCATCCTTGTTTTTACAGAAATGCATGAACAACTTCCTCATTCTAAGAAGGATGGGGAAGTTTATTGCAGCAGGCTATAAGAGAGAAAAGAAAAATAGGCACAGGGAAAATGAAACCAATATGGATAAATCAGAGGGGTAAAGTGGCTAGAAAGTGTGAACAAATAACTATATATTATAAGCATGGACCCCAAGCCTTAAGTGATAAGGAGAATCCTCCTTGTCCTCTGGCCACAGCAGTATAGCACTAAAATATACATATCTAGTATTCTACACATTCTTTTACTAATAATTGAAAATCTAGTCAACCAACACATTAGAATAATATAGGGCATGATCTGCTGTTTTGGTGTATTTAGACATTTTTGTCTTTGTTGATGTGTATTAAATTCACCATAACCACTTTAAACTTTGAACTGATTTTTATAGAGTATATACAAAATGTTCTGAAAATATTTAATAATTTCAGAAAGATATGGATAGAAGCAATCCACTGCACAAATCCAGATTGTTTTATTGGTCAAAGATGAATTGTTAGTTGGTAGGAAATAACACCAAAAAAATCATTTAATTAAAGGCTAAAAAAGCAAAGCAAAACAAAACAACAACAACAAAAAAAGACATGTGAAATTCTAAAAATGTATAATTTGAGACTGTGGCTAAAAGATAAGGAGGATTTTCTTTATTGGTAGAGAATGTCACAGAATAGTGTTGTGCACAGTAAACTTCACAAAAATTGAACTACAAATATTCACACACAGAAATTCATACTATAGAGTCCTATACAGATGCTAGAGGAGGGTTGCAAACAGATCATGGCAAAGAGAAAAAGAAATATTTTCAAGATTTCAATGGTCATGAAATTGGGAAAAAAAATCCATTGTTCAGAGCCGCTTTCCCTGGTTACAAGAGAGATTTTCTCAAAGGGAAAACCTGTGTGATATGAATACTTAATTTCCTGCTCTTTAAAAAATCAGAAGATTGCTTTTTTGAAAAAAACAAATGTCTTCAATGTGTATGAATATTTCTTGTTCTCCACAACCTACCTAATAAAGCTGGTACAGAAATTTGTCAAATGGCAAGATTGAATTTCATGTCTGTTGGGGAACAGGTTTGTATTATGGTCTATATTTTTTGCTCATATTCATGCTTAGTGTAGAACAGCAGCACACAGAGATGTGATGGAACTGTGATCAAAGAAAGCATGAATCTGAGCTTCCGCATAAATTCTGGTTACATATAGGGTACTACAGAGGAACAGCCAAATGCCATTTTGGTGTCTAAAGTAAGGTAACCCATACAAAAGGAGTTCATCTCATTATGATTACTCCTTTAGGCACTTTCATATCTTCTACTCTATTATTACTATGATACTTTTGATAATTTTTTTTTCAATTGGTACAGGAAAAAAATAGAATTGTAGTGGCTTAGAAAACTTTAGATAATTCTCTTTTTATCAGGGTTTAGAAAATAATATGCAAAGCACTCAATCTATGTGAATTTCAAGGGAAATTAAATCTGTTTCTGATTTAGTTATAAATTACTCATTGAAATATTATTTGGTAGAAAATGCTTGATGTCCGGAAACCTTATGATCCATTTTATCATCTTTTTTTATTTGATCCAGGAAGTTGATTTTCATGGGCACTAAATAAAGTTTATATCTAGAATGATGAAACCATGAAGTCTATTTGTATGCTTATTATAATTTATACCACCCATATTTCCAAACACATTGATATGCCTTACAACAAAAGCACTTTCAAAAGGGCAGGTAAAAATAAAACTAAAAACTGAGATTAAAAAGATATAGAGGACATAAAAAATTCGTGGGGGGAAATTTTAAAATATATTAAACTTGTTCTGAGTTTCCTGACTGCCAAGGCAAAAGTCAAACCAAATGGTTTTGCTTAGAAGCAAAGTCTGACATTTTGCTTTTCCATCATCATGGATGATGCACACATCACATTATAAAAGCAAAAGCTAAGCAAAGAAACCAAGAAATTAGGAACACACTGGCTAGCAATAGTTCTCCAAATAAATGAAAACTTGAGCTTTTTTGCAAAGTCCTTCCAAAGAGGAGTAACTTTTTCTGTCTTTTGAAATCATGTGAAAAAGTGCTATTGATGAACAACACATGAAAACTGGATGACTTTGGTAATTGTGTGGAACTTTTCATAAAGTAACAATTTGATTTTTATTCAGATATTTGTTTTTAGAAATCAGAAAGTTAAATTTCTTTGCAATACTTTTTTCCCTTATTTTTTTATCTTTAAAAAATCCTATTGCCATTGAATCTTCCTTTGACCCTAGTTCTACTGCTGCTGTTTTTAAAATTAAAAGCAACTTGCATTTATTTCCTTGATAATTACAAAGTAATATGCCCCTCTTGCAGACAAATCAAGAATGTCAGCATAAAGTAAAGAAAAAATGAAAACTAACAAATCTCATAATTTTACTTGCTTGGAGAAAATCATCAATAAATAATACCTTTGTATTTTTCTTTATGGATACATATTTTGCAGCATGAAGTTTTGTTGTATTTTATTTGCTAAAACGAATGCAACAGAAATTTGGATTATTGAGACAAAAATCAAATACATTAACTTTTCTGTATTATATCTTGATAGATTTTATTTACCATGTGATGTTTTGGACTATAATATAAAGAATCTTGACAGGTAAGCTCTGAACTTATATTTTGGTAAGGATCAATCAATCAATGATTTAGATGACCTGTTTATAGAGAATGATCAGTTTTTGGAATTAAAAACAATAAAATAATTGGGTCAACCTACTTTAATTTTTTTCCCTAACTTTTTCTGGTCATCACTGGTATTTCTTTCCCTAGCCTTACCTTTCCCTTGAGTTCCTTTTTCTAACCCTCTCCCCGCCATCTTGGCTATACTTACATCATTATCTTCTTTCATCTTCATATATAATTTGCTTATTTATTTTGGTTATTTTTTTCACTATCAGAATATAAATTCATTTGGCCTGCTGTTTTTTAATGCTTTATTCACTAGTGTGTGTAGACAGAGTCTTTGTTGGTCAAAGAATGAATAATTGAGCCCTTTCTTAGTCCAAATAAATAATTTGAAGTGGTCAACCAGTTCCATACTGTTCTCATAATATTTTACATTATTGAAATCACCTATTGATGAAGAAAGTGAAAAATTTCAGAAGCATAAATTTTATGGCACACATTCAGTTATTCCCCCTTCCCACTCTGTCATACATCACAGCATTCACAGGAATCCTTTTGATTATAATCAGTTATGACATTCTTTTCTATTTATTTGGGCATAGTCACATAATCCTGGTTAAAATAGTGTTCCAAACAAACACTGCCAAATTTAAAAGAATTTGTACGCATTTGTCATCAGGGTCTGGAAGGAAGGTATATACTTCAGGGTTGTCTTACTGGTAATTGCAGAGATTTTCATTTATCAATACATTTGTGTTTAATAATTCATTAAACTTTCATTCAATAGCTATGGGGTTTTATTAAAGTGCCTAACATTCAATATACAAATGTTAATATGACATGCTTCTTACGTTCAAGATTAAAGGGGATAGAGGAAGTTAGGAATACTTTCATTAATCCATTTATAAGGCTTTCAAATATTAATTTAGCCCGTGGTGGTGCACACCTATAGTCCCAGCTGCTCAGGAGGTTGAGGCATGAGGATCACTTGATCCCAGGAGTTTGAGACTGTCCTGGGCAACATAGAGAGATCTCTGACTCTGAAAACAATTTTAAAAATTACTTAGTACCCAACCATGAACGCAGTAGTCCAGGTTCTGGGGATAGAGGCATATGGTGACACAAATAAATGGTTATGTTGTATTAGAAATATGATAACAGACACAGGATTCCACAGGCACTCATTTGTGGATGTTTGTAGGTGGATTCAGTGAGGAAAGGTTGATAAGTGAGATGATAGCAACAAGATACACAATCATTCTCTGAAGTCATTCCTATGAATAAGAATCTTCATAACATTTTCAAAGAATTATGACTATAATAACTGCTGCCTCATTTATTTAGTCCTTACAACATTTCAGGTACTTTACCTAAACTGTCTCACTTAATCCTCACAGCAGAGGTTTGTAAGTATTCTATGATATAACCAAGGTTACCGTTTAGGATACGACAGAACAGATTGAAACCCAAGTCTGTGCTCTTACCTGCCACAGTTCATTGTGACTGGGAGGAAGGGTAATTAAGAAGAAATATCAGGAGACAAACCTAAAATAGTTTATAAAAGGCCTTGTATATCTTGACCTTTGAACTTTATCCTCTAGGCCATGGGCAGTAAAGGTTTAAACATAAAGAATAATATGAATAGTTTTGGTATTTAGAAGGGTAAAATTGGTCCCTAGCACCACCACCAAAAAAAAAAAAAAAAAAAGTAAAATTGGAAATGTTGGATGCAAAAGGAAACTGGGAGTTGAGTTAATAGGTTATTTCCATAGTCTGAGGGCAAGATAATGGAGGTCTAAGTGAGAGTAAAAATGGAGGGGAAAACCTAGCAGGTAGAATCATCAGGTCTTGGTGATTAAATTGATGTGGAGAGAGGGAGAAGTGCATATTGAATATGATCTCAAAGTTTCTGATGGGGACCACTAGATGGATATAGGATGAAGTATTCAAGAGAAAGAGGAAGAGCATATTTTGGAAGATGAGAATTGCTGTGCTTTTGAATGTGTGGAAACTGAGTCGTGCATGGCTGTTCAGTAACTTGTCTGGTAGGTGGTGGTAAGTCAAATTTAGTACTCAGTAGAGATGTCTGAGAAAAGACATAGAATGGATGTTTCCAGGATTGAATTGAATTTGCAATGTAAGAGAATGAGAAAATGTAGATTGAGAGAAAAGAGGGTTGAAGACAAAATATGTAGAACATAATAAGAATAATACATACAAAAAAAGAAAAGGAGCAATTAGAGGAATAGGATCAGAAAACTGTTTCCCCAAAGGCCAAAGATGAAAGTTTCAAGAATCCAGACTGATGAATGTTTCTGAGAGGCTGAGAACTAGAAAAATATTACTGGGTTTGGTCACTAGTTTTTTTCCCCCTAAGAGAGCAGCTGCAGAGTCTATTTAAAAAGTTCCCCTACTGCTGAGTAACTGGAATATGGGAAATTGGATATAGTTATGAGAAGTTTGATATAGTCAGTATAGAATATTCTCTTGAGAGGCATAGTAGTGGAGAGAAGTAATAAACTGGAGAAGCAGTGAACAAGACTCAGTGTGTCCTCTAGGATCTTATTCAATTCAATTCAATCCTAATTACATGTGATGTTATATATTTATGTTCAGTATCTAACAAAGGATGTAGATAACAAGAATGTGTGGTGAACATCTAGGACAATACATGCCACAATGCTATGAGTGACATAATCAAATTTATATTTTAGACTAATTGAATGTTGAGAATAGATTGGGGTTGGAAGTGAAAAAAATGAGAGTCAAATTGAGCAATTGGTTGGCTACAGCAGCCATCCAGGGAAGAGCCGATGGTTGTGTGGACAAAGGCAATAATGGCAATGGAACTGCAAAGAGTTGGACGAGTTCAGAAAACATTAGGGAGACAGATGGTTGATGGATGGAATATGAGGGCTTAAGGATGAGGTAGGGGAAAACTCAAATATGACACTGTGGTTCAGTTGGGAGAAATGAGTACTGTTTTGGATATTTGACTTTGAGATGTCAGTGAGACATGACAGGAAGCTCTCTGATACACAGTCTTTAGGTGCAGGGGAGAAACCTTGCAGAAGATAAATATTTAGGAGTTGGGCTGGGGCTGTGGCTCAGTGGTAAAGCAACTTGCCTCTCACGGATGAGGCACTGGGTTCGATCCTCAGCACCACATAAAAATAAATAAAGATATTGTGTCTATCTACAACTAAAAAAAATTAAAAAAAGATTTAGGAGTCAGGAGCATATATATGGATAACAATTATAGATAACAATTTAATAATATAGATAATAATTTAATACATGGGGGAGGTTGAAGTCACTGAGGGAGAGGGTATAGAGTAAGAAGAAAAGTGGGTGGAAGACAGTGATATGATTTAAGAGATGAGCAAAGAGACCCACCAAAGAGACTGAGAAGCATCAGTAAAGATCAGGAGGAAGAGCAAAAGAGTACCATCACAGATGCCCAGAAGCCTAGGGAAGGAGTGTTTTGAGGAGAGGGAGTCAATAATACTACATGGTGTAGAGAGAGAAAATGAGAGAGAAACTAAACAGCTTGCTTGTTCTCGATTTCTTTAGGACAGGACATTTTCTATTCCTATATTTCTTACTTCTTACCTAGTTTGAATGAGTAGACTTCTTTATAGTTTTGACTTATTCTTTTCCTTAGTAATATGGCAATAAAGTTGATACAATACCATGACACTAATATAAACCCAGAGGAAGTATCAAAGTAACCAAGAAGAAAAGTATTTGAGTTTTTGCCACATGCCTAATAATTCACATTCTTAATTTATCTGAATTCACACAACAACCTTTTTGCACACCATGTTATAGATGATGAACTTGAAAAGGTCAAGCAAATTCTCCATGGCGGTGCATAGCTCAGAAGTGGCAGCAGTAAGATTCACACTAAGCCTGACTCCAAAGCACCTGCTCTTCAGGGAATGCTTCCATTCCTCTGATGAAAGTCTAATAGATGAAGGGGAAGAACAAATAGAAGTTAAGTATATGTTTGCTATTGGGACATTTTTGTTGAATTATAGTTCAGATTGAACTTCACCAATTGTCATAAAATAATTACCACAAAATATACTTCCATACATATTATAGGTGGAGACTATAATGTATTTTTTGAAAAGTAAAAAAAAAAAACCCTCCAAATATATTTTCATGTATGACATTAAATTTATACTTTTATTGTACTATAAAGTGTTTTGATCACTGCCTACTATGCTAAATGCAATGTACTTATATTTTACAAAGAATATGATGAGGTGAATTGCTTTTCTCCTTTATAGTTTTAGAAGAGGTCAATAGGAAAGGACAAACTTTTTTTCTTTCATACTAATAAAATTCTTTTCTACCACTGGAATGAAGACTGACCAAGAATTTGCTATTATTTTTTAAAAGATCAAATTAACTAGGAGTACTTGGGGAAATTTTAAGCCTTGTCCCTGAAAAGTTTGAGCTTTATCCCTTTTCAAATGATCCGCCTTCATGTCTATGTGCCTGGAGCAAGGGCATAAATAGAGGTCCAATTATCATAAATTTAACTATTTAGTCATGGGTCAAACTCACACATTGTAAATAACACATTGTCTGGGGTCTTCCTTTGGCAAATATAGCTTTATAATAACTTAGAAGGCCAGGATAGGATTTTTGGACTCTTTGGTGATCTGCCCAGAATTTGGAGCCTCTCTGCTAATCCCCACCTCTAGCTGCATCCTGCATTGCAAGGGACTTCTGGATGATACCAACCTTAACGTGGACAAAACAAAAGTTGTGGCAGCAGTAAGATTCAAACCTAAACCTGACTCCAAAGCACCTGCTCTTCAGGGAATGCTCCCATTCTTCTGTTTCATTGGCCACCTCTTGGTTTTAGGGTTGCAAACACAAACAGAGGTCTTCTCTTAGGAAGATGGACCTAGGAAGACTCCCACCCAGGTCCTAGAAAAGAACCTGGAACCATCAGGGCAGGAACCATCCAGGACCCAGGTATTCAGAGTAAACTAGGAGTGAGACACGAGCTCCAGAGCAGCAAGTTCTATTTCTGGTTAGACTTCTTGGTTCTAGGGCTGTGTTGATGGAGAAGGGATAGAGTGGGCCCCTTTAGAGTGTGAGATTCAGGGCATGAGTCACACTTTCCCTGATCTAAGAGGCATACAGCTTCTTGGTTTTGCACGGCTACGGCGGAGGCAGAGTAGTTCTGATCAATCACTTAGTTGGTAGAGAGATAACCAGTGCTTGTTCCTACCAAATAATAATGATTATTTAAAGAAAAGTCTATCCCTGTATAAAATTTCTGGAAAGACTCCCAGCAGATTCTTAGGCCCTATCATCTTTCCTATGCATTGACATTTTAGTTTGGTGCTCACTCATCAAACTGTAAAATTGAGATGATTGCCTGAATTATTTCTTCATTGTGCTTTTCCTTAGCTTCAGTTATCTTGATAATTCCAGGGAGTGAAGTTCTCTAGTCTGCAGTTCAGACTTGCTGTTTAATCTCTTCTTTCAGATTATAGACTTGGTTTGCTGAATACATTTATGAACTCACCATTTTCTCTAAACTTAGGATATAAAAGAAGATAGTCTTTTTTGTTCTATTAAGTTCCAAGTTATCTTTGTCATTATGGACAAAACAAAAAACAAACAAACAAACAAAACCCACAACTAAATAGAGTTAGACACATTAAGAGTTCTTTTCTATGCAATGTTTCTTGAGAAATACACAAAAAACCTTACTATAATCTCATCTTAATAATAATCACTTATTTCATCCATAAAAGAGAATGAATTAAGTTCCTGTGTGGTTTTTAAGTATCGAATATAACTAAGGCAAAAAAATGGATCTATAATATTACATTTTGTCAGAAAAGTCACTTGAAGATTGTTAAAAGCAAACTTGAAAATATTTGCTTATGCAGTGCAGGCTTTTTGAAAGTTATTTTTAAAGACTGAGGAATTAGGCACCTGTCATTTTTGCCAGCTGGTGTGGATGTTAAAAATTGCTGCCACTCTTCCGCCTGCGACTTTACTTTGCACCTGCTGCTACTTGAGTTCTGGGCATTTCACACATGGTAATTTAATAAGGTTAGGTCCCATGACTGTACAGCATGTTATCCCACTGGGGGTTAAAGCAGTTTTATAAGGCCTTGAGGGAGAAGAATTATATGTGAAGCTTGAGACTAACAATTTCATACCTTGTAGACATCATACTTTTCTAATTGAAAAATTATGAGGAAGTGAAGACGATTGGACATTGAGCCACATATCCTAAAACAAAAATCAGTCTTTTATGAATAGATTATTTGTACTAGTTTCCTCTATATTGTGATCTTTGTAATTTGAAAAAAATATATAATTGTCTGGTATAAGACTTAAGTATATATTGAGAACTTTCTGTCACGACAGTCATGAACCGCATGTGACTATTTAGATTCAAAATTAAATAAGTTAAAGTAAAGTACAATTAATGATTTAATTCCTCAGTTGCATGAGCCACATTTTAAGTGTTCTGTAGCCACCCATGGTTAGTGGTGACCACATAAGACAATACAGGTATAGATTTCCATTTTCACAGAAGGATCTATTGGATGGTGCTGAGGAAACATTTTCAAGCCCTAGTCTTAAGTAAATTTGGTCTTGAAAGTCATAAGGCCACACTTCATTTTTCTTAAAAGAGTGATTTTAATGTCCCAACATCATCTTGGTCATGAAAACACAGGCTAAATTTGAAGTATTACCTACGAGAATCCAAGGGACTTTTGCTAGAGGGAAGGAGCTTTTGACCTGAAACTCTCAATGTCAGAAAATGTTGTTTTCACCTTCCAAAAATACATAATACTTGCAAAAGATTACAAGTATCTTTTAAGAGAGGTAGGGGGGAATAATTTATCACTCATCTCTGTCTGATTATTCAAATACTACCTTTCAGAATCTGTTCTGAAGAAAAAGTGATATGGGATAGCGTTCTGAGATGATAAAGTAAGTTATTATATAAACTTTTCCAATTAGTCTTATTATGTTTTTATATTACTAAGACTGAATTGAGATTTGGAAACCTGGGCATGTAAAGTAGGGAGATCATAGTAGGAGAAAGAGAGAGACTATTAATAAACAGGATCTTGGATCTTGAGTTCTTAGCTTGGGCAATAATCCCATCCCCAGAGAGGATTTTTTTTTTAAACATTAACAACTGAAAGGTCACTTTGAATTTTTCTTTTAAGACAGTCTGGGAGAAAGACCAAAGGCTTGCTAGTTTTCTAGTAGCTAGATTATTACAATAAATTAAATAGATGAAGCCATAATCACAATTTATATAAATCTGAAATCATTCTGCTTTCACCTTAAATTGCGTGGATAGCTTACATTAAAACATCTCTGATCCTATCTGAAGTTTTTCAGTTCTTTATTTCACTTTTTTGGTAATGTATAATTATCTGTGTTATTCAAGTTGCAAATGCTCTGTAGACTATAATGATTCTTTAGTAAATTTATAATTCATCAACAATCTGTACATTTAATGAAAGATTTGAGGTTTCAAAAATTATTTTCACAAAGCAAGAAAATAAAAACAATGTGACTTGGATATTTCAGACTGACCAAAATTGTTTATTAATATGGTATTTTAAGGATGCCTGTTGACCCATGGTAGATAATAAAGAGTATTGCTTTGATATGAGATTGCCAATATTTTATTTTTGTTGTCTAGAGCAACAGACATTTGGTTTGTGTGGTATGAATATATTTCAGAGAAAAACTTAAGGTGTATAAAAATTCAGAAAGTCCTTCAGTCTAGAGTGATCCAGATTGCTTTTGTTTCTCTGAATGATGGTAAACAGATCTGGACAGTTAGTCATGGATGTTACTAAAAGTGGACTCCAGCCAGTCTTCCTAAACAATGCTCGTTCTGTAAAGGAAAAGGGAAAGCGAGTTAGATGTTGATTCCATATTTTCAGAACGAAAACTCAAGAGGAAATAATGTGACATGCAAAAGAGGAAAAAGCACAAAATAAACCAGTGCTTATAGGGTAAGCCACTTCCTTGTTGTAAGAACTTGGTTGCAAGTCCTTGAATTTGGACTATTAAGACATAGTGCTTTAGATCAGTAATTGTTAAAGCTAATTTAGTTATTCAAAGGATGTAGGCTCATGATTTCATTAGTGTTGGGGTTCTAATAAAATTAATTAACTAGTCTTTAGTTAGTTGAGTCTCCACTACTTAATCATAAATGTAGTTAAGGGGGTTTATGGATGGAAGCAAAAACATCATAAATTTTGCTTGGACACTCATACAAGTATGTTTTATTTCTAAATAATCCATCTCAAGTATTTCAAGTTTTCAGGCTTATGAAGACAACTCTTAATTAGAAACCAATACTAATTACATCTATAGCATATAAAGTGAAGCTATTAATTAAAAAAAAATACAGTATTGAGAAAGCTGTATATATTACAAAGGAACAGACATATACCTTGAGAGCTCCGTTTAGATAGACATGATGTGCTTGACAAAAGCTGTCAGGGTAACAGGGATAGTTCAAAGTTAGAGAACAGTCAACTTTAATGAAAGAGAAGTTTAGATTGACTTTATTTTCTACATGACACCCACTTGTCTAAATCATACGATTGAATGATTCCTCTATGTAATGTGTTTATAGTAATAACAAAATGTGGAAAAATTGTTTACAGGAAAAAAGTGAAGTTTAATCAAGATTGCCAGTGAAGATCTGTCTTCGTACTTTCCTTCTCCCCTTTCCTTCCTTCCCCTTCCTCTTCTCATTCATCTTCCCCTGCCCCCTGTGCTTTTCCTTTTATTTTTTTGCTTTCTCTAAGTCGTGGGACTCGGTAAGTTTTTAAAACTCTCAACGTAGGTTTATTGAAATTAACTTAGTCCTCTTTGGGGATAGACAAATTTTAGGTTTTATTGAGAAATTTTAAATTTGCAAATCACATTATGCAACTTTATTTTGCATCTTTAGTTTCTGTGGTACATGCTTTTATACTCTTTGGGTGAAGTTGCTGTAAATGTTAGCAAGAAATAAATTATTCTCTACTAGAGGATGACTTTTATGTAAGCAAGAACACTGGACAAGGAGAATTAAGCTTTATTACTAGCCCTGCCATTAATGATTTGAGCATCACTAAAGCTCTTTGGTCCTCAGTTTCCTCATTTTTATAATTGCTTGATATTAGTAAAGGACTTGAAAATCTCCCTAACTTTAATATACTATTACATATAATTCTGATGAAAAACCTGTCTATTTCACAGGGACGTTGTGAAGCTCTAGCAAGGAAATACACATTAAAACACATTTGAAACTATAAAACAATGCATAGGATTGCTAAAACATATTGGAATAAATCTCACATGTATCTCCTCATAGACTATCTTCTTGGAGTTATGGGGTTGATTGATAATAAGTAACATATGGATATTAATAAAGAAGGAAGAGGAAAGCAGTTTATTTTAAATAATTCAAAAGGAGTCTATCAGCAACCCAACCAGTTAAGAGGGACTAAAATCACCAGTGCACACTGATTATACCTTCATAGTTGATGCAGCCATTGGAGTCTTCTTGACCTGCCATCAGGGCTTCTACTTCTTCCTCTTTCATCTTTTCACCTATGAAACAAAACCCCTTTTAAAGAAATGAGGCAACTGGATATTTTCAAATCTACCATAAATGATATGCTCTTAGAAACTATGATTGAATTCTTGGAGGACAAAAACTATTCCAATTTCCCTCACACTCAGTAGGATGTCAATACATTGTTTTCTAATGACTTAAATACACATTATCCCTTGTCATCCAAACTACATCCTGTAAGAACTACAATGTTTTCCTTTACTTATTCATTGGCCTCGCTGTCACAGAAGCCAATTGAAATAGTGATTGACTTTTAAGTATTCATTTTTCATGTTTTCTTTGTAGACTTTCTCCATACCTATTTTTGTCATTACATGGTTCTTCTGTGTTCTTTCCTGTACATTCTCTGTGCTGTTCAGTCCACTGGAATAAATGCTTACCCAGGGTGGCTAGTACGTGGCGGAGTTCAGCCCCCATGACTGTGCCATTGCCTTCCTTGTCAAAGACACGCAGACCCTCAACAAAATCTTCATAGGTTCCCTGGTCCTTGTTGTTGGAAATAGCTTGCATCATGGGTAGAAATTGTTCAAACTCAATTTTCTTGGCATTCATCTCTGAAAGAAATTGCAGTTTGGACAGTTTGTAGCCACCATAAAACACCGTCTCTGAGTCACCAATGAAAGCTGAAAGTTCATTCCAGATGATCTAAAAGATCTTCACACAGTTTAAACTTCAGTTGGTGAATTACCAAAATGACAAAAATATGGCAAAAGGCAATATCATGTGTACTGGAGTTCCAGTGCCAAACTTTATTCCCATTTGTTCCTGTACTACTGTGTGACACTGGACAACTTTCTTAACCTATATGTGTGTCAATTTTTCATGTGTAAAACAGAAATACCTCAGAGTGTTATTGTGGGAATTAAATAGATAATGCATGTAAAGCTCATTGAAATACTTGGGACATGCCAGGCATGGAGATGCATGTCATGCCTATAATACCAGTGGCTCAGGAGGCTGAGGCAGGAGGATCACAAGTTCAAAGCCACCTTCAACAACTTAGTGAGGCCCTAAACAACTCAATGAGACCCTGTTTCAAAAGGAAAACTAAAAAGGAATGAGAATGTGGGTCAGTGATTAGAAGGGTTTAATTCCTGGCACCAAAAACAAAACAAAAAAACAACCAAAAAAATAAAACAAACCAACAATAACAAGAAAAATCTTGGGACAAATTGAGTGCTTAAGAAATGCTACCTACTATTTTATTACTATTGATAATTTAATATTTTCCATAAATACTAGTGAAGCAATAAAAAATTATACTGGGATGCCACAAACACATTCCCATATAAATAGCGTAAAAATTAACTGTACTTTACTACATATTCTGCCTATGTCCTGAGCTTTGGCAGGGCCTTTGCTTTCTTTAAATTTTAAGTAATTTTAAAAAGAAGCTTATGATCTCCTGACTTCTCTGCAATTTAGAGGTCTAGAGATGGGAGAACTTTCTTTAGTGTCTCTGACAAGGTAGATATCATTCCCAGTAAAAGTATAAAATAGACTATCCAGATGTATGCAAATGGATAAAATTATATACTTGCAAAATAAAAATTCCCCAGTTCTTCTCTTGTAGAAGTCAAATACATTGGACAATATTAGAAAGATTAAATTTGAGTGCTGAATAAATGAGCATTTGTTCAATAATTCCATTAAAGATGGATGTTGGCAAGTCAGACAGTGACATTTGAAAATAAGGGTTAGACTATTGCTTTCCCACTTATTTCATACTCATCTGCTTTCTGCATGATTAAACTAGAAATTTCTTCTAAAGAAAATGAAGTCTGAGAAACAATTCTAAAGCAGACCAATTTAGAAGCAAGTTTTCTTGAAAGAAAGGTTCTTACCCTCCTTTTTAAAATAAAGGAACATTTCTAAAACATTTTTAGTTACCAAGAAGAAATATAAGATTATTTGCCTAACCCTCTTGTTTTTTTTCACTAATGGCAAAGATCAACAGCCCAACTATCTACTTGAGAAAATTTAACGTTTTGTATCCTGTTTTTTTCTTTTGTTGTTGTTGTTGTTTTGTTTAGAGTCATATTTTCCAATAGATTGTCATACTTTGCTGTGAACCACTGAGGTTAAAAACAATTTCCTTGTTCCAGACTAATGATTGGATTTCTGTATCAAGTGAATGTCTTCTGCAATTTTGCTGTTTGTGTATTTCTCTGATTTTTGTTCCAGGATTTACCTTGGGAGACTGAATGCAGAGTTTGGCTTGAGATTTTTAAAGCTTTTAAAAAAATTATTGGAAATAGAAAATGCCCTTGTTAAGATGTCTATCTATCTATGCTTAATTAAGAAAGCCGAATTTCTTTTGAGATAGGCACAGAAGCAGTGTTAATGGTCAGAGCACAGGGCAAGGTCAATAGGTATTTTTTAAATCTCTTCAAAACATTGCAACTTTATTTCCACAGTTTTTATCAAATATTAGATTTTCTCTAGAAGTATGCCATTGTAATTTACCCAGAATCGTATACAAAGTGCATTGTATTTTAACTGTATTTAACATCTTTGTCGAAATGCACTTTTTCCTTTGAAGGTTTGAAGTTTAAAATAATGTGCAAATTTGGATGTTATTTGTTTCATTAGCTCTGAGATTATGAACATTAGATATGATAATAAGAATGATGTTCTTAGCATCAGACATTATTTGTTTTCATAAGCACAACATTTTATCACGCTTGCAGGTTTTCAAATGAAGGTTAACTTATTTTGCAAGGGACAAAGATAAGATTCTAGATGGCTAACAGGCATATTTGCTACCATCAGGAGTAAACTGAGCCCTATTATATGGAAACTATTATTTATTTCTCAGTCTCATACTTATGCATGCATGCTTTAGCTACACTTCCATAGATCTTGGAAGAACTGATGTGGTTACCTTCATTGCTGGGGTTCCCCAGAACCTTCTTGACCTCTGCATTGGTGGGATTTGTGCCCAGTGCCCGAAGGACATCACCAACCTGGCTTAAGGTGATCTTGCTATCACCTGTTTTGTCAAACAGGAGAAATGCCTCCTTGAATTCTGCAAAAAACAAGGAACATTAGGGTTTTTTATTTTTCTTTCTCAAACCTATTAATTAACCCTGAGTCCTTCAAGGATTTACTTAAACTCTTCTGTTTTACAAGTTAAGTTGTCATTGTCAAATTCTGTTTTCCTACCTCAAACAATCATTGTCAAACCTTTTTGACATTTCTTTTTGGAATTCTTTTAAAGCAGCATTTCTAAATTCTAGTCATATGTTATTGCTAATTAGATATGGAAATCAGACATCATAGTCATATTTACTCATATTTCCTTGTCTGGGACTGGGCTAAGAGATTCTGAGGCCTTGATAAATCCTAGTAATCTTTATCTAGTCCTTCATAAAATTAGCAAGATTAATACTTTTCAAGAAAACAAATTTTTGATTAGGATTGTGTTATATGTTATTAACCCATACTTCTCAGATTATATAGAAAAGGCTTCTCTCAAGGTACAAATTTCTTAGGTTGTTCTCTCGACAGTTTTCTTCAGAAATAACTTTATTTTTCAGGATAAATTTAGAAACATGAGGCAGGCCTGTAAATTCTACAATGTCTAACCATTTCAATGTTTGATGCTAGCAGGCTCCTAGCATAACTAATTCAGAAGGAGAAATATTTTTTGGATCGAATTTTATAATACTCTCTTTACACTTCACTCTGTTTTTCAGATAATACATATGACAGCATGTTGCTATGCCAGCTTTTGAATTCAAGTACACACTCTTTATTAAAATTTATGGAAATAATTGGTTCACATGCAGTTGCAAGAAATAATTCAGGGAAATTCCTTGTATACCTGGTTTTCCCCAATGGTAACACTTTGCAAAATCATAGAATATTACTGTAACCAGGATATTCACATTGATAGACCCCAGTGATTTTATTCACATTTCCCCAGTTTGCTTGTATTCATTTATGTGTGTATTAAGTATGTATTTTAAAGTGCTATTCTTATCACAGTCACTTATTTATTATTCTCCCTGTATTTTGTCATTTTCTTTTGATAGAACTGGTCTTGTCTTTAAAATTTACAATGATAAAGAATTTGAAAAATACATAATGAAAAGACAGGAAGGTACAATACTATGAACATAGGGGACAGTGAGTCATTTTACATGAAAATTCTAAACTTAAATCAAAATTTCTGGGAAACCCAGAACTACTTGTGGTGACTGATTGGAGTAAATGTCCGTAATACTCAGAAAACCATTTGTGAGTGAACTATAGGGCTGAAAGCACTCTTTTTAGCTATCAGTGGTCTTAGGTTAAAAGATGCTGTCTAGATAGATTACACAGCCAAATATCCTTTTTACTCTCTCTCTACCCCTAATCTAAGATTGTACCAGACACTGTATGCATGACTAGTTACAGTTCATGTTATCACTCTTTGCTAAAATCCTATGCATTTGACTATAATGGATTTTTAAAAAAACATGCTACAGGCCCTATGGTGTCATTAGTCAAATATTATTTTTCATGTTTCTATGGGACACGTGAAATGGAACTATTCTTGTTATTGGCCCCAGGCTTTAGGGACAGAGAGCTCACAATTACCTTGGTCAGATGCTGATGTAGAAATAGAATTTTATGAGTTGTAATGAAATCACTCTGACATTAACCCTTTTGGTGGTTTAAAGGCAGAGATCAGAAAAATTCTGTTCTTTCTACCCCAGGTTTTTAATGCAAGGCTTAGTTATTCTTTTGAACATGGATTGGAAAACTACTTCCCAGGGGCTTCTTGCCTGTTCAATGAAAGTGTGATTGGAATATGACCATCTCCATTTGTCTATGTTTGTAGTTGTTTTCACACCTTGGTGATAGAATGGAGTTGTTTTTAGACTATAACACCAGGAAAGCTTAATGCATTTACATTTGGTCTATCAGCAAAAAAATTTATGACCTCTGATCAAGAATAGCACTGTTGTAGAACTTTCTGGTAATGATAGAATTGTTCTCTATTTGCCCATTATGGTAACTACTAGCTGTGGCTCTTGAGCACTTCTATGTGACTAGTGCCATTGAGGAAATGGATTTCAAAATTTATTACTTTTTCATTAATTAATGTGTGAATAGCCACATGGGCTAGTGGCTACTTTATGGAACAGCATAGGACTTAGACCTTTAACATGCTATAATTTTCTAGTTTTTTTTTCTTCAATCCTATTTTCTTTCTTTCAATTTAATTAGAGCAGCATGAACAAAAATCTTTAATCATTAAACAAGGAAATAAACGATTCTTCATTCATTTCTGAGAGTATAGGATTTCTGTTTGAACAGCTTACATTTGTTTTACACACACACACACACACACACACACACACACACACCACATACACAACTCCAATCTACTATACCAATGTTTACCCAACTTCTGTGTCTAAAACTTATTTAACATGTGGAGTCATAGGTTTTGTGCTTAACAGGAAGTCCTTTGGACCTGAAAAAATTTGAAATCTTTCGCTTCTTGGTCTTACATTGTTTGGTAGTCCTAGTGACACTGAATGTGAGAGAACTGGGATGTGGTAGCTGATGAAGTAGCAGCATCACTAGTTAAAAGTTAATTAAAATAAAACAAATTATAGTAAACAATTTGTAGAAAACTATTTTCAATATATAAAACAGTTCTTCACAATATCATTTTAAGTGATCTTAAGGTATAATCCAATCTATCTACATGAGGTCACCAGTCATGCTGTAGATGCCAGTGAGTCTGTATAACAGCAAATACCCTTTTTATTCTTAATTGACTTATTGACGTAAAACATGACTGAAAAGAACTGAAAAATGTAAAATCCTTTAGGCACAGAATAAATTGAACACATTCTTATTAATCACCCATGTCTATATCTTCTATGTCATAATATATATAATATACACATACTTAAATTGACCAATATTCTAATCTGTACAACATTATGTAACTAAACTCTTTCGCCCCCTCATTTCTATGAATTTTTTTTGTCCAGTTCATTCAAATTTGGTGACAATTTCACTCTATAAACATTTCTTCATAAATTTCCTAATGAACAAAATTAGATCTTGGGGGATCTGTTGATTTCAAAGACCCAAAGGGAAGAAATTGAAGTGCAAAAGAAGCTATTTGGATTCTCTTGAATCTCAAGAGTTTGGGGTCTCCCCATTGGTCATTTTTATAAAAGAAATTTCTAATCAGTTTGAATTTATACCAAATTTTTAATCCCATCACTAATTCTTTGGGTCCTTTAGCAAGACTTATCACTTCTCTGGGTGTCTTTCCTGTACCTCTAAAGAAGATCTGGAGCAGGAGTTGTCTAATATTCCTTCCACAATTCTATGATAAAGTACTCCTTCCTTTTTTGTCTCTGAATTCACTTTTGTACTACAGCTCACTATTGTGTAGATTTTATAATTGGGCAGTTTTATAATTAACTTTATTTTCCATATTGAACAATTCACACTCATCAAATTTCTCTTTAGAGCTTTGATTAGCAAATTATCCTTCCCAAATCTACATCTTTTTGTAAGTATACACATCTATTACTTCTTGTATCAAGTTAGTTTTATTTAGAAATCAGTGCCTATAAGGACTCATTATTGTGGGGTTTACCTTTTATTTGCTTAAATCTTTGATTACTGATTATAAGCAAAGGCTTCAGGTTGAATGAATTTTTATTTAGAGTGACTGAGAGCAATTTATATTTAGAGTGGCAACACCAGTGTGAATAATTAGGAAGAGCTTAGCTCATCCCAAGGGAGCTGGTTTTCTTACATACCATCTTTATGAGTGTGCACATATTAACAACTAGAGCTTTTAAACTTACCATCCTGCTGTTCCTTAGAGAACTCGATCTGTCAGAAAGAAATTAATCACAAAAAATATTTTAACCAAACAAAAATGTCCTGATTTTTAAGTGTATCCAGCTCATTCCCTGAATAATCTTCAAAGTAAGCTCCAAAAGTCAGCCTACTTTTCCGAATTCAGGCATAGCTTGGACACCAACAGGTTCAACCACAAAGTAGCATGCCTTGGCGTTAACTGATAGTCCAGAAACCAGGCAGTGCTCTGCCCACATCTGCAACAGAGACACTCAAATCACTTACCCGCAATCTGGTCAGCACTGAAGGACTGCAGTGGCGAGAGAGAGAAAGAAAGGAACAACTAGTACTCTTTCAAATGCATTGACAGAAGGATTGCTCTCTGCTCTGAGACTTAGGAAGCCATGTAGGTGTCATAGCATAAGAAGGTTGCCTTAGGGTACTTTTAAATCTAGGAATACAAAAATCTATTGCAAAAGATAATCAGGGAACATTTCTCTGTATCTTAAATAAGGAAACAATTAATAAATACTCAATTAGATACTTCCTAAAATAATGCAAAACCCTATGATATATTAAAGATATGCCTGATTAATAAATATGCATTATATTTAAAAAATGATTAGCTGCATTTAAAAGACCACCTTAAATCTTTCTGCAGTTGCACCAGTACATTTTTATATTAGTGTACAATACCGAAAGCACTGGAAGCAGTTTACTTGATTCTAGCTATCAGTATAACTGGGGTGTATCTTAGGTCATACTATCTTGCTATAGTTTCAGTTTCCCCCCAACCTTAAATATTCTAAACCTTATGTGATATAGTAAAAGCTGGTGAAGCATGAAGCACTACTGCTTTGGGAAGAAAGATGTATTTTTCCAGTTTGCATATTAGTTCTAATTAATCTCTTCTAACTTCAACATACCTCCCAAAGTATCCCAAAGTATCCCGAAGTAGAGTCTCAAGATTTGTTCTGGCTCTTTTCCCTCCTCAATTCCCTTCCTCCTGTCTGCCTCTTTCCTCAATAAGCTTCTCATCACTATTGCTATCCTCCTATGAACGACAAGTAGTTCTCTTATAGGACGCACCATGATGGAGCTGCTGGGCTGCAGAACGGGTCAAGCCTGAAGAGTGAGTTGAGGGCCGCTCCAATCCCTGAGTGGGGCCTCCTTCTCTGAGGCTTCCCTTTATTTCTGGGCAAACTGACCTCACTGCTAGCATCGAGTTTCAGAGAGAAGTTGCCCCTCCCATTGGAGAGTTCTTTAGCTTTCTTAGGGCAAAGGGAAAGAGGGAACTGTACCCTGAGGGCTATTTTTAGGAAACCAGAACCTAGGAGTGGACAGCCTTGGTGAGAAGGAAGCCTGTCAGTACTTTTATGGTCTTTAGCTCCTGGACATTTGTGGGCAATGTCTTCCTTTAAGAAACTTCTTTGCTAAGTGGCAGAGAAGCTCGGAACCTCTCTGCTGGCTCGGGCTGACCCCCTTCTCTTGGTGAATTATGGACTTTGTGAACTTCTAGTCAACAAGCTTTGGTGCTAATGGAACTTCTTGGATGGGACTGGTTGGGGTTTCAAATGACAACTGCTATAGAAAGAACATCCTCTGAAGCTCTGTCCCTTATGGTAAAGTTCAGAGGACATGAAAAGGCCACATGCTCTGTGTTTCTGAGGATGCATTTAAGTGGCCATCTGTCAGTTCTCAAAATCCTCAATTAAACACCACTCTTTTGCAAGTAGTATTCCGAGAGAATTAATCTAAGCAAAGAAGAGTTTTCGTCTCCATTTTCTAGCATTCTCCGTTAGTCTTCTGACTTTAGGTTTTGGGGATTTTCCTTCCTCCTTAGTAGTCACTAAAGTGATGATTTGTCATTTTTTTTCAATTTCTGAAGTGCTTCTAGTCAGGAAGCACTTCAGATAGTCCATTTTTGTATCCTTCTTCTTATTCTATGCGTATTATTATTCTATGTTTAAAATTTAGCATAAGTTTTTACTAGATCATGCTGATTCTGTTTCTGCCTTGAAACTTTATGGACGGGTTTCCAGACTGAGAAAGAAAGAACCCAAGGCAAAACTTGTGGAGTGCAAAATTATACTTGAACATTTTAGAGCTATCTAAGGACTTGGCCAGCAAGGGTTTTTATGCCAGACCATCTGAAAATAGTGGGAAACTCCCTTCTGGAAGGGTATTGGGAAAAGTGGTACTTGAAAAGATCAGTGTTAGGATGGATGCCCACTGAAGTTCAGAGAAAATGTTGGTCATTTTCCACATATTTAAAGCAGCTCAGGGGCATAAAAAATGTTAGAGATGAATTGTAACTCAAGTATTGCTTCTGCAACTGTTTTCAAGGATGCTCATGAGTCTCTCCTGCGAGAAAGATACAAATCTGAAGCTAACCTACAAACCATTCTAGAAGAAATCAACATTTAATTAGGTATCACTTTTGGCCCAAAGTTTACAAGTTATGAAAGTTACCTCAGGATCTTGAGATTTGAATCCCAAAATCAGTATCTAAAATATCATTTTTAAGTTATTAGGTAAACATACCTTCATAAACAAATTGACATTTTGAAAGGTTATTGAGAAATGAAAATTTAATAAAAGAATTCAAAATGCTTTGAATCACAAAGGGAAAATGGAAGAGGTCAAAGGTTGAAATTTATTATCTTTAGTAATTGTGTAACTTAGAATTTCATGATTTTTGATATGTAGAGTATATTACCTTTGTGCCCTTTTTAGTTTTGTAACATGTAAATGGGTCATAAATTTGAATTGCTCTGAGATTACTAGAACTAGCAAATATTTTTAGTAGTGCTAATAACTATAAATACTACAATTAAACATAAAAGTTGCCATATTAGTCATAATAATCATTTTCCTATTTTGTCCTTTTTTTATGGAGAAAAATGTGTCCTTATATACATATAAAAATATGATTAGTATATTTAAAATCTTTTGGGTAAACTAGAAAATCAATATAAAAGTTGTACTTATGTTATGAATAAACCATTTCTAACCACTGGATATTATTAAAATAGAAGCTGCAAAGTGATAGGCAGGTATCAAATTATTTCTCCCTAGTTTTTCCCCATATCTTTGTCACAGAGAAAAAAAGCTTCAGTTTTTTTGTACCTACTAAGAATCAAAATGTACATTTGAGCACACCATTTGACAATAGGGAAGTCTATCCTATAGCTTAAGCTAGAGAATAAACTGTGTTTTCAAAGTTAGAAGACCTAGATATTGTGCTCATAAAATAATTAGGAAATGCAATTTAGTCTCTGGTACACTTTTATGACCTACAAAGCATGGCCTGCATCATTTCCTGGGTGTTGTAATAGTGATGTAATTAGCCCTTTGAACAAAGGCACAGCATGAATCCACAAAGTCAGCTGATTTGGGCCTCCATTTGCTATACCATCACTGTTTGCTTTAGAGATTGGCTTTCAATCTTTTCTGTCTGGCTTGCTTTCTTCTCTCTCTCTCTCTCTCTCTCTCTCTCTCTCTCTCTCTCTCTCTCTTTTGTAAATTAGACATTCTTCAAAGCCCTAATAAAACCTCCTCCTCTCCAAAGCCATTTTCTCTTGGTGTGAACCTGTGTGTCCTGCCCCCTCTGCCCCTGCCATATTGCCCTTGCCTTGTTCCTAGGTTTTGTCCTTCACTACTCCTCAGGATAGTTTGTTCTGTTAAATGCTCAATAGATTTTCATTAAATTAAAGTCATTAGAGCATAAGTCTAGTAAGTGCTTCCTTTAAACTCAAGTTCCTCCTCTGGAGTATTCCGTTCCTTGGGGACAGAGACATTTATTTGTTCTTTTAAAAAGCTTACATTGTAAAGAAATTAGAAATGTTTTCCTTCAGTGCTGCCTCTCTAGCACCTAGAACTGCTGGCACTTAGTTTATCTCAAATTATTGATATATGTACCTTTTATATATCCAATATTTTCCCTTAGATTTTATAAAAATTTTTATGAGCCAGACTTCTAATTCGCCAACACTCAATTTTTCTTAAAGTCTCTCTCTCTCTTCAAATTCTTAGCCTATGTATTTTTCTTACAGTTAGTACAAGGCTACATTGCACCTTTTTAATGACTCATGTACTAACATTTGTGGTTGGGTTTAAGTAAGTAGTAGTCTGAGACACTGCCACTAAACATAATTTTTATTCCAAAATTTACAGATTATTTTCTACTTTGGAAATCATATTTCTACTAGTAATCATGAGATTTGATTAACTGATTTAAGATACTGTAGTCTCATATATATATGAATGAAATTGCTTTATAAGGAAAATATTAATATTCAGTTAAACAGTCTCTGGAATTGATATATGTTAAATTTTATTACAGTAAAAGAAGAAGAGCTATAATTAAAGATAATTACATCTTTACTAGTAGTATATGATGTTGCATACTAGGAGCAAATTCCTTAGGAAGGAGCCAGGACCACAATCTTCAAAGAACATCATTGTCCCTTGGGGGATAATGGAGACTGATGACAGGTAAGATTGAGAAGCTGACTAACAAGAGCCAGTTTTCAGTCAACAGAACATTGCTGCACATTCTCTGATTTAATGCCTGGCAGAGGGACCAAAGACCTGGATACATATACCCCCTTAGAAAAAAGTTAACCCAATTTTACAGGATTTCTAGAACCCACCATAGAAGGTCTCTGGAAGTAATATTTTGCAACTCTTGGAATTTTATGCTTCAGAATAACACACTTAAATCAAGGGAAAAAATGTTTTCCTTTTTTTTTTTTTTAATTTCAACAATGGATATATGTAGGCTGGTTACTAGAAATATAGTAGAAAGAGGGGAAATTAAGAGTGATGCAACTATATTACCAGTCCAGGTTCTCTAGTACAGGAGAGTCAGGTAGATAGACTGTATAAATTGGTCTGAATTGAGACAGAATGCATAATTCTGTGCTCAGCAGACTTAAACCGGTCAACTGAATTCTGTCACCTAAGAGCAAAGGCTGACTTGTTAAAATAACACAATTCAGACCTATAAGAACAGAAACATGGGTGAATCTTCGTAAAGACTTAAAAATGCATCCAAGCCACCTTTTAGTTTTCTCTTCATCTTTCTCATGGCTAAAAATTGGTAAGGACATTAAAGACTACTTGCAAGTTGTACTTTTCCCTGTTGTGTATTTTGTTTGCATGCAATGTCTTAAAAATTCAAATTCTGTTTTCGTTCCTTCACCTTTTTATTATTAAAATGTGAACATCAGAAAAATTCTTTCTTTGTTTGTTTTAAGCAAATGTTAAGTATCTGCTTTCTCCTCCTTGTCTGGAATGAAAGCTCCTTTTGTGACAACAGCGATATATTATTATTAGCACTACCATTCTAAAGACCTCAACTCTCGTGATGGGTTGAAAAGAGAACTAGTCTGAGAATTTTTCTGGCTCTCGTAACAGACAAATTATGTTTTGGTTAAATAACTACACTTCTCTGTGTTATTTTTCTTCAATATATAATATCAATTTGCATAATACATAATATCATACTATATGATATTATGTATCATAATATCATATGCATCTATAATATCAATACATAATATCAATATGCATCTATAATATTACAAATTTTCTATTCTTTTGTCAGTATAATCTACCTCAATTCACTTTTCTTCCCATGAAAAAGAGAAGGGTGTCTAAAAATTCAATAGATAATGTTCTTTTAAAACAGATAAAGTTAAGCTAAATATAATTTCCCAGGTACTATGTTCAAGTCAGCTAGATTTTTGTAAACAGGATACAACATGCCACTGGGCACCTTGAAAGGTAAAAAGCAACTCACTCCCTACAACCAAAGGAAGTTGATTGGATGTGGTTTTGCCTTTAGGTCAAACTTTTCTTCTCTGACCAGGATTTATCATCTACACAATTTAACTAGTGCAACTGAAGCTATTGTTACTTTCATACTGCAATTTTTGACCCTCCAAATTCTGTTTTAGGGGTAAAAAACAACCTGTAAGAGTTGATGTAGAAACAAACTATAGAAGATCCTATTTTCATACAAAAAGTATTTCGGTCTAAAGAGAAACAGAAGAAAGTGTAGTATCAGCAGACTAAATATAATCCTTTCCACAATTTCCATGAGTCAGATGGTGCTTAATACTGCGTAATTATGGAATGACTACTAAAGACAACTTGCCAGGGGGTTCATTTGCAGCACTGAAATGTCAAGAGCTAAATTTGGCACTGTCACTTTGTGGTCTCCTTGTCTTGCAAAGATTACTTTATCTTAAAACGAAAACTGTTATTCACTATTTGTAGGTGAACATATCTCTTCCTTTGCAAACTGCATTTTGCTCTGCAGAGACATTATTCAGTTCTCTATAATTAAAAATGTTATTCTGGAGAGCTACAAAATGCCCTTTAATACTGTCCTACTCTGTTCCGCCTGTTTCCTTCATTTATAGTGGAGATATAGGAAAGATGAAATGTGATACTGATACCTAGTGATAGACTTAAATAATTTTTTATTTGCTCCTAAGGTTATAATTATACTGCAAGTGGGTGAATATTAAAATTCGTGCACATCAAAGTTGTATTAGAAATTCATTTTTCTATTGAACGGCCAAAGTAAACAAACTTAAATTGTATAAAGCAAGCTTAGAAACAACTTAATGTTTTCACTCATTTTTTTCCTAATTAGAAATTGTATGTGTTTTTTTTCCTAGTTCTTTTTCTCAAACTAGTTAAAGATCAATCCATGTTATATATGTGGCATTGCATATTACCACAAACAATATAGACTGGGATTTCTGGTTTAAAATATGTTATTTATTTGTAATCAAAATTGAGATTTCATACTCTTCTTAGAATATTAACCTGATGGCAAAACTTGAAGATCATGTTTGATATGTAGGTGTGTTTAATTAAGTAAAAACAAAATATCTTAAAATTCAATGTTTCATTACATTTAGCAGTATTTTTAAAATATCCATTTCTGTTTACAACATTTTATAGGAAGCTGAGAAAAAGTGACTAGGAGCACTTCTAAGTTCCTAAGATTTCAGCCTTGTTCTATAAAAGAGAACACCCAAATTGTCAGCAACAGGTGCAGGATAAAGAAAAACTGAACTTGCTGGGATGTGGGGTCTGTCATCACCCCCTCTTCTGGCTACACAGCACTGTGCAGGGCAACACAAGAACAGCTTTATTTCATTCAAGAGCAACATAAAACAAAACAAAACAACAGCAACAAAACAGGCTCTTTTATAGCATCTTGAAAGAGCAACTAACTCTTTAGAAACTAGAGATAGCTTAGGATACAGTTAACACAGTTAACTCTGGTTTTGATGTGTTAAGTTAAATCCTAGGTTCATCATTAACTAGTCATTTGATTATGGGCATTGTGTACTCTGAGTTTCTTTACTTGGAAAGTGAGGACAAAAACATCCCAGTTTAATGTTGTGAGGGTTAAATAATATGGCATAGAATAAATTCACAATGAGGATTTGTTGTTATTAATACAAATAGCTGTATACTTTTTAGTCTTTCATGGAGCGTATCTTTGTTCAACATCCCCAGGAATTCTTCTAATGGGATTAGGTTTATATTAGCCTTGTTAGAAATGAGAAAAAAAATCATTATGAATGAACACAACACATTTTCATACCTGGGTCCAAACAAGTCACCATACATACAAAACTATCTGCCTCCACTGAATACATATAGGGATATGTATTGGGAACATTAGATATCCACCTTATCCATTAATTTTAGAGTGTAAGTCTTCCAAGCCTGGGATCAATTTTCTTTGAGATTTGTTATTCAGGAAAGCTTCTGTCAATGCATTCTGTACCTTACCTCTTTTTGTAACATCGCCTGCAGTGTCTAGTCAGGGATGACCTGATTGAGTGATGAGTACAATGACAATGAAAATTTAAGCAGCACAACGAGACACATGGCTCAAAGTCCCCACCTTGCAGCAAGTCTGACATACCTGCTAATGCATGCATCATGCAAAACATCCAGATAGCTATTAATGACCTTTTGAAATGTAGGATGTAGTCATTTTGTCACTTATTTACCTCCATTATTTCACTTGGTTGCAACTATTTTCATTCCTGTGTTTGCACCCATAACCAAACTGATGGTGGGTTTTAATTCCTAGGGTGGTGGTTTTGTCAGGCAGTGTTCTTTTAGTCTGGGTGTTGTGGTTTAAGTCTCAGTTCTCTGAAGGCAAAGAATGATTAGAAACACTAAAGACAGTAACTTTAATATTAAAATATCAGCAGAAATTTGTTTTTGAAAAGGGTACTCCCAGAAAAATCCATGGGGACAGAATGTCAGGTAAACATTCCCTCAGAGAATTTCAAAGGTTGTAGGTCACATTCCAAACAAATAATCAACAAACCAGGAAATCAGAGTGGAAAGCACATTTAAGAAACTGATAAAGCTAGCTAATAATATCCAAGATTATTCAAAGTTTAGGAGTCAAATGTGGTCGTTGAATGTTGTGTATTTTAGGATGGGAAATTGGTCTTAGCTGGGAATAATATTGAGGAATTAAATTTTACTATTGCTATATATTACATAAAGATAGGTAAACTTCAGAATTACTCAAAGTCCAAAGGACACTTGGATTTCTAATCTTACATGATTTTTGGAAGAAAGTTTTATAGTGCAATTAAGTTTTTTTTCTTTATCAAATTTCAGACAGTTAATGAATGCATATAACAGCTCTTAATCTCTTTAAAGTTTATTTTCTCTGATTGAAAAAAGTTTATAATTTATGTAAGGTAATATATCAAGGAACATCATTAATTAATTAAAGGCATCATAACATGAAGTGTTTTAATATAGTTTCTAAATGGTATAACCAATGGTATGACATTTAATTTTTTAAAAATTCTCAACTTACGCCACATTCTTTAGCTCTTACAGGATACCTCCAAATGTGCACTGATTTTATACTGATGAATGTAAGTTGTTGGGCATTTAAATTACCTCTTTCCGTTTTTCTTCTTTGCATTAGGAAAAGGTCTCCTGAATGAAAGATGAAAGGTCATGTCTTCCTGCTTTTTCAAGATTCATTTAACTGCTCTTTAAAAATTTGTGTCCCTTATCAGAACCTATCATATCTCTTGTTCTGCAATGAAATAATGATGAGGGAGCATACCATGCTCTCACAGGGACTCTCCTGAGTGTCTCCTTCTTCTGCCTGGTTGTACTAGCTTGTGCTGGGATTAATTCAAATATAGATGGAAGGTAAAAACAATTTTCAGGACTCCAAACAGTCACTGCTCTGTTGACTAGAACGAATAATTGGCTTAATTTCTGTATTGCAAAAGTGATGTTTTGTCTTTTCTTGGAGATCTCTCACCTGCCAAACGCAGTCTTTATGCAATTTGTTTATTTTGACATAGTTCCTCAAGGAGGAAAATTAATGCCTGTTTTCATTAGTGGAATACTTCATTTTCTTCTTAAGAAGACACATTTTTTCCTTTCCAGAAGTTTAGAATCCCAGATGCAAAGAGATAATAGTCTTATAAATTACAATAAATATAAAGAAGAATAGTTTTGACACTCTAATATTACTGTGGAGTGGAGAGTTAAAGACTATGAACAATCAGAATTATTGTAGTGGCTATAATCACACTCATTGTATTATGAAGTCAGAGTGCATCTATAATGATATATTAACTAAGATTGCTGTAAATGAAAAATTTGGTTTCCTTTTAATGAACTGTATGCATGTAGTCCTCAAGGTAGAAAAACACTTATTAGAAGATCTGGCATGAGTTTCTCCTCCTAAATGGATATTCATTAAGAATAGTTCCTAATCAGTATTAGATCTATGATCATCTTTTTCCAAATATGACTTCATATACTTAAAAACTACAGATTAAATATTTGTAATACTTTGTTACTTTGAAATATAAAATGTTATATTTAATAAGAATGCTCTAAAATTATATCTATTTATCACATGTATCCAAGGGTGATCTAATTCAACCTTTATTTCAGGGATGTTTTGAAAATCTTATTATACTAAAACAGGCAATTAAGTGTTTATTTGTAGGCCAGCATTATAGCTGCAAGTAATAAATATTAAGTTAGTAAAATTTAGATTTATTACATACAGAACTTTTGGCTTCCATGAAAAGATTACCTCACAGGCACTTCCACTCATTAGTTTTCCATATAAGGCTGAGTTGCTTATATGAGCATTTTCAAAGTGTCAGTTGGACCAATGAGGGCCCAGTGAAAAGGGGGAAGGTGCACATCATGGAGTAGTAACAGGCACATCCATTCCATCATTTTGCCCAAAGCAGGTCATCTTTTGGCAGCTGAGAACTTTGATTACAGCAAAGTGTTGACACAAAAATCAATCACATTCTCCTTAGTTCGAGATCAGTATGCAAAAACTCAAAAGACATACACTAAAAGCTGTACAACCAATGTGTTTTGTAATAATTTTGGTTAGTTTCATTTAGAAGCAACTCACAAATTCTGAACTAAATACTGTATATAAATAAACAAGATGACAGTTATAGTCACTGAAACACTTGAGTGCATAATTTTCTGCACTGAGATCTTATTTAGTGTTGTAGCAAATTTTATTAAGCAAAGCTGAAAGGGGAATTGACTTGAATTGCAAAAAATCTTCTTTCTCAGATGAAATAAGCAGCTGTCAAGTAAATACATCCCGGACAACTGGGTCATCAGCTGTCTTTAAATTTCTGGAAACAAGCAGAGGCTAAAACTTTCTTTTGGATGTAGTTTTAATCTAAGGAATCCAGTTTTCACAGAGGTTTTGTTAAAAAATGCTGGTTTAAATATTTGTAAATGCAACACCTTTACACTTACATACTTTTCATTGTATTTTGATAATTTAGGGGGAAATGGAAGCCAGAGAGCAAAAAAATAGAGCAGGCATAGTTTCCACATATGATAAAATTTTATGCTACTGTTTATTTATTTTTTTTAAAAAGCAGGATTCTCTTCTTCCAAATTCTACCATTTCACTGAATAATACCATCCTCTCCATGAAAAATATACCTCTTTGCAAGTTCCTGGAGTTCCCTACTGTTGAAAGATGTTTCAGTGACCAAACAATTCACCCTTTTAGTTACCTTAATGGCAGAGAGATCGATTTTTTCTTCTTTGGGTTTGGCTGGGGCCGGCGCAGGTGCCGGGGCAGGGGCAGGGGCAGCAGCAGCAGCAGGTTTCTTCACGTCCTTCTTTGGTGCCATTTTGTTTAAAAGGATGGGTTAAAAAAAGAAGGAGCTCCTCCTAAAGAACCTGTCAAAATGATACTTGGAAGAGGAGTGGTGGTTCGCTTGATCCACAGCCCAGAGTCTTGAAGGTGGACCCAGAGTGTTAAACGGTATAAGGGCATGCATATATATTTCACTTAGTGCCTAACAGAACCTTGACACATGCGGCTGGATTGGACAGTTCTCTAGTCAAGGGGGATGGCATTCAGCTCAGACTATAAATGGAATCTAAAGGGTCAGGGCTTCATCAATTTTTTTAAACTCCTCTTGCTATTTTTTTTTTTCACCTCCATGTATAAAGAAGAAAGAAGTCTGACAAAGCCAGCTTCAGATCCTTTGGTGACAGCAAAGTAGATTGACATAGTTTTTCTTGGTAGAATTACAGTTCTGTTGAAGTTGTAAATCTTTTTCTTTTTTTTTCTTCCCATGCCCAGGAAACTTCACTGAAGGATTCAGTTTCAACTTGGAATTTTGGCAGGGAGTGTCACCAACTTTCACCCAGCTCCTTTTCTCATGCTCCTCCCTCCTGGCCATAAGTTGCAAGAAATTGCTGGTCAGCAAAGAGGTGACGGGGTTTAAAAATAAAAAGCCTACGTATAAGGAAAGCTCTTCAAATCTTAAAGTGTTTTTCCTTCTAGGGAGCACAAACTCTGACTCTCTAATCATAATAAACTCTATGCTAAAGAAAAATAACTCAAAACTATTTCCTATAATTTTCATGTTAGAATTTAATGAAAAATATCAAGTGAGATAAAAATTTCAGCAAGATTTGCTTTCTTATAAGACAAGTTTTCTAACAGCATGTAGCTTTCAAAGTAGACACTTATCCATTTTACTTTCTAAATGGCATAACATTTACTCATTTATCTGTCATCTAAATATTTTATCCCTATTGGGGAGACAGATAAAATGAATCTTTTATAATTTTTTTAGAGGCAAATTCTGCCAGAGAGGGGGTTATAATTAGTTCTAAGCTATTGATTGTGTAGTACCACCCTCACTTTTTTAAATTAGTGAGCTATTTAATTAATTAGTATAAACAAGTTATTAATTAGAACAATTATTTCATGAATTTAAAAGTGCAAATTTACAAATTATGTATAATTGTACAGATATGTATACACATACACATGCATATACTCATATATAACTATACATATTATATGTTCTAATTTTTAAATATAGTTGTGTTTAAAGATATAGATTCATCATCTACTTTCTGTTGGTCTGGTGTAAAAGATTTCTCCAACTCAGAGAAGTTTACTCTTTCTGTATATTATAACAAGAGAGATTAAGATGCTTATATTAGTAATAATCCACCTAAAATAACCCATAGTTCATCACTCTTTTCCTTATGTGGTGGACTAATATAATGAATTATTTAATTCACATATGTTCAGGGAAGATTTTTGTGTAACATTCTAAATTAAATTTATTTTTAACTGGTACATTTTTATGTGCCTATCAATGGAATACCATGTGCTGTTTCAATACATGTATATACATTTGACAATCAGGTGAAACTCAGCTGTCTACTCCAACTTCATCAGTTCCTCATGGTGAACGCATTCAGAATCCATTCTTCTAGCTTTATGGGTTGTAGGGCACACATCTAGTTAGCGGGAGTGCACTAGAACTTCTCACCCCCATCTGCCTGCAGCTTAGTACACATCCCTCCCTCCCTGATGCTCTTCCCAGACTCTGCCATCTCTCTACTCTCAGTTTCAACAAGAGACCAACTTTATATTCCATGTATGAGTGAGATTATGTGGTGCTTTTTGTACCTGGCTTAAGGAAAAGCTTTTTGATTAGTTCCCTCCCTCTTGTTGATCTGCACTAGACTCACCCATTACCTTAAGTTAGTGGTTTATAGTCTTTTCCTATATACAGGACACTTATAAGAATCTGAATATGTTGTTTTACCTAAGAATACTATCTCATATTTAAGTAATTAGAGTATAGTTAAAATAATGCTATGCTTATAATAGGAACATTATTTTTATACATAGCAGAAATTTGTCCACCACTTTATTTTCCTTTGAATTTTCAAAGGATAGATTGAAATTTTCTGCAGCCACTGAGCCACAGATATGTTCTTACTTTAATTCACAGCCTATAATAATACTTTGATTCCTATGCAGAAATCTCCTAAGATATAGAACAGGGTTGACAAGTAAAAGAGCTTGATGTCTTATGAGCAAAAATGTTTTAATCCACCTTACCTTCAGAAAAGAAATTGATACAATAAAAAATAGATTCATCCATTCACATAAAATATGTTCTACATTGATAATGTCACCAAAGAGCAATAATTTCCATCTTAACAACTCAAAATACTCAAAATGTGAGATTGGAGCACTTTATTTTTTTATTAAGGGGACAAATGACTTGATTGCACTATAACCCTAAATTCCTTTGTTACTGGATATATATCATAAGAGTAGGTATGTATATGCATATACATAATTTAATATATTTTATATTTATCATACGGAAAAACTTATAGTATATATTTATTTAAAAATATTATATACATATTTTCTTGTGTTTTACATAAAATATTTTGGTGTAGAATTTTCTTCTTCTTAAAAGGAGAAACTGCAAAGGAAAAGTGCTATTCTGATCATATCAGGGTACATACTATCAACATGACATTACTGTGGATGTTAACCTTGACATGTGGCTCAAGTAGCATTTGATACCCCAAAGCCAAAACCCAATCTGATTATGTGAAAAAAAACTAGTTAGATCCAAACTGAGGGGTACTCTACAAAACATCTAACAAGAAGATTTTATAATTGTCAAGGTTATCAACAAAGGACAATCTGAGAAATTCCCAGTGCATAGAGGAGCATAAGGAAACTTGGTAGGTAAATGTTATCTAGTGCTATAAAAGTGATTCTGGAATAAAAAGGAGACATTAGGTAAAAATCTGAACAGGGCTGGACTTTGGCCAAAGACATGTTTCAGTACTGGTTCATTAGTAATAATAAATATGTTTTGCTAATGTAAGATGCTAGCAGTAGAACCAACTTGGTGTGCAATACATGGGAACTGTGACTTTTTCTCATAACTTTTTTTTTGTTATCTCCAAAGTACTCTAAAATAAAACTTATTTGTATAAAAATCAAGAACTAAAAACAACAACAAAAAACAATGTAGAAAATAATTCAGCCTCAGATTTCAAAGGAGAGAGACATACAACCTCCTTCCTACGTAGTCATTATTCTTTGTGTTTGGGGTCAGTATGTTATAGAAGGAAGGTCTAAACATGTCTTCAGTTTATAGCACTGAGGTCTTTTTGAAATGGTCAGTCCTACTGAACACAGACAATATTAGTTATACACAGAAATTACACGTGGAGAAATAATTTAGGGACTTTCTGAAACTGTAATTCTGAATCACTTAATATGGCAATCAGAATCAAATTGAAATTTCTCCTGATTCTCCTCCTTCATGTGGGGCTATGTGACAGGACTTACTTGTAAGGGGAAAAATGGGCAACAGCTGAGGATTCGTGTCCTTAATGCCAGCTGACATGCCGGGTCCAAATCTTCCAAGTGCTCCTCATGCTTAACTGTACCATTTGCTGTATAAGTGTTTTTAGATGCTTACCAAAGCACAGGGGAATGGCAGAGCAGGTACAAATTCATGAGTAAAGGGGGCCCATCATATTCTGTCATCTAATTCTATCATATTTCTTTAACCATGAAGTTTACCACATGGTTAAGCTTTGCCATACATTAATCTGTTTCTTATTGGGCTAAGATAAACTACTTGTCTTCAATTTGGAAATGTTGGCCCAGGAAATGAAGCAACCACTATTTCTTCATGTCATTAGTTCATTTCGCAGCCTGACACTATTAACCACTCAGTAGGCAACCACAGGGAGTTATTTATATCACACATATAGATTGCCAGTTATAAACCAATCATATGTTATGTGAGATACTAGACCTACATTATTGTATGCTGTGTATTACTAAGGGAACAAGTCAGATTTAGTTTCAGTTCTCTTGGAGAACTGAGGCGAATGTTTGAAGGATTATTCTAATGGGGTTAAGAGAATAGGGAGTTGGGAAAATTGACTTGTAGATATCAGCAGAGGCAACTGTTAAGGAAAGGCTAATTGTGTTGAGAAGCAGAAGAAGAGAGGACTTTATAGATGAAGAGTGGGGGAGAGGATTCTAGGCAAAAAGAAGAAAGTGGTGTCTGCATGACACACCTTAACGGAAGTTGCTATATACAATAAAAGTAATATTTGTATCAGGAAATATTCAAGTACTAGAAAATTTTTAAAAGGGGGAAAAATCAAAAGGTAGATTGGAAATGGCTGTATCAGTTGTCCTTTCTAGACTGGGCGGGAGAGAGAGAGAGAGAGGGCCTGAAAAATTTTAAAACTCATTCTTGGTTGCGTGTGTGCTTGTAAAGTAAAGTAGAAATACTGTTTATCTAGCAGAAAGAAATATCAAATAGGTGATCGAATCTTTAAAAAATCTCAAGAGTATAAGGTTAAAATGTGCAATGGATTTTACCTGCCTGTATCATACTCTTAGGAAGCAGGATATAGGAAATGATATTTTCACTTTGTAGGAAAAACGAGGAATATTGACCTGGTCAGCATCAGTAATTCAGTGTGTTTCTTACTTCCTACCAATCATTTTGTCCAAGTAATCAATTTTTGTGTGTGTGTATACACAATAATTCCTCAAGAGCATTGACACTTATTTTGCATTTACTGCAGATGGGGACTGTTAAAGCTTTCTTGTAAAGTCTTGTAGAATTAGACTTGAATTTATTGTCATAAGCCCTTTATACATTCCTGAAAAAAAAAACCCAGAGGCTTGTTGGTTAGTACTTAGTATGCAATAATCATGAAATTTTTAAGTTCTTGATATAAAATATCAAGAACTTAAATTTTTGTAAGACCACATTTTTTTGGCATAATGAGGTGCTAAATTATGCTTAAAAATTTTTTTTGGCATAATGAGGTGCCAAATTATACTTAAAAAACTTTTATCCCTTCCCATTGACATATTTCTTTAAGCCAAATCAAAATCAACTTGGGTTTGTGAGTTAACCTCTGTGCATGTGTATAAACACCAAGATATTAAAAATAGTTATTTTTGAGGGGTAGAAGTATGAATTAACTTCTTTTTGTATATATATATATATATATATATATATATATATATATATATATATATTTCTTCCTTGACTATCATTTGCTTATCTAAATATATTAATAATAAAATAGACAAGTCTAAATATGTCAAAAATACTCTGCTGTCATGTATAACTAAAAAGAACAAATAAAAAATAAATTAAAAAGTCAACTTGTTAAAGCCTCACTTGAGGCACAGAATACTTTTTTCTTTGTACGTACATGGCTCAGTTTGTGTGTGTGAGATAACTACTTGAAAGCTTTCCAGGGGAAAGCACTTGAAGCTATGGCCTCATTCCAGGTCACAACAGTTCCTCCTCTTGATTTTAGCCCTTAGTTGACACCTCTACTCTGCCCAACATGTTTGCTTACCCAAGTTCTTTTGCCTACAGTTTATTTCCTTAGCTGAGTTGTCTAAGCATCACAATCCCCATTTGGTGGATGAGAGCTACATGGAAATCACATGTTCTTTTTAACTTTTTCCCCTTAACAAATTGAACAAAAAATAATTCCTGGTTCTGAAAATTTCAAGACCTAGTTAATAGCATTTATTAAGCACACAATACTCTAGTCTCAATTTGCCTCATCAGGAATCAGATTGCATTTGTGATTGGTTCAGAGAATGATGTTGCATAAAGCTGAACCTCAAAGCTAAGGCAAGTGATGAATGGTTGAAGTGTTCCACTACTAGAATATTGGCTAAGGAGATCTGGTTTACTACTTAGCTATGTGACTACTGATGATTGTCTTAGATTCAGAGAGACTTAAATATAAAATCAGAGGGAGATATGGTGAGATTCAATATATCTTTTTTACTGAAAATTTTCATAGATTTTGTTTTTAGCCCAGTATTATTATTATTAATGGTCATCTATTGAGAGTTCATGTGTATCATTTCCCCTAATCCTCACACTATGAGGTAGGTATTATCTTTCTCCTTTTCTAGATAAAAAAGACTTTGGCAAAGCAATGTGCTAGTTATACATAATGGTAAAATGTCAAAAACAGAAATAAAGTCCAGTTTTGATGCAAGCTAAACCCTAAGCTCTCAAGTACTGCTACCTACTGGCTAAAGGAAGGAAATTTAATTACATTTGAAAAACTATGGGTATTGTACCTCAGCTATGCAATTTTGGTAGATCTACATGTTGACTTGCAAAGCCAACCCAATGTGAGGTCATGTTTCAGAAGAACAGGGGCTCAAAGAAGGAAAAGAAAAACTGGGATGTTAACAATGCCAATGGCTGAGATCTTGTGTGTACTGGGAATCACAAATTGGAAGAGTGCATAGTAACCAGCACATCATGAGCCTGACACTTATAATCCAGAGAAAAGCTTATATATGATTAGTCACTAATGGAATCCCCATAGAGGGAACTTATGAAATGAAACAATGATGGCCAACAAAGCTAGGTTTGCTATGTCCTCACGGTTCCCTGATGTCCCTTTTGATTCTCTTGTCTTGCTGGTCATGTTCTAGTCAAACTGATCTTCCCTCCTCAGGTCTGTCATTGCTGTACCCTCTGCCTGAAACATTTTTCTTGTACATTCTCTCCTGGATGCCTCCTGAGATCATTTAGATTTTAATCCAAGTGTTAACTCCTCAGAAAAAACTTACCTAATCATGCTATTTTAAGCAGCCTTCAGTTGGCCATTATTTAACCCAACATGCACATTTTTTTTTCATGTCCTTTATAATTTTTAATTTTCATATACATTTAGGAAAAGAGCTCCTTGGGATTGGGACTCTTATTTGCCACTGAGTCTCCGGTACTCAAGTCATAGTAACCTCAAAAAAAGTACATATTTTTTATGGAATGGATGAATAGATGGATGAAGTGATGTTATCTGCTTTGGTATTGTCCAATTATAATGGAAGTATACAGTTTGGAGCTCCCAAATTTGAGCATTAAGATGATCTTGGATAGCTAAATGGGGAGGATGGAGATGAGAAGATTCAATTACTAGAACCCATTCTGAAAAAATAAGGGCCTTAGCATTACTCAGTCTAAGGAAGGAAAATATTTGGCTTAATTATGTAAAGTGTCACTATAATGACCATAGTCAGTAGCTGTTCTTAATAGAGACTAACGAAGATGAGTGGAAAGGTTTTCAGTTAAAAATAACTTACTAACTAGGGATTATAGAATTCTCCAAAATGTGTTATGAAATACTGTCAACTACTTTTTCTTCAGAATAGATGGGTACTCAAGTGCAAGCTTGATAAAAGACTGGAACTGGATAACAAAGATGATTTTAAAAACACACTTCTTTCATCACTAAGTTTTTAAGCAGCATTGTTTTTGCAGCACTCAATAAATCCAATCCTTGTGTAAGTAGCAGACTGGTGTTATTTTTCTCCTTTTGCTCTTCGAGTTACCTTGTTAGGGGTCATGCCACAGCTGGGGCCAGTACTCAGGAATCTTTTCTTACCAAGGAGATAGTAAGCCGTGTGGAAACGGAGTCAGCGCGATTCTTCACATGGTTAGCATGCTACTTCTCTTAGAGCTAGAGGTGTAGGGTTTCTCAAGGAAGAACATTTAAAGTGATTAAAATTGCTCAGAGCTTGCTTCATTGTGTAATTCTGATACTGTAGTATGTGATTCTGGCAAGAGGGGGAACATGAAAGGGACAGAAAATCCCAGATGGTGGCATGGAAGGGCACAGGATACGGAGGCCACCTCAAGAAAGGGGGCTGTGGTGGTGAGAGCACAGTAGGGATTGGTCAGACTCTCCAGACTCCTTGGTTATCTCCTAAGAAAGAGAGTTGAAAGTGAAAATGCCCAAGGATGGTGCCTGCCCTGTAGTCCACAAGTGTTCTATGTATTTATATGGAGCAAACTGGAAAAAGAAACTTTTGGGAGATAATATTTTTATAAGAATAAAGTGCAAAGCATCTTCCAAGACAAAAGGATTAAGAAGAAATAGCAAACATGTGAATATTTTAAGATTGAATAGTTCCACCCCTAGGCATTCACTCTACAAAAATGTGTGCATATGTACACAAGGATGTGCATAAACATCCCTGGCAATAGTGCTCACAGTAGTGCAAAATGAGAGACAACCCAAATGCCTACCAAGAGTAGAATGGATAAATATAGTAAGGTACATTCATACAATGGGATACTACACAGCAGCAAGAATGGACAAAAGACAGGTACATAAAATAATATGGATCAGTCTCACACAGTGGTGAGTTAAAAACTCACACAAAAGATAACATATTCTGTGTGATTTTTATTTATATAAAGTTCAAAGCCAAGTGAAACTGACTGATGGCATTAGAGGACAGGATGGTGGTTATCTCTGGAGAGAAGGGTGAGTAGTGGTGGTACATGAAGGGGTTGATGGTTACATGAACATGCTTGCTTTATGGTAATTCATCAAGCTTTATGCTTAAGGTTTCTGCTTGTTTCCCAAATATGTGTTATATAAGAATTTCAATAAGGAAAAGAAGCAGTACTGCTTTCCAAAGGAAAACAAGTGACATTGGATGGAATCAAAGGGACAGAGGGACCCTGTTTTCGAGACTGTTAGGAGCTTCAGATACCATCAATGTGGGTTGTCTCCACTTTGAGGATGAGCAGCAACTGCAGGCCAAGAATAGCCCGGGGCTGACAGTGCACTTGCTTCCTCTTGTCCTAGTCAAGGTTTTCTAATTCTGTCCCAGGACAGTATCCATGTCTTCAGGAGGCCTCACTATGGCACGTTAGGCATTCTCAAGGGACAAGCAGCCTCAGACCTTGTGTTTGGAGGAGGGAATAGCACCAGGTTTTAAACATAGGAAACACCTGTTCCTCTGAATTGTAAATTTCAACCTGAGGTCTCTAACTTTTGAATCTGCCTGATAGGGCTGGGTAAATAGCTCAGTTGATTATTTTTTAGTTTTAGGTGGATACAATATCTTTATTTTACATTTATGTGGTGCTGAGGATCGAACTCAGTGCCTCAAGCATGCTAGGCAAGCACTCTACCACTGAGCCACAACCCCAGCCCTGAATCTGCCTGATACATTCTGTTTTTTTTTTTTTTTCCTACATCAAATAATCATAAACTTTTCTGATGTGGAGGAAGTTCGGACCATGAAAGCCAGGAAGAAGACCAAATGGAGAGACGGTGGCTGCATTTCCAGCTTCTAATGGAATATTTGTAGTCAAAACCGAGCACATGTATTGATTCTCATTAAGTGGGATTCTTCACAGAGTAAAAGTGTTGGCTGCCCTGGAGGTGAGCCCCAGGGGACCATTCAGACCACAGCCTTTCAAACAAACAGATGAAACACTCATAAGATGTGACTTCTGACATAGCCACACTGTGCATATTGAAACTCTCCTGCTGTCTTTTAGCAGTTAGGATTCTTGTAGCTTCAGTGTACCTCAGCCTGAATGCTGGCTGGCAGGGTGTCTTTTTCCTCCTTTCCTTGTAAAGCAAGAATTAGATTGCTGTTTGTTAAAATGGACTGTGTACCTCACAAGTCCCATTTCAATAATCTTCTGGAAGCAAGAATGAATTTGGGATTGGAAAGGGCAGTAGAACATGGCTAAATAAATAGCATGAGGTCCCTCTGCACCTAGCCAGCCTGCAATGTTACAATGTGACTTCTAGGCCTTACATTTTACCTTCTTTTTCTTCAGCAAACAGAACCTGAAAGGTCTTACACAGAGAGAGAATTTTAAGTGTGAACACTCAGGAAACGTGATCTTCGAATTCTAAAGCTTGTCACATCCTCCCCTGAGCAGTGCCATAAACTTTCCAACTGAACCTGTATCTGAGTTCAAATATTGTTAAATCCCACATGTCTTAGGTTTTCCCCTAAGTTACAGTCTTTCGGGATGTATAAATATTCTTGTCATTTCTGCAGCTTTAAGACTGGACTCTGCCATCATAGTATACAGAGACCATCTGTGGGGTCTTGCACTTGTGAGTCTGGAAACCAAAGATATCCTGGCAGAGGGAGAAAGACCTTCTGGTTGGGGTGTGGAGTAGAAGGAGCCAGAATGTTTTCTGATTTTATTTCTTCCCTCAAACTGTAAATATGTCTTGAGGCATAAAGGACAGAGACTATCTAAAGCTACTCTTGTATGTGAGTGGAATTATTTTTATGGTGTGTCTTCTCACAAAATTCTCTACCAAATATAAGTTTTTTGAATGAAAGAATAAAAGGAATAAACAAGAGGATCGATTGATCTTTTTCCTTCATGAAACTGAGGGCTAGTTTTGTGCTGAGACTTATACAGTTGCCAGCCTTTAGAAATACACATCAATTTTAATGGAAAAGAATTAAACATGCCATTAATCTTTAGCTTCCATAGTTTGGGTAGGTGCCTGTCAGCCTTGAAGCCCACTCAACACAAATCATATAATTCTTTCAGTTTCACTCATGGAAGGTTTTATCCCTTTTTCCTCTGGTTAAAAAAAAATGCATTTTGTAGAATTTATTCCAATCATTAATTGTACTAAGAAACAGAATGGGTATTTTTAATCTTATATCTTCTTTCCTTAGTCATATCTACTACTAAGACTGTTTTATAAAGAGTTTCATTATGAGCACAATTACTTAATCATCAAATTCAAATTTTATCCATAGTGATTTTGGAATTTAAAAAATATCCATGATCCTGTAATACCTATCCAAGTTGTCTTTCTTTGAAAAGCCCAGAGACTCTAAGTTCTGACTTTAGCAATGAAGCATGGAGTGACATTACGTATTATAAGAATGCCATTCATTATGATTCTCATTTAAGTAATTTGGTGGCTAGGCTTTGCTAAAGAGAATTTCTAGATCACTCAGAAAATTAAAATTAGGAACTTTCATCCAGTGCGTGTGGGAGGACACATTTATGGGGAACCTACTTTTTAGATAAATTTGACAATATATAGTAGAGAAGAAATTGTATATATCCCATGGCTTATTAATTTCATTCACCCATATGAGAATGAAAATGTGCATTGCAGCCTTGTTATCCTGAATTATTGTCTGGTAAAAGCACACAGATGGACAGAAACACAAACCATTAAAAATATAAACCATTGATATAATTTATTCAATGAAATAGTCTACAGAAGCAAAAATGAATATCAACATAAATGAATCTCATGTTTTCCACTGAAAGATAAAAAAATCAAGTTGTAGAAGTATACATGGTGTGTAGCTTCATTTATGTAGATTAAAGCAATATTAGATATTGTTCAAAGTTCAAAACTGAACATATAACAAAACTAATTTTAAAAATGAGCTCTGAATTCAAGATAAATATATTTTGGGGGAGGGAGGCAGAGAGAGAATAAATGGGATCTGGGGTGGCAGGTAGAGGGGTTTAATGTATCTGTTTTTTTTTAAAGTTGATGGGTATATCTATATTTTGTTGAATGCTTAATACTTTGAAAATACAAACAAAATGCAGAAATCTTCTGAGAATTTTTAAATTGATCACTTAATCATAAGACTTGAGATAAGGTTAGAACAATGCCCACCATGTATGTATACAGTTTATGCAGTATTTTTTTTCTTTACTGGAGTTGGCATAATTTCTATGTGGACTTTCATTGCTTCCAACATTGACTTCACCCTTTATTGGTATAATTTTTGGGTGAAAAGTAAGATGCAGCTCTCCCTCACTTTCATCAATAAAAATAAGTGATTGCAATAGATAATTTGGGGCCTAACATATTTTTTGCAGTAATATTTGTCTTGGGTATAAAAACTGGGTTATTAAAAATTAAGGCCCTAAGACGTAAACCTAGTTCACAAAAAGGAAAATGAACATTTTAAGAGATTTCAAACTGTCTCCCTCGAATCTTCTGGTTTTTAAATTATAATTCAGTAATTAGTTAAAGTTTTTCTGCTCTTGTCTGTTTGTCTTTTAGTGCTATAAAAGGAAGGCACCGGGGAGGCTAGCTTTTCTCTGATAAATGATTCAGTTGCTGCATTTTTGCCTCCATATTTGTAGAGATTTGTACGCTAAATTTCTATAGATGTTTGGAGATTTTCCCCACAAGAATCTTCTGGTAAAATCATCATCATCATCACCATCATCATCATCATCACTATCATCATCACCATCATCATCACCACCATCATCAAAACAACAGCAAAAACATTAAAAGTCTTGATGCTTGTCATTGGCTCTCCTAGATAAGTGGTAGTACTCCAAATAACTGTGATCTTTGGGAAATGATACACCAAAGATGACAAACAAAATCATAGCATCCAGCTTAGATTTGCTTTAGAAATAAAGCAAAATAAAACCCCAAGCCCTAGGGAATAGGAAAAATAGTTTTCAGATGCAAGGATACAGCTGTATTAAGTTCATTAAAACACTGGGTCTCAACTTTGGTTGCACACTGGAATCAACTGTGGAGTTGTTAAAAAAAAATACCAATACTGGTTTCATTGCTGGGGATTCTGATTTATTAAGTATGGACGTAGAATGTCACTGGGATTAAAAAAAAAGCTTCTAGGTGGATCCATTATATAGTAAAGCTTATGAATCCCTGTATTAATTTTTTTTCTCTTTGAGAAAGCCTCAAAGTGTGATTGACTATTAGTTCACATGTAGCCCTAACCATTGTTGAATCAGTTCATGAAGATTAAAGGTAAATAATTAAAGTGAACGCTAACCAGAGGCACACCTAGTGCAGACAGAAATGAGAGCTGGCAGACAGAACGCATGGGATAAGGGGTAGGGTCCACTCCTTCCTCTTGTGTGAATAGAAGCAGAAGCCTGTTAACAATGTTCCCAGATGCTAAGCATCTGTGAACTTGTACTATGATGAGTACATAGCAATGTGGACACAGTGAATGTTCAACATGTGTTCATCAAGTCAACAGATGAACACATGAATAAAAGAAAGAATGAATAAAAGGAATACTCCGAGAAAAATCTTGCTTGTGGGAAGTAAAATCACCTAGCAATTCTATAACTCTTACGAAATACAGAAATTCAGAGTTCCATATCTCAATTTTATTTATTCCTCTGGCTTTTGTATAAAGGACCATTTATCTTTTTAATGTTGATTCTCAATAATCCTAAAATGGGAACAAAGATTGCTGCTCATCTCCGTTTTGGTTTGAATTCACCAATCATTTAATTCTCTCCAAGAAAGCTAGAAGAGGAAGGCTCTTTCTTCCCAGCTGGTCCAAGATCAAGAGGTTCCCAAAATAAAATTAAACACTGAACATTCAAGGACGTTTCAAGATGAGATATGCTTCCTTTTTCACTTTCTCAGCGATCCCTTAAGTATTGGGAGCAACATTTGATGAATGATAGTGCTGGGGCTATTTTTAATTTCCTTACCAGCTTAGAAGGCATGTCCCCACTCCCCCAGGCTTGTGCCTCTGCCCTGTGCCCTGAACAGTTGTACACTTGTACACTGGAGATGTGCTTTCACTCTGAGAGCACAATTAGCTTCCTTAACTCAATTCTGTTCAGAAGTGCACGTGTGAAAAGGGGCTTCATCTCAGAATGTTTATACCACTTCAGGTTGAATTAAGTTCTTCTTCACCTTCCCAAGGGAAGAGGGAAATATTGAAGTGTGTCTTCCTTAACCCTCTGCTAAATCAATACTGCACCTGACTGGTTTCCACTTGAGGCACTGGTACAATATTAGAGAAAAATTTCCTAAGTATAGAGACAGGAGAACAACTTAGGAAATATTTGTGGTTCACCTTTTTTTTTCCACTTTAATATTAGACTAAATACTATGATGCAGAGTTACTATTTCTTTTGGTTTTCAAATATAGAAGAAAAGAAAGGCATAGGAAGTGGTTTTTTAAACATTAAAAATAGAAGTTCTACCACTTGCTTATTTTTAAGAAATAAAAATTTATTTTTTATTTTTTATGCCAAGCAAAACTAAAAATTTTAACATGGAAAAATAATGGATACAATATTCAATAATCTAACTCCTTGGTTTATTAATCTATTTAAAAAATTGTTTAATTTTTTCTGCTTATTAAACTAATGCCTACTCATTGTAAGCATTTAAGTACTATAGCAGTCTATAGCTAAGATAGGGTAAACTTTCATAATTTTGCTCCCAGCAATAATAGGTTAGCATATATTTTTAAAATTTTTTCCATGTATAAGCTAATATGTACAAAAGATTTATTTTTATAAAAACAAGATTGCACTTTACATATTGCTATGCAACATCCTTTATTTTATTTTACCACGTATACTTGCAATCTTTCCATCTACACTGAAGTACATTGTCTTGGCAATTCTGGGGCACCTGATACGAAAAAAGAAAAAAGAATGTGTCAAAAGTTTTCATATCTCAGTTGATCCAAACCTTACCTTCGGGCACCTGCCTGAGAAAATGTTTTATTTTCATGATTTCTTTACTTGCATTCATAGAAATATTAGGCAAACTCCATTTGGAAAGGCAACAGGCACATTTATAATGCATGTGCCACATGCTATGTGTGCAGGTGACACAAAAATTAATAAATTGTGTCCCTCTCCGTAACAATCAATTGCAAGGGGCAGATGGATACAAAATAGCTAAGATCTCAAGCCAATAAATTCATATTTAGCAGTGGTGGTGTGAGTGAATTTGCTTGGTAGAAAAGAAGGGGAAGAAACTAATTCTGAGTGAGGCCAACAGGGAAAATGTGGCAAAAGAAGTACATTTTGTATTAAACTTCAAAGATTAGATTGGATTTTGACAAGCAGAGGAGAAGGCATGCTGGGAACAGTATGAGCAAAAGCATCTGATTATGATGTCTAAACATGACACCCCAAGGGGAATGTGAGCACAGAGTCTATGTGCAGAGGGAGGGACAGAACATACAGCCGCAAAGGTATTCCAGGCTAGACCAGGGAGGCCTGTGAATGGAAGGCCAGGACATCTGGTGTCTGACATGGGGGAATGGAGACCTGCTGCTGACTTCTGAACAAGCAGTTGGTCACATCTTTTTGTACAAAGCTCTCAGAGAGCATTTGGTGTTCTCCTACAATAGTTTGCCTATATGGTTTGTAAATATCTCCCACAACAAACAAAAACCCAAGGTCTTTTGGAATAAGAGGTCATATCTTATAAATTTGTATAGCCCCAGATCTAAGGGAGAATCAGATGGTGCATTCAATATTCAATAACTGTTAAGTTGTGTTGCTTTTGTTGTTGGTGGTGGTGCTGGGAATCAAACCCAGGGCCTTTTGCATTCTATTGAAAGTGTTCTACCACCAAGCTCTATCACCAATAATACGTTGATTTTTAACAGTTATTTATTGTGTAATTACTATTATGAGCCATACATATGCTATTTCAGTTACTCTTATAAAATGGTTTTATTATCTTCCTTTAAGAGATGGAAAATGGAGCTCATAGAAATTAAGCACTTGGAGTCACACATCGAGAGAGCTGCAGTTCAAACTCCAGACAGCCAAATCCTATTTTTCTTTTTCTTTTTTTTTTTTTTGTCTTTGTTTTATTTATTTTTTCTTGCTATTCTACACTACTTCCTAACAGAACGTTCCATGGATTGAGTGAATTTCTGAGTTCTGAGGATATCTTTATATTAGGATGCTTATGCTGAAAAAATATTTGTAGTTATCCAAATTCAAAATTAAGCAGCCTGTATTTTTATCTGCTAATCTTGCAATGTTACATACAATTAGCCTTCTCCAGTAGTCTAGCTGATATCTTCTTTTCCTTTTGTTCTGTTTTTTCTTTGATATTTCTAGATGCAACCTCTATAAGTTAGATATGCCAAAGTGCTGTGATTCAGTGTGTAAGATTATTTTGCAGATTTAGAAGAATGTCATGGAATCTCCTCCAACCAATCAGTTTCTTGCTCTTATTGTTGTAAACTCCAATATCTTTGGGAAAAGAAACTGTGATTCTGTGTTTTTTATGGATAATCACATATAATATAAATTCCTTCTTAAGAAATTGTGGTTAACATAATGTCTCCTGAAGGTCATACTGGAGGTCAATGCTGCTTACAATAGCTGCTATGGGGCACACGAAAAAGGGGTACTGGTGTGCATTTTCTTGTGCTCCTAATGACATTTCTCATTCTATTTTCTTATCTATAAAAAAAGTACAGTTTTTTTTTCTTTTTGTTTTGGTATTGTGGATTGAACTCAGGAGCACTCAACCACTGAGCCACATCCCCAGCCTTATTTTCTTTTGGTTAGTTTTGGTGAGGGTTTACCAAGTCAGTTTATTTTTTCAAATAATGAATTCTTTGTTTCATTGATACTTTATATATTTTTTAAATTCTCTATTTTATTGATTTTGGCTCTGACCTTAAACATTTTCTTCTTTTTTTCTGGTTTTGGAATTGGTTTATTCTTATTTTTCAGGAGACTTGCCATGCATCATTAGGTTATTTATTTGGGATTTTTCTAATCTTCCTATGTAGGCACTTATAGATAGGCTTTCAAAGATGGGCCTCAATTGTACACTATGAAACTTCCTGGTGTTAAAATTTCTTACCAGAACTTGAAAAACTAAAAATTTTTAATTCTTTGCCAATCTGGGTGTAAACTTATCCTTCTATTATAATTTGTACTTCAATTAGAAGAGAGTGTCAGTATTGCTGAGTATTTGCATATTTGCCATACAGGTTTACCTTTTGTGAATTGCCTTTGTGAATTTTGTGGATGTCTTTGCTCATTTTATGACTAGTTTTTAAAATTTGTTCTTATTTCTTTGTAGAAGCTTTTTATATATTATGAATATAAATAACTTTAAATGTTTGTAAATATTTTCTCAGTTGATAGTATAAATTTTCCTTCTCTTCTTTTTCTTCCTTTCTTTTTTTCTTTGTGCCGGGGGTAGACCCAAGGTCATGAAGCATGTTAAACATGTATTTATTTCACCACTCAGCAACATCCCCAGCCCAAATGCATATCTTTTTATGTATTTGTTGTATTCAAATTTTCAGTTTTAAATTTGTCAAATCTTTAAATCCTTTACAGCTCATACTTTTTGTTCTTTTTAAAGAAATACTTTCTCAAACCAAAGATTTATAAATGTTTTCCTATATTGTCTTCTGTATTTCTATATTTTTTAGTATGATATACGGTGAGAGTATTTTTCCTAAACAGATTATAAAGCATCTCAAGATTGGCTATTGTGTAGTCCATTTCCCCCTTGTATTTCTAGAAATAACTCTAGAAAGTTTTTTTATATATATATATATATATATATATATATATATATATATATATATATATATAAAATAGATTCATATATATATGAATCTATTTCTGGAATTTCTATTGTGTGTGTGTGTGTGTGTGTGTGTATGTGTGTATGTGTTTCTTTTTTTTTTTTTTGGTCTATTTTTCTATAGATATAGTAAAATCTCTAGTAATTATTCTTTGAGATTTTACTATATCTATAGAAAAATAGACCAAAAAAGAAACTATGTAGAAAGATGATTTTCATAATGATTGCATTTAGGAGAAATATCATATTCAAGAATGTTGATGGTTATGGTTAAATTAAATTTAGTATCAAATGATCCATAGAAGAAACCTAGTATCTTCAATTGCCTTTAGTTCCCTTACTTTTACATCATAAATAAATATACCTTCAGATGTAGAATCTCTTCCTCTGAATTCAAGCTTTGCAGAGTACTGAGCATGCTCGAATGACACTGCTGATGAACTACCTGGCACCAGGCTGCTAATACTCACGCGACCTGCCCATGCTAAGTGACATGACTGTAACATTCCAGAAGCCAACACTGTGGTGCTTTCTGGTAGTGTTAAGCATTTCCAATAAAATCCACTGACACTACTAACAACTTTAATTTCATCTGTCTATAATTTTATGAAAGAATGAATCTAATGTATACAAACATTTCTGTCTTTAAGAGTTCATTATTAATTTTTTCCCTTTCTTGCTAGTTACTTAGAAGTTTACAACCATTGTTGAATAACTTTCCATTAAAGATACTTTCAAATCTATTTCACTCTCAACTTGAGCAATTACAGTTTCTACTGGCTTCCCTCTAAGAAAGGTGAACACTTCAATACACATTTACTTTCTCTGTCTCATTTCCTAGAATCTGGAACTGTATTTTAAGATTATTATTTTTATTCATTTTCTTCAAATTTTTTTCTAAACATTAACCATAATAAGCATTTGCATGATTCTAAAATTTATTTTATATTTCATGTCTTCTTTATCAATTTTTTAATTATGATTTGAATGACTTATTTCCTCAAATAAAAACCTCAAAACTCTCTTTCTGGCAACGTTACATCACTACATGACTCCTGCATATTGGTTGAGGGAAGTTCATGGATTTCCAGTGCGACAAGCTGGAGGCCTGGGTTAGATTGTGATTCTTCCTACAGTATCTGGTCTATCCATTTCTTCCCATCTCCATCTCCTTTTCTGATTGAAAGGATTTTAGTGGGAATGGCAAGGACAAGAGGAAATTTGTTTTTCCCTCTGGCTGACTTCCCCCTTTGGCTGGTTTCCTCCTCACCCGTGATAAGCCATGTTGCTTTTTGTTACTTGTATTTCCTGCAGAATGCACTCAAATTGTCATGTTTCTGGTGGAATTCTTCTTTCCCTCAGAGACATAGAAAAGTTCCCATCACTTTGGGCAATAACTTCAGTGGGAAATTGGAAACAAGGGCAATCACGTGGCTATGAGATGAAAATCTTACTCGAGATTTCCTCATTTCACATATAATTGACTACAGTCCTCACTTTTTGGATATTCAAATGCTAAGGGTCATAGATACTTGGGAATTCATGGGGTCAGAGTATCTAACTATTCTGGAGATGCCTCAGGTTCTTCCAGGTTATGGGCAAAACTATCGTTGAACTAAATTGTGAGAACCAGAGCTTGATTAGACCTGGCATTAGTGGTGCTTAATAAATATTTGTTGAATAAATGATGCATGATTTCCAGGTAGAGTAGGGGCAAAGGACTAAATGTCTTAGCATTTTCTACACTGAGAAAATGCCAACTCAGGAGAAATGCCTTAATTCATTTTTGTTACTTCCCTTATTGACAGTTTTCTTGTTAGAATTTTTAGTGTTTTCTAGTGATTTTATATTTATAGTGATTCTATATCCAACAGTTGCAGTGTTTTCTTTTATTGAAATGTAAATATTGGTTTATGTTTATTTAGTAAAATATGGATAAATAAGTATAAGTGACTTGTAATAAGAATTACCCATTTAAATAGTCTTAAAACTCCCAGAATGTGCTTTTCATAGGTACAATGAATGACAAATGTTGATAAAGTTCGGAAGGTCTCTAGAAAGCATGAATATGTATTATGTAGCATGAGAGTATCTGGACATTCACATTGTCTTTCAAATTGGAGCTTTTGAGGCAATACAAAGCTCTCAGTACCATTGCATGTAATTGAAGCCTATTGTAGAACACAATGCTTAAACTGGTATTTGTGTAATTACTTCTAAAATGTATCTTGTTGTTTGTGGCAGAGGTTCAAAGGGAAAAGGGACAAAGCTTTAGCTATGGTATTAACAAGATGACCAGCTGAATATTTCTATTTGTTCTGTTCTCAGAGATTATGTGAACAATGTTCTTTTCTCCTAAGTAGCTCAGAATAAAATAAAGGGAACAGTACAAGAAAATGAGATTTGGGATGAATATAGCAATAAGACATCTGAAATTGGGAAGACTTTCCTACCAGCAATCTAGATGTAGTATTTTATTTTTTAAATGCATGTTAGTTTGGAGGCTGCTGGCTGCTGGATCTCAATGAAATATATTCTGGAAAATGGTGCCGCCCATTTAATCATCATTTTAAATGGTGATGCAATTGTGGAATGTGAAACACTTTGTACTGCCATGGCAAGTTGGAGGATGAATTTTATCAGCATAGTACTTTTTTCTCTTCTTTGCTACAGCTCTTGCTCAGTCAGGTATTAAGTGGCAAGAACTTTTAGTCATCTACAGGGATGAATGCCTATGGTATAGTATGTAGCACTAAACCAGCTACAGGTGCAGACTTGGATCTTGATGCCCTCTGCAGGGCTGCCTTTGCAAAGAACTCTGGGAAAGTTGCATATGCATACCTTGCTACTGGTTAGGGATTTGCTCCAGAACCCCTCCTGTTCTCTTACCTTACTTTGTCATATCAGTGAGAGTTTTGATGACTCTTTTTACTCTTTTACCTTAAGGTCTAGATTTTTTTGTTGTTGTTCTGGGGTTGAACCCAGGGATGCTTAACCACTGAGACACCTCCCCAGCCATTTTTTATTTTTATTTTCAAGACAAGGTATTGCTAATTTGGTTAGAGCCTTGCTAAATTGCTTAAACTGTTTTTGATCTTGCAATTCTCTGCCTCAGCCTCTGGGATTACAGGTGTGCTCCACTACATCCCGCAAGGTCTAGATTCCATGCAGGTGAAAAGTGCTGACTTCTTTTTCTGTTTTGTCAGTCCTTATGAAGTTTTGAGCTTATCTTTAATGGCCAGAGAAGGAATTAAGATAAGTATAGAAAACAGCAGTAACAACAGAGAGGGAGAGAGGGAGAGAGGAAGAGAGGGAAAGAGGGAGAGAGAGAGGGAGGGAGAGAGGAAGGGAGAGATGGAGGGAGGGAGAGAGGGAGGAAGAGATGGAGGGAGGGAGAGAGGGAGGAAGAGAGGGAGGGAAAGAGGAAGAAAGAGAAATCCTTAAGTCCCTAAACAGAATTGGCCTGATCTGTTTTCATTTTCCTGATTTATTAGCTTGCACAGATGAAGTAGAGATCCTTTTTCAGTGGCACTGAGTGATGTTAAGACATGTGGATTGCCTAGAAATATAGAACAGGTACCTCTAGGAATATGAGGAAACCAACAGCCCAAAACCATTTGAAAGGCTTTCAATATCTAGGACCCATTTTCTCCTAGTCCCTACAACGAACTTAACTTGAGGTTCCATTGCCTGCCCAGCAGGTTGATGGTCCCATTGCTAGAGATAACTTTAAGTATTAGGGATACCTTTTTCTTTTTTAATGCAAGATGCTAGTCTAAGTGCCTAAAGGTCTGGACTTTAAAAAGCTCCCAGAATAGGCCATATGCCTCTATAGCACCTTTTGTGACTTCCAGTCAATGGATATTTGTATAAGTGACAGAATTCAGTTAAAATTTGCCTTCATAGATAATCTTTGAAATTTGATCCATCAAATTTAAGCTTTGGATCAGCTATAGGCACATTGTGTGTCCTTGGGAAAAAAACACACAATCATGCAAATACTTAATTTCCTCAGTTGTAAATTCTGACACATGACAAAATTCTTACAATTCTTACAAATTCTCATTGTGAATTCTCACTCAATTCTTGGGTAAATGCAGGAGTTAATAAATGAAAATATGTCACTTAGTGCCTTCTTCAAAAAAAGGTGCTTCATAAAAACACTGCTATCTTTTTGGTATTAATATAATAATTTTTTACTGATTTCCCACTTTGTGCAGTGCCTGAAAAATGCACATGATGTTACTAGACAAAACCAGCATAACCTGCAAGAGCTTGGGTGGGCACAGACCCGTCCATCTGATGGGTCTGTCATCACATTGGAGTTACATTAAACAGGAAAGAAAGATCTATTTAACTAGTCTAAAAGTAGAGACTTTATGGAGATATTTCCAGAGTTACTGACTCTGAGCTTATTGGGGAGGGATCAACTGTGTTCATTAATCCCGTGCTAACCTGTATGATACACAGTCATATTGAGATTTTTATGTTTCTGGAAATCAAGTATTGCACATCACCTCTGAATGCAATTGATTCCGATTTCCAGGTGGAAATTATTTTGACTTTCCCTTGATCTAAAGTGCTTTCGACAAGTGAATCATTAGTAAAATAATTTGATTGGCATAAATTCTCTGCAGCCAATAGCTCTTATTCGTAGTTTATGGCTGGTTCAGCAGATAGGAAGAAGAGGAGGGCAAAGCTAACAGCAATCAGCATTGCCCTCTTTTCTTTTTCTCAATATTCACCTGTGTACATATTCTTTTTTACATTTCTGAGGGCAATTTCTGACTTGGATAAAGAAGCACTTTGTGTCAGCACAGGATCAACTATGACAGGATTCCTAGTCACTCCAGGACAATGTCATTCACAGTCCTATGGATATGGGATTTCTCCTGTCAGCAGAAATGCCAAGGGGTAGGTACACAGAAGTATAAAGAGAGACTAAATTATCTGAAGATAAAAATGTAAAATGTCAAATGCTTCAAAGAAATCAGTTTGTGCAGGTCAAAAACAGTTGACTATCACCAAAGCAATATGTATGATTTAACTTGATATCATTATACTGGAAAAAAATAGGTGATTTCAGTAGTCATTCTCTTCAAAGGTGAAATTAGGTATTATTCCTCAACTCTAAGCCTTATTCTGTTCCTATAAATAAAGCCAGTTTGTTTGTCTGAGTTTTACTCTTGCTCTTGAAAAAGACCCTTTCACTCTAAAAATATGACCTATTGTACTCTCTCTGAGAGTTAGTTTATTTTTGAAGGGAATGATTTTAAGCATGCTGAGACAAAGAGGTGGCCTTCATGATGTTACAGAACAGCTGCACAGTTGGTTTGCTGGACACTGAGCGTCCCTCAGGACGGATATGGCATGTGGTGCTTCTACTTGAGGAAGCTTCTCTCAGTGATAAGGCAGTATGGCCTTTGCCAGTGAGAAAGTGCCAAGTCTTAAAATGGGAGCAAAGGGACTTGGGGACTAAAATAAAACTAAACCAAATGGTGGAAACATGCTCAACTCCTTAATTTATCTGATTAGAGCCAACAGGCGCCACTGTGTAGAACATTTGCTCCCGTCCCAAATGCCATTAAGGCAGTAGTGGAACTATTTCTAGGCTTGGCTCCAGATTGATGGGGAATGAACTAACGGTGGATTTGGTTCCAGCCTGGAGTCCCTGTGAAACGACGACAGACTGCAGTCATTGCAAAAGTCTTTGGGCATCAAGTGTTCCCCAGAGCACATACCTGCCTGGAGGAGATTCCCCAGCCCTGAAGGAACATTCCCCTATCCTCAAACCCAGCCCAGCCTCAACTCCTTCCCTGTATTATTCTACCTTATTCTTTTAATACAGAAACATGGTCGCTTAGATTTAATTTCCGGAGTAGAAATTGCTTAATGTCTATAAGTCTAGGTTAATATCTAATCATTGCCTATTAAAACTGCACTATGTTGTGGAGGGTACAAAGAGGGACAAAGCTTTTTTGTGGCTTTAGGATCTGGGATAGTAGTTACTAGTAAGAGAATACGTGTGTGAGTGTGTGTGTGTGTGTGTGTGTGTGTGTGTGTGTGTATGAATGACATTGATCTAGGGAAGTGTATAGAAATTCTGACAGTCCTCCCCAACCTTCCCCCAAATCAATGGGTGTGTTCCCAGTCCTCAATGATCTCCCACTAGCTCTGTATCCTTAAATTACAGATCATTTGACCTTGTGACATGATTATATCCTGATAAACACATTGTAAGTACAAAATATTCCAAGTCAAAAATTCATTTAATAGGGCTAGGCTTTTAATTCAGTGGTAGAGCATTTGACTAGCATGCATGAAGCCCTAAGTTGAACCCCCAGTAGAGAAAAAACAAACAAACAAACAACAATGACAAAACAAAACACAACAACAAAAAACCCCCAAGCATTTGATACACCTAACCTACTGAACATCACAATTTAACAGCATGGTATACAATGGAGTATAGACTGCTTTGCCTGTGGTCACATGGTTGACTGGGAGCTACTGCTCCTTCATGATTCCCATATCCTGCAAATCACTTGCCCAGGAAAAGATCAAAAATCAAAATTTGAAGCATGGTTGCTACTGAATGAGTATTGCTTTGGAAATATGGTAAAGCTGAAAAAACATTAAGTTGAAATATTGCAAATCAGGATGTCTGTACTTAGCCTTTCTGGGATCGGCCATTTATTTGCAAAATAAAGTTTAAGAAATCTCTAAGAATCTTTGAAAGTGCTGACATTCTCTAAGTATAAATGCAAAAATACCTTCAAAGATTAAAGGTGCTGTATAGAGACTTGTTAGCATATAAAAAAAATCTTCCCCAAATAGACATTATCAAATTCTGCTGTCCAATGACTAATCAATATCAACTCTATTTTACAGAAGCAGGAATAATTTTTTTCTGGAAACTTAATTGAGATGTTTATGAGCACTTGTGCTATGTAGAGAATCTTATCCAGATTACTTGGACAAAATCTTCTATAATTCTGGGAGACTTTTTTACAAAAAAAAAAGATAATTTATAAATATAAAATTAGTTGCAAAATGAATATATAAACATAAATATTTTTAGAATGAGAAAGAAAATCACAAGTTATTGGAGGCTTAGAGATTTAAGTTACTTTCTTCTAAGTTCTTGGGCAATTTATCAGAACTGCTTACATAGAAATGCTTCTGATCCAAACTTGGCTTCTTACCTAGGCAGAAGATTCTATAGTTCCCGGAAACTTCCAGAATTTAATGGGCCTTGTGCAAGTGAACAGCCCTGAAGCTCAAGATTCATAAAACTTCAAAGTAAATCTGCCTCGGTCTAAATTCTTTGGGGAATCAAGACATAAACTAGGGTTCCCAAACCCGGGTAAATTGTAGTGAAGGATAGCAATTAGACGCCCAAGGAAAGAGAATCTTGGTGGTGCTCATCCTTCTGGAACAGTTAGTTCCATAGGGTAGGAAAAGGATTCCAAATGATGACCACTACTTTTCTTATTTAAAATTTTATTTTGAAATGAATTTAGACAGTAAAATGTTGCAAAAATATTATGTGTTGTGTCTACCCTTCACCCACCATTCCCTAAATTTAACACCTTTTATGTACAATTATTAATATCAGGGAGTTAGCATTCCTACAATACTACTAACTAAATTACAGATTTTATTTAAAATTTAGCATAGTTTCAGCACTAATTTATTTGTTTTAGGAATCCAAATAAGAATTTAGCTGTCATGTCTCCTTAGTCTCTTCCTATTTGTGACAGTCTCTCAGTCTCTCTTTAGCTTCATCAACTTTGCACTTTTGAGGAGTGTGGCTCGGGAATTTTGTAGCATCTTTCTTGATTTGTGTTGTCTGATGTTTTCTCATGAATAGAATGGGGTTATCCATCTTGGCAGAAATGCTACAGAAGTAACATTGTTGGGGCTGAGGATGTGGCTCAAGCGGTAGCGCGCTTGCCTGGCATACATGCAGCCCGGGTTTGATCCTCAGCACCACATACAAACAAAGATGTTGCATCTGCCAAAAACTAAATAATAAATATTTTAAAAATTTCTCTCTCTCTCTCTCTCTCTCTCTCTCTCTCTCCTCTCTCTCGTCTTTTAAAAAAAAGAAGTGACATTGTGTTATATATTGTGTAATATAGGGTTATGAGTCATAACCCTATATTACTTATTTTCTTTCTAAATTATTTCAGCTTTAGAAGCTGCTTCAAGCTGGCTCTTGTGCCATGTCAACACACCCTCCTCCTTTTTCCAAGCATTTCCTCACTGTGTAGCAACAGAGAATGTTCCAGCCCCATTTTATATTTTCCTGGCTCTACCTCTGAACCAAATCCCTAAACTTCTTCAAGAAGTTTGATAGTAGGTCTGATTAGTGTGTTTTCCTTTTCTTTGTTCTTAAAAATCTGGGCCTTAAATGGATTGCTTCCTGAATCAACTCAAATGCATTATAATTTGTGTATTATCAGTCACTGGGCTTGGGCCTATGTAAACCGCAACCCTGGATGGGAGGTCTGCCCACATCATCAAAGGGGTGTGCTTGCCTCTGAGACTTTGAACAAGCCTCTCAAAGTAGTTGCTGAAGGGCATAGGTCATCCCTGACCTTTTCTTTCCCTCATTTTCCATGTCTAGCTGCCACATTTGTCAGCGCTGTCTCATAAGCCTGTCTCCTCTGTTTATCCTCACTGCTACTTTATTGGTTCTGGTCTTTCTTAGGGCTACCCTAGCACATGGCATAGCTTCCTAATGGTTTTCTTCCTTTGTCTCGCCTTTCTCCAAATCATCTTTCACATGGATGCATAATTAATCTTTCCATTTGGAAATCCCACTTTATGTTCAGTTTGCTGAAGCTGGAAGAGGTCGGACTTCCCTACATTTGGATGACTTATTCATCAAACCACCACTAGTGATCTGGTTCCTTCAAAGCAATAGCAGTAATTCTCAAACAGGAATCAGCTGGAGATTTGCTGAAACACTTTTCTAAGCTTAACCCCAGACTTCAGAGGATGTAGGTCTGGGATAATTATCTAAGGATGTGCCCTTCCAGCAAGTTCCCAGATTATGCTGATGGAGCTGGTTCAGATAAACACTGTCCAACAAGGTGGTAGCCACACTGCTTAACAAGCAACCAAAACTCTTTCACAGGAAGGTCTTGCACCTCCCATGTTTCTCTACCCTTTGATCAAACATGATATTTCTTTTCATGTCCTTGCACAACCTCAGGAAATATTAATCCAACAGGTTGGCCATTTTCTCCTTGACTTCTACATTTCCCCACACTTTGAAGATTACTATCCTGGCTCCCCTCTCTGTAGTATTCCCTCTTCCTCCAGCCTCAGTAGAACTGCCTTTCTTCTGAGGTCAACATAACTCTGAGAATTTAACTGGGTGCTGGATTTAATCATTTACTTGTTTGACTGTCTTGGGAGTTAACAAGTTCCAAGATCTCATTCAGTTTTGCATGACAGCACCCAGCTCTTATGGCACCCAGCATAGACAAGGCTAAATGAAACATTTCATTTAACATAGACATTGTTAAATGAAACACAACTTTACAAAGGAATTAGTATGGTCTTTGAGGAAGATGATTCTAAGAGCATGTCAAGATTTATTACTATTATGTAACAGGTGAAAAAGACTATTTTAAATAATAGAAAGGACTGAGATATGGAATTAGCTAGACGATCACTGATTTAAACCAAGTAATTCAAGTCACTGTCCTCTTGCAAACATGGGATGAGTCTATGTCGTCTGTCAACATGGCATGACATGAAACAGAATTTGAGCAGTTCTATTATGACCCGCACTAGGCACACTCCACCCTCTTCCCTCTGTGGGATATTAACTGGTTAAATCCACCCTGACATCCTATTTTTTGCAATTGGCAAGTATCAGTTGCTATAGTGGCCACCCTTACTCTGCTTAACCACAATGTACCCACTGATTGTAAAACCAGGATTTTTGACCAATCCTGGACAGTTGTGGAATAGATTTGGTGGTCTATGAATGTGGATTAAAAACAATCACACATTAATTTTCACTGAGCATTGCCATCAGCCGTTGATACAGCCAAGTTATATTTCCAGTTCCTGAGACTTTGTCATTGACAGAAATTGTTCACCTTTTTACACCACACAGTAGCAGTTATTACTATCCATTATTACTTTAAAATCACAACAGATACCTTGTGTTGTTTAGCACTCTAATAAAGAAACACATATACTATTATATCACCATTTAAATGTTTGGTTTCTGTATCTCATTATATTTTGTTTTCTTTGTGATCCTATAAAGCATGTATTAAGTACACTAGATAATATTTAAAACAAAAATCCTATGTATCTTACTTTATATATTTAAAACATTATTCTGAGAAAAGATCCATAGCTTTCAATGGGCTTAAGGGTTCTGTGATACCAGAAAGGTTAAGAATCATCACTTAAGTAGGTAAGGTCAGGATCGAATTCTGTTGCATTTATCTTGGCATTTATTTTGTGGTGCAAGTTTTGTAAATTTTTTTAAAAAAAAGAAGAAAAAAATTTAAGCTCACTCTGGTTACTTATGTATCTATTTAAAGAGTTTATAAAATAATAGAAAGGTTAATGAATTGTAGCAGAACATTTTCTTCTATTATTGTATACAAACTGCAAATGAAACATTCTTTGATTTCTAGGGCCACATGCTTGCAGTGCAGTGATAGTTAAATTAATTTCTAATATGTCTCATCTCATTATAGATCTATGCAATAGACTTTTCAATTTTAAATTGAGCTTCAGGGAAGATTAAATACTTAGGTATTCCAGTTTGTATAAAATTTCTAGATCCATACAAATTAAACTTCCCCTGTCTAAATGACCCTAATCATTCTAATTTAACTAGATGGAGCTTATTTCCTTTTGACAGAGCTTGTCATGTTGAATCTTATCCATGGAGATGAACAGCATGCCAAATGGGTAATAAGTATTCCAGATGTTGCCTTGCCGCTTTCCAGCAAAGTTATTAATAAAAGTCAGTTGCTTCTAGTCTTTTTTTATCCTCTAATATTACTGAGAATATAAACTTATTTTTTTCCCATTAAGATATGGTAATTTAAAGGGATAGTAAATGGGCTGCTTTATAGGAAGATGATTTTTTTTTAAAGTTCCTTTCTATTGTGAATGGAACATCAAGAACTCTTAGGGCAACCTGAGGCTTGGGGAGACTGTGGGTGGGAAATAGAGAAGGAGGATATGAAAAAAAAATTGTGACAGAGGTGTGTGTGAATGAGTGTGTGTGTGTGTGTGTGTGTGTGTGTTTTGGGGAGCCATTTCATTTATTTTTGACTGGGAAGCAGAATAAAAATGGGAATAGCTATCATAATAGCTACCCAATTAAAATGGACTTTTCTGATTAAACCATGGCAGAAAGTCTGAAGGATTTTTGATGCACCTACCATTCTGGAAGCACCTACCAAGGTTCTTTGTGCTTGTCCTCAAGGGATTGAAAGGAAAAGTGGGTTCAGAGTGCCCAGACAATACCAGGGGTTGCAAGAGGTCAGAGGCCTGGACACAGATTCAGAGGCCAAAAGATGAGAAGGCCTGATTCCATACCACCTTTTAGAAAAAGACTCGCCTTTTAAGGCTTATTAGAAGGACCTAACTTTTCTCAAAAATAATAAGCAGATTAGACATGCAGAGCTAGAAAGGCCTAAAAATAACAATATCAATTATAATAATTTTCCAGTGTGAGGGTTTCATGAGGCTCCTTTCAAAGCACTAGGCTTAGTGAATTTTCCTTCAATTAAAAAAAAATTGGTCTTCTTTTACTTTGCTTTCTCTCTTTTTAAATGAAAAGCCAGGGAAAGGACTTTGCATTCCTGAAAGTACAAAGGGATGGTTTAATATTTCTCTGGAGAAAGAAGAGAGGTTTCAGTAACTGCAAAGTGAAATAAAATTGTGATCATCAGAAAACAGTCCCAGTTGGCATCATAACCCACATTTGAATATTCTTAAATATAAAGCCCTCACACTTCCCTCATCTTTTAAGATTTTGGCTCTAGTTAACCATAACCTGTCATTCAGTGTAAACTGCTTTGAACTTTGAAGTAGAAGGAATTTAGCATCAAAACCATATCTGTTATAAAGCCAGTACTTGCAGTGTTTCCAATACGCCTGAGTAGTTATGAGGTTTTTAAAAATGTTCTTGCCATTTTCTCAAATGTCAACAAAGATCTGCTATTCTGGGTTCAGATATTTCCTCCTCCTATCATCTCCGTTCATTTTTCAAGTTCATGAACAATACGAATTATTAACTGAGTTCTACTGACATCTGCTGGACAAAACCTGCTTTACTAAGCAGGTGATTCTAGTAACCAGTCATCTGCTTTACTATTGATGAGTTTGGAAAACAAAGAAAATAGAAGGAAGGTAAACAGAAGATCATTAGTTAGTATGTAATAAATCTTAGTAAAAATGTTTTCAGGCCCATTTATCTATCTGCTAAGTTTGCATTTCAGTTTAAAACATATTTCTGAACACCCCCTATGCATTAACTGCTGTAGATACATAGTTGGTTTGGTCAGTAGGAGAGAAAGGATTGGTTGGGAAGACCAGTCATTTCAGAAGTGTTCTGTCCTCTTAGCAGCACAGAGAATTGTACTGCACCCATTGTTCCCAGGACACTTTGTGGAGGGAATAAATCAGAGCAGGATTATTTGGTCCATTAGGCAACACAGATGTGGTGCCTTGAGTTTAGTTTGCTTCATGGTCGTATATTTTAAAATACAGTAAGACAATAGATAATTTGAAATCACTAAATTTTAACCTAAATATCTGTAGAATGCATAATGCTAATCTTATATTTTTTCTTTTTCTTTTCTTTTTTTTTTCTTTTTGGCGAAAGGACAAATTGTATTGAGCCCCTCAGCCCTAGATCTCTTTCTCCTGCAGTCTTGGTTCTCTGAGATACTCCATCCAGTAGGTAGTGATGGGATCCACTTTGTGGCCAGCAGGGGCATCTGTCTAGAACCTTACCATCTTAAAAAATTTAGTGTTTATGAACTTCAGGTGAGACACCTCCTCTCCTCAGGAATGCCTGGTATTGTGTGGTGAGATCTGGAAAATTACTGCCAATTGTTAAATGAATTAAATAATAATTTGCAGCCAGATATTGTCCAAAGGAAAATTCTAAATCTTTTAAAGCTTTAAAACATATTTATTGAAAAATTAAGGTGAAATATGCACACATTTGAACATGTGTGAGATGATATGGGGAGAGCTCATGATCATCTTTTAATAGCCCTACAACTGAGCTAAGACCAGAGCCAAACCAAGGGAAAGGGTGGACATGCACATGCACTCAAGAAGAGTATTCTAATGGCTGGGAGGAGAGGAAGCATGAGCAAAGTGCAGAGGCATAACAGAGGCATGATTGCCTGCTGATGGGATTTGGGCTAAGCTGTAATGTAGTACTCACGAGAACAGGTTTTGTTTCTCATGAAGGTGTGTTGTTATAGAGTGAATTTGGCTTCTTTGGCTTTCTCTTGATTTCCCTTTTGTATACGTAGTTTCTGCATGTGCCTCTTTTCCTTTTGCCTTCTTTGCCATTATGTGACATAGCACAAGGCTCTCACCAGAAGATGAAAAGATGCTGACACCACCCTAGCCTTCTGAACCATAGGCCAAGATAGACATCTTTCCTGCAGTCTCAGGTATTCTGTTGTAGCAACAGAAAATGGATGAATAAATACAACTCTGCTTATTAGTTTTAACTTTTTTGATGTGGAATTTTTAAGGTTATCTACAAATAAGATTATATAGTTTGCTGAGATATCTTGACTTCTTCCTTTCTGATTTGAATATCTATTATGTTTTCTGTGTCTAATTGATGTGGCTAGTTTCTCCAGTACTGTGTTGTGTAGAAATGGTAGGAGCAGGCGTTCTTGTCTTGTTTCTGATCTTAGAGGAAATACTTTCAACTCTTGGCCACTGTGTTTTGTGTTAACCCTGGGCTTTTCATAGTTTTTATTAATTTGAAGTAGTTTTCTACTATTCCTAGTTTGTTGAGTTTTATTTTTTAATCATAGAAAGGCTTTAAATTTTTTTAGAAAGTTGTCTTTTGAGATTGTTATGTGATCTTTGTCCTTTGATCTGTTAATGTGCTTATAACATTGATTGATTTTCACATTGAACTATTCTTGCATCCCAGGGGAAAATTCCAGTTGGTCTTGGTGTATCATCCTTTTAATATATTTTTGAATTCATTTTTTAGTATTTTGTTAAAAGATTTTGCATCTATATTTATCAGGACTATTGGTTTATAGTGTGTGTGTGTGTGTGTGTGTGTGTGTGTGTTCTTTTTTTTTTTTTTCTTACAGCAGCTTTGGGGAATTCTGAACTCATAGTTTGCAAGTGTTTTCTCCTCTTCAATTTTTTGGGGGGAAGAATTGGTATTATTATTTATTTAAATGTTTGGTAAAATATACCAGTGAAGTCATCTGGGATTTTCTTTAATGGGAAATTTTTAATTACTGATTCCATTGTGGTTGGAAATTATACTTGGTATGATTCAGTCTACTTAAATTTGTTAAGGCTTGCTTTGTTACTTAATATGTGATCTATTCTGGAGAATGTTACATGTGCACTTGTGATGAAGGTGTATTTTGTGGCTCTTTTGTGGAATATTCTGTATATGTCTATTCAGTCCATTTGGCCTATAGTGCTGGTCAAGTCTTCTATTTCTTTATTAATCTTCTGTTCATATGTTTTATTCATCATTTAAAATGGAATATTGCAATCTTTTACTATTAATATGGTGCTTTTTTCTCCCTTCATTCCTCCCTTCATATATTTGGATGCTCTGAAGTTGGATGCTATATAGTTGTAACCGGTATATATTCTTGGTGAACAGATGCTTTTATCATTATATAATGTATTTCTTGTCTCTTTCGACAAATTTTATAAGAATATCTACTTTTTCTGATAAGACCATTCTTGCCCTCTTTTGTCTACCAAAATATCTTTTTTCATCCATTAACTTTGGACCTATCTGTGTCCTTCAACCTAAAATGAGACAGCATATAGTTGAATCATTTTTAAAAAATTTCATTTAGCCATTTATGTCTTTTAATTTTAGCATTAAATTCAAGTACATTTAAAGTAATTATTGATTGGGAAGGGCTAAATATTGTTATTTGTTGTTTTCTGTCTTGTGTTTTTTTTTGTCTCTCTTTATGCTATCTTCTTTTGTGTTTCATTGATTTTTTTTGTAGTGATATTATTGATCCCTTTCTACTTTTCTTTTGTTTAGAGGTATTTTCTTAATAGTTATCATAAAGCTTTTATAAAACATTTTGTTATCACAATCTGTTTTAAGCTGATAACTTAATTTCAGTCTTTTACAAATACTCTAGACTTTTACTTTTCCCCTTCTATATTTTTGTTATTGTCAGAAATTATGCCTTTTATGTAGTGTATCTATTAATTTCCATAGTTATCATTTTTATACGCCTTTTAACTTCTACACCAAAATTAGAAGTGATTTATGTATTATTACAATATTATACTATTCTGTATTTGTCCACATAAGTTTGTGTATATATTTACCTTTGCCAGCTAGTTTTATATGTCAAATGGCTTTCATGCTGTTGTTTAGTATACTTCATTTTAACTTGAAGGGTTTTCTTTAGCCTTTTATTCAAAGCAGATCTAGTGGTGATAAACTCCCTTACCTTATGTTTATCTGGGGAAATATTTATTTTTGAGGGAGAGATTCATGGATATAAGATTCTTGCTTTGCAGACCCCGACCTGCGGCACTATGAATATATCATCCCACTGTGGCCTAGGTTTCTGCTGAAAAATGTATTGACAGAGCTTATAGAGGCTCACTTGTACAAGATATTTTTCTCTTGCTGCTTTCAAAATTCTTTTACTTTTGACAATTTGATTATAATGTGTCTCAGTATAGATTTGAGTTCATCCTAGTTGGAGTTTGTTGGGCTTCTTAACTCTGGAAGTTTATTTTCATCCTCAGATTTGGGGAAATTCTGACCATTATTTCTTTAAACTTTTTTGCAATTTTTCCTCTTTCTGAAATTCCTTGTGATATTCCCTTAATGCATATATTGGTTCATTTGATGGTTGCCATGAATTCTTTAAGCTTTCTTCACTCCTTCATTCTTTTTGTTATTATTGCTTCTCTGGATGATTTCAAGTGATTTATATTTGAATTCATTGACTCTTATTTAATCAAGCCTATTGAACTCTTCTGGTGATGTGTGTGTGTGTGTGTGTGTGTATTTGGGGGGGAGGTTCTTTTTTAATATTTTCTATCTTTGCTGATATCCTCATTTTATTTATTATTTCTTGAGTTATCATACAGCATATCTATAATTATTATAAATTGTCGAGTAATTCATATCACTTTGTTAGGATTGCTCTGTGGATTTATTTTGTTCCATAGCATGGGCCATATTTTTCTGCTCTTTCATGTCACTCATAACTTTGTATTGGGATCTATGCATGTTTAAGACATGGAAATGATTATTGTCCTGATTTGATTATCACACATTGTATACATGTATGGATTTAACCATAGTGTGCCCCATAAAGAGACAGTAAGATTATATCTCAACAAAAAAGGAAAGTAAAAACAGTCACTTTTCTCCTGGTGTTTACAAACTGCCCTCATTCAGGCGATGACTTTCACCAATCAGCCAAGCTAGATATTTGGGGGGTTTATATTTTGGGGAATGAAACTTTGGGACCTGTATCTGCAATTTCTCATTTGGGGGTGGGGAAATTTCTTTTTTCAGAAATTTATAATCTCTTGCTCCCTCTGGTGTCTATCTTGGACATTACAAGTTCTCTGGTTCTGCCATGGTAATTTGCTCTACTCTGTTTTCTCATTAGCCACCAAGCATCCAAAGTATGCTGGCTCCCTGTTAATACTCTGTGTCTAGAAAGGCATACCAGGGCCAAAGGCAGTCTGTCCCAAAGCTGGAATGCCAGGCATAGAGTCCACTTCTTTTTCTTCATCCTGGGAGAGAAATCTCAGTTGTGTACAATGCCAACTGCATCAAACTGTCCCCCTCTGTTGTTTTCAGAGGTCTTTGGGTTTCAAACTATATTAGGTCAGTTACAACTCTCACTGAGAAGAGGCAGAAACCATTTCCTCTGGAGCCCTTGATAGAACCAGAATGCTGGATGTAAGCTCCATTATTTTTCCTCCCCGCCCAAATCTCAACTTGTATGCTTTCTCCCAGGCATTCTGAAAGTTTACTGGTTGTAGCAACTCTCCTTCCATTCATCTTTTTTTCTCAGTGGTCTCCAGGCATCCTAACTATGCCAGCTCTATCAGTTCTGTGAAGAGGGCAAGACAGGAACCAGCCTTTTGGCAACCCTCCCAAAAGACTGAATGTTGGACTCATGCTCTACTCTTTTCTGTTGGAGAAGCCATGAGATGGAGTGTTCTCTGCTGAGCTGTGCAGATGGGATAGAATGAAGTGGCTTATCTATCTTAGTGCAGATGTTACTGGGTTTGTGCTTCCCTGCTTACTGGATTTCATCATCTGTGTTAGATTTTCATTGCTGTGACCAAAATACCTGACAAGAACTACTTAGGGGAGGGAAGATTTAGTTTGGCTCATGGTTTCAGTCTGTGGTTGGATGGCTCCATTACTTTGGGCCTGAGGTGAGGCAGAGCATCATAGTAGAAGGGCATGGCAGAGGTAATCTGATCAGCTCACAGCAGGGCAGCTGGGAAGCAGAGAGAGAAGAAGGGGCCTGGGACAAGATAAACCCTTCCAGTGACCTATTTCCTCCAGCTAGGTCCTAACTCCCAATAATCCATTCAAATTATTAATCCATCAAATGAATTAATTCAATGATAGTTTAAAGTCTTCACGATTTAACAATTTCCTAAAAGCCCTCTCTCTTGACATTGCTGCCTTGGGTACCAAGACTTGGGTACATTAGTCTTTGAGAGGTCATTCAAGATCCAAATCCTAACAACTTCTTAAGTGGATTCTGAAGGTAATTTGGTCTATGTTTGGTTAAATCAGTGTTTCTGTAGGGGAAGAAGGGCAGGAACTTCTGTCCCACCAACTTGTGATGTCACTACTCAGCAACTCACTTTTTAAACTGGGCAGGTAAGAACTTGTAAGCGATGAAACATGCCTAGCATTTACTATTATATGTGGTAGAAAATGCATTAGTTGTGAGTATATAAATTTGGGTCAATTCTTAGTACAAAGTACTCAGGGTATATATGCTTATGTGAACAAGAGTATAGAGGTATTAATGATCACTCTCATTTGCATCAGACTTTCAAGTTAGGATTTGAGGAAATGATAGGTTTTTCTTATTTCTAATTACATTTTCAAGTTTCCTGGGTCAGCTTTGTTCTTAAGTATTGAAGTGTCCCTGGATAAATGGCTTCGGAGGCACTACAGACTCATATCACTTAATAAATTCTTACATAGCAATCATGGCAAATGGCAGTTGACAGCAAATAAAGGCAAATGATACCTACACTATACATTTCCTACTCATAACATGCTTGAGAAAAACTGTTAGGGAAAAAGAAACGAGTTTTTTGCTTTTGTGTTTACATCATTTAGAGTTGGTTGGCTAATCTTGACTCCTTATAAGCCCTAAATAAGGGACAGAAAGACCTAGTATTTCCCATATGAGCCTTAATAATTCCAGATGACTTAATTCTTTGGTATAGAGGTTTTTTTTTTATAATTCTTATATTAATTGAAGCTTATGACTCTTTGAAGAAAATTCCAAGTTCTTAGCAATTTTTCCACTCAATTCAAATATGTTACCTGTTTCAGATCCTTTTCTTTTACTCATTATGATCACCAGTACAAAAAAAAAAAAAAATGACCACCTCAAGACCATGGCCTTTGCTTTGACATTATATGGAATTGTGTCACATTGGAAATCAGATCCCCATCATTCTGGCCCATGCTCTTGCTTATACTTATTGCCTGAGCCCTTTGATTTCACATGTTATTGTCAACAGCTATAACTACCTGAATGTGCCTGATCTCATCTGATTTCACATGTATTCAGTCAGTTCTTTCAACCCATTAGCCAACTCCTGGCCTTCCTTTTTTTTTCCACCTATTTGGGATTCGTGACAGATTATCTAATGTCTTGGTACTCCAAGTCGGCTCTGTGGCCAGCCTGGGCATTATCTGATAAATTGTTAGAAATGCACAATAATCTCAGGTCCACCCGCTTGCAGTTTAGCATCACTAACAAGAGCCTCAGTGATTTTTATGCACATTTATGGTTGAGCAAAGTCCTCATTTCAAGGTTTCTTTAACACATTTCCTTGATTCTCATATACTTCTATCATTCCATTTCTATTAACGTACTAAAAGCCAGTTCTGTATCCTTCCATATCACCTTGCAATTACTTGCTTATGTTCACCTCCACCTCAAAAAATCTTTTGTGTGCAGATAATACAAATTTCTAATCCTAACTAGATGCTCTAACTAGAATATGCTAACAACATGATAATGTTTGAATTTCTCCAAGTTAATAGCTACGAAGGTCATGAACCAATTACTAGGTGCTAATGACATCAATTAACTGTTTCTTCTAAACTGGATGCATCTTGAGAGTATTCCTGAAGGAAATGAATTGAACCTAAATTATTAATGCTGGGAGCTTTTCCAAAGTTGACCAAATGAGTGGGATTTTGGGGGCAAGTGACTTTTGTCTTCAGATTTCCCTCCACCTTGCTCATCACTAAGGTAGTCCAAATATAATAACTCTGAGTGCATCTGGGCTGGCTGACTGGGTTTTTTAAGTGTCTTCTCCCTGAAAGATACCTAACTTTAGTACTTCCAAATAGAGACAGAAACCACAGGGCACATGAGACACCTAGACTTATATTAAATTTATAAAGCAAGGGAAAGAGTAGTTGGCAGTGTTACCAAGAACATTACATTTCCTTGTAATTGCTTGTCCAGTCACCTGTCTTCTTCACTGAACTAAGAGCTGCAGTGAAGTTGCCAGAGTAGGGATGTTTATTTTATGCACTCAGAAGTCCCATCTAGGTACCTTGCACACAAACATACCTGTTTAATGAATTTGGAGATAAATGGCAGGACTAACACAAAAGCATGTCTGCAGCCCAGAAGCTGACAGTGCCACTAGTTCAGAGTGTATCAGCAAGAGAGCGCATGTGAATTTCAGAATGCCCATTCTCAAGAAAACAATCACTATTAGTCATCAACTTAAACAGTGAGCCACATCGATACTCCAGGTTAAAAATGCCTTTCTTGATATCTAGCTTTAACAGAGAAATCAGGCAATTTTGACACTATTATAAGCTGATTGCTGCCTTCCTCTACAGAATGACTAAGGGCCTCACAAATGGTTTCACTAACACTTATGTACAAAGTGATAGAACGTTAGCTGCAGATTTAATGTCACCAGGGTTGTAATTTGCATGTGGATGAAAAGTTAACATAATGTAGAAAATGTGAAATTAAACTGACTGAGCAGTGGCCTTGCTCAGATCCATTTCTCTATCTTCATTATTTCACTTTTGGCTTATTGTGTTTGCTGCTTTCTTTCATTACTCACAAAATTGTAAAATAAGTCCCTGAGGATGCACTAGCACAGGGCTTCTGGAAAATCATGTTTGGACAGTTTTGTAATGGGAAATATGAAGCCAATATGTTCTCCATTGTAAAAACGCCAGTGTTCTGTTGCTTTGTTAATTGACCCACAGTTTTAGAAGGAAGAAAGTTAAGTTTGGATGTGAACCAGAATGAAGCAGCACATTTTCAGCTGACTGACTTGTAGGTTTTTCTAAGTTTAAGTGATGCTTGAATACATGAGACTTAGTGACATTGACTCCACCGATGCAACTATTTTGGGAAAAAGAAATGACATGAAAATTATTAGTCTCTTCTAATCAAAGAGTATCAGGAGGAGGAAAGCAAAGGTCTTTTCTAATGCAGAGTGCAGAACAAATAAACTACTATGGGTAAGTTGCAAATTATATTTAAAGTTTTGTTTGTTGAGGAAATTAAAACTGTGGCTTAATTTAATGTGTTTGCCATTATTTTTCTTCCAGTGGCGAGAGGTAAAGCAGAGAACAGCACCAGATGGCCTTCTCAGATGAAATGTAATTTTTCAGAGGTAGTGGGAATGTTAAATCTGTGTGACCTCTGCAAGGCACTATCCTCTCCATGCCTCATTGCCTGAATCTAAAGGCTTGATGTCACCATACATACTTTTACTTCCTTCAAGGGAGAGAAATAAAAATAACTCTGCATTTATCCTCAGTATTATGAGTCATTCAATCAATAGAAAAGAGGGGATGAAGGACATTTTAATCATATGTACCAGAGGACAAAATGTATTTAAGAGATGAAAACAGTACTTTATAATTTGGTAGATATCTTTTGTGCTACATGACACAAACTAGATTTGTCATGTAAAGTAATGGTACAAAGTCATCCCAGGTGATTTCACAGAACTCCTTTCTAACTTTGCTTATACATTTTAAACTTATGACTCATTTAATCCCTTTCTCTATTCAAAGTTCCTTTCAGGACTGGTCAGCAAGGAAATGAATTTCTAGAATTGGGATATGTTCACATATATATGCCATGAATAGTACCCACCTCTGCTTGAAGCCTTATAGACTTCTCTTAGTTCTATGATGATCAGATTTATAAATCTTTAGAGAGTAGTGGAAATCTTTTGTGACCCAACAATGAGTGTGTGTGTATATATATATATATCATTTACCACTGAGGAAAAATATTTTTCAAGTTTAAACTGAAGCAAACAAGCAGCACAGGAAACTATATAGCCCTAGTAAAATTTTATTGTGAGCCATTAGGTCAAATTCTTTACACACATATATATATGATCTCAGCCTTTCCCAATAAATGACAATATGACTTTTTGAATATCCCAAATATGGCTTTCTACCTACAGGAGAGAAACATTTTTTCTACAACTCAACAGTACAAAACACATCAAAACGGGGTGCTCTCACCAGTTCAGGGAAGCAGAAAATGGAATCAGAACTCAACTTAAGAAATCAGGGATGAGTTCTAGTAGCCAAAGGAGTATATAAATAAATGTTCACTCTCCACATTTTCTACTTCAAAATCAGCTGGTAGATGCAGGGCATCATAAAATCAGATACAAACTAACCTGAGAATGTAGGAAAAGAGCGTCTCTTTCAATTCAGTTCTTTAGGGAAGTGATAGTAAGGAGAGAAAATAACCTTAGATCCCCTTTTAACCAAAATTCTACCTCCATGAAGGTTTTTGATGCCAAATAATTGAAACTTATATAAAAGATGAAAAAGGAGTCAAGTAATTCTAAGGATTAAAGACCTACAACTGAAAGTCCAATGGGCCTATGGAAATGGTCTTCATGATGTTAACATTTTTTCATGATTAAAAGTTAACCAGTGCAATTTCTCATCACTACAATAACAGAAGTGTATGCTGGGATAAATTGGACACTGCTTGGAAAGCTTTGAGGATTTTACTACCTAGTCTTCACGTGGAGATTGATGTTATTCAGTTTTCTGGGAAGCAACTTTTGGGAAGAGTTTTTAACCAAGAAGAAAAATATCAGAGGTCAAAATATAATAGAAATAGAACTAAAACAATGATGCCAAGTAGCTAAGAAAGCTACTGAAAAATTTCTTTCAGTCTCCACCACAGTCTTAAGATCTTGTCTTTGTAACTTCCGCCTGAATTTAAAATTCTATCAAAACTTTCTTAGCTCTTAAGCATAAATAAAATAAACAATGGCACAAACATCCTGTCAGTTTAATAATAATCTTAAAACGCTTAAAAAAAGAAAAAACTTGAATAGATGAATTTGTTAATGGATAACAACTGCTAAAGTATAATCCAAATATTAACAAGAATCTTATTTGAAATGCTTTCCTCCCTGCCTTGATATCTTCCTGGGATCAAATTATAGTAAGATACTAAGAACTGTGATCAAGTCTCCCCTGGCTCACAGAAGGAGTGTTTGATTCTTTTCCCCTTAGTTAGTAACTCCAGTAGCTAAAAGTACAGACACAATATGATATGACATTTAATTAAGCCAAATGAGCTGTATTCTCTCAAGCTGGATCCCCAGGCCAAGGCAAATGTGATTTGCTGTGCACTACTGTACTTACTCCTGGAAGGGCTGACACCCTTGGTCTGAAACTTGCACAAGAAAGGCACAGCTTGCACGAACTTACCAGAGCACTTCTGAAATCTAAGAGGCACAAGTCCCTTGACTTACACCAGTCATGGAGTGAGTAACCTAATCCTAAAAACTGAGCAGTGGGCTACTTTTTAGATGCTACTGTCAAGTAGTCTTTACAGAGTAGGACAGTTTCCAATAATATTAGTTATTGTGGTGCTTAACAGAAAGTAACAGGGGACTACTACCAAAAGGAACCAGCATACACTCTGAAGGGATTCTTCCTACTACCCCCACGCCCCGGGCAAAATAGAATTTTTTTTGTGTGTGTGTGTGTGTGACCAAGAAAGCCACGAAATAGGCACACTAAAAATTCTTAGACCCTGTTATTTTAAAGCTACAAAATGTTCCCAAAACAGTCCCAAGGAGTCTAAGCAGGCCTGGCAAAGGCAGCTATGGGAGAGAGAAGGAGGATTCCAGTCAATACAATTGTACAGAACTCTGAAGCATCAGGAGTCTTCATTTGTCATGTAAAACCTGATTCTAGTATCTCAGAAAAATATGAACTATTAGTCTAGGATATGAAAAGATTAACTTGTTATAAGCATGACCTCTGGTAATTTCTCTTAATGAACACAATTTTCTATCAAAAGCTTATGTTCTTTTTGAAGTTACTGGCTACAGAGCAATGCCCTTCCCACCCTTTTTTAAGCAGAAGTAGAAGCTGTATTCTTCAGTGAAAAGACCAATGTTCAGATAAACTAATAGAACGGAATATATTTATGGCTTGTACCAAACAACCAGCACTAAAGCACAGTCTCTGGAAGTAAGTAAAACACAAGTCAAAGTTTAGAAGATCAGTCAAACATAGCAGACTAGATTCTGAGCACTCCCACAGAAAATCAGTTTTGTGATCTAATTAATTTGAATACCAAAGAGCAAACAAATTTAATAGTTTGAAAATACACTAGATTTTTTCATTTAGAGAAAACAATAAACAGCTGTTATTAGCTTATCTTAAATTTACACATCAGAAAGTTCATGACAACCATCACATTTTAAGTTTTTTATAAAAAGGCTGGCATACAGTATCTGGATGCCTTTTGATAAAGAGGCAGATTTGAAAGTATGTTTCTAGACAAAAAGACATCAGGAATTTGAAAAATGGTACATAAGGTCCCAAGTCTAGTTTATAATTCTTGCAAGTTTTTCACCTGGAAGCATATAGTTATATTTTGTCCCCTTTTATAGTCAACCACTTAGAGAAAGACCAAGTCATAAAGCTGCCCACCCTCCTGTTGGAGGAAATATATGACACAGAAGAGGTGAGGGCAATATTCAATCATGGTCATGTATGTAACCTTGTTTATCTGTATTTAGTTTCTTTCAAACATTTTTAGAATGTTTGTAACAGATGGTTATATTCATAAATTTAAATAAGATTTTTCCTCTAAATTCTAAAATACATGTAAATGACCACAAAATACTGTATTTATCACCCATCCTTCCTTTTCGAAGAAACTTAACAGATGTCCTTGCATACTTTTAAATAAAAGTACATAATAAAAAAAATCAACTAAAGACAAATTCTGGAAAACAAAACCCAACTCAATCAAGCACATAGTTTGATTCTGTTTCCTTGAAAAGCAATGAAAGCACTTAGACCAGGACTGAATATACAGAAAGGGTCATGCTGTAAGTTGCAGGGTGTGAGCATGCTTTCCTTTTAGAGTTCAAATGCAGGGAACTTGGCTTTCGTGGGGACTAGCAGGTCGGCCAAGAAATATATTGTTCCAGCCATTCCTGAAGGAAGAGAAGGAGATAAAAGTTATTACACCAATTGACTCCCGTTTTTATAGAGTTACTTTTTTTTTTTTTTAGCATTAACAACATTAGAGTATTAATGGCAAAAATTTAAATGAAATGGAAACAGTCTATATTTATATACTTTACAGTTCTATATTACAGGAGATCCCTGTGAGGTGCCTAGTCTTTTTATCCAGAGAGAAGACAGGGGAGAGAATGGAACCATACAAGTTCAAGTCCCTGCCCTGTCATTTACCACATGTGAGTTCCTTCCCCATGGCACCATGGGCCACTTACCTCTCTTGAGTCTCAGTCTCCTTAACTATGACATAAGAATAACATGCTTTTATGTTTTTGCTGAAATGATTTTATGACAGCATCTGCAAAATGCTCAGCATGTGCCTGGCTCCATAAATGGTGGTCACCATTATGACTACCACTATTAGGTCTGTGCTAGTACAAGTAGTGATTTTTAATACTGACTTCTTGTATTAGTAAGTACTATAAGAAATGATCATCAAATTAATTTGTTGATACACCTCAAATTCAAATACATTATTAAGCAGAGAAGTAGCTGCTGATATTATAAGACATATAAGTAATGTGTGAAAAATACCTTCAAAGAGGGAGAAGGGGGTGTCTGGTGTCCTGCATCCGTGTGCTCCATAATCTAAGCACCATTCAGCAAACTGCAATGAGACCAAATTAAGTTATTAGAATGATTTGTTTCAGTGACCCTAGAAGTTGATATACTGCCCCTAAGTGTTATTCTGAAAAGTCAAAAATTATCAAGTTGGAGAAAAGAGATAAATGCCATTCATACATAGCTTAGAAGGAAATATAATGAGTGGTCTGAGCCACAGATTATCAAGGTTATGGAAGAAGCAGCAACAAGATCACCCTATACCTTTTTTCTCACATAAATGCTTTTGAGTAGAATTATGCCCTTTAAAAGGAATACTAAATTCAACCAAACAGCATTTGAAGGTTTTTCTTAACAACGTTCACTACCTACAGATGATTCATGATTTAAAAATTAAATTAATATCAAGAGATGAACGAAAGCGCTTCCCTCAATTTTTTAAAGCTACTTTGCTTCTCTCAGTCTGAACCCTACCTTACAGGCCCGGTACAGGTACTTCACATCCTGCGTGAGGTTGTAAAGAGTCAGGAAGGCATAGGCATTCCCCGCAGCACCATGGCACAGCCCGTACCCCTTCTTCAGCAAACCGTATTGCCAGATCACATCTGCACATTGGTAGGCACAACAGAGATACTTCTCCTCTTTGAACACCTGAAGAGTCAAGGAATGTGAGTTTTCTTATACAGAATATAAAAGAAGGTTCCTTCCTGCTATGAAAAAAGAAGTAGTAGGGGAAGAAAAGAGAGGGCCTGACAAGAAAGGCAAGGGATTTAGTGACAGAGATGTGTTATACCAGTAGTAAAAAACTATTAAAATTGGCTTTGCTTTTTTTTTTAATTAACTGGGCCTGACCTTGTCTACATGGTCTTGTTTTATGTGCATGTGTCTGTGTATAGGGGTGTGATCATTTAAGCAGCATTATTTAACTTGAAACTTGCTGTCATCATGAGTCACTCTCAGAAGTACAAATGCTAACTTTTGTATGAAATATTGCTACTATTAAATAGGAAGTTTGTTTATATACTGGGGAAGAAACTGATTATATAACATAACTTTATCAGAACAATACAAGTAGACCTTCATAATCTTTTATTGCCTGCTATATTTTGATCAAAGACTTAAGAAATATTCTTGAGTAGGTATTTTTAATATCCCATTGCAAATCCTTAAAAGCAGAATAAAGCAGTTTTAAAAGCTCTTCTATTATATCCGACTTTCTGAAATGTAGAACTTGATATTCTAAAAGCTTGCTTAGTTATGAGATGCCAATGCCTATTTATAGCCTACAGACATAACTTATATTTGATTTGGACCAATGGTTATACATGTCTTAGTTTACTTCTATTTTTTTCCCCTCAATTAAAAACTTTTTCTTTGATTGTGGCAATGCCATCCATACCAGCCTTTTTAGGACTGATATTTGTATTTTTTTTTTTTTTTTTGTGGTAAGATGTACAAATAATAAAATTTATCAGTTACACTTTTTTAAGCATATAATTCAGTGGTATTAATTACATTCACCTTGTTATATAACCATCATTACTACCCATGTGCAAGACTTTTTAATATTCCCAACAGAAGTTCTATACCTATAAGCAATAAATCCCCATTCCCTACTCCCTTCCCCAAGACCCCAGCATCACTTCATACAGATGGCATCATAAAATATTTATCCTTTTGTATCTGGCTTGTTTCACCTAGCATGTTTTCAAAGTTTATAAATGTTGCAGTATATATTAAAATTTCAGTATTTTTTAAGACTCATATATAGCATATTTTCTTTATCTATTCATCTGTTGGTGGGTACCTGGATAATTTCCACCTTTTGGCTGAGGAACTGTTATGAACACTGATTGGTGCATACAAATCTTTTTGAATTTTTGTTTTCATTTTTTTCTGGATATTTTACCTAGGAGTAGAATTGCTAGATTATGTGTTAATTAAATGTTTAATTTTGTGAGAGAACCACTAAACCATTTTCAATGGAAGCCATATCATTTCATATTTCCATCAGAAATGGATGAGGGTTCTATTTTTAATTCAGCCTCTGGGATATTATTTTGGCTCTGTCACTGATGTCATGATCTTGGTTACTCTGTCAGTGAAGCAGTCTCTTGTTCTATGAAATAATGTCTTCTGTGGACCAATGGATACTGTGACAATAATTTATTTAGCAAAGTGATTTTAAGTCTAACAAATGAATTATATATTACTCTTTTAAGGACTGTAAGAGTCATTTTAAATAAAAAAAATTTTGGTTATGTTTTCCAATTTTTTCTCAAATGAGAAAGTACACAGTACCTTATAGGCCTGGATAAGCATGTAGATTACCCCAGGGGCTCCATGACACCAGTGGACAAGCAGATCTCGATTATCGTCCACACATGGAGGATAATTGCCAGAAGGGAATTTCAGCTGGCAAACAAAGTCTACACTTGGCTTGACCAAAGTATGTAACTTTGCTTGGCTCACTTGAAGGCTGGGCTAAAATAAGAAAGAAATTTGTTAGTTTTGCTGAAGCAAACAGACTTTCTCAGAACTCAGTATGAGTTTTAAACCAGTAGAGAAACATGACCAAAGGGAATTGAAGAGTCATTAAAAAGCTTTGAATTTCACCTAGTGCATCATTTTGCTTTAATCTTTTGTGATTTCACTTTATAATTTTTAAATCAAAATAAAACTAGGCCATCAGTTAATGCTTATGGTCTTCTGTATGTATTATTTTTCAGCATTTGTTGTTATCTGCATACATATAAGTAAGTTTCCTAAGTAAACACTTGAGAATGTGAGTGTAGAAGAAATTTCCTAAAGTTTCAATACCTATAACATGCTCTAAAATTCACAAAGAGATTCATTAGGTAAGCAAGGACAACTTTCACTATTATATTCAGAGAAGTGTCAGGTAATGTTTTCAATAGAAAAGGACACTTACAAGTTAGGAGACATGGAATCTGATACCAAACTATTGCATAATTTTAAATCATATTTTTCTGTAGAGGATTTGAAACCCATCTATATACAGCATTATCTCACAAAATGATATACAGATTTATAGAACATATTTATATAAAGCATATGAATGGTAACTCTTGATATAATTTTTTAGCTTCCTTTTTTGATCCTTTTAATTCAATGCACTGCTCATTACTTAAACAATCATTTTTAAGTGCTGTTTTATCAGGCAGGGGGTGGGGCAAGTGGGGTGGGTAGTGGTGTGAGGCATAGGCAGGAGGCAGTGCTGGGAATGAAGCAATATTGATGAAACATCTTTCACAAGATTTTAAAAGTTCTTTAGGGACATATGGATTATACTTTACATAAGAAATAGTGTTAAAGCTCAATTTAAAGTGTTAGTGTAGAATGAGTAAACTTGTCCAACAAGGCCTAAAAATAATATTGCTTTTTTATTGATATAGATATTCAGGATTAAAAATGAAATCATTTCAAATAGATAATAACCTGAAAATGAAAAAAATCAGTACTTAGATTTTCAGATTTCTTTTTACAACTAACGAAAAAGAGGCAGAGTAGATGTCCTCTCATTACCTGTTTTAATGAAAGGTCAATGAGGCAAGCACTCTACCAACCGACTATATCAATAGGGCAGAGAGGTGGGAGGGGAAAGAAGTGGGTGTGGGGTTAGAAATGATGGTGAAATGTGATAGCCATCATTACCCAAAGTACATGTATGAAGATACAAATTGGTGGAAAATACTTTGTATACAACCTGAGATACAAAAAGTTGTGCTCTATATGTGTAATATGAATTGGAATGTATTCTGCTGCCATATATGAATTTAAAAAAATTAATAAAAAAAAGAGAAAGGTCAGTGAGGTAATCCAGTCACTGACACATATGATTTTAATTCACCCTGAACTTCAGAAGACATGAACTCTCCTTCCCTGAAAACTTTTTAATAATTTACATGTACTTCTGGATAAAAAGAGCCACTGAGGGAGTGTGCTAGAAAAACAAAGGAACTTCAAGTCTAAATTGTCAAAAATCCTAATTATAAAACTTCTAATTGAGAAGTGCAGAATAATTACTACAGCTGACATCTGATTGGCACTAACATACAAACTGTGATTTTGCATTCAAAAATCAGTAATAACCTTGAGTTTTTCAGCTCTATTTTCATTATTTAGTCAGAGAAAGCAGGCCTGACATTTTGTATTATTATAGCTGGCTACTCAACCAGCTGATAATATGTATATCCAAGCACTCATTTTGAACATATTAATGAAGCACTTTACACCACACTGTGCTCTGGGAAGATGAGGGGTACCCTCTGCTGCCATTAAGAATTTATTTTCTTTTAACATAAATTCTTATTCATAAGTACCAAATCTCTTTAAGGAGAGCTTCTAAGTCCCCTAAAATGACATTCTCTGAGAAGTTTTTTCTGCCCTCTTCAAGTCATGTTTCTACAGTGACTTCTAAGTCTATCTGACTTTAGTTGACGTCTCCCAACATTAACAGGACCCAAGAACTGTTAGATGTAGCACTTTGTTGTTGTTGTTGTTATAGTATTGGGAATTGAACCCAGGGGCACTCTACCACTGAGCTACATCCTCAGTTTTTTATTTTTATTTTGACACAGGGTTTTGCTAAGTTACTGAGGCTGGCCTTCACTGCTCGTCTATCCAGTTCAGGGATTACAGGTGTGCACCACTGCGCCTGTAATCATTATTCAGGTATATTATTCAAAATTCACTGAAGAGCTACAGGTAACACATACTCATTTGTTTTCTACTGATTTTATTTTCAAAATTTGTTTCAATGGATCTTATCTTATAATATGGGAATATATTAATTAAAGGCATTTGCTGAAAGAGAAAAGCAAAGGGTACTTCATATACAATTACAGGTCAAAATTCTTTAGTCCTCATGAGTGGCAATAGGTAGGAAGGTATAGTCACCTACAAATCAAATGTCAACTCAAAGCACAGTGTCTTTAAGTTTATACACTTTAAAATGCACTGTGGCCAAAGTTACCATTGTTTGTCTGGGTCAAGCAACTGACATGATGCTGTAGTTGCCAAAAGGATAAAACAGAGCTGTAGGGTCTTTCTTCCTACCCAATACAGTGTACGTGTCAGTCAGGAGGCAAATTTTAAAGTCTCACCATACTCATCCATTACCTGCATCAGGTAGTAATAAATTCCTGCCAGGCCATGAGCAGCACCCACATAATATTCCTGGTACCATTCATACATCAGTGGAGACTTTGCAGTGAAGTTTCTCTTTCTAGCTAGGTTTTCTCCAGAGGTTAACACTGTTTCACAAATCTACAGAGAGAAAGCCAACCGAAATAACAAGACAATTAAAATAAAAATTTTTCTGGTGGAGGCAAGGAGCTTTTTGCTATGAGGTACTGAAAAATATGGTACATTAAACTTCTGCCAGGGAGGGGTACTGTTTACTTCAACTGAAGAGAAGTGTCTCAGAGAAGTGAGAAATGAAGTGAGGAAAGACAGGGAGGATCTTGAACTCTTTTTACTAGTGCTACAAGAATTCACTTGTCAAAGGAAAGCATAAACTCTTCCAGGCACAAAAGGAGACATCTGCATCTGGGGGGTGAAATCTAGCCCTGACCTTCCTCTGAAAGAGTCTCTAAACTCTCAAATGGAGCAGGTGGCCTTCTGACTCAAGTCCCTCCCCAGTGCTTCCAGCAGCATTTAGTGTGAATTACTGTTTGTCCTCTGTGTCTGACTTCTAAAGGTCAAGATACACCCTCTTTCTTAAGTAGGAGGATGTGCTAACTGGAAAGACAAAGGTAAGAGGTTTGGCAATGAGCAAGTAAATGGGCTCCCAAAAAGACTTCTAAAAAGCATCAATTTGTGGTACCTGCTGAATATGGCTTTGAGGAATCTTTTCAACTCCAAAGTTCTTGTTGACAAAAAGAAGAGCATAGATGTAGCCCATTCGTCCATACAGCATTTCATTTGGAGCATGGGGATCGATCTTATTTAGGTGAATTAGCCTAGGAATAGAAACACATGCCTAAAATATTCTGACAGGGATTGCTACTGGTGAATACTTAAAAATGTTACATTAATACACACACACACAGACACACACACTGTATAGATATTTTATGCATATAAAACACATTTGTATAAAGATATATTATGTATACAATCCGGGTTCAAAGATTTAGCCCTCAATTAAATTTTTTTTTCTTTAGTTTATAATGGAGCTTACAAAAAAAAAAAAAAAATCAAAGGAAAAGAATACAAGTGAGTGCCTGAGGCTGCCTGGAACCTCCTAGTTCTTCATGGAACTATATCCTAAGACTAGTACTTAGGCAGCTGGCATCAGAGAAACCAAACTGCTGGTCATCAGAGCATGCAGCCTGGAGAAAGGATTACATGAACACACAAAGGACCACTATTTCCTTAAAATGAAAGGTTTGCTGCATCCCACTCATCTCCTTCCTTGGTTTATTCCTTAATGCGAAGAATCTGTATGGCAGCCTGATCTACTGCAATTGACAACACATGTAGATGGCACAAAAGTATCATGTCCCTGTCTTCCAGTCTCTCAGCCTTCTAGTTCTTATTTTCAGAAATGACCTTGGTGACCAATTTTTTTTGGTATGTATTCCTAAATTTATTTTATGTACATACAGACATGAAAACACATATTTATAAATGTAAACATATCCCACCATGTTGTGCACCTTTGTTGAATAACACATCTTTACAACCACTGCATACTGGCACATATTCCTTCTTTATAACAGTTACAGAGGACTGTAGAGCTAAATGGATGTATTATAATTTATTAGGTCTCTATTGACAAACTCAGTTCAGTTTCTCAGATAAAAGCTATTTTTGTTACTGGTCCCAGGTAAGATGGAGTAAGCACACTCAATCATACCTCTCCCACTAAATATAGTCTCCCAAAGCTGGACAGAAAACATGAAGCAGCTATTTGAGAACCCTGAAAAGTAAACATAAGAAGGCAGAATGGGGATGAAGACCATAATGTGAAGATCCACCAAACTAGAGGTAAGTTTGTCATGTTTTCCCTTCTGGTATGCCCCTGGCCCAAAGCCCAGAGGTGGCTCCCTGTGGGCTGCTAGCCCTAAAAGCAGTCCTTTACTTCTGTCTCAAGGATGAACAGGAAAGGGAGAGCCTAACACCTGGAGAGGGAGGGTAATTTTTTCTTTGTTCTCTTGTGCTCCAGTCTACAGGAAATCTTATGTTGCCAGCAGAAGTAAAAGCAATGGAACTCACAGGAGCCAGAACTTCAAAGGAAGAAAACTTTCTTACAGACATGAGGAGCTGTATTCCCCTGGTGGAAGGGTGAACCTCACCGCTTTACTCCTCTTTCTATCCTCCACATCATCTAGCCCCAGATGCAGGCAGCCATGAGAAGTATATGGCAGAGCAGGATAACTAAAGTCTTAAGTTTCCTTCCCAGAGGACCAAAGAGGGAAGCCCCAGGGAATCAGAAGATAGAAGGAAGTTAAAGATGGAGGTAAATAAGACTGGAAAAGAAATCACATTTGATAGTTAAACTCTGAGAATGAAACATTTTTTCCTTTTAGCAGTGGGTGGAGGAGTAAATGTGATAGAGAAATGTCTTTGCTATTCACACAGAATTTTGAAAGTGCAGTGGGGGCTGTATATACTCGCTTAGCTACAGACTGAAATAGGTTTTATATTTACTCTAAGAAGGGTCTGAGGACGATGTGGCTTTCTCTGAGGTATAAGAACAGGGTAGGGAACTATCTGCATGTGTGTATGTATGTGGATCTTCTTTCTAACAAATGTTTGCACATTTGGCAGAATGTACAACTACTTATGCTTTCATTTTAACATACTCAGAGGTCAGGATATAGCTAAGAAGGTATACAGCACCCCCCTGCTAATATATGGGAGCCACCAATATTTACCAAAAAACAATAAAAGAAACCCAAGTAAACACCAGGTTGTACACCAATAGGGAAAGTAGAGAATCTCAGCTCCACAGGGAGCATACTTGTGAAAAGGAAAATAATCCTCCCTCTTTACTACTTCCATAAGCTTTGAGGGAAAAGATATGCTTAACATTTAAAATGAAGAGGACATGTTTCAAAATGACAGAATTAGATTATTTTAGTGACTGAAAGCAGCTAATAGTGATGAAACAAAGGCAAAGAAAAAGATACAAAGGAGATTTCAAGGGAACTTCCTTCCCAATAGGAAAGAGTAGTTTGAAAGGGCATGGCTAGTTGCAGTTATTGCAAAAGTTACAACTTTTTCACATTACACCTTGAGAACTGAGGCATCTCAAATTAATATGCAAATGTTGGCACGTGTAATTTTTTTTCTCCTTTAAAAAATAAGCAATAAACTCACAGTGGAGCAGAGGTTATGTTAGAAACAGGGTCACCATGGTCAGATGTTTCTTTGTATTTTTTTGTAATACTTTGTTTAACCTTTGCTCATCATCATTCATGGCTATGTGGGTGGCAGAATTATGGGCCACTATGTTTTCTATTTCAGTACCATATAAATATGTATACACATTCACACACATATACATCCCTAATTTTCAAGAGAATTCAAAAGCATTCATTAAGAAGAATTCTCTTTTTTTCCTCAAACCAGATATGGTACCTCAGTATCACTGAGACTATAAAGAACACAAATCTGTTTAAAACTGTTGCAGTAAACAGAATGAATGTTTGCACTTAGATAAGAACCTATTATCATTTTAATATAAATGCATTGAGTTATATAGAATTTAGATTTTAAAAAAGCATTTTTGATTTGTTTTTGCAAAGGAAATCAAAGAACTATTCAAAAGGGAGAATTTATGATACTTTTTAAAGCAAACATGCACTATGGATATATTACTCAGAACAATTATTCTTTTACTGCTAATGAGGTTCCTGTCAAAATAAAATGCTTGAAATTAGAAATTGCCATTCCTTTCTCTTTGCCAATGTTATCACTTATACTACCATTAGGTGGCGATACAAAATTAGTATTCTAATTAATTTTGGTTGTTCAAAGCAGGTAGCAAATACTTTCATATACTTAAAATATGCTCAAAGTATCTCTTCAATGGATTTTAGGGTAATATTTTAGGTATTAAACTTAATATTAATATTAAATTTTAGGTAATAATATTTTTTTTTCCTGGATTTCATTTTTTTCCTGGATTTTAATTCATATCACTAAACCAGTTGGATCAGAGGTTAGCAATAGATGGACTTTTGACTGCATGTTTCACATGCTAAGATAAAATAATAATAGCATTCATAAATCATAATGGTTATTTTATGTGTTTTTGTAAACTCTCAAACCCGCAAGCATATTGTTCCAGCTCCATTTATTTGTTTTGATTATGTTGATATTAATAACAAACAATCTTTAAAAGAGAGATAAGGAAGTCACTGAAATGTCACTGAAGGAAAAATAACATTTAGAAATAGGCTACTTCTATCCCTGAACTAGCAGTATTTCCTTAGGGTGTTATTGGGAGAGTTTTTTGGTTTTGTATTATATCAAAAGGTTTGTAAGTTAAAAAAAAAAAAAAAAAAAAAAAAAAGTAGTTCTTTTCTGACCCATCACACTACAAAAGTAGTGTAGTTGATACATTTCCTGTCTAGAAAACTAAAGCTCTTCATCAGTCTTAAGTATGGCTCTAAAGCACTATATATGTCAGGTTTGTCACCTAATTGGGTACCTAACAGGCTATGCTTTCTATTTGTGCTGTGGTACTAATACCTCTGTGTAGAAAGAAGGGTAAAAGTGGACATGATATATATCAGCAGTAGAAAGAACTACCACTGTGATACTATGTACTGTTGTCCACTCCTCCACTCCTTGGTCATCAGCAGGACAATATGAACAAGAACACATACACACTCCTTTTGAGGAGTCAGAAACCCCTGCCAGAGAAGTAAAAATGGTCAGCCAGGCATGATGATGCATGCTTATAATCCCAATGGCTCAGGAGGCTGAGGCAGGAGGATCTCAAATTCACAGCCAGCCTCAGCAACCTGAAAAGTTCTTAAGCAACTTAGTGAGACTGGGGATGTAGCTCAGTGGTTAAGTGTCTCTGGGTTCAATTCCTAGTACAAAAACACCCCCCCAAAACCAAACAAAAACACAAGAGCCCAAGGTTAAGATTTTTACCCAAGGAAAATAACTCATTTCTTTAAATTTCAGTTTCTTTGTTGAAGAATTAGGTTTTTGATGATTTCAGAGGTCCTTTTGGATTTTAAAACTCAAAATTAAGATCTTGAAAGACCATTACATAAAAGAAATGTAGGCAAGGAAAGATGAGCTAGAATATGATTGATATTGGCAGTGGAGCACAACACAGCTTCTACAACAAATCCCAAAAGGGGTATGATAAGAGGAAGGAGGTTGGTAAAAAGTAAAACAAACATGTAGGTTTATTTAATACCTACTGATACCAAATAATTTTGAATTTTCTGAAATCAAACCATAAAGAATTATAAATTATTCCACTGAAAGGGAGGAAATTTGAAAGATGAAGCAAGCATATACAAATAATTCTTCTTTCTGTTCTACCATGAACTTTAAAAATCTAAATAGTGTATTTTTTGTCATATATCTGTATTCCTAATTTTTAACCTTAACAAGTCTTCTGGTTATATTCTTGAAAATATCATAAAAAATAAAAAGATATAAAAAATAAAAAAATTTGTTACCAAGGTTATAAGAAAAAAACAGAATCTTAACTCACTCTTCTGATTTTAATAAACCAACATTGATGTTTGGTATTATTTCCCAAAGAGTGTTTCTTAGACTAAGTCTTCCAGATGTGCAAAGACAGGTGTCTATGTAAGTTTAGTAAATGCTGCTCTCTAGAGTTGCAGTGTTTCTCTATGCACATAAACTACTAAAGATTCTGAGCAGCCAGTAGAGGTGTATATTTAATTTTGTTTAACTAGTGTTTGAATACAATCTCCAATCTGAATACCCTGTTTTCACTGAATACCATCAACATTCCTCACACAGCAAACTCTTACTATTTGGCTGCACATATATTGGGAAATGGCGGCATCATTTGTAAAATATGGGAGCACTACAATTTAATTTGATGGTATTTAAGAGCAATTTACTGAATAAGACTATCTTATGAACCTTGTGAGGTTTTTTAAACTGCCCAAGAAAAAAGAAAAAAGGAGTTTCTGTGTTTCAAATTTAAGTATGGAATAGCTTTTGTATTGGTTAGTCTCACACAAGTCAATTGTTATGGAAGGAACATATTTTAATTAAACTTTAAAGAAATCATGCTATTTGCCATTTTGGTCAAGCTTGGTAATATGTTTTATCCTAAATATTTCCCAGCCTTGAAATACAATTTCAGAGTTTTTTCTTCCACATACACTAAATAAGCTGTACTACATAATTCATAGCCTTTAATAGATGTAGCATAGTTATACATAAAAAAAATGGTTTAGAGTCCTGCAAAAGCTCATGTGTGAGACAGTACAAGAATTTTTAGACATGAAATGATTGGGTCATGAGAACCTTAACCTAATCCACTGTTATGAATTAACTGGGTGGTAACTGTAAGAGGTATGGTTGGAGGAGATATGTCAATGGCTTGGTCTGCCTTTAGGATTTATATTTTGTCGCTGGTGGGCAAAGCTCTCTGCTTCCTGATTGCAATGTCTTGAACTGCTTTCCTCTGACATGTCCTTCCACCCTGATATTCTGCCTTACCCCAGGTTCAGAGCTATGGAGTTGGCCAACCATGGGCACTGACCTCTGAAACCACGAACCCCCAAATAAACTTTTCCTGTTCTACATTGTTCTTGTCAAGTCTTTTGGTCACAGTGATGCAAGAGCTCACTAAAACATATGTCAATTCAGGGGATTATTTAATGTAATTATTAACAAAGCATTATAGAATAAAAGACTCCTTAACCCACTCATTTTCTCCTTCTCTTATAATTTCCAGTGGAAGCCAGGTGCAGTAGCACATGCCTATAATCCCAGCTGCTTGGGAGGCTGAGGCAGGAGGATTGTGAGTTCAAAGTTAGCTTCATCAACTTAGTAAGGCCCTAAGCAACTTAGTGAGGACCTGTCTCTAAATAAAATATAAAAAAAGGAAAAAATAAAAAATTCCAGTGAAAGTTACAATATGGAAATAGTAATAAGAAAAAATAGAAAAATATAATAAAGAAAAATTGAAGGAAGAGGGAGAATTTGTTTGTGTATGCTTTTGCCAATTTGTGTACATTGTGGTTAAACAATATGGGCATGAATGCTTCTTTCTTTAAATACAACATAATTATGTCCCAAAATACACACCACCACACAGTACAGTCATACCTTGGTATTCATAGGGATTGGTTCCCATTTCTCTGGTGGGTACTGAAATCTGTGGATGCTCAAGACCCTTATATGAAATGGCATAGTAGCATATAATCTATACTTATCCTTCCATCTACTTTATTTTTTTTTTTAAAGAGAGAGAGAGAGAGAGAGAGAGAAAATTTTTTATTATTTATTTTTTAGTTATCGGCGGACAAAACATCTTTGTTTGTATGTGGTGCTAAGGATCGAACCCGGGCCACACGCATGCCAGGCGAGCGCGCTACCGCTTGAGCCACATCCCCAGCCCCCTTCCATCTACTTTAAATCATCCCCAGATTACTTACAATACTCAATGCAATATAAAAACTATGTAAATAGTTGTATTGCTTAGAGAATAACAATATGTAAAAAAAAGTCTGTACTATTCAGTACAAAAGAAAATTTTTTTGTAATATTTTTGATCCACAGCTGAATCTATGGATGTAAACCTGTGAATATGGAAGGCCAACTGTTTAACTAAGAGATCCTTAACTAACTTTACTGGTGATGATAATGTTATTTGGGTGGTAATTTATAATAAAGAATACATGGAATGAAAAACCATGGACAACTCAGTGATGATCACTGATTAAAGTGCTGCTGAGTTGCAACTCTCCTGTTAGTGTAAACATGCTCAGTGGGAGCCTATGAGCCCTACACGGAGTTGCATGGCAGTCAGATTCCTTAGTAAATTCAAAGGCATGCTCAATAAGCTCTAATAAGGCAACAAATAAAGTTTATTAATACAAAAGTTTAGTAATTCATAATTCATAAGATTCCAGTGGAGTGCCATGACTTGTATTAAAAATGGAAATCTGGATTTACATGGCATTGTCCCTGAGAAAGGCAGTCTTGAATTAGTTGTGGTCCCTTAGGATGCCTCTCCAGAGAATTTAAATGCATTTCTTTGAATTTCTGATGCTGGATGGGCAATCACATGATTAGGTTTTTGATCTCACAAATGTTACTGAACTTATGTTTAATCTGGAACATGACGATGTCTTGTATCTTGCAATAAAATAGGGATTACAATGGTTGTTTCTTAACTACAACACAGGAAAAATATATAAGAACTGATCAAATGCAGGAATAAAATTTATCTGCCAAGAAAAGTATTCACTAGAATTTTTTTTGCTGATATATGCAAAATGCAATATGTCTAGGTAATAATCCTTACAAAGAAACATGATTACCGTGTGATGCAATCATCTGCCTGCTTCTCATTGTTCATCTTGCTATACAGCACAGCGGCCACCGCGAGGGGTCCTGCATCGCCGCAAAGGAAGGTAATGGAACGCTTGGTCAGACAGTTCAGGCTTTGCTTCACATAGCAATGTGCCATCTGGAGGTAGGCAGGGTCCCCGAACACTTCAAAGAGATGTAAGTAAAGCACAGCAATACCTTGAAAGCAAAAAGAAAACAATGTAAAGATGAGGAAAAGACAACTGATTTTATTATTTTGGCATGTATGTATTCTCGATAGCTAAACGATAAGTTATGAAATCATGGTCCCCAAAACATAGTAATCTACTTAATTAATGATTTAATTAATAAGACATGTTTTGTCCTTGTAACCTAAAGAAACTCAAAGTTGGGAATGGAAAACTAAATTTCTTTTCATACAAAAAACTTTTTGTGTGAGAAGGTAGTTTGTGTCATCAAATCCCCTACCTACACCATCTTTTCAGGCAGAGATTGTAAGAAAGTTATTTGATATTTGAGAAAATACATTCAATTTCTCTTTAATCTTTTCTGTCAAGGACTCAGCTACCTACTATTAAGTAAGAGCTGTCAGTGACTTCGGCTTTGGGTTTTACTTGATTTGCTTCTTATCCTACTCTTGAAGCCTGCTACATGTAACTGAGGTGTTGTCTGCATGTCCTTATTCCAACTACCTGTCACAGTAGATCAAGACCTTCTTCTGAAGCCAACTGGTCTCAGAGTAGACTCAAAGATGTGGAGTATGGAGCCTGCCTGCCTGCAGCATTTTCAAAAACTCTTTTTTCTCCTTAAAGTACATTTTCCATCTCATTTACCATTTTTAGAAGACACGGAGCCTCTGTTTAAATCTAAATTAATAGAGCCAATCTCTTCACAGATTTCACTGCAGTAAAAATGTGGTTTGCAAAATTACATTTCACTGTACTGAGGACAATTTTAAATTTAGATAGTTTTCTCATTTTGCATGGGTAATCTCCAAAGCTTTGTGCTACAGACAATTCAATTTCACATGTATATTAAGGCCAAATTTTCATTTCCTACAAAAGTTAATAACCTTGTCTGCTCTTTCAAAGTGGCTCCGTGTTAGTAATTCCACAAGTTGATGATCAGATGTACTATTGCTTAAGGTTTGTAGACAAGTGTACAAAACCAAGTATGTGGGTAAGAAAAAAAATTCCCTTTCACAAATGATCAATGTCAAGAGCTTCTTCCTTGAATGAGGTCCTTAATAGGCTTCATCTCCATCCATATCACGCATCTGCTGGCAATCCATTTAAATTGTTACCCTTTCATCTTGCTCTCCTATTCCCACTGATGCCTGAACTTGCTTAATTAAGTTATGTAAGCACAAAAGCCAGTTAATGACATGACCGAGATCTGAGAAAATAAAAAGTGATTAAATACAAGTCCAGTGATTGTTTTCCTTTTCAGACCTTTGTCTCTCATAAGCAACAATTCCTCTTAGCCTCAATACTTAACAAACAAAATGTATTAAGGCATGCAATTTTAAGATTTGAAGTAGTTCTCACGAAAAACATGTATCATTTTTTGAGTCTCACAATATTTCACTTATTCTTTTTCTTTCTGAACAGCAGAGAATTATCTGAGTTTCTGAGATTCCATATACTCAGGTTTAATTTCTCTTCTCCCTCTTGTTCTGGGCCTGGTGTTAGACTTGATCTTCTGCAGGCCAGTTTAGTGTTCACCTTCTCTGTCACAAAGCACCCATGGGTGAAAAGGATTTTAAATGATGAATGTTGCCAATTAGAAAAATTATTTTGGACATACTTACAAATCAGCCAAGGTCAGGAAAATAAGACAGAATGTATAAGTCAAAGACATTTCATGTCTTATTAATATTTTTTTATTCCATGTATCCCATTTTCAAGGGATTTACCAATTCTTTCCCTTTCTGCTTTTGTGCTGACTGGAATGAAGGTGTGATGGTGTAGCTAGAACAGCCACTTTCGACCTTAAAGTTGGAAGTTGTGTTATAAAGATGGCAAAATGTCAAGATGAAAGCAGCCTAGATCCCAGAGAACAATGAATTTACTATACCAGTCTTTGGATTGCTATTAACCTAAGATATAAACTTCTGTGGTAAAGCTACGGTTATTTTAAGAGCACTACTACTATTTTAGTAGTGTGTGATTATGTCACACTACTAATCCTAACCCTAAAGAATATGGCTCTTTTCAAAGCTAGCAAGGTAGCAGAAGCTAGATCAGATCATATAGGATCTTTTAGCTAATTAAAGATTTGAGGTATTACTTGAAACACCATTTTAAATCATGAGAAGAGCATAAATAGATTTGTTTTCTCTTAAATTCACTGTAGCTGCACTGTAAGGCTTGAAACAGTGGATGCAGGAGAAGCAGTTAGGAGGATGTTTCAGGAGTGAGAGTGAGACAATAGGAAGGTGGGTGTGCAGAAGAGATGTCATAAGAATGAACTGAGAAGGTATTGGTCTGAAAAGTAAAAAATCAACAGCACCTGGTAGGATAACTAAGAGGGAGACACCATGCTGTCTCCCAAATGTCTACCTTCCACAGTAATGGGCAATGGTGCCATCCCCCAAAGAGGGCAACAGTCATCACCAGGTTTGACCAAAGATGATGAATAGAGATTCATCTTTCTAATATTTTCTTTATTTTTAATCACAGAATATTCTACTTCTTTAAAATATGCCAACAGCCAACTTAAGTAAATTCTTGAACTTAAGTGTGAATGTCAGATAAAATTTCCTTGTGAACTATTTGTCTAGCAAAAACTTGAAAAATTGAATATGCTTCCTTCTATCTACACTTTTTCTTCTCGACCAAAAACAATTTATATGAGTTTAATTTTGAATGCATACTCCCAATTGTTTTAAGATTTTTAGAATTATTTTTATTTTTAAAAATAAAAGCCTTCCTTTTTTGAACCTGGATGTTTTGAAATTTTCATTAATATAAAATTTAAGTTAAATATTGTTCTTTGTTGTTATTGTTGGTCTATTCCATAACTATCATTAAGCTATGAAAACTAAGATTTTCTGCCTGAATTTCATTATCTTATTAGATATACTCCTATGTGACTTAAACCTATGAGTATATTAAACATATGGGTATATTTTAAAAGAGAAAGTAATCCATAAGAAGAGAGATATGCTGAGAAATAAGTAAAGCAAAATCTAAGTAGACACTATTTCTCCATCAATCCTCAAGTTATTAAAGTTGATCAATAAGGTATTTGGGATACCATCTTAATTCTGTGTTAACTGAAGTACTCAATGATTCCCAATGCAATTTAGAAGCAGCTTGAATAAAAAAAGACAGTGCAAGTGGGAATTACTTTTCATTAAAACAAAACAAGACAAAACAAAGAAAACCTGCTTTCATTTCCTCTGTGATCTGAGAGGCTGGGAGAAGCCAGTATACTTATTACTTTGATGTTAGGACTCCTGGAGCCTGCTTGGCTGTCCTGGAACTGCAGTGTTCAATGCCAATGGTCCTACTCATCAGTGGCTATAGAAACATCAGCTATTTAAAGTGAACAAAATTTAAAAATTTAGTTTATCAAAAAAAGTAAAAAATAAAATAAAATCCAGTTTCTCAGTCACACTAACTACATTTGAATGCTTAATAACCACACGTGGCTAGTAGCTGCTGCAGTGGACAGCACAGGAACATTTCCACCACTGCAGAATGTTCTAAGAAATTCTGTACAAGAAGTTCATGAAGTCTGGCACTGCTTCATAGTTCATCCTAGGAATCTCTTGGTTTTGAAATGTTGTTAACTAATTTACTTGAAAGAAAAAAATACTGTGAGGACCAAGTAAAACTGCTGTTGAGAGGCATCAATCCTGGTTGTTTGGATAGAAGCTTTGAACCTTCCATTTCTTTCTACAGCTACTACTCTGGGAAGGGAGGGTAAATTGTTTAGGGACATTTCTAAATCTGCAATTTCCTTACTCAGCTACTTATCCTTAGCAGTACTATAAATACAGCCAGCTGTTGGGAAGTAATTAATACTAAGCCTTTGAATTTCTGAGGAATCATTAGTACTATTCATCTTGACCAATCAAAGACCTTGCTGTATCTCAAATGATATGGAGATGATAAAAATCCCCATAGATAGATGAATCTCTCAAAACACTTTAATTCTGCATTCTACAGATCACTCCTTAACATTTTCCATTTGTTTTACAACCTGTCTATAGTGCTATAAAAACCTTTGCCAAGGTACTTCAGCTCTACAAGGTAATTCCTTACAAGAAAGAGGTTTTTAAAAATTCCCCTCATGTACTCTGATAGGAAAAATGAGGTTAGATTTAATCTCTGTGGGAGCCACTGGTGGTGGTCAACTAATACCCAATAGTTTTGAAAGAAAGATACTTCCTAAGAGAGGGAGGTTATAATTGAAGTTCAAATGTATTGCTCCTTTGTTGAAACTTTAAAAGCTAATTAATTATTATGTGTTCTTCTTTTTGCATTGGGGGGGGGCATATAAGAAGTATGAAGTAGGATCACCTGTTTTTCCACATCAGGTTAGTACTTTCTAATCTTAGAACTATTTTCCAATTTTGTGTGTGAATGCATGGATATGTTCACTTCTGTTCGTCAAAAAAATTACAGCTGTCATTAGGGCAGCTTTCCATTCCCTGTCACTGTTGATACTGGGCACTGTACTTGCTACCAAGCCTGGGTGTGAACACTATACACTGATCAGGACATTTGCTCAGCTGCTGGATTAAAGCTGAGCAATATGAGCTGCTGGCTTTCCAAATACTCCAGTACTTAAGTACAGGTAAGCTGGGAAAAAACTAGTCATGACTCTGCGTCTTTATTTTAATATTATGCAAAACAAAGGAGTGGAAAAGCAAATGAGGACAAAGAAGAGGTGTCATTTATTTTCAGAGCTAATTGTGCAGCAGGAGAAAATATTTAAGAAAGAAAACACTAAACTTTTTCCTCTTCCTTCCTTTGGTGACTGAAGTCCACTGCTTTATACATGTCAAATTTGGAAGCACTAGGTCTTTTATTCTGCCATAATAGGTGATAAATCCCTCCTCCTAACAGCTGTTAAGAGCATGGATTCTCCACGCTGGTGTTGAAGCCTGCCTTCTGCCACTTTCAACCCACTACAAAAACTTGTTATATACAAGCATTTTTATCTGTAAAACATAAATAATAGTAATTATTCTACAGAATGACTGTGAATCTTGCTAATCACTCAGAATAATCCCTGGCATATAATAACAATAAATGCCCAACCCCATTAGATGTTAAGTCACATTGTCCTCTTTCCGATCCCTGATTTAAAGGGACAGTGTGGAGGAAATATACTCTCTCTTTTCCCATGTTCCTGCATCTCTCCTCCCTCCCAGATTCTCTTATCCATAGAATAGTGTTCCCTACACATGTTACCTGGCCTCTCTCATTAGTTTTCTGAAAAGTCTGTGCTTTCTTTAGGCTCTCACTTTCTTCTTTTTTGTTCCCCACATTGTCATGCACATCTTCACTCTTTTTAGTCTGCACAGGTAGTAGCGGGAGTAGCAATCCCAGGGCACTTTCCTTCCTACCTTCCTTCCATCCATTCATTCATCCATCATCCATCCAACAAATATTTATTAAACACTGACTATGGACATGGCAAGGCACTTAGTGCTGAAGTTATTGGGATGAAAAACATAGACATAGCTGTAGCTTTCTTTGGGTTGTCTGTAAAAGTCAAATTGCTTAGATATGTCTTCCTTCCCTCCCACCACTTCTTTTGATCTCTCTATACTTTCATCCTGCATTTTGTACTTCACTGGTGAGATTTAAACCCTACACTTATTTCAAGCCTCTGTCTTAGTAATTTAAGGTAACCTATAGAACAATGACATGAACATTATACACAGCACAGCTAGAAAGACAGCAGGCAATGCTCTTGGCCTAGTCATCTATCTAGCGGCTGCTGTGAAGGGCTTTAATAAATCTGGTGTGGATTCATACCCTTGATTCCCTCCATGTGCCTTACCAGCTCTGGTTGGGAGGGATAGTTGCCTCTTATGAAGGTGAAGGACATTTGCTCAGAGCTCAGATTAGACACTGAAATGCTGGTTCTGATGCAGAGCTACTTATAAGATCAAATTACAAATAGAAGACACCTGGCCAGAATGATTCCTTTCAAAAAAATATGGTGTCAGCAGTAACTAAGAGCCACATGCTAAAGCCATAGCTCAAAGGCTATACATTTGACAGATCAGAGGAACAGCTTCTTGAAACACTATAATGACTTGCAAGTTAATATTACTCTAGGGATTGTGCTGCACAGCCTCTTATTTAAAATGTTATCTAATACTTGAAAAGAGGAAATATATGCCAATCTTAGCCTCATTAATTTTGTGAGTTGGTTACAGAAACATGGGTCATGCCTTTTAAAAATAAAACCCCTGAAGTCCTGGATATTTTTTTTTTTTTTTGAAGTGAGAGCTGATTACCATGTCCCTTTGGAATCATCATAGTTAAGACTATGGGAAAAATGAAGTTAAATGTAAGCTAGAACTTTCCCTCATTTTTCCTTAAAGACCCTAGTGAGATAAGACATCCCCTGGGTTTACTTACTTTTCTACTAAGTTATCTGCAGCGGGAGCAATCTTTCCTAGTAAATGCTTATTTCTAACTCAAGAACACTTCATCTGCTCATTTAATCCTTTATAATAATTCCTTACTAGTGTTTTGTGCCTTCCATCATATAAAGCATTTTAAAAATTCTCCTCGCTACTCCCCAGAACCCACAATCTGGAACAAAACCCAGTCCAATGACAAGTTAGTGTTCTGGTCTCTGTGCCACAGATGTTATGGATCTCTGGACAAGGACCACTAAGTAGCTGATGGGATTTGATTTTACAGGGCCTCCACACCTGTTATTTTTCTGCACTGTGTGCTGTTATATGTAGTCACATACAGAAGTTCTTAACTGAGTACCTAAATAACCAAAATGCTTCCCCTGCTGCTCTAGCTGAAAGAACATACTGTAAAGAACTCCTGTAAATCTACTGGGAGGAGAATTAGGGTAAAAATGAACAACTCATGCTTACTGCTGGCATGTGTCATATACCAATATAATGATAGATTATACTTCAGGGTACTAAATTTTATAAGAGAGGATGCTGGTGAAAAGAACTGAGGTTGTTTCTTTATAATATCAATTATTAAGAGCTGTAAAAACTACTGATTGATTTCAGGTTATGGATGATAATGCATTTGAGAAGATCCTCAAACAAGTCTTTTCAAATACAAGCAATTATGAGGAAAGTCTTGACCAATTAATTTTATATTCAGAGGAGGGGGAAAAACACCTATATAAGAATGCTGGAGATTTCATTTTTCTAGCTGCAAACTGCCCATATGTTTTTCCAGAATTTACTTCATGTAAATAACTACTAAATAACCTTTTTCTTATAGACTTAACTGTAATTCCTCTTGCTGTTCAATAACGCTTCTTTTCCTCTTTCTTCCAAATTCCTTTTTTGCTTCACCAGGAATTATTCTTATTTTTATTTTTAGATAAAACACTTAAATCTGACTTGTCATTAGCCACTTCTAAAATATTTGTAAAACATGAGTATCGGGTCATCATTGCTCGGATTATTCCATTTCATAGCTTAAGTAAATAATCTTTGCTTATGAAATGTACAGAATAAAATGCAAAAGCTGAAAATACATGCAAACATACACTCATTCAAAGGCTAAATAATAGGACTCAAGAGCCAAGTTTGTTGGGCTGAACTCTAACTTTGTAACCTACTAGCTATGTAACCTTGAGAGGTACTTGACCTTGCTTTTCTTCATTTTTCTTGTTTGTGAGATGGACCCATGCCATGGAGGTGTTCTAAGAATTAGAATAATGAATTAACGCAAATAATTAGGATTGTACCTAATATATAACATTAGTTATTGGTGTACATTCACACACATTTTTGCTCCTGTCATTCAAATATCTTAGTAACTTTTAAGATGAATTGTGTTTTGATCTTTACTCCTGTGCTTCAATAATCAAATGATATATGAAACTGCATACCAATGACACTCGTTCCCTTGGAAAACAAAAATTCATTCAAATAGTTCATTATTAAATTACTGAACCCTTTTTCTGAACATTAATGTATAGTAATAATCTGTTACCTCTCAACACTGTCTGAAAATTTGATTAATCACAATGCCTTATTCCTGGATGAGAATGAGAGAGATCAGGGGGATTTGTGGCAAAAATTGCCTCACTTGAAAATATGAGACAGCTTTGGGGTTTTAAAACATTTTACCTTTTCTCTTTCCTAGGTTCAAGGCATTTTTACTTCTCTGTTGTAAAGATAAAAAGGTAAGAGGTTATCTGCAAGTCAACTTGACTCAGCTGTGATACTGCACAAGGATAACCTATAGATATAAATATGTAAGCTTCAGTGGCAAATGTTTGAATTCTAATAACTTATTTTGTTAGTTACTTTTATCACTATATCTCATTCTCTGGTTCCATTTAAGAATAAAAGCCAAGTTAATTTCACTTGTCAAATAGTTTGCAAAGTGAATGTACAGTACTTTCTAAAGTGATCATTTGTTTCTTTTAAATTTCGGTTTAAACCTGTACATATCACCCTTACCAAGCAAATATTTTGTATATGTGAATTATTTAGAATATTTCTATTTCAAATCTTACTCTTCTTGAACTAAACCAGCATTAGCTATGGAACTACAGTATTACTGGGAAGTAAATCATAACAAACAAGATGGTAAAGTTCTAATCATAATGGTTATTTTCCAAAGCACATATAGCATAAAGAGATGTTATAGAAGAAATTTTAATAAGTACCCCCATCATTGTTGGCCTCATTTCTTGCTCAAAAGACAGACAACGGGAAAAACTAAAAGAGTAAAGGCTTTTGGTTTTAAGTATGTGTGTAATATTAAGCCCAAATGTTGCTTCATCTCTTCAGTAGAACTCTTCAAGATCAACTGAACAGTGAAAATAAATCTAGACACGGCGTGAACAAAGCACTGTGAAGATGGGCAGCCTAGTTCGTAGCTTTCTTTAGAGTTATGAAGTAGAAATACAGGTGTGTAACCATTGGATTTAATATGGACTGATGCAATGGTACAAACAAGGACTGTAGAATTAAAATTAAGTACTTTAGAATCCCACAACAGCAAAGAGTTTGAGAGGAAGCACAATGGACAACTGTTTAATCAAGCTGAAAAAAAGAGCAATGTTTTGCAGTATTAAGTCTGGAACCAGTTGCAATTCCTTCTAGACTTAAGTTATACCTACCTTTAGAAAAATCATTCATGACTTGGTGTTTTGGTTCTAGGCTTTACAAAAAAGATTATAATTGAAATGAAGAAAAGGACTTAAAAAAGAATAAAGGTGTTCTGAAACAAAATGAATCTGCCAGGAAACAAACAGCTGGCAAAATATTAATTAGCACATTTCAAACTATTTCATGATATTGATAAATTTATTACAAAAATTCCCCTCCCAACAAAGTAGACAGAAGTTAGAGATCCTTTTGCAGATGGAAAAATTGAGATTTGTTATTTAAATAGTTTGTGCAAAACAATGGAATAAAAGAGAGGATCACTTTTCTTGCTATGTAGAGGAGTTACGGCAGAGATGACTGCATTTTATTTCAAAATTCACTCTTCTTTATGTAACAAAACCTTGGTTAACAGACTACATTTACCGTCTTTCCTTATTAACAAAAGTGACTGTGTTACTGTATTCCAGCCAAGGCAAGCTAAGCAGAATTGAAATAATGAGTGGAATTTCCACAAAGTCTTTTTAAGGACAGGGAATGCAATCTTCTTTAACTTCTCTTCCTTCCAAGAGTCTGAAAAGCTGATATAATGGCTGGATTTTTAGTAGTCACCTTTTTTGTTTGTTTGTTTTGCTTTTTGGTATTGGAGAGTGAATCCTGGGGCGCTAAACCACTGAGCTACATCCCCAGGTCTTTTTTGTATTTTACTTAGAGACAGGGTCTCACTGAGTTACTTAGGTCTTGCTAAGTTGCTGAAGTTGGCTTTGAACTCACAATCCTCCTGACTCAGCGTCCTGAGCCACTGGGATTACAAGCATGCACCACCACATCTGGCTTAGTGGTCATCTTAATCAAAAGGCAGACCTAGTGGCTGAGGGATGATGAAGCAGAAAGAAGCCTGCATTCCCATTAACATCCTAAGGCTATCTATCATATTAGCCCTCTCTCAGCCTCCTTTTACATGAAAGAAAAAAAAAAAAAAACCCTTATCTAAACCACCATAATTTTTTTGAGTATAAGCAGTTGAACCAAATGTATCCCCAGTTCGAATTCCACCTGAACCAGCAATAGGTATCAAACAGTATTTCTTTTGGAGAAGAAAATTTAACACAATAATTTAAAATCCTAATTATAATCATGTAGTTTTCTCACACAAACTATATTTAATGATAACTTGCAAAAGCTTTCATTGCACACTGACAACAAATGCTCAATAAATATCAATGTTGAAGAAAGGAAGTTGTAAAGGTTTTCTATAATAAGCTAAAATTTCTCCAAATAATGAAATTTAAAAAATAGTTTTTAGTTGTAGATGGACACAATATCTTTTCTCTTATTTATTTTTATGTGGTGCTGAGGATCGAACTCAGGTCCTCATGCATGCAAGGCAAGCATTCTATCACTGAGCTACAACCCTAGCCCAAATAATGGAATTTTTGACAAGTAAAAAATAAGTGCAAACAATAAGGTAATGTTTATAAAAATATAGTACAAAAGTTGTTGCTGCACAAAGTTAAAAAGCTATAATTCTTGATTTCTAAAAAGTATCATTTTTAGAAAGAACATGGGCATGTAGAAAGCAACATACAAATACATCATCATATAAACATTGCTTTGACACCCAACATCAAGTATTTTGATCGTGTTGTTTGTGGATGCATTTTTCTGGTAATAAAATTGAAGTTACAAATAGACAGTAGTTGGTAAATTATAAAATAATGGGAAAAGGCATTAATATTATGATCTTCTGTGGTCAAATCAACTTTAATTTCTGGTGCAACTCAGAGCTTTATGTCATTCAGACTGTCTCAACACTGAAACAGGGCAGCATTTAACTTAACAAAACACTAGAGGAGACAGTCTGTTTTATGTGGGAATAACGGCTTTTTAACAGTGTTCGATTAGGGGACATTAGGAATCTTGCCTTGAAAGCCATTAGCAAATTTATCCAGAAGATTTTATGCTACATCATAAAACAACAAGAAACTGAAGATACCCTAAATGGCTTAGTACGCCAATTTGCTTCAGATACTTGCCATATAAGCTGCTTTCAGGAGCCAGTAATGAGTATCATAGATACTCAAGGATAAAGACACTGACATTCAAAGGAGATGATGCCAGACAGCCAAGAAAACAAACAACTTGCATTTAATTTTGGAGTGAAATTTATTTTATTTTTCTACAGAAAGCCTAACTTTTTTTTTTTTTTGTGGTGCTGGGGATTGAGCCCAGGATCCTGCACATGCAATCTATGCATATACTCTCCCACTAAGCCACATCCCCAGCCTAGAAAGTGTAACTTTCAATTAGTTTCTCAACTAGCTCTAGCAGTTAGGGAGTCTGAATAATAGCTTTTCCTAACATTGTCCATTTCGTACTTGAAATCAGTCCCCACTTCTTTTCCCCCTAAAGCAAGATATCTTGTAATAAGTAACAATATAAGCTCATCTGAATGGCTGATTTAGGGGTTAAGTCATTCTTTTGTAATCAGTCCTAGAATTAAGTCTAATAATCTGTCTCAGCCTCTCTCTCTCCTTTTCTCTTTGGCCAGGGATAATAACAGAAACTCCAAATATATTAGGAAAAGATTTGTAAGTCTAGGCATTACATATTATTACCATGTGGTAATCAAAAGGAAAGCTAAAGACAACTTGCATTGTATTGGCCCTATTTTATTCAAATTCTAATAATTTTAAATAAATAACAGTAATGTTCACCAATGAGATTAATCTACTAATTACACCACATATGGAAAACAGCAGATAACAAATGACAATTGTGGTAACTTCCTTCTTAAAGCAAAATACTTTCATTTTATTCTCATCTTAACAGTTCCAATGTTAAGCTTCTAAAATCCACAAAATCATTAAACTTAAGACAAATGGTTCAACATTATCTAGTCCATTCTTTTTTATTTTGTAAAATACTAATCTTAAAGCTCCCCAAAATTATAACTTTGCTGATTCTATCTGCCTTCCCTATCCTTGTAAGGAAAAACAGAATCACTTATTACTAAAAAATTGCTGTTGTACATTTCTTTCATAAAGAAGCCCTTAAATTGCACTTCATATATCACCATCTGCAACAGGAACACTGATGCTTGTAAATTGGAAGTTGGGTCCCAGTCATAACCTAGGAAATCAAAATATCTGCTATATAACCCAGGAACCGACATTTAAATGAAAAGCATAGTGTCTTCAAATGCAAAGCTCTAGAATACAAACTTGTTCTTCCATTCATCAAAATAAATGGGAAACACTAGGTCTCTAAGACTAAGCTTTCTCCAAGATTATAACATAGCTTTTTTTTTTTTTTGTCTCTCTAAATTAGGTCAACTAATTTTAGTTCTTCAATTTTCCTTCTTGTTTCTCTCATTTTTTTGACACCAATGTACTATTTGTTCCCAGTTTTCTCCCAAGCTTTAGGTGTTTGACATAGGTACACAGCAAATGCAAAACAACCAGCAATTATCATATGAATTAGTACATGAACTCAAAAAACTTTACCCTGTGCTCTATAGAGATCCCTGTTACAGGACAGTGTTTGATAAGTGATACTTCTAGATATATTTTATTCCCTGAGGATAAATCCTTCTTATCTGTTACAGGTACTATGCTTTGAAACTTTTCTTAACCTCTTTCCACTGAATTCCACTTCCAAATGCTTAAAATCAGTTGTTTTACTTCAGAAAGCTACTAGCCATCCAAATGTTAGGCATGAATATGAGCAGTATGCTTACCATGCCATAAATTCTGGGAACTGGTAACAGCCCAGAAGCCTGAGTTGAGAGCACAGCATCTCCTAAAGGCAGTGACTCACAGGCAAATACAAGAAGCACTGAAAGGTGTGCCACTCAGCCAGACAGCACTTGAAAGGCAACACAGTGGATCTCATATACAATGCTTATGCCAGCTCATTAGCACTCTGTACCTGTCCAGCCAGTATAACCAGTGCCATCCCGAGGGTCTGCTGACTTTAGGCCTCTTTCCATTTGCTGAAGGAGCTCTCGAATCTTATTGGTCAAGCGCTGTGAGAACTCAGGAGTCAACTGTAGGTATTAAGGGAAAACAAATATTAAAAAACACGGTCTGAGCTGGATGCCCATGCCTGTAATCCCAGCAACTTGGAAGGCTGAGGCAGGAGGACTATGAGTTCAAAGCCAGACTCAGCAATTTAGTGAGGCCCTATACAACTTAGCAAGACCTTGTCTCAAAAGAAAACACAAAAAGGGCTGGGGATGTGGCTCAGTGGTAATGTGGCTTTGGGTTAAATCTCTAGTAACACCCACCCCTAAAAAAATCCCCCAAACAAAACAAACAAAAAAACCCACCCCAAACAAACAAACAAAAAAGAAAGAAAAAGGAAAAGAAAAAAACGTGGTTTGCTGGATGTGGTGGCTCACACCTGTAATCCCAGTGACTTGGTAGGTTGAAACAGGAGGATATTTTGGCCTAATCAGCAAGACCCTGTCTCAAAATAGAAAAGAAAAAGGACTGAGGAACTAGACAAGTGGTAGAGCACCCATGGGTTCAATCTCTAGTATAAGATGGGGAGAGAAATTTAAAAAATTTTTAAAACATGGGCCACCCAACCTCCTGGAGGGCACTTCATTTCCACCTAGACCACATTTTTCTACCAGGAGAACTTTACAATTAACAACAGCATGTTAACACAACTTAAAAGTACTACTACATTTTTCTACTCAAGACAAGAAATATTGTTTTAAGTTAAATGTTTTCAAAGATTTTTCCACCTAATAGGGATCATCTATTATTTGAAACAATATTTTTATTATAATGTAAAGTCATTATTAAATTAAGTATAAATTAAAGGTGTTGTTTTTAACAGCAACACTGGACTCAAGCAGTTATAATAACATAAATCCTCAAAAGAAACTTGTTTCTTTGTTGTTTTAAATAATGGAAAATCTAAAAAAATTTTTTTTGGCAAAAAGTATAAAGAAAGCAAAACAAATTCATGCACATCAGGAACCTCAAGCTGAGTAGAAAGAACTTGTCAAACCTACCATCAAAACCCATACCCAGGAAAGTGCCTGGCAAAAAGAAAGAGCTTCATAAATACTGCTGAATCAATGAACCTGGCTATATCCTCCCCTGTTATTAGTTGAATGATCTTGTCCGCCTCATAATTTTTCTGTTTCAATAACCTTCATAAAGTCAGGACAATAACACCTGCCCTACCAATTTCAAAAGGTATTCTGAGGATTAAATGAGATTGTGTGTTACATTTTTTCTCAGACATAAATGTTGACATTTTTACAATTTTTTTTAGTAGGCCAAGGGTATATGACAAGTAATAACTTTGATATGGATTGAAAGTACACTAAAGGTGGAGGTCTGGGGTTAAACGTAACATCCATATGAAGGCCTACAGATGTTGGGCAACTATGTTCCTACAGGCATATGAAAAATACTTTTTAAAGTTCTATATATAGAATCTTTAAGTGTCTTAAAAAGTCACTTTAAATTATCAAACATTTTAGGAACTTCCTGTGATTCTCAGACTTGGATTTCACAAACCAATATAATTTCAAAACAGTATAAAGGAACATCACAAAGATCCAAATATTTTATATTACCTTGTGAGTATGGTACAAAAAAATCTAACCACTGCCTATAGTCATCAGAATCCCATTTTTTAAAAATGAGTATCTTAAAAGCATAAAAGGAAAAAAGGAAGTATAAAGTTAATAATAATAACTTAAGACATTAAGATTCACTTCTTAGGAGCGCTATTGATAAGGCTGATCAGATTTTCAACCACATCTGGCTTTACTCTGAAGCACCACTATGATTCCTAACTTTAGGATCTGAAGATGAAACCGCATTGTTTGACAGACATATTCCCATTATTTAATAATTTCTGTCAAAAGGTTAAGATTTCCACAAGCCTTGAGAATTAAGTTTATTATGATAAAATATACTTCAATATTATTATAAAAGGTCTATAAATCTCAAGTAGATAGAAGAGTGTGAGAATACACCACCTTCTGTACATAGATCATGTATAATTTATCATCTTGTCTGGCCTTACATTGAGGGGCCAAGAATAATGAGACTGCCTCAGCCTGAGAAAGGGAAGTTACTTTCTACTTGGCACATGCTGCATTTAATAAAGGTGACTTGCCTGAGAGTATCCATTACATGTGGCAGACCACCAAATTATTCAAACTCTAGCAATTACATGAAAAGTCTCTAAAAGTCCTTTATTCCTGACAGATGCCAGAAAACAAAAGAGTTTCTTATTGAATGAAATCTTTATGTTAACAAACGAAGGAGGACAGATCTTCAGGGTCTGTCTGATCTTTTGTGTTCAACACTAAACAATTTTAGAACTGGTATGCTAGTTTCTTTGTAGGATCTGTCCAAAAACTGAAAGACAATAAATTACATTATGATTTGGGGCCAGGGTTTAGATTTGTGGGGTTTTTCCCCTCAGAAGTGAATTAGTTTATAAGAAGTATGTAATTGATAAGTAGCCTATATAGCAAGTTACATTTTTATTAAAGGCTTCTATCACTGGGACACATCTTCTAGTGTTTTCTCTGCCAAGCTAGCATGAAGCAACACATTCTCCTCTAACAAGACAAGGCATATACTTCAGCTTCCAGATCTGCAAGGCTAGGCAGAATGCAGGCCCATCTGGCCAACGGGAATCCATCTAACTTCAAGATAATGATGAAAAAAAGCCTTGTTGGCAGCTCAATAATGGCTTTTAAATAATCAGATTGACCCTAACTCCATACACATATGGGTAGCCTTCTATAATACACCTTCTATCCCTCCTACCTGCATTACTGACCCAAATTAATCTATAATAACCAGTGTTTTAAGGGAGGAACCAAAAGAGACGCATAAAGTTAACTTGACAGATATGAAATCTGTAAGGTCATTATATAAAACTGTGTGTGTGACTGACAACTTTTGAAGAAATACAGCGATATGAAAAAAAAAAAAAAAAAGATGTGTCTAATCTAACTCAGGATTTCCCAAACTAAGTATTATTAAGCAGAGGCCTAAGAAAAAAGAGGCTCCTGTAAGTGCTTTCAACCTTCTGTTTTCTCCCCCCTAGTCATGGAGATGTCCTGCAAAGGGTGTCAAATAATTTCAGGCGTATTTTCCACCTTTCTCTTTGCATTATTAGTTTAAAAGCGTCCTTACCACACAATCAGTTTGCTCTCATTATTACCTCATCCACACTTGTGTACAGTCATAAAGGAATAACATCATGGCACCAATGAATACCATTAGGATTCCTCACCTCTCTTTAAGAAGCAAACCAAAATGTATCAGAAGTGCCAAACACAGGGCAAACTGTGCAACCGCCAATTTTAATAATTTATATTCCCAGAGACTGAGGTTATTTCTTTATTAATAGCATTAATAACTTTATCTTATAGCCAACATGTTCAAAGACTGCACTTAAACAAATATTTTATATATGCTGAAGTTATCTTTTGTATTTGTCCTCAAATCACATTTTTAAAAATGGGAATGGGATCCGCCTCAAGCAAAACTGAGCTCCTTTCCGAACGCTTGGAGGGTGGTGTAACGGGCAGGCAGGGATGCAGGCAGATACACCCCAAACTCACCCTCCCAGCAGAATCAAAGTAGCATTCGGCCAGAGATTTGTTATAATCGGCATAAGGATTCGGGAAGGCCCTTTGAGCCATGCTGCCGGAAGCGAGCCTGCAGAACAGGGGAAAAAAAGATCCTAGGTTGAGTAAGGGGCCTCGCGAGATGCGAGGGCGGCAGCCGGCGCTCGTGAAACCCCTTCCTGGCAGCTTCTTCCCGGCAGCTCTGGGGCAACCGGGCGGTATCAGCGGTCCCAGTGGACACAGGGGCCCCGGTCGAGTCGCCAGGGCACGGCACCTTCGCGAAAAGGCTGCCAGGGCCCGAAACCCACCAAAATGAAGAGGACCCGTTTCGCACCCCACGTCCCCAGCCTGTGATTAAAAGCAAGCGGGGAATCCTGAGGCCTGCAGCGTCCCTCCGCCTGGGCCTCACACCACGCAGCCGCTGACAACAACAGAAGCGGCGCGATCACCGCCCACTTCCTGCCAGCAGGACCAATCAGAGTCTTCGCCGCGGCCAAGGCCCGCCCCCTTGCTTTCAGTTTATTAAAGGGGCAAGAATGTGATTTCTAAAGGATAATGCAAGGTAATTTAATTTCTGGATAGCAGCAGTGAGGACATCTTAAAAAAAAAATAAATACACATGTGCCCAATAGTTTCTACTCTTCTTTTAATGCGAATTCAAATCCATATTTATAATAATTGGTTTAAAAAATCTGGAGAAGGAAAAACAGACTGTTTTGAGATCTGAATATATCAGTGTTACTACTGCTCTGAGTAAATAAAATTGGCATTATGATGACTTTCTACAGACCTTTAAACCTTTATGTTTGTTTAAGAAAAAGAAAAAGAAGAAAGAAAAGAAACAAAAGTACTAACAGGACCACCATTAACAAAAACAAGGAAATGCTGAAAAGAGGGATAATAGGTGCTTTGGAGATAATTTATACTTAAGGGCACTTTAGAGGCCATGTGAATACTCAAATGACAATTGATAAAACTTCAGGAAATGACTTTATAAAAACCTAAATCACAGCTCTTACGCAATTGAATTTGTTATACTCAAAATGGGACCATAACAGTAGATACTGAAGCCCTTAAAAAATGAGGCAAACCGAGCAAAAGATTTACAAAACACAATTTCAGTATTAAAAAAAAAAAAAAAAAAAAAAAAAAAGAAAGAAAGAAAAGAAGAAGAAAGAAAAAACCCCTTAAATCCCACCTGGAACACATTAGGCCCATTCTGTTGGTTCAGAGAATTTTGGACTCCAGTTGAAATGGCAAAGTCACTCCTTTTCCTCCCCTTATTTAGTGAAGGATCCTAGCCTTCTACTTTGAATTGTTGAAGTTCAGCTCCCACCCGAGTTATGCTTACCCTGGATCAAGTTTGTCCCTCTGTGGTTGCCATCCTAAGCTTTCTCAGATTTTTTTTTTTTTTTTTTTTTTAACTGTTGCTCCTTTACCTCACCAAATTCAGGAAGATTTAGTGGAGACTTTTAGTGAATCTGAAACTGGACATTGTTCCTATCTTTAAAAAATTGTTGTTTGGAGGAGCAACTCATATGAGAGAAAAGGAAAAGGAATTAGAGGTATTTGTTAATTTGCTTTCATTAATCATTAAGAACTTAGTATGAATTTTTATCTTAAAACTCATGGCCTTTAAATGAGCAATTAAAATAATTTTGACGTGTCATATTGTAGCATGGAGCATGGGGTTGGGTTTTTTTCCTTGTGAATTCAAAGAATGAAATACACAGACACGAGGGTAATACCAAAGTAACAGGATTTATTGGAGTAATAAAAAAGAACAGAGCTTCCAAAGGGGAGGAGTCCCAGGAGAGGGATACCAAAGAATGGCTGTTGTCTAAGGGTTTACATGGATCTGTAAGGGTTAATGGAGCTAGCCCCCTCCCCAATCCTGGATAAGACACTTAGTGTCTATGAAATTCTTCACTTGCTCTTTGGTCCAATCAGATGACTATGTCACTCCTACCTGCAGTGCCCCCCCCCTCCGCCCCGCCTGTTTTGATGGGGGTCTGGGTACCAGATAGCAGGCTGTGTATTATCAGTTTTTTTCTTTTATTTTTTCTTTCTTTCTTTCTTTCTTTCTTTTTTTTTTTTTTTTTTTGACTACACAGGAGTCAACCTGACCTTGATGAGACCTCTTTTGTGTCTGTATTTTCTCATCCCGCTGAATAGAAACCTGACCTGAGGGAGCCCAAGTTTCCTGCTTGTTCACTTTCACCCTTTCTCCTTCTTCAACATTTAAGTACATTTAAGATTCATAGGGGGAGCAAGGCATCATATCATAGCAGCTAGCATAAGTAGATTGTACTTGAGCAAATGGAAGCATGAAATAAGAAAAGGGAAAGAGCAGAAGGAGGCAGGGAGAGAGGGAAGAAAGAGCATGTTAGCTTGGAGGGCAGCCTCCCAAGACTGAAGCAGCATATACTACATGGATAACAGGAGACTGATTAGGGGCTCTCAGCCTCAACACTATTGATGTTTTGAAACAATGCTTCTTTTGGTGGGGGGGCTTTCTTGTTCACTGTTCGGCAGTATTCCTTCCCACTACCCACTAGATTCCAGTTCCACCCCCCCCCAAGTGGTGCTGGGGATGATTCTTCCAGGTGACAAATGTCTGTTCCTTGGGAGGTGAGGGCGCGACAAAATTGATCCTATTTTTGTGGGGGTGGTTTAACCAAAAATGTTTAATAAGATCATATGATTTTATTCCAATATCCCCATTGCAGATATGGCTTGCTAGAATAATGTTAGTGAATTCTCAGGGAACTTTTGCATATTTGTTGAAAACGCTGGTGCAGAATTGGTTTAACTATATCCTTGGGATTTAGTACAACATCATCAGTGCATTCAAGACCCTCTTTTGTCTCCTTACCTGTCTTTACTTCCTGCCCATTATTCTCCTCCAGAAGGCAACTAGTACAATGTTTAACTCATATGTCCTTTGAAAAAATATGTCATGTTTAGTGAAATCATGGAGGAAATACTCAATAACCTATATTTAGATCTGTCTGGATTACTCTATGTACAGTTTGCTATTTTTAGATAATTGTACAAAAGTTTCATAGTATATACCTTTATATCAGTTTGTATTATGTTGCCAATAACACAATACCACAGACTAATTTAGGTATGAAAAAGAGGTTTGTTTGGCTCATGCTTCTGGTTCAAGGTCAGGAAACCACAACTGGTGACGGCAGAGTCCTGAGGTGACACAGAGCATCACGTGTGTGTGACCGTGTGTGTGTGTGTCTGTGTGTGTGTGTGTGCATGTGTGTTCTCTTCTTGCTCCTTATAAATTCACCAAGATTCCGTTCTAAGGGCTCCACCCGCACAAATTTATCCAATTCTAATGTATCCCAAAGGCTCACCTCTAATATACCTTAGGTAGATTAAGTTTTCACCCTCGTACTATTTCACATTTGGGATTAAAATCCAACACATGAAGTTTTGGGGGACCCATTGAAACCATATCAAAACCATAGCAGCTTCTATCTCATTTTACTAATACTTTTCCTGAGTGATGGGCATTATTTCTAACATACCACAGCTAGGAATATCCAGGTATGTTTTCTTAAAGAGCTGGGTATATGTACACCTGAGATATATGCATCCAGAAGCTAATTGCCAGATCATAGAACATTCTCATTCTCCCCCAACAATGTTAGATTACGTTTTAGAACCACTGTACTAGTTTATCTTCCCTCCAATAGTCTCTAATATTTTCTATCATTACCATATCCTCTCCAGCACTTTGTATTATTTAGAATTCTAATTTTTTTTTTCATTCTAATAGGTAACATTGAATCTCATAAATGTTTAAAGTTTCCTTTCTTTTGTTGCAAATGGTATTGAGCTTTATTTATAGACTGGCTAAACAGCTGGGATTTACCTGACCACATTCTTTATTGCATTATTTTCTTGTCAATTTGCAGGAGTTTGATTTCTTTTGAAAGGCATATTTCAGATATTAATTTCCTTTGGCTTTAGATTTTGCAAATATCTTCTTTAGTCTTCTAATTTTTTCTAGGGTATCCTTCATTGAATGGTAGCTCCTTCATTTTTTTTAGTTGTAGGTGGATACAATATCTTTATTTATTTTTATGTGGTGATGAGGACCCAACTCAGTGCCTCTACCACTGAGCTATAGCCCCAGCCCTAGCTCCTTTATTTTGATGAAGCTGAATCCATCAATTTTGACACTGGGATTTGAGAATCTTCATGTTCAGATGAAAATTCAGATGTAGTCAAAGCATGAATAAGTCCTCTGTTTGTTGTGAATACCCCGAAATATGAATTTTTGAAAACCATATGGTCTTGCTCTCCCTCCCTTCCTTTTTGTTAGAGAATCAACCCCAAGAATCCCTCTTTATTACCTGTGATTGACGTTTAATACTTGTATTCCATAACCAAGTATCAGAGACTGAATAGCATAAACAACAGAAATTTATTTTCTCATGGCTAAGGATAGAGGTACTCTACCAAGATTGATCTCATCAAGATGATGGCAGAGTAGATTTCTTCTGTGGCATTTCTCCTTGGCTTGTAGATGGCTTGTCCCCTCTGTTTTCACTTGGTTTTCCTTACTCTGTGTTGTCTGGCTCCAAATCTCTTCTCAAGAGGACATGATCATAATTGGATTAGAATCCCCTCCAGTGACATTTCTTAACCACGGTTACCACATTGGAGATCCCATTTCCAAATATAGCCAGATGCTGTAGTACTGGGAATTAGGACAACAGCTTATAAATTTTTGGGCAACAAGTTGGTCCATAAAAGTCTATGCTTTCACCTATAGTCATGGTGACTATAGTTTCTGAAGAACCTTTTCACTTTTGATAAATTTAGAATGATTTTAATGATGTTCCTTGTTGTGGTTGGGATGTGAGGTGTCCCCCAAAAACTCACGTGTGAGACAATACAGGAAGGTTCAGAGGAGAAATGATGTGTTCTAAGAGTCTTAAACCAATCAGTGGTTTAATCCCCTGATATGGGTTAACTGAGTGGTAACTAAGGTGGTAGGGTGTGACTGGAGGAGGTGGGAATTGGGACGTGGCTTTGGGGTATATGTTTTGTATCTGGTAAGTAGAGTCTTTCTCTCTGTTTTCTGATGACAGTGTGAGCTGCTTCTCTCTGCCACGCTCTTCCACCATGATGTTCAGCCTCTTCTCAAGCCCAGAGGAATGGAGCCAGCCTTCTATGGACTAAGACCTCCAAAAACCATGAACCCTCAAATAAGCTTCCCCCCTCTACAGTTGTTCTGGTCAAGTTTTTTAGTTACAGCAGTGAAATAGCTGACTAAAACATTCCTCTTCTTAATTTGTGAAGCAGTCTTGTGTGATCTCTCAGGAAATAAAAATTGTATTACTGTCTTTAAAAGAGAATACTTCTAGAAATTTAAGAAGGTTTATATTAAACAAGGAAAACAAATATCATTTAAGGGCCCTTTATTTCCATTCTAAGACTGCTCAATTTCAAAATGTTATAAGGTGCATTCAGGTAAAATCTAAATTATGGCTATAAAGAAGCCCCCCGAACACAATCCTTGAAGTAGAAATGTATTTATCTTAGTTCAGGGTGGATTTTGCTCCATGTAACCATTCAGAATTGTAACTTCCTTTTATCTCACTCTGTCACAGGTGAGAATTAAGTCATATGACCATCTCTAGCTGCCTGGAAGGCTTTGAAATGAAGTCTTCTGAGCAACTGCATGTCTAGCTATGGTGGAACAAAGCGGAGATTGACTTTGATGGGCATTTAGTGGTCTCTAACACATAATGGAAGTTCCAGTAGTGGATACTACCTGCCTGCTGGCAAAACAGCAACATTCTTATGTTACTGTGGTCTTTCCTTCTCCCCAACCTCATAGCACCACACCTTCTATTTCCTCCAGTATATTCTCTTTAACTTATTTTAGCAGCTGGATCATTGATCTATGGTAGAAGATAGACCGTGAAGCTACATAGCCTTTCTTTTTACCTGAAAATTTTCCTCTCTTAAACATGCACATGACACACACACACACACACACACACACACACACACACACACCAGGCAAATGCCTTTTAGGTCCCCCACCCCCCCATCATACACACTTCCGAGTATTATGTCTTCTTCTTCTTGTGGAGGGTATTGTATTTCCTTTTCATTTTAAAGAAGGTGTTATCTGAGCCTGAGTTTAATATCACCATCTTGTTTGAACATCTAGCTGAGACTGTGTACTAATGAGGCAACTTTATGTATTGTTCATGGTACAGAACTCATGAATTGACTGAGCTATTTCCAGTGGAGGAAACAGATATAGCCTGAGCACACTAAGGTACCCTTTTAAAATTCTGGAGACTGTATTTCCATGGCATTGGCAACATTTCCTCCTTGGCGTCTCAGGATTCTGATTAGTGTGCTGACAGATTCCTTTCTCTAAATGTACCTGCTGGGTGAAACACACTATTAGGTGAAACAGGCGATCTGGGGTTTCCTTGGGAGACTAAAAAGATGGTGAGTACAGAAAGTTGGTAAAAATATACAAACATTTACACTGTTTATTTCTCCTCCCTATAATTATTTAACACTTGAGCAGGGCTTTTGGTCAACAGAATAGTTTACATCTTTGTGGGCAAAATGAAAAAGAGGCTTTCCCCTTTAATGTTGAAAATATGAGCCTGTATTGTGTTAAAATCAGGTAGCCTCCATTCTCTGTCTGCTTGAAATTCATGGTGAAGGTGAGGATGGCCTCTTACCTGGGGTCTTCCTCTTAAGAAGTCATTGATCAGGTAGATTAATTTGTTTCCTCTCCAACCCAACCACACAGAACTCACCCACAGAACAGATGATGTCTTAGCAAAGCCCTGTTGAGGAGTTCTTCAGCATTTAAGTCCAGCCTTCTGGATGGGCAAAGCATCCAGCAGAGACCCTGGCCCTTATGGTGTTTCTTCTAAGCTCTGGAATTGCCTAACATACGTAATTTTCAATTGTTTAAAATAAAGTCTTCAAAAATTTCCAACTTGCATGGTAGCCACGGTATTTGTACTTCATTTTCTTTTCCATTGGCCATAAGAGGCAAGAGTTCAAATGTATAGGTGAGTAACTGAGCATCCATAATAGTTTATAATAAGAGGTGGGAGAAGCTGCTTTACCAGGGTAATATGGATTTAGCAGTAGAGTTTACGGAATCTAGTTGATTCAGCCTGCTACCACCTTGTGGGATCATCTTGAACTGAGCATGTTACTGGTCTGGCTGTGGTGCAGGGAGGTGGAGGGACAACCAGGCTGTACCAGCAGGAAAGGGCTGGGTCCTTTGCCTTTACTACATCTGGAATCTGTCAAAGCCTGCGTTGGAACTGTCTTCAGCAATGACTGAGAAAGTGAGAATGAAATTCTCAGGTCTGATTTCTTAACCCTTGAAGGCTAGGACTTGTAGTCCTAGGTCAGACAAAACTGTTGCCTGGTTAACTCCCCATTTCCAGACCACCGAATTACCACACATTATTTTGCTTCAGAAGCTTATTCCAAATACAGATTTGCACACCTCACTGCCAGAGATTCTAATTTAGGAAGGTTTGGGTTGAATCTGCATTTTAAAAATCTTTATATGAATCTATTTCAGATTAGGGTCCTACATACTAGGTTGAATCTTTGTATGATTCTCTTGCAGACTTTTGATATATGTTGGTTTCAGTGAGAGAAGAAAAAAAAATCCTGAATATAGAAACATGGCTCCAAATGGTAACAGATTGAAATTCTGTGAATTATTATGTCTTCCAGTGTACATTTAGGGCATTGTAGTCTGTCAAATATTTCTTTGACTACAATTTAAAAAAATAAGAAAATAAGAAGAAATGTCTGTCCACTCTAACCTATGCCAATGTGTACCTTCAGGTAGTTATTTTACTCACATATTTTCAGAGAAAAACATTCATAACTACTTTTGGCAGTCAGTTAAGATGTTTTATATACCCTCATTTCCCCAGGATTTCTTTCTTAGAGATGACTTAAATGTCTCTCAACTAGAAGTTTAAACATATTTTGAGCAGGGTGAGCAACTAGTCAGGAAAGTTTTTGATTTTTTTAAAATAAATTTTCAAACTTACACTTGATCTTCAGAAAAAACTAATTTCATTTTACACATTTTTTTAAATGGGCCAAAGCTCTTTAATAAAACTCCATACTGTTAAGCTAGGTGTTACTCAGACAGATGCTATGGGTACCCAGAGGTTTGCTTTCACTCTGTGTGCAAAGGTTCATAAACTGTCCAGAGCATTTGAGGTAGGTGGTAGAAACATAAAAAGGCCTAGAAAAGGAGATTGGTGCATAGCCTCTTCCTACTGGCAGCATCTGCTGTTCAGAGGGCCTTCACAGTCACCAAGCACTTTACCATTATTCCCTTTGTCCTTGGAATAGTCTCCTCTGAGTAGCACCACACATCATCCTACCTTTACACATGATGTCACCATCATACTAGTGATGACACCAGAACTTCTGAATTGAGAGCTAGCATGTATAACAGTCCTTAAACCCATATCTTAGCCCAGAAGGCTCCAACCTTCCATGTCCTCTTCTCCATCCATGCACCCTGTTGACATCAGGGCTCTTGGGCCACTGCACAGGACCTGTCACAAATCCCATACAAATTCCTAAGTAATTCTTTCTGCTCTAAGGCTGTATTTCCTACACAATAGGGTGCTCTGAATATTTGAGTAGAATTCAAATAAACTGGTAGAGATGTACATGATTGTTATGGTTTGGATCTGAAATGTCCCTGAGTGTCACATGCCAAAGGCTTGGTTGTCAGCCTGTGACATTATAAGGTACAATGTTTAGGAGGTGGGGCCTAGTTGGGAGAAGAAGGTCAGTGGAGTGGGACTCACCAGTAAAATTACCCATCACCTTCACTCCTGCCTCTTATAAAGTCTCAAGCCATAAATAGAACGCAGACAAATTCTTGGTCATGATTTAGCATTGCTGGACTCTAGTCCAGTTTCCAATAGATTCCTCATTTCCATCTGAAGACATTTACCGTTCACATTCCTATCAGCATTCTGGTCTTCTCAGCCCTCATCAGAATCATCCACTAAGTTCTGTTTACAACATTCTTGGCTTTCTGTAGCCTGCTTCTCCAAACTCTTCCAAACTCCTTCCATAAACCAAATCCATAAGCCTCCCCCCTATCTCAAGGTGTATAGTAACAGCAAAGATTGTCACTCTCTTTGGTACCAGTTTCTTGTGTTATTCAGCTTTCTATCTCTATAATAAAATACCTGAGGCATTTAACTGATAGATATGAAAGCTTTATTTGGCTCATAATTTGATCCATGATTAAATGAACCCACTAGCATTAGGCCTCTGGAGAGAACATATCATGACAGGAGCACATGGTATAGCAAACTGCCCACCTAATGAGTCAGGGAATAAAGACAGCCATCGTTTTTTATTGTTTAGTTGTTTTCCATTGTATGATTATATCACAGTGTTACTTCATTACCCATTACTAAACATTTGGGATGTTTCTAGTCATTGACCATTACCAACAAATCTTCTTGTAATGTGTACAAGCCTTTGCATGGCTATATGATTTTGTTTGTCTTGAGATTCATCTTCTCTCAGAAGAGGAAAGTCTGGGTAGTATGTTAACTATGTTAACTTTAAGAAACTAATAAACTGTTTAACAAAGTGATTGTACCATTTCATACTCCCAGTAGTAAGATTTAAGAATTTCAGTTCCTCCACATGCTCACCAACACTTAATGTGTTCAGTTCTTTTAATTTTAGCCACCTAGTGGATTTGTAGTAGTATCTCATTGTGGTTTTAATTTTTATATTCCTATGCTGCTAAAAACCTTTTAATGTTTATTTGTCAACCACATGTCCTTTTTTGCTGTGTGATATGTCTATTCAAATCATTTGCCCTCCCACTCCCGTTTTTTTTTTGGGTGGGCAGTGCCAGGGATTGAACTTAGGGGCACCTGACCACATCCCCAACCCTATTTTGTATTTTATTTAGGGACAGGTCTCACTGAGTTGTTTAGTGTCTCACTTTTGCTGAGGCTGGCTTTGAACTTGTGATCCTCTTGCCTCAGCCTTCCTGAGCTGCTGGGATTACAGGTGTGCGCCACCACCTGGGCTCCACTTTTTAAATAGTGTGTTTGTCTCTGTAATAGCATTCTGAACACAAGTCTTAGGAGATATAATTTGTACATGTTTTCCAAAGCTGGGGCTTATCTTTTCATTTGATTAACCACATCTTTGAAGATCATGTAATGACTGACTGTTCCTCCATAGAAGAACAAGTGTCTAGGTCCCTTGCTTCAGTCTGGAACCACTCTGAAGGAACAACTTAGGTCTAGAGTTCTTCATGGGATGGGATGACAACTCTTGTGCAAAGGCATTGAGGGTCAACTTCTCTATCCACTTGATCTGTCTCTGCATGGGTCTCATTCCAGAGAATGCTATACCATGACCACTTCCATGCAAGCCTCCACCTCAAGTTTGGTTTCCAGGAACCAAACTAATAATGTTGACTTGTGTCTATTTTTGTTTGCTTTAAATCTTTACTCTGTATATGAATCACTTCTTTTATATAAAGAAGAATGTATACAGAAGCACATATTTATTTGTCCCTTGCTATCATTTCTAGAAAATGAAGTCTAACTCAAGAATACTCTTAATTTTCTACCCTCTCATTTCCTTAAAGAAGCTACCTATAATTTTCTTGGAAGGGTTTACTTAATCACATGCCACTGTTTTTTATTCACATGGCTCTATCTGTGGTGTCCCCACCTGTATTTTTCCGTGTTACCCTGTGGTCTTTTGACCTCAATCATTTAGATATTCAGCAGAAGGAATTGCTGCTCTCTGCTATCTTATAGCTAGACAGTAGAAATGATAGATAACTTCATATGTCACAGATTCAATCTGATTCATCTGAATTTGTGGCAGTTTAGTAGTTTACAAATGGGAGTGACTCAGGCAGCTGCTGTGGGGTGGAGAACACAATGGGGTTGTCTGAACCTGTATTTGCAAAACACTTGACTAAAACAGAAAAGCATCAATTGTGCATATTAAGGAATGAAGAGAGAGGAGGTTGATGGAAATTACAGGATTGTTCCTCCAATTCACCCCTTGACATGGGTATTGTTTGAATGACTTCTTATCCTTATGTTTGATATTATTTTATTGGTTGCTTGTTATATTGTGATACTCCTTTTTGGTTCAAAGCTAAATCTAATCTCTCTCTTTTATGAATTCTTTTCCCCACAGTTTGGTTTTTCTCATTCAAGCATTTGGATAGTAACTTTACCTTTACACATGTTTGTGCTCCCAGCCATATGTATCAATTTGTAGAAAGTGAAATAGAGAACAGTTTAGCATCAGTGAAATGTCAGGAAAATGCCCAGAAGGCACCATTGCAATACTTGAGCTTCGAATTTTGAGAATGGAATTAGGCCACTAAATCAGTTTTCCTGCCTGTGTCATGGACTATGGGGATGTGTCCTAGTTCTTTAAAAAAATGGTATCTGCATCTCACTCAGTACAACTCTGTGGTGGGGACCTGTGGGAAACCTTTGGACTTAAAACTAATTGAATCTGCATTGCAATCGCCTTTTCTTTTCTTTATTCAATCTCTGTTTTGCTCCACAACCTTTCTCTGTGCCTTGCTTGCATTATTCTTTTTTAAAGCTGCACAAATTGGCTATTCTCCAAGCTTAAATGAAAAGAAAGAAAAAGAGAATAGAAAACTATAACTGAATCATACTTTTCAGATGCTGGCTGTAACTTTTCCTTTTGTGTTAGAGGAGAGAACACACCTCCACTGGTATAGAAGGGAGACAAGCTAGTTGTCAGTGGAAAGTATTATTACATCGCCGAGGTCACAGTTGAAGCTAAAACATCCTTTTTATTTCAAAAGCGAGGGAGGATAACATACATCTGGGCTCATGATTATCATTCAGACCCATACCGTAAAAACTGTCTGATTGTAGGCTGAATTTGCTCATGACCACATTTCTTTTCCAGGGCGTGACAGATTGTGGTTTTTCAGCTGTCTCCTTATTAGCATGCTGCCTGTCCCCTCTATCTGCTTTCACTGCACCTGCTCTGATAGTAAATGTTTTGTGTATATAGGTACCATTGCCTTCAGAGATTAAGGGCTCACTGCAAGCAGAAATAAACCAATGGATTTATCAGCAACTATACAAATTCTACCCATCTTTTGGACAATAACTGAAAAATCCCTCTTGGGAAAGTAGTTTTTTGTTTCTTAGAACTGTAGGCTAAAAACTTACGTTTACAACTCTGCCTACCTCCCCTTTCCCACTCTCTTATTCCTCCTATTTTTGATTTATAATTGCATTTCACAGCCCCCCCAAATAGTAGAGAGCTTATTTTTAAATAAACTATAAGGAAAAAAGTGAATTTTTTTTCCCTAATAGGTTTACTGAGATTTTTCTAGTAAGTGCAGAAGTTTAGTATTTTAGTATACTGCAGATTTATACACTTTATGAATAGATTTTTTAACATCAGCTTTTTCTCTGCTGTGATTAAAGGGCTCAACCAGCACAATTGTAGAGGAGGAAGAGTTTATTTAGGGGTTTATGATTTTAGAGGTCTCAATGCATAGACTGCTGGCTCCATACCTCAGCGCAAGATGAGGCAGAACATCATGGTGGAAGAGTGTGGTGGAGGGAAGCAGTTCATATGATGATCAGAAAGGAGAGGAGTGGGGAGGGATATCTCCAAATCACTCCCCCGATGCCCCACCTTTTCTAGCCATACCCTACCTGCCTTCAAATACCACTCAAATAATCCCATCAGATTGTCAATTCACTGATTGGGTTAAGGCTTTCATAGCCCAGTCATTTCTTCTCTGAACCTTCTTACATTGTCTAATGTGAGCTTTTGGGGGACACCTCACATCCAAACCAAAACACCTTCTGTTATACAAAGATATATATATAGACTTAATTTTATATAAATCTTGGAAATTAGAGATATAAGAGAGTATAAAAATCATTTAAATTTGTTCAGTGGAGAGCTCAGGCAGAAAACTATTTATTTTAATATTTGAAAAAGTATTTGGTGGACCTATACTGCAAATTTATAGATGTTGGAAAGACTTGTCTCAAAGGGGTCAGTGAAAACAACCCTGAAGAAAGTAATCGTGATTTTGGCTTACCTTTTAGTTCTGAAGAGTGTAAATTCCAGGGTTTGAAGGGTAAGAGCTTCTCCTTTCTATCTCCCAACAGATATCCCTTTTCACTTAGGATCAGTCCAATTTGATGGACGAAGTAGTCAACTTCTACTGCTTTTGTTTAGAATTCTTTGTCTACTGAGTTCTTTGGAAGATAGAGCATGGTTCATGTTGGGTGTAATAAAGGCAGATATTTGTTGGTTTTTGGTCCTCCCCCACACATCTTGGGAATTAATGCTTTCCACCTTGCACATTGACTTTATTCTAGGGGAGTGACCCAAAATAAGGCTATCCCAGTTTTATGTGTGAATAGAGGGGAAGTTCCCTTCCCTGATTCATATACCTGCTGGCATTCTGACATATCCAATTTGGAGGTCATAGAAACAAGTAAATTAATACTAGGTAAGAAACAAAGATATGGCAATTGAAGCACCCTTCCCCCCAAAAAGATCATAAAATGGGGAGACAGAGCCACAAATAAGTCATACCTACTTTTATCCATGTTATTTTAAGAATAAAAGAGGAAAGGAAAGAATGAAGGCAGGGACAAACAGAAAAGAAAAAAAAACATTTCACACTTGGGGGGAGATTCAAGAGTTATCAACGTTATTCTGTGGCTGCTCAGGAACATAATTTAGTAAATCTCATAGAGCTAGAGCCTTAATAGTAGAAGTAATATTCTGCAAGATTATGGAAATACACATATACTCCTAAACTTACATCTGACATAGTTTTTAATTAGACATAATCCCCTCTTTCCCTTCTTGCACAGCCGTGATGGGTTTATCAGTGTAAATCTACACAATTTTAGTAGGTGGATTTCAGTTTTGTATGAAGTAATTTTGCATCTCATACATGCATATATACTTAACAAATAAGTCAAGAATTATGACCTAGGTGATTTTATGATACTATGTTATTATAAAATTGAAAATTTAAAAACTATGCTACTACTGACATGTTAACTGCAGCTTGAGCTTCCATTTCAGATGTGAAGTTAAGTGCATTCATCTGTAGACAAAATATTTCCACCTACTTGTGGAAGGTGGTTGGAAGAAAAAAATTTTTCCCAGTAAGGGAAATTACTGGTCTATTTAATGTTGACAGGGCATATTAAAATTGGGAACAGAAGACAGGTACTCTTCTTTTAGTGGTGAGCCATGACTACAACTAACAAGATCTGTTTTTCTTGAAACATTAAAAATAGTATTATTCAGTTTTTACCATGAAATTGGCTTAAGATTTGGACCACACAGTACATATATACTTACATATACACTTGTTGGTCTATTAGCATAATTTTTTTTCTTGAACACTTGGGAAATATATTTTATTTTGGCTTGTAGCATCCAAGGACATTCTTTCAAATAACTAGCTGAACATAAACTAAGAAGCAGACTTTAGTGATCACACATGACAAGGGATATAGTCTCTTTGAATATAGTTAGGAAAATCAATAGAGAGGTGGACTATTAGTCTTCGACAATTAAAATAAAGAAAGTAAAATAGCAAACTCTGTATAAAGGGATATATCTGATATCTAAAGTTACCATATCTTAGTATTCAAATGTCCGTTTTCAACAAAAATTACAAAGTATACAAAGAAACAGGAAGATTTGGCCCATTCATTTTTGATAGAAACTATCCACAAAGAAGTTCAGACATTAGAAGAGTATGACAAAGATTTTAAAATTACCTTAAATATGCTCAAAGTGCTAAAGGAAAATATGGACAAAGAATCTGAAGAAAAAAAAGGCAAATATGTATACACAAAATAATAATAATAATGATAATAATATCACCAAAGAAATAGAAATTTCAAAGGGAACTAAATGGAATTTCTGGTGATGGATATATAGCAAATGAAAATTTTAAAAAATCACTAGAGAGAATCAATAGCAGATTTGAAAGTCAGATGGTAGAATCAGGGAACTTGAGATTAGATTATATGATGTCTTCCAGTCTATGGAGTGAAAGAAAAAAGAATGAGAACAGTGAACAGGGCCTAACAACCTGTGGGCCACCATCAAATGGACCTGCATCTGCTTTGCCGAAAGGAGAAGACAGGAGGGGATATAAACCACATTTCAGTATTGATGACTAAAAATTTCCAAATCAATCTGAAATGTACAGTCATCCCAATTCTAAGTTAGTTCATAGTCTGTTGACTTATTTATACAAAACTCATCCTTTTAATTATCTGACGTCATCTCCATGAATTTTATTCTTATTTTCCACGTAAGTTATTTACTCCAATGTCCTTGCCACAGCCTTCCACATTATTCAGAACTCATTTTCTTCTGACATAAGAAATTCATTGACTCAATTTTCACTACCCCTTCAATCCCTCATAGCTACCTTACTTCATTACTCCCAGTACAGTTATTTTAAGCCTTATCAAGACCTGCAACCTTCTGGTTTGTCCCACTTTTTTGTATGCATGTTTGTGTATTTAGTGCTGGGGACCAACCCTAGGACCTTGCAAATACCAGGTAAGTGCTCTACCACTGTATTACATCCCAGCATTATAATTTTTTTCTTTTCTTTTCTGAGTCAGGATCTCACTGTGTTGCCCAGGTTGGCCTCAAACTTGTGGTTCTCCTGCCTCAGCTTCTGGATTAGCTGGACCTAAAGGCTCCACCACCACTCCCAGATCTCCTACTTTATTTTATTTTTGGTACCAGGGATTGAATCCAAGGGTACCTAACCACTGAGCCACATTCCCAGCACTTGTAAAATTTTTCAAATTTTGAGATGGGTTTTTACTGTTTTTCCTGACTAAGTTGCCAAGGCTGGCTTTGAACTTGTGATCCTCCTGCCCCAGTCTCCTGAGTCACTGGGATTCCAGGTATGCACCATCATGCCCAGATTCTTGATTCTTCAATCCTGTACTGTCTTCTGTCTCCTTACTTATCTGGTTTTGATTCTACACTTTATAATTTCAATCTATTGAATCCTGTTCTTTTCTAATATCCTTCTTTTCCAAAACCCTACCTTTTCTTATATCAGTAACTTGCTGCTATTTGGCTACTACTGTATATAAAGTATATTTCTTTACAACTTGCTACATTAGGGTCACCATAAAATGGCTTTTTTTCCTGCATTAAAGGATCATTTTTTTTCATATTTTCCTAGTTAATTATTCTTCACTCTTCCCAAGTACAGTATCTGCCCCAGACATTTTATTCATACATTTTCAACAACACTTCCTCTACCCTCACTTATTATTTATGTAGTTTTTGAAAAGGCTAGTTTATACTTTTTGTGTGCAAGATAAGAATATTGTCGAGAGACTCCTAGCTTGGTAGTCTAGTTCTGTCTCAACCTTGGAAATCTTTGTCTCAGAAGAATCCCTTCAAACTGTATGGTTCCTGTATTCCTCACCTGTCAGATGCAGATTTCTCTGGAGAAAAAGATGGACATTTCTACCCAGGGCTGTGATGCTTCAAAGTGAGATACTACAGATGCTTCTAGGATGCTAATTTCTGGAGGCGATTAGTAGGTTTGTAAACAAATTGTTTTGAAGTGAAGGTTTGAATTGTATATTGGCAGAGATTGTTTGAATAATTGACTTGAATGAGTTTAATTGGTTATAAGACAGTGTTTTGTTTTTGTTTTGTTTCTTTGTAAGATGTAATTATCGCCTGTGTTGAGTTCCTGCAGGAACAATTTAGATGTTGGATATTTAGAATTGTGAGCATTGTGAAAGCATGCATTTGATAGCTGTGGATTTGTGTGGTTCTCCCTGATATTACAAGTGGCCTGTGATAATGAAAAGTGACCGCCTCACCTCCATTATTAAGGTATCAAGTTGCCACCTCTTTCCCCATAAAATGAGTTGCAGGTGCTTCTGTCAGCACTGGGGAGTTGCACAGGTGCCTCTGTCTTAGGAATCCTCTGCTGGTAGGTTGGTGGTCTTCTGACAGTTGGAGAACCAAGCTTTCCCTTGAGCTTATTAACCTGAGGAATGGTGATATCATTCCATTCTTTTGTTTTAACCTCCTTCACTTATCAGAGACTTGAGGGGAGATTTAAGTAGTTAGCATTGAGGCTCAGGAGATAGAGTACCACTAAACCATTGGCTACACCAACACTATGGTATGAAGAGTTACTAGATATTCCAAGAATTTGCTGACAGTGCAGGAACCACAAAGTTGCTGGATATGAGTTCAGTTGATGGATACGAGTTTAGATATGATATACTAATAGACAAGAGTTAGGTGTCACTATATTTCCAGAATTCTTTTTTCTGTGTAATACCATTTTGTAATTTTATAACATTCATTATTTGGAAATCTCAAAAGATGTTATAAGCGATAGTAGCATTTGATGGCTGAAGAGCCTTTGGATATAGTTATACAGTTTTATGACACACAGCTTTATGCTTTGTATATATGGAGGAGAAGTTCCAAAAGGTTAAGTTAATTGCCATAGTCCTTTAGCAAGTCACTATACAAGTCAGAAATGAGATAGCTACTGTATATGAGTACTGAATAATTTCTTTTCTTTTTTAAGAAATGTTGGTGAAAGCATTTCATGTCATTGAAGCTTGATCGTCTGCAGAAAATAAATTTTTAATGTATTATTTGGAATGAAGCATAAAGGATATCTGTCTTCTGTACCTCATCATGAAGCCCAGAGGGCTATTGATAGCACAGAATCTAGTAGAAGATACTTTGGTTTCTCTCCTATCTTCCTAATATGAATTTTAGGATTTATAAACTCAATGAGAAAATTATGTACTTAGGATATATATTAAGACTACACAAAAATTTAGCACAAACAAGGATGAAAAGAGAAGTCTTTTGAAATTAAATTTTCTTAAACTTTTTGTGTCATGATTGGCAGTCTGCTGAAGTGTATCAATTCTTCTCAGAATGCTTTTAAATTCACAATATAATATATGAAGGAGTCAAAGAAAAAATACCACATTGAAACAGTTATAAAAATAAAACATTGTGATATAGTATATGTGTGCTTACTTGTAGAATCCAGTGTTACACATTACATAACAGAATCTAATAATCATCATAAACCCAAAGTAATAGTGCTTACAGTTTTTGAAAATGTGTATAACTGCAATTAGAAATAGAAATATCTGTAAATTCTGTGATGAAGTCACAGTAACAGCTAATACTATCAAGATTTCCCCCCTTGAATTTATGTTTGAATGGAATACTAAATTTCAGTTGTTAATGAAAGTAAATGATGGAATTTGTTTTTAAATTCAAGTTTATGGATTCTTTGAATTCTATCACTGGATCCCTCTCTGTGAGTTCAATATTAAGAACTCCTTTGTTGAGTTTCCAAGTCATTTTTTATAAACTGCTTCTCTCAGATAGTGTTCTAATAGTGGTTTCAAATAGATTTTCAAATGGGGGCAAACTGGTGGGTTCTTTGGAGGAGAACTGAGTGAAATCAGCAGAAGATGGCAGCAAGAACACTATCTGAATAAATCCTAGAACAAATTACAGAGTGATAACTTTTTTCTGTTACACTCACCATACTTTTTGTGTAACCTTCCTCTAAGTCAGGTGTTCAATACTTTTGAGTATTATGAACAAGTTAACTAGATATAATTGTTAAGTGATAATGCTTCACATGGGCATAGTATGTATATTTACATGTATTCTACTGGGAGATAGCACTATTTAAAACAAAGGAATCCAGTACCAATGATGGATTTGGGGCTCCTTGTCAGTCACCTGGGTTAATAGGTAAAAGAATAATTTGAGCTATTGCAGAAACCTTTGAATCACCTCTTGATTGGCTGTTTCTCTATACTATCATAAGTCAATTGTTGGTTTTATTTGGCAAATAGGAAAAGTGGTTCTTTTTCTGTTTACTCTTGGTTCTACTTATCCTGGCAGTAACATTTCCCTGGGGGCAAGCAACTATTCCTTCAAGTTGAACATCTCATTTGCAGTGTTGTCATTTGAGGTGATAGTCATTTGTAGTTTATAGAGGCATGATTTCATTCATAGGAGTGAACAGATGGGTTAATAAAGCTGTCAGAAGTTGTAAACTGGTTCACGGGCTCTTTCAGGGACATCCATCATGGTGTCATGATGCTGAATACTCAACTACTAAGAGTCTATTAGATTACAAGCACCTTGAAAACCAGGGTTAAACCTAATCTAAACCAGGTCCATAGCCACACAGCATGGAAAGGAATGCTTTCCTTCTGGGCTTTGAGAGGTAAAGAGGGTCTGCTGCTTTCATGTTGTTGAATAGCCAGAGGAAACATTTAAGTTATATAACTCCACAATAAAGAACTAAAATAAGTTTTGTGCTATCTTATTCTAAAAGCATATTTCCTTAATTTTTCTGACTGTAAAATGGTTTTGGCATCTTGAAAAAAAATGATCACATAAATGAAAACATACTTTTAAAAGAATTGACACTGAATGGGTTATAGGTGAATGGAATATATATATATATATATATATATATATATATATATATATATATATATATATATTTTTTTTTTTTTTCCATGCTCTCTAGTTTTTTTGGAATGAACTCAGTTTTGCTTTATATTTCTTTGCAATATGCAATGAGATTTATTTTGAAATCATATAAGAAGGGAAGATTGGGAAGGTAGTGAAGGAAGCTGCCCTAATGGCTGGGTTTCTATTGGGCTTAATTGTCAGGGTGTACATGGCATGCAGCATTGATGTCTGATTGCATAAGGCAATGAAGTTTAGCTCTGGCTCAACATTAGAATAAGTACGTGAGTTTTAAAATATACCAGTTAAGTTGCAGTCTCTTTGGGTGGGGTTCTATCTTTGGTATATGTTGCTGTTGTTATTATTATTATTGGCCTGAAGCAGTATTTGCCATGTATTAAAAGCACTCCAGGGGATTCTATGTGTAGTTAGGGTTCAAAATTATTGGCAAGATAAATGCAAATATTAGACCATGAACTCAGATTGGCAAGAAATACAATTCATTTTTTTATTACTAACCTCATTTTGCTATTAAGCTCATTTTTTCTTATGATTCGCTTAAGTCTATAGTGTAAAGTTCTTATAGATTGTGCGTGATGGTACCTGAGAAGAACAACTTACAGGAGGAAAGATTGATTTTGTCTCAAAGATTCAGACCATGCTTGGCTGTCTACTGTTTCGGGCCAGCACCAGAAGGGTGTGGGGGAAGAAAGCTGCTTATCTCATGGCAGCCAGGAAGGTGAGGGAGATGGGGTGGCTATAGTTTCTACCACCTTCCAAATAGTCCATTTAGTTATGAATTCATGAATGGATTAATCCACTGATGAGGTTGGAACCCTCATGATCCAATCAATTCCCCAAAGCCCACCTCCGGACATTGCTGCATTGGAGACCAAGCCTTCCTTTGGGGGATCATTTCAGACTTAAATTGTACCACAGTGTAAAATTTTGGGGAGAAGATGAATTTTTTTCTTTTCTTTTCTTTTAAAATTATTTTTTAGTTGTAGTTGGACACAATTCCTTTATTTTAATGTGGTGCTGAGGATCAAACCCAGGGTCTTGCACATGCCGGGCGAGCACTCTACCGCTGAGCCACAACCCCAGCCCCTTTTTTCTTTTCTTTTTTTGTAAGTTATGTCTCCATTGAGGAGTCTGTCCTTCTATTAGTGTGGCACTTTGGGTCCGCTAGAGTGGCATACTTGGAGAACCAGCATCTTCCTGTGATGTGTCTTTACTTGGGGAATAGGGCTGGGACTAACAGTTACTATAGAACTCAGTGATCACATAATTTGTATTTTAATGTAAAATTGCCAAAATTCAAATTGATGCAAAAAAATCCACAATCACAAAATATCTTAACTTTAAATAATAAGATGACAATTCCTTACATCACCAGAGAGTAGTGGTAGGAAAAAAGTTTCTAGTAACATGAAGTTACCTTCTTTCCTTGTGATAGGAAACAGTTTCTATCAATTATAGACCATCTTTTTTCTGCCTGTCTCTTCTACTTGAGGAAAATCTCAATCCAGGGAAAATATTTCTCCTTAAATTTCTGTCTTACATACTTAATCTATTCAGGAAAATGGTCTTTTCATTTTCCTAAATCAAGCTTAGACTTTTGGAAACAGAATATATGAAGAAGTGTTTAGCAGGCAACTTTCATTTTTTTTTTTAGCAATTTCATTTGTATTAGTTGCACCAAAGAAATATTTGCATTCGTGCACAAGGAAGCTTGTGAAAGGAAATACATCAATGTCTAGAATACTACACATTTAGAAGCAGCTTACATATCCATCAAAAGGGGAATGAAAAAATAAACTAAGTTTCATCCATGTAATGCAACACATTACATGGGTAAAAAGAATGAGCAAATTTGTAAATAGGAACATAGATAGATCTAAAGATGCATTATTAAATGAGGAAAGCAATTTCCAGATGATTCACATAGTGTTTTAATATTTCTGGCAATTTTAATTTTGCTTTTGTCTTACCTCTCTTCTTTTTCACTAAGAGTAGAATTCACTACTCGCTCAAGGTATGTGTGTTATGGTTTAGATATAAGGTGTCCTCCCAAAACTCATGTGTGAGACAATGCAAGAAAGTTTAGAGGTGAAATGATTGGGTTATGAGAGCTTTAATTCAACAGGTGAATTAATCCCCTGATAGTAATTAACTGAGTGGTAACTGCAGGCAGGTAGGGTGGGCTGGAGGAAGTGAGTAATTGGGAGTGTGCCTCTGCTCTTCCTTCTCTCAGAAAAACTTTTGTGTTGGAGCAGCTGACATCTTGTTGTCAATATTTCCTGCTTCTGTACTCAGATGTCCTCGAATAAGACTTTACTCATCCTCTGACTACAAATAAGAGCCAATAGACGAAATGAGTCCTTTCAAGGAGACCAGGTGCAAAGATGTCTGAATGTAAGCAGTTCATGTATACCATCAGGAGATAAGGACAATGAGTTCTTGGAGGTGAGATGATGTAGGACCCTACACTACAGATCATTGGAAGGACTTTGTCTATCTCCCCAAATGAGACAGGAAGCCATTGGAGGATTCTGAACAGAGAAGTGATGTAATCTAAATAAAACTTAATCCTAGCTGTAGGTACTCTCAAGCTAGTTTCCTTGCTACTCCCCAAATATACCAGACATGTTCCTTCATCAGAACTTTGATAATTGATATTCTTTGCATGGGATGCCTGCCCCAAGAAGGCAACATGGCTCGGCACCTTCCCTTAGCAATATCTGTCCTGGTCACTCTACTTAATGCTTAAACTCTATCTTCCCTGCTTTATTTTCCTTCATAGCACTTATCGCTATCTGATACTACGTGCTATTTTTTTATCTTACTTTCTGCAAAAGAAAACTACTCTTGTTCTGAGCAACTGATATGTTTTTACCAAATAGGGAATGAAAATCTTGCAACTGATGATATCTCCCCTTTTCTTTTCATTAGCTCTTATAAGCTCAGCAAAATATGTGTAAGATTTAATAAAGGAATATATTCCTGTATCCTAACTCTTCTTGATTTCATCTTATATGTGGTCATCATTACCCTTCACTCTGATTTTAAAAATTTAAAAAGGTGTTGTCATTCTTATTGTTATTATTATTTATAGGTATGGTGCTGAGGATCAAACGCAGGACCTCATGCAAGCTTGGAGAGCACTCAACCACTTGTAAGCCACATCCCCAGTCCAGTACTGTTTTATTTCTACTTTTCTTCTAAGCCTTTTTTGGAATTGAGGCAAGTTATAAACAAGAATTCATCTTTATACCTCTTATTGCCAGCAAAATTTGTGCACATAGAACCTGTCAAAATGTTTAATAAGTGTAATGTGTAAGATGAAAAACATATTCCCCAAAGACCTGCATTCTCTTCATCTTGAGAGGTTTATACTTTTTTCATTATAATATACATTTTTTTAAGAACACAGCATGAATATGTTGATAAATCAAACTAAAATTTGAAAAATTTCACAGTTTTGGGGTAGACTTCAGGATAGGGGAAAAAAAAAAAAAAGGAAAAGAACAAAGGGACTCCACTCTAAAAGGAAGTCACAGTTTCTGGGTCTAGGGTGCTTCTTTCCTGGCTCCTTCCCTGACCCTTCACAGTCTCATGGTTTCCACCTTGGTTTAATAAGAATTCATGATCTGAGTGAGAACTGGGTTCCCTTCTCTGTTCCTCCAGCAAAGGATGGAGGTAGGGTGTTGCTCCTTCCTCCTTTCTACATTTTAAAACAGGAAAAAGCTGAAGCTCAGGGTTTCTCAAAACTTAAGTGGCCTGAAGAGAAGAAAGAAAGAAAGAAAGAAAGAAAGAAAGAAAGAAAGAAAGAAAGGAAGGAAGGAGGGAGGGAGGGAGGGAGGGAGGGAGGGAGGGAGGAAGGAAGGAAGGAAGGAAGGATCCCAATTCTTTGGCTAACTCCTAGAATTTCTGAGTTCTTTTATTTGGCATGATACCCAGGCACTGATGTATTTTTAAAAAGCTTTCCATTCGATTGTTTTGTGAAGCCAGAGTGGAGATCACTTGGTTTCACTAAGGTCTCGCTTAGCTTTGACATTCTGTGAGGAGGTGGCTGATTTAAGTCTTCCCAACTCTGTAGAGAAAGTCAGCAGATTACATTGATGGCCGATCGGGGGTTATATTACTTTCTGCCACTAGATGGCGCAGGCATTTCTTGGGAGGGAGGAGATTCTGATTATTTGTGAATTTTCTTTTCCCCGTGCAATATACTTGAGATACCCAGTTTAGGAAGCTTTGTGGGGACATAACACTTTAACTCAGAAGGTGCAGCTGTTTTGCTTGACAAGTTGATAGAGAGAAACTCATTAAATAAACGTTTTGGTGTCTGAAGGGAGAGAGAAGGTGAACCCCCTTGCATAAATATTAGTTCACATTTTTCTTCTTACTTCCAGCAGGTGTGTACTCCTTTCCTCTTCTCTCTCCCTTATTCTTTACTGGTGGACTCTCTCTTTCTTCCTCTCTCCCCTTTTGGTTTCTACCTCTAATTAATATTTATAATCTGATTATAATGAACTAATGGTAGGTAAATTTTTATTTCACTATCTGGTTGATAAAAATGTCAAGAATCCAAGCATGGGTTCCAACACGACATTCTGAGAAGAGCGAACATATTCAGGTCACAATGGGAAATTCTTATGCAGGGGACTAGCACTGCAATGTTATGTTTGTTCTTAACAGCTGAAGCAGCACCAGCCAAACCCAGGAAGAAAGAAAGAATTTTACGCCCTATCAGGGAAAAACAGTCAGAATCCTTTCCTCTTTATAGTACAATTGGGGTGAGGGCCAAAGCTCTTAGCATACACATAAGTAGGGGTTTTGCACAATAATAGGGTGTGCTTCTCTGCTCCTTTCATTGGAAGATCTCAAAGCACACTTGCTGCTTTATTCTATAAAGCAGCCTCTTTTCTGTGACTATCAAAATAGGAAGATGTGTTGTGATTTTTTTTTTTTTTTTTCCCAAAGAGATTACATTCCTTTCTTGGCTTTGCTCCAGCCCAGCTGTTTGTGGTTCAGGGAGATGCTAGGCTCTTGGTGCCAGGACATACCACTGTGTTTACTTCCTCCCTAAGCGACATATACTGATGGGTCACTGCCTGGAACGAGGAGCAAAGCATGGTGTGTGTCCACCCGTGAAGACCCCTTGTTTTCTTTTCTCTGGTTTCCATCTGGAAGCCTCGGGTTCCTTTCTTATTAAAAATCAAAACAACCGACCTCAAACTCCAAATCATGCTAAAAACAAGAACTATAAGAAAAAGTGTTTTCTATACTAATAGCTAAGGTTTATTCAGTGCTTACTATATACCAAGTGCTTACTGTATGTACTGCCGTAAACACTTGGCATATATGATGCCATTTAATCCTCATATCAATGTCAAGCTAGGTCTTATTGTTACCTCCATTTTATGATGAGAAACTGAGCAAAATCAGAATTAAGTAACTTGCTCAAGGTCATAGAGCTGATAATTAACCAGGCCAAACCTCTGAGTCCAGGTGAGCTGAAGCAGTACATCTTAACCCTCCATCTAGATTCTAAAAAGGTTAGGGATTGAAGTCACATACAAATGAAGAATAGATTCTCCACTTGACTAATCATTAAGAAAGCATTTATTTCCTTTTCGTGCATTGTATTTCTTTTGGTATAAGATTGAGCAGATACTTTAAGTTACCTTCTTTCCCATCCTGGAGGATCTTTGTACCTTGTGGAATACTTCTTATTGGTGAAACAATTAAAGAGGAGGGTGACGGGGAACATCCTTCCTAATTGTGATAGGCATCAGTGACTACATAGTCCCAATAAGTTGGGGAAGCAAACAATTAGAATGATGATCTTTGTCTTTTTCTTTTAATTTTTTATTTGGAACTAGTGATTGAACCCATAGGTGCTTAATAACTCAGCCACATCCCCAGCCCATTTTAATACATTATTTAGAGACAGGGTCTTGCTAAGTTGCTTAGGGCCTCACTAAGTTCCTGAGGCTGACTTTGAACTCGTGATCCTTTGCCTCTGCTTCCTCCTGCCTCAGCAGCTGTGATTACAGGCATGTGCCACTGTATTCAGCCTTTTTTTTTTTTTTAAATCACTTGTAAATTACCTGAAAGGGGTCAGGGAGAGGGGACACTATATTAAATTCTAACAGATGGTATTTGGGAGATTTTCCCCATTAGCCATATCCTAACTTCTTTTGGCCAAGAAAAGGCTAGAGGAAAGAGGCAACTATTCATTTTGTCTAGTTCAATATGTTCTTAATGTAATTCATGTGATATGGGATATGAAGAAAGAAGACAGCAACCATTCTCCAATGAAACTAGGAGAATATTATAATATTGCAAATGGGGAATCTAGAAGGAAGAAACTCAACCCATCATTAGGGCTTCAAACAATAAATCATGAAGAGACTGTAGCCACTAAAAAGAGAGAAGGAATACAGTTTTTGCTAGAGAAGAATGATAATATCAATGGAACAGTTACCCAAGAGCCAGAAGGCTCAGGTTGGAAATAGCAGAATCAGGACAGTCTTCCAGGGGAGTTGAAGAAGGGAGGCTCAGTATTCAAAGATCTTTATGATTATGTAAGCAAAACTTAAGGTTTAGAAATAAATTCATATCACACTGTGGTCAAACTTAATGGGAAAAAGGCAATAATGGGCTATACCTAGGACAACATATAGACACTATTAGATAGGCTATTCCTGGAGCCATACTGGTCAAGGGTCAATATCAATTCCTTAGAGAGGAAGAACTATTGGCTAAACTTACAACTGACTAATAACTCTTATAGTATGGGTTATATATCTTACTTTGTATATTATTATTACTTATACATTGCAATTTCAATAATTCTTAACAATTTTTGTCCATTAATGTAATCCTTCAGCTAAGAATTTCTCAAGGTCTTATTCTATGTGATTCATTACATCATGAATTAAGGTGAATTTCAGATTTGCCCATCAATTGCCTTCTGATATTTTCTGTTCATTCTCAGGCAGCTCAAATTGAGCATAATCAAAACTAAACATATTCTCTTCTCTCTGGACCTCTTTTTTCTTCTGATGATCATATTTTAGGAAAACAAAACCAGCTCAAATCTGACACATAGATGGCATATCTTACACCCCCTCCCCAACCCTCTTCATCGAGTCAATTACAAGGCCCACAGTGTTTGTTTCCTCATTTATCTTGGTTCTACTGTCTTTCCCTCTTTCTCGGTGCCTAAGTCCAACATTGTCTGTTCTCACCTATATAATTTTCTCTCTCCTCTCTGAACACATTCCTATATATCCTCCTTTTTGGTTTAGAGAGATTTTTCTAAAATACATATCTGGTATCATTTCTCTGTTTACATTTCTTCAGCTGCTGTCAGGCTAAAGAAAAATTCTATTGCAGAAAGTCCTTGGAGATTCCAACCCTGGCTACTTCTCTACCATTATTACCCTTTGATTGTTATGCGCATCTTTCTATCTTCACATGAGCTTTTCACTCTCATCTCTTACTTGTCCTTCAAAACTCAACTCAGGCCACCTCATGCAGAAAACTTTTAGCCATATAGTAAAGACTTTGATTTTGCTTTCTCTAATATATTTTCAGTTTCTTTCTTTACTATCTTTTTTGATATTAGGTTTTTCTTCCTCTTTATCACTTATTTATTAAAATATTAACTTTCATTCTCTTCAATGTTCTTTTCCTCTCTCTATTCTCGGTAAATAAATTAATGCATGTCCATGGCACCAATTTTTCCCTACTCTCATGTATGTCCCTCTGTTATTTCTCTGCAGATTTGCCTTACAATTTTTGTAAAGGAGAAAACATTTCATTAAGGAATTTCCAATCTCACTTTGTTAATAACATTAAACTAAGGAAAATCTGGGAGCAAACACATTGGACTTTTCTACCTAATTCCTTTAAGTTGGTTTTCTTGCTGCAATAGCACTGTTCTCAGCGGTTACAGATTTGGCTGTATCAAAGATTAATGAACTTTATTGGTGCATAATCTTCAAAGAGAGTCTTAAGGTCTACAAACCAGAGAGGTAATACATGCCTGGGTCAGAAGTCCAGGGTACACTCCCAGGTGTGAGTTCTTGTAAGGTAAGAGTTTCCATTTATTGGTGATAAAACAGGTAGGCCAACATCAGCCCCATTCATAAATTTGGTCTGGGTCAGATTTAATTCACAGATATCAACCAATAGAAGTGTGAGCTGCAATTGTTAGTGGCCTTGAACTGCCCCACCTTGGATCTTGGGAAATCAATGTGGCTTTGTTCAGCAGTGACTGCCTGAAAGGACCATAAATCAGCAGCTTCCATAGGAACCTTTTATTGTCAAGGTAATGGCAAAGAAAAATGATAGCAGTTATTCCATTTACACAGTTTAGCCTTTTTCTTCTTCATTGATGTTTCTTCCTATTTTCTTTTTTTTTTCTTTTTTGTATCTGACTAATAAGAACATATGGCTTTGCAGTGTTTTTCTACAGGAATATGTGATATAAAACGACATGGAATTCTTCAATCATTTTATTTGTTGGAACTCGTTCTATCTATGCTGTATTTGGAAGCAGTCAACCCAGCCCTCATTAAAAATGAGAGTTTTGCATTTTTGGGGTGACTGTTAACCACCTTTGTCATTTGCTTTTTTCTCCCATATTTTTTGTCGGTGCATTATAGTTGTACATAATGATAGGATTTGTTGTTTTATATTTGTACATACATACAAAAATCATCTTTGTAATTTTGTATCATGATTATATATCAGAATCAGGCCATTAAATATAACATTTATGTGATGGAATCTATGTATGCACCCCTTTAAAAAATGGCTAGCACCAATAGACTTTCAATGGTTATGTTATGATAGTTGGTCATTGGTAAGGTTCTCTGTTCATGATTTCCGGTTGTGATCTGTGTGTCTTTCAAGAAATTTGTCACTAATAATTATTAAGGTACCAAAGATTGTGAATGCCTTCCTGTTTTAGAAATTAGATTGCATTCACAGTGATCCCTATGATGATACTGTTACTACTACATGCTGTTTAATGGAAGAGAGTCTACTGCTGGAGCCATTTCTTCTAGGTACTTATGCTTAGTGCTAATTTTTACCCAATAGGTAATAATTTTTTCCATAGTAAAATAAGCCATGATTTTTAGGTGAGTAGAAAATGGTTAAAGATTGAAGTTCCCAACCAATCTTACAGATGAGTGGCCATGAGGTAGAACAGCATTCAATTTATAGGAAGTGTCTCTAGAGGGAGGGAAGACTTTAATTCTTCTTCTTTCTCTTTTCCTGTTGAATAGAATTAGGAAGGCATTCACAATCTTTGGTACCTTAATAATTATTAGTGACTAATTTCTTGAAAGACACACAGATCACAATAGGAAATCATGAACAGAAAACCTTACCAATGCCAACTATCATAACATAACCATGGCTGAAGCTCCAGCAACCCTCTTGAGCCATGAGGTAACTTTTGGGAAAGGAAGCTGATTCTGTGGAATCTTGTATCAGGCCAACTTTTGGACTTAACATATATGAGAGAGAAATGAGTTTCACTATTTGTTTAAATCACTGCAATCTAATTTTTTGAACTAATTCTCATTATTACAATGTCCAAACAAAATAAAGGTCAAGAATCAAAACAAGTAATTCTGTGATTCCTAAATAACAGATCAAAATTTCTGATTACTAAACCTTTCCTTGTGGATGAAATCACAGGCCCTTCAAACATAAATTTTCCAAATTCAATTTATTACTTTTCCTCTAAATTTGCTCCTATTATGTTTTTATTTCTGTTAATTTATAAACTCAAATTTCATGCCTTTTTTGTAAACCCTGCTTTCTGCCCATGCTTGCTGTCCCTAGTTGACCCTTCTTGACTGTCATGGTTTGGATATGGTTTGTCTTCCAGGGGTATTGCAAGCTTGTTCCCCACTGTGGTAAGACTGAAGTGGTGGGAGGTTTTAGGAGGTAGGGCCTGATGGCAAGTCCTTAAGTCATTGTGGGGCTGCCCTTGGAAGAGTCATGTGTTCCTGCTTCACTGCATTTCTGGTAATTTTTGATTGGGTGTCAGACATTGTGACTTATTTTGTCCTGCAGATGTTTGTATTCATATAAATATTCCTAAGCTTTGTTCTAGAACAATAAAGAAGTTACCTGAAAACAGTTTGACTTCTTACAGGTGTTGCTCTTACATTGTCTGAGGTGAAACTAACTACGTTTAGTCTAGGGTTAGCTCTTCCCCCACTATTGAAAAATGACTCTTCTGACTATGTCTAAAACCCAGTCGATTATGAAAATTTTTAGTCTGATATTTTGAGGTGGTTTCCCCTCCTGATTTTGGGAAAATTCCTTACATGTCAATGTTGAATACTTGAAAAACACCCTCTGTAGACCTCCAAAGTTCTCTTGGGTAACTCACTCCATGGTGATAACTCTGCTAAGAACTCTACTTGTTTTTGTCCCTTGGACCCAGTTTCATGTTCTGAAATTTAGGGGTCTACTGGACATTGTGTCAGTCCCCTCTCCCTCAACTAAAGCCAGAAAAATCTTCAAGATACTAAGGTGTGGCAACCATTTGTATGCAATATGTGAAGTCTATCCTTGGTTACCTATTTCTTAGAGTCTTGAAAACTAGTATCTTATTTATGCTATTTTTTGGTTGTTTTGTGTGGGAAAGTATATCCAGCCCCGTTAGTAAAAAATGGAAGTTTTACCCTTTGTTTAAAGAGCTTTCTTAAGTTGTTACTTACATACTATACCATCAATGCATTTAAATGTACAATCCAATGATTTTCGATACATGTTTAGTTGTGCAACCATCACTACTATCCAGTTTTAGAGCATTTTTATCAATCTCCAAAAGAACACATGGCCATTTGCTGTCAATCTTTATTCCTACCTCCAGTTCAAACAGCTAAACTCAACTTTATAGATTGCTTTTTCTGGATATTTTATCTGACTGGAATTGTACAATATAGTGCCTTTTGAATCTGGCTTCTTTTAGTTAGGATGAAATTTTTTAGGTTTATCCATGTGATAGAATTTATCAATAGAGTCTTCTTTCTTTTGACTGAGTAGTATTCCTTTGTATTAATATATCCTATTTTATTTATCCACTCATCAATTGACGGATATTTGGATTGTTGCTACATTTGGGCTATTATGAATAATGTTTCTATGGATATACATGTATAAGTCATGGTGAGAACATATTTCTTTTCATTTCATTTCTCAAGTAGATAACTAGCAGAAGTATTGTTGTATCATATAATATATTTATGTTTGCATTTTTAGGAAACCGGTACACTGATTACAAAGCAACTGCATTATGTTACAATCCCATCAACAATTTATGAAGTTCCAACTTTTCTGTATCTTCATCAACACTTTTATTATCTGTCTTTTTGATTATAGTTTTTGTAGGGGTCACGAAGTGATATCCCATTGTGGTTTTAATCTGCATTTTTCTGGTGACTTCTGATGTTGAGCATTGTTTTTTTGTACTTGTTATCCTTTTTCATATTTTTTTCTGGTAAAATAGCTATACAGAAATATATTGTCCATTTTAAATTTAGTTATTTGTCTTCTTTGTCTATTCTGGATAGAAATATCTTATCAATAGTATTATTTGCAAATATTTTCTTGCTAGTCTATGTCTTATCATTTCACTTTCCTAACAGAAAAAAATAGTGTCATTGAAGTGCAAACTTTTACATTTTGATGAAGTTTAATACTTTGTTTTTAAATTTTATGAATCATATCTTGGTACAGTTAAGAGTACTACTATTTTAAGAAATCTTTTTTCTACATAAACTAGTAAGAGTGAGTTTTCTTGTATGCAACTAAAAATCCCAGCTAATATGATAAATAAGGAAGGAGGCAAGAAGAATTATATTTACATTCTCAAGATTTTGAATTCAAAATGTGAATGAGATATTCTGAAATCATAACATTTTTTTTATGGACTATTAAGTTTTTGTTACATGTCTTTGATTCTGTCAACCAGAGGGTGCTATTGGCTCAGCTTCTGAGCCTCACTGAGCTTCCTTATCCGGATGTTTGAAGTTGTTTTCATCTCAAAAATCTTCAGAGATCATTGTGGACACTTGATGTTGCTTCTTGTTTAATGGAACTCCTTGCCATATTATATAATTAGGAAGAACAAACCATCATGTTGGGTGAGATCTCAGAAAAAAAAAATTTCTCAAGAAATGTATGATTTTTATCTCTAGGGGTCTTATGAGAAGAATATTGTAGACAATTTAAAGCTACCATGGAATATGAGCAAACTCTGGTGAATAAGAACAGAACTGAATTAGAAACTGTGAGACCCAGGTTAAAGTCTTGGGTCTCATATTAGGGACCTATTAGGCAACTCTCTTTTCTTATCTAAGCTTTCATTTTGTCATCTGTAAAGTAAACATGGACTAGATATTGTAGAGTTCTTTAGACCCTTTCTAGGTCTAACCATCAGTATGGAAAATGTTCTGTAGTCTCTTATTTTCCACCTCAAACCAGCAGCATTCTAGGACATATTGAGCTGGATTCCATCCACTTGGGAAGATAGGAGAGAAAGAAGTTCCCCCAAAAGCAAACTGGTCATACTGTCTACACATGTTAGAGAGAAGGTTCATGTAGGTACATAGCGCTTGGTGTTATTTCCTGCAGTGGGTGTGTTTGAAGGTAAGGCAGATATGGACTGCAAAGAGTGTTGTTTCCCTGACCAGCGATGTTGACCCTTTGCTCTTTACCAGAGCCATTGGCCCCATTGTGCAAATTAAATGTGTGCTGAGTGGAGGGTACTTCAGGTCAAGGGCCAGCTGTACACAAGATTATGAAGTAGATGAAGTCCACATTCTGTGGTAGTCATAATCTTTGCACATTCCCTGAAGTTTTGGTACACCATTTTAATGACAGAGCATAAGCATAACTGCTGACTATAGCTGTCAGAATATAGGCATTAATGAACAAGACTTTCCTTCCCCTACTTTCCCCATGTCTTGCCCCTGCATGTACTACACCATTTATATTCCATAAGCCTCTCCAAACATTCAGGATTCTCAATTGCAGTCTGACTCAGGCTTTGATCCTTTTCTAAACTTTTGCTTTTACTAAAAATTTACTTATGGTATTTTTTTTTTTTTCCTTTTTGGATCTACTAGATATCTAGCTGGTGTAACCAAAAGGCAATTTATTTAGAATTCAATTAATTGAAATTAAGTGAATTCTTACTACGTGCTTGGTATCAGTCCAGTGATAAAAGTACAGTAAGGAACAATAGAAATAAAACTTTTGTCTCCATGAAGTTTATACTCTAAATACTAATGAAAAGTAGGAACATAAATAAGTAGTGGCTATTCTATCTTTGTTCTCCCCAAATCTATTGATCTGTTTCCTCGTTTTCTTCTTTCTGTACCCTGATATTTCTATGGGAAATTTGTCATTCTTATTTGATTGGAATCTTGGTGGGACTGTCCCCCAAATTACTCTAATCTCTCTCCCTTAGCCAATCTGGGTACACGTGGCTACATTCAACCAATCAGATGCTCTGTCAGGTTGAGTAACAAAAGACTGAAAATGATTGGACTGAATTCTGCCCAAAGATGGCCCTTTGACAAAGGCCAATGCCTCCTGTTACCTAGAACCTCAGAGCTTCACTAGTTCTTGTTGGTTCCAAAAGCCTTATTCTTTGGCTATTACTTCTGTGCAAAACTTGCATTGTTTCTCATTTAAATTATTGAGCATAATTTTGTGTTGCCTGGGATCCACTAACCCTAATATGAAATTTGATGAAGTGAGAAGTATCACATTTCTTTTGGTTTAATATTTTCCCTCCAATTCAAATTTCAGCTTTTATTCACTGGGCTAGTAGAAAACTAAATCTAATTCTTATTGGAGGTCTTCCTTCTCTGTGGAACAAAAACTAAGGATTTCCTATTATCATCATCATCATGCTGAAGTACCTACTATTGTAGCTTTTGTGTTATACAAGGAAATCTAATGGGGTTGGTCACCCCTGAGAGTTTAGATTCTACAGGTGTACCATGCAAACCTTAGGGTAGGTAAAGCTATATAATTTCTCTGAAACTTTGTACTCTCCAGCTAATTACTCTGATGCAAAATCTCCCTTAGACAGTTAACTTATCTGAAAGTGTCTGCTATCTTCTATGAACAGAGGGCAAACTATCATGTTCATTCTGTCTGTTCACTCACCTATCTTTAAATTACTCTGGATTTATATATTAAACTCTAGGGAACAATTACTTTATTCATTCATTTAGCATACATATATTAAGTTTCTCTTCTAATCCAGGTCCTATTTCAGGCTTTCAAATGACAAAGAACTTATTATAGTTTCCACCTGACAATGACTCATCTTGGGCTGGGGAATAGGAAGGGTTAGTGAGATGGCAGCTAAATCATCAAGTAGCCATGATAAGTGCCACAATAGAGGTATAAAAATAGGCATAATGGGAGCATAAACAAGTCTCCCATCTGTTTGGGGATGTTATTCTGGAGATGGCTTGCAGGACAGGATAGGTGGGCTTAGACCTAGGGAGCAAACAGAGTTTGCTTATATACTTATCAGTAGATGTAGAACATTCCAAACTGAGAGGAGAGAGAGAGAATAGGAGGCGGAGGGAAATAAGAGACAGGCAGAAGAGAAGGAATAGGAGGAGTTTGGAAAAAGGGGAGTGGGGGGAGAGAGGAGAATGGCTTGTGCTAAAAAATGCAAGTTGGACAACATGCCTGGTCCAACTGCAGTGAAGTCCACCGCGGGGCTTATGGGAGATGGGCAAGGAAAGGTGGGTAGAGGACAGAGCTCAGTTGGAAAGGAAGACTCTACAATCAGGCCACCCTGCGAGAGAACTGCTCCTTTGGTTCTGTGAACTCAAGAAAGTGACTTAACTGTGGCTTTATCTATAAAAGACTTAGAAGGTGACAATATCTCCATTTTAATATTAGTTAGAGAATTAGTTGTGTTTATGAATGAAAAGTACCTAGCATGGTGCTGTCACATAAAAAGAATAAAAATTTTTTCTTTTTTCCCTTCCCTCCCTCTCCTGCCTCCCACACCCTGAAGTTTATCAGGAAAGTCATAAAGCTGAAGGTTTCTGATAAAAAGTGCTTGGTGGATGCATTTGGGAAGTGCTGGGAAAATGAATGAAGAGAGAGGAGGAAGCTGAATTAAAGAGAACCTTTGAAGCTGGGTAGAGGGATTGTAGTTAAAAATCACAAAAACATCTAAACATTACTTAATTGCAAACATAGTATTAAAACAAAAACAGTTACCAAAGATACAAATTATCACAATATTGTCATATAACCATGATATTTCTTTTGAAGAAAGACTAAACTATTTTCAATTTTTATAGATTTTCAAACATAGTTTAGATATATACATTTGAAATTTTACTTAAAAACGAACCATGATATTTTTCAGTTATCTGACAGCCTTTTTGTGCTGTATCCTTTCCTGCCTTTTATATTCCCCTTAGGAACTATTAGCCATTAACTTATTAACCATTGTTAATAGCTTGGTGTGTTTCCCTACATATATTTCTCTATGCTCATAAAACCCTGTATAAACAGAAAACATCTATATTAAGTTGTTATTTTCCGAAAAATGGAATAAACCACACATTTCTTTGCAACTTACTTTTCTTACATAAATATACATAAGGGACATCTAGCCAATTGCAGGGCTCTCATGAGATGCAATATTATACTGAAAAATAATCGTAGAAGCTTTAGATCTACATGAGACAATACAGTTCACCTAAACTAGTGGCTCTCAAAGATAAGTCTCCACAATTTAATTATTTTCCTAGTAGGTAGAGATTTTGGACATACAAGAAATTTTGAAATTGCTATTAAATATTAGCTAGATAGTAGCAGGAAAAAAAAAGATTTTGAGGGAATAATCAGGAACTACCTCTTAGGTCTAACTTAATGCCATTGCCCCAGGAAAGTTCCCTATAGCCCTTACTAGGATAAGTCCCACTCTTATATTTCCTAAGAGAATCTTCTATTGGTTCTTTGTTTTATTCACTACATGATCAGTGGTCGTTAATAAATTAGTTGTTTTTCATCTTTGTGCCCATTTATTTTACTACCTAATATATGCTGGACACATTTTTAAAAAGGAGGAGAATGAATCCATGAGCAGGGGATTTTGTGGGGGAGGGGCAGTCCCAGCTGTTGGAATGTGATGCAATGGAGTGGGAGTGAGGGATGAGAAGTTGGCATTGGAGCTGGAGAATGGTATTTTCCCTGTGAATCCCTGGAAATTAATGTTATATTCCTTGGCATATTAAGACTATAAAACTAACTTTAATGGTATTCTCAGAAATGATTAGACTCTTGGTAAAAAGATCAGAGTGACCAAATAAATACATAAGATATTATTATTTTAAAACAAGACTAGACCCTTTAAAGTGCTTACATCCTGCATACAGGTCGCCCTGTGCCTGTGTTGTGGTATGGGGATACTTAAGTCATATTTGATTGCTTCATGGGCACATAAAATGAAGGGACAGTGGTGATAATCTTGAGGCATATTTTGTCTAGGTTGCCATGAAATCAGATAAAACATTTTTACCCCACAGCAGAAAAGGAAATACTTTCTTAAAGACTGAATGTCAGTCTCTTTCATGTACACAGTATTATTTTCGCCCCTTTTAAACATGTTTTAACACTAGCTTCCACTTATTATACATAGTTTCTTTGTGTCAATACCAATAAAGCTTTAGCAAAATATTATAGATCTGAGAGATTTTCTATCTCCTTTTATTATGTGTTGATTTAAATCATTTAACTCTCAATCTTATCTCCCTTTGTGTTGGTTATGTTTCTCCTGATTAAAAGCAATAGAAACGAATACTTTTAAAAAGGGTAATTTATTGGAAATACACCGTGGTTGTTCAAAGATGGTAGGACAAGCAAACAAAGGTGCTCAGGAAAGCCAGGCGCAGTTCCCTCTGGAACCTCAATGGTGAGCCTGAGGACAAGAAAGTCATTCCAATTCTGTCTGTTACATTGTTATTCATTAGTTTCAGGTTCACAGATGTGGGTGAGGCAGATTCTGTCATCCTGTTTACTTCTGAATACAAAGGGAATCTGAAATCAGATGCATTAGTAGGAGAAATGGGGAGGAAAGTAATTTTATAGGGTAAATTCTTTGGGAAAATTGGATAGAACATGGTGGCTCATTGAATGTGGGATAAGAAACAAAAAGATACATGAAAACTAACTTTTATAGCCTCAGATAATTGGGAAAATAGTGGTGGTGCCACCGCAGAGTGTTTTTGGTAGAGAATCACTGCTTTTTAAATGCTGGGCATTGAACCTAGGGCCTCACACATGGTAGGCAAGTACTCTACCACTGAGCTATATCCCCAGCCCAAGAAGGGATTCTTATGTTTGGCTTTATACATATTTTAATTTATCATATGTTATTATTATTGTCCAAGTTCACGTTTTTAAAGGGAATTATAGTGAAGATAGTACTGAAAAAGTCAGTGTTAGGACAGTCATCAGAATAGAAAAACTCGCCTTGAAGTTAATTCTGTACATCTCTATCCCTTGTTTCTTTGAACATAACATTCGTGTGTTGATCATCTTTAAGTCTCCTAGGGTTTAGCATTTAGTAGGTGCAAAAAAAGTACCTGTGACGTTAAATTGAATTGAAACCTTGAGGAAAAAAGAGCAGTGTGCCAAGGATAATTTCTATTTGCTACTGGAACTAGTTCAAACTTCATTTTGAACTGGCTCTGTCAGAATAAACCTATTTTAAAGTCAACCTCTTTTGATAACCAGAGTCTACGTGCATCATTTATTTTTCTTCAGTCAGGTTGATATTGTTTAGAAATAGGATTTTCATTTGCTTCTCTTGGGTTTTTGAACTTATTGCATTCCAACCCTAAAATTTGCATCTTGAAAGAAAACAATAAGGGATATATTTTTGTCTGATTTCCTTTTTTGACTCTGACAAAAACAAAAACAAAAAAGATCTGGAAAAATAGCATCCCAGAATACCTTTACTTACTCTTCAGTGCTTAATCAATACTTACACCAGCAGCAAGAGACAGAATGTCCTCCCTCACATTGGAAGTAGCAATAGGTTAGACATGCTGATAATAAGCGAGGGTGTTGTAGAGATGGATGGGATGGATAAAATATAGATTCTATTTGGTTTCTTCTTAACTGCATTTATTCTTTCCCCATTTTATTGCCCATTCATTGTTCCATGTCAGCTCAATTCTATTTCAACTGGAGATATACACATAATAGAATGCTAGATGTTTTCACTCAAAAGCATTTTCAGATCTTGTCATCAGCTAAGTCTTCTCTCTTTTTAAACAATTCAAATTTTCTGTAGTAAATTCTAAGTGGATTTAAACTCCTAATTGCTTTCAACCTGTAGACTTCAGCATTTTATTAAAAGTGTAGTATTATAATATTTTGATAAGGCTTACTGCTTTGTAATTATTTTCATTGACAAGAAGGATTGATTCCGAAGGCAATTTAGTGACCTGCATAAAGGCATGATGTGACTTTGCTAAAAGTTGAGTGAAAATGATCAAATCCCTGTACAAAATGGGTTGTTATATTAAGTGTAATATAATTTTTGATGAGTAGAATTTTTGGATTCTTAAAATTGATGAGGCACTTCTGATATGGAATCAAAGTTGTGGAAAATGCCAACCATTTGCTTTTCTAAAATTTTATTGATCCTTGATAAAATAATTTACTCTTTTTCTTCCATTTTCAATGATAAAATAAAATTATTCACTCTTTTCTATCAAGTCTATGTTTTTTATAGAACTTTATTCTTTATGTTGCAATAATAGGGAAAGATTGAGCATTGCTAGAACTCTGCTGATCACTGTGCATGAGACAAGTCCACTCATTATGCTGATTTTGCAAAGCAGGGAAACAAATGACATAAACATTAATTAATTTGCTCAAATAAGTGGTGGCATTAACATTTAAATTCAGATGGTTTAACCCCAGAATGCTTTTTTGTTGCCAAAACTGCTTATATTTTTGAGATATTCAAGTTTAATTTATACATAGAAGACATAAGGATAAACATCACAGTTTCTGAGTTTCTGAGAAAAGTAAGTTTTTAGAATTTTTTTAAAAAATTCTGGCTTGCCACAGGGGTGTCCAATTAGAGTGAAACCTCTCCATAAAACAATGCTTTAAGGTAATTGTTACTATTTTCACTCCTGAAATGAGGAAGTGAAGGCTTAGAACAATTGTATAATTTAACCTAAGATAGAAATTGTGAGTGGGAGTTGTTAGGTCAGCTGTGAAACCAAGTTCCAGAAACTTCCTCCAGCACCACAAATGTTAAAAGTAAAAATGGTTCAATGATACTTGTTAAAGCATAGTAAGGAGTGCTTTATTCAAGATCATTGCAATGGCTATAGGGTCCACTGTAATAATGTCTTGTGGTGGAGATGAATTGTGCTCAACTCCAAAATTGGAATGGGCAAGTAAAATTTGCAGCTAAGAAGGAATGTTGGAGCCATTATCTAGAGAATTAATAGGAGAAAACACTAGTTAACTGGAATTCTGGCTAAAATGACCAAATAGTATTTATACTGAAGATAGGCCAAGATGACTTTATATGAGTAGGGATTGAGGAAGAGGACCCTGGTCAGGTATCGGGGTGTTTGGATAACAAGGATGGGGATGTCTTACTAAACTGTCTTAGCAGGTTTCTTAGCTAAAACTGGATTTTACAAGAAAGCAAAGATCATAACTTCTAGAAGCCTGACTAAAAGTTGGTCAAACAAGGAATCTTTGTCAACAGAATACTTCTGTTAGTTTAAACTCCAACCTCCACACATACTATAGTGCTATGAATTCGTAGTTGGCAATCACCTACTTTAGAATCAACCAAGGGAGCTAGTTGCAAATGAGGAACCCCAACTTTAACTGTAGAAATTTAGATTCAGTAAAGTAAATGTGTGGCCTGAAAATCTGCATATTTAACAATCCATCTTTGCAGTTGTTACACACAATAAGCTTGCATGATAACCACCTTTGTTAATATCAGGAAAATGTTCATAAAAGAAATGTTGCCTTTAAAAAAATCTTTGTTATAATTTAAGCCTTGTGTATGTATTTTGAAACACAGGTGGTAATATTGCCCTAGAAACTCTTGCCATGTCCCTAGCTGAATAAAACTATAAGGCCTGAAAACTCTTGTATGTGACTTAAAATTTCTGGTTTCTGATATAGAAAAAATGATGACAGAAGAAGTAACTTGTCCACAAGTTGAAAGATCATGGCCTTGGGGCTGAAAGCCTCGGGGAATCAATTTCAGCCATAGTGGGCAAAGACAAAGAGAAAAAAAAAATGAACTCTGCAGAACAGATAATTCTGTGTTCTGTTTGTAATTTGAACAGTACTCTTCTGACAGCCCCTTAGTTCCTATGTTTTCTATGTAGCATAGTGTGATGGTCTCTCAATTGTCAAGTTATTTTAGAATTTCTATTTCTTTGGTACTTATCATTCCATGCCTACTGAAAAAGTGAATAATAAAAGTAATCAATTGGGAACATTGTAATGAGGCAATTCAACCCAGAGCTTTGCATTCAAATGTTTGTTCAAATTTGAGGAAGCTATGCCTACAAGCTCTGTTTCATTTGGCATAGCCAATGAGAAAAGACAAAAGAGCTTCAGGATTTTCTGGTAACTTAGAGTTACAGGAAAAAAAGGTTGCTGATGGGGAGAAGTTTACAGTAGAATGCTCCTTGAGTAGCTAGTTTGCTTGAATTGTTTACAATTCACTGCCAAAGAGAATTGGGGAACAAGATTATAATTTGGCCTCAGTATGAGGTGAAGTTTTAGTTAAGTTGAATGGTTTCCTGAATATTAAAATTTAAACATAAATAGTCATACCCTGTTTTTCTGTTCCTCTGGTTCATGGATTTTTAGGCTGCAATATATATATGTACATATATATATATATATGTATATATTTGTCATTATATATAATATATAATATATTATATGTATAATATATTATATATAATATATATAATATATAGTTGTCATTATATATATATTATATAATATATATATGTCATTATATATATATTACTTATATATTATATATTTAATATATATATAATTGTCAATGGATCTTTATTTCTTTATTTATATGTGGTGCTGAGAATTGAACCCAGTGCTTCACACATGCCAGGCAGTTGCTCTACCACTGAGCCACAGCTCCAGTCCAGCTGCATTATTTTTGTGAGTTGGATACCCCCATATAATTTTCCCTATCATTTGCAGGAAAAATGTTTATTTTCACATTAAGTTGGGAACTCAATGTATTGAGGTCAATGGGAATAAGTTTCTCTTGTTGCTTCATAGGACACTCTTTCCCTAAGATGGGGAGTTCTACTAATTCAGAAAATCCCACAATTCTTCTGTATTTTTTGTTTAGTTACATCTCTTATTAACTCTACATTTCCTCTTTGTGGTTTTCACGAAGGGCCCCTGGGGTGAAAGTTTAAACATTTCATTAATCTTGACTAGGTCACAAAGAACTATGAGGCATTTGAGAGTGTTTAAATAATTTTGGAGGGAAGTAAGACAGCTCCAAATTTTAAAGTGAGGCAACAAGGTCTGTATCTTTGCCAGATTTCAAAAGAAGAGGTTAATTAGTCTTTGACCTTACAGTCATTTAGAAGGGAAATATGTTACTTGGAAAGTCTTAGATTAAAAATTATTCTGAAGAATGGAGAGAGCACTTGATAAAATGCTAAATGAAAAGCTTTATTACACTTGGCACGCATAAGTTCGGAGTTACTTTCTTGTTTTGAAATGATCATACACAAATCTTAAATAAATGTAGATTTTTTTTCTGTCTTTCTCCCCTGCTTCTTCTTAGGACTAGAGTAGTGATTAGAGAGGGAAAGTTAATAGCTATGTCTACCTTTTCAAATTGAAATTTTCTAGGTCAAAAAAGATAACAAAATACTTCAGATTTTCATCCAGTGGTGTATATTCTGATGTTTATAGTTTGGAATTGTTCTATAGAATTTAATTCCTTAGGTTTAGTTTGACATTAATTATTTAAAACTTTAATTTAGAAGATAACTCTTTCTAAATAAACATATATGTGTGTGTGTGTGTGTGTGTGTGTGTGTGTGTGTATATATATATATATATTTTTTTTTTTTTTTTGCAGTGAGTTTACTACTATTCACAGCGACTTATATCTAGTAAGCCATTCTAGCACCTTGGTTGAGTGTTGATCCACAGTCCAAATGGGAATATATGTCCATAGTACTAAGTTTTAAAGATCTCATTATTTGAGGTTGACTAGAGTTTTTAGCTTGAAAGGGTCTTCAAGAAGGGGATGCTGCAATAACTAATTTTCTGTTATTACCAAGCTAATGGAAACAACACCATGAGAGCAAGTGGTTAGTTAAGTAGAGAAAAGCAGGGAAGAGCAATGGCAAGAGGAGAAGAAAGTCACTTTTCCATTGTAAGATTTCATGGGAAATCTGCATGACCATGATAGACATGTAGGTGTCCTGCTGAGGCTTGTCACCATCTTCCTCAAGCGGTGTCTTATGAATGGAGTCTTATGGAGTCAAAGAAGACCCTAAACCATGGAAAGGGTTTCTGGTTTTCTGAATGTGTAAGTTTAGCTAAGAGATTTAGCAAACAAGCCTCATGAACAAAGGACTTTGAGATTGCCAAAATAACAAGACAACAATAGATAGTAGCTAACACTCCCATGGAACTTATTATACATTAGATACCGTTTTAAACACTCTTTTAGAAATTACTCCTTTAATCTTTTCTGAAACCCTATGACATCAGTAATGCCAATAATGCAGATGGCAATTAGACAATTAGACAATTTTCCTGAGTTTGTGCATTTAATAAACAGTGGATCCAGGATATGGACCAGAGAGTTGAGCTCCTGAGGATGCGTTTTCAGCAACTTTCACAATCAAGTTCGTTAAAACATGGGTGGATCAGTGGAAGCTGTGTACATTTAGATTCATGGGGCTGGAAGTGGTGGTAGCAGGCTATGTATTTGACTCTCCAAAACAAGAACAATTTGTATGTTTTTTGAAAACAAATCATTTTATTAACTGTCTTGCAATCTAGGGACTTCTTGAATAGCCTTTACATATATTTCTAGAAGTAACCTGGATGACCATGCAACAGACAGTGACCTACTAAGGGGAACTGATCAAATGATTTTTTAATAAACACTGTGGGAACAAGTTCATTTCAGAGAAATAAATGACGATCCTCTGTTCTTTTTCTTTTAAGGAAAGCTGTTGGGGAACATGATCATCAACCTCTAGAATTTTCTCCACCTGGTTTAATCAGACAGGGAAGTTCAATTAAGCCAGTGTCCTTAGCTGTCATTTTCTGGCTGCTCCTTGATTAGTCAAAGTGTGATTTGAGTGACAGAGCCATGTTGGATGTTCCTACCACGTGTTCTGATGAGTTAGCCCTCTGCTGCTGCTGTCACACAGCTTCTTAAAGAAGTGTCAGGATATCCTGTGGGGAAATAAGCAATGTTTCGATGGCAAAGAGACTGCTTGCAGAGGGGCTGCCCATGGATGCACACGTTGCTTAGGCACGCAGCCAGCCCTGTAGTGATTGATGGATACTCTGCTGCCTTCAGGAGTATTTTCACTTGTACTGGGAAAGGCATGAAGGGCACCTTCGAAAGAGGAGGGACTGTAATAATCACTTCATCTTTCTTCTGTTTAATGAAAATTCATTCTTGAAGGATAAATGAATGTCCACTCTTGTAGCAACTACTAAAAACCATTACTCCGTATTGCTGTGGGCCAGATTTATACATTTCTAGGATCTTTCCACTATGGCGATTATTGACTTTAGTGTACGGCCTTGATTGCATGCTTTTGTTAAGGAAAGTGTCTTAGAAGGAGTAGGGACTAAGGTTCTGAGAGGTCTCAGTAATCTGCTTTACATGGAAATATACAATTGATAAGATATTGTAGTGGATTTAAATTTTTTTTTTATTTTTAATTTTTTTAATTTTATTTTTTTGTAGTTGTAGATGGACAGAATACCTTTATTTTATTTGTTTTTATGTGGTGCTAAGGATCGAACCAGTGTCTCATACATGCTAGGCAAGCATTTGACCACTGAATTATAGCCCCAGCCTGTGGATTTAAAATTTACAACCATAACTCAGGGATAGAGAAGTAAGACTTTTTTTCTTATTCTTTTTGATACTGAACTGAACTTTGGTCAAACCCCTATTTGCTCGGTTGGCTGAAAATAGTTATTCTCATCACTTCAACTTAATTTAGTGACTTTCAGTTTATTTGGTCAAGTTCTAGAGTTTCTTTCTTGCCCTTTCTTTGATTGTCTCTCGAGGTGATCTATGTTACTCGGTGGCTTACGGGTCATCTTGGCATTAGGAGAAGAATATCTTCTTTCCTGGGCCTTTTCTGGTCCTTGCTGGTTTTCTAGAGCCAAAAAGTTTTCTTGTAGCTCCTGGGCCTCATTTGCAGCATCTGACGCATGTGGTATATATGGGCCTGGCCAGTTCTCTGGACTAGGTGCCTAGGTTACGCCTTGTACCCTAGCTCTGGCTCTCAGACAACAGGTACTCTGAGCACTTTCCTGTTTTTTCTTACTGGATGCTCAGGAACTGTAGTGGTTGCTTTCTGTGCAGGAGAGGAATTCTGGAACTCTAGGAGGCTTTCTCTGGTTCCTCTGTCCAGGACTTTCCACAGTGATTGTCGGGACCACATTTACTTTAGTAACATGCTGAGTGAAAGGTTTACCTAAGAGGCTGCAGCATTCTCTGGCTGTGCTTTGAGAAAAAAAGTATTAGCATCCCTGCTCTAGGTGTATGAACTGATCTTTGAATCTGGGGTTTCCATGGCAGGATGGGCGAATGGGTAGAGTAGACAGGTGTCTACCCTTGTGGGCAGGTGGCAAAATGCCCAACCTCTCTCACAGGGGTTTGAAATCTGCAAATTCATTATTGTCTTATAATTATACCTCAAATTTCCAGACTATCTCAGTTATTGGCTTTAAAAAAGCCAGGTTTGAATATCAAAGGTGAGGAATGTGGTTCTTTGTTCTATTTGCCCTCCAGGAAATAAGGAATGCTGTTTGACTCAGTGGGTAGGGTAGGAAACACAGGGATCCCTGTGGAAGAAAACACATCAGTTAATATTTCAAAAAATATCATCCTCGCCATAACACCTTTTCTTTTTACTGCATGCAGGAGAGAGAGAGAGAGAGAGAGAGAGAGAGAGAGAGAGAGAGGTGTTAAGTTTCTCTTCTTCTTTTCCTTCTCCATTCTTTGATGACATTGAATCCTCCTTATTAATGGGACAAAGTTATGGAGCTTGGAGCTAGGCCCCTGTTCCACCAGGCCAGATTGCTGCCCATCTATAGATGACCTCTGGAGAACACTATGAGGGAAGTGTTTTTTTTTTTTTTTTTTTAACCAGAAATTGAACCCAAGGTGCTTAAACACTTAGTCACAGCCCCAAGCCTTTTTGTTTTGTTTTGAGAGAGACTCTCACTAAGTTGCTTAGGGCCTTACTCAGTTATTGAAGCTGGCTTTTGAATTTGAGATCCTCCTGCTTCAGCCTCCCCAGCTGTTGGGATTACAGGCATGTGCCACTGCTCCAGGCATGACTTTCATTTTTAAGATGAGAAAGCTGATTTGGAGAGATTGCATACAGGTTCACTCAGCTAGTGAGTGACAAAGCTGGGTTGCAGATCCAGGTCTGTTGGCATAGACTTGCCATCTTCAATGAAAGTTTCAGACTTATGCAAGAAGTAGGCTAAATCTATCCTGAGTACACTACATGGTGATTAAGTTTTTCTACAAAAATAGTTTTATATACATGTTTTATATACGTACAATTTTTAAATTTGAGAGAAAATCAATTTACTGTTATTGGTAATCTTAAAATTTTTGTTGATTTAAAATATATATTCAGCCAGGTGCAGTGGTGCATACTTATAATCCCAGTGGCTCTGGAGGTTGAGGCAGGCAGATCATGAGTTCAAAGCCAGCTTCAGCAATAACAAGGTGCTAAGCAACTCAGTGAGACCCTGTCTCTAAATAAAATACAAAATAGGGCTGGGGATGTTACTTAGTAGTTGAGTGCCCCTGAGTTCAATTCCTGGTACCAAATTAAATAAGTAAATAAATAAATAATAAGTAAATAAAGAAAGAAAATACATATTCTGACTTAAATAGCATTTAAATATTCTTTTGATATAAATCCAGTGGGTTAGCAATCCATAATGAGCTAATAGATCTTCAAAACATTGGAACCACCTGTGGGTATCTACTATCTAACAATTTTGTAGAAAACAAATTAATCTGCCTGATAAGTCTTATATTCAATAAGAGGGAAATGAGAATAAGGGAGAAAGGACATAAGAATAAATTGTTGGCTGGGTTTTTAGATTACTTCTTAAAACTAAAGCTAAATAGTGCAAGATAAACATGAAAAAAAGAAAAAAAGCCCATCTGATGATTTCACTATTTCATGTGGTAGAAATATTAGCCATTGAAAGACTGTGATAAATTTATATCACATTTATGAACACACCAAAGACCCAGAAAGATATAAAGTTCACCATTTCCCTCCTTAATGACACCAGATGCATTTTAGTAGGAATTTCTTTAGCTTTTGTACTTTGAAATACTGATAAGCTACTGAGGTGTATTATATACTATCTAAAGATGAATTATCAGTTTTGGATTTCTATTTCCTCAAATCACCACCAGGTTCAGTTACAGTACATTGCTAAGGGGTTAATTTTCAAACCAATGAGCCATGAGGAGGACTAATGTTAAGGGAAGAAGAAAAAGGCAATTTTAATTGGAAAAAACTTTCCAAGTGAATCATTTTTTCTCTTTTGCAGTTTCTGTGTGTTCTGGAGGAATGACAATTGCCTAACTCAGTCTGGTTGGAGTGATGGGTAAAGACTGTGCACAGGATGGCGAGTTCCCTCTAGCATGGAACTGTCATCCTCTGCCAGGGGTATGTCTGCCACACATAAATAACATAAATAACACCTGCCAAAACATCCCTCTGAAGTATTGAGTGCTGACACAGTCGAGTGTTCTCGTGGTGTTACAGCAACACTGTTCAACTGCTGTTCAATTGCAGTCTTAATCAAATATGATACCCTGATTCTAGGGTGCGTGCCTTAGACCAGCAATCTCTAGTAAGCTGCCACATTTCCCTAAACAGTGTGCCATTTTATATGGAAATTATGAAACAGCAGTGATTATGTTAGGATCAGCAGTGATTCGATTCATCAGGTACTGTTGACAGATGATGTGCTTGTGCTTAGACTGGCCTTGCACGGAGACTAAAGCAGTTTGTTCTCCTATGAAACACCTGCTGTTCCCTCTTCCACATGACTCCCCGGTACTACTAGTCCTCTCAGGCTGAAAGAACAGTACTCTATTACATGGAAATATAGGCTATCTACATATCTCTGTCTATATTTTTTCTCTGCTATACAGATGAGATCATTCAATGCCAAAATTTAATATGTATCTTTTATATTAACTGTATTTTCCTGGAAATGAGCAATGAAGGACTCTTTTTCCATTTAATATATATATATTTTTTTGAAGCTTATGGCCTGGAAGAGGGTTGTGTCATTCATTATCTTTTCTATGGTAGCATATTTTTGATTGTCTAAGCAGGATTTGAAGTAGAGAGATTACATAATTGTGTAATGAAATTATTTTCAAAATTAATAAGGTGCCATTTTCACAGATCTGTTTTCCAAGTTTTAAAAACCATTATAAACTTTACAAGGACCTACATTTCCAATTATAATAAAGTCTGTATCCTTATTTCTTATGTTTTTGTGCATGTATATGCATAAAATAGTGCTCCAATTGAGATGTTCTACTGTTCTACATTACAGATTGCACAGCATCCCAGAAAAAGGTTCAAGTGGTCTTCAAGAGAAATAGAAAAACTGATTTTCATGGTAGCTAAACATATTTCATATATTAAATGAGACATCTTTATGTGTTTTAACTTCAATAATTTACTTCCCAATCTTTTACTTTTTAATGAAAACTATCTTGTTTACAGTAACTATTTTTGTTTTTGTTAGTGTTCATGACAGAATGACATTGATCCCTATTTAATAACTACTGCATAATTAAAAATCAGCCCTTTGACACCCAGTGGGGGATGATAGAGCAACTGTGTGCAACTTATTAACTTTCAACTTTATACAATTCATTTCTTAGATTTTCTTATAATTTCGGCAATACAAGCAAATAAATAAAGTAGAAAATAAAAATATTACATATGTCCATACTTCAGGCCATCATTTTTAGCATCATATATTTTGTCAGGTTTTAGTAAAATGAGTACTCTATTACTATATTCTCAATGTGAAAAAAAGAAAACATTAGAGATAAGGCTAAAATCTCCCTATGGGAAAAAATATTCATCTTGCTGTCAACTTTATAATATCCTTTCAGACCTTCTTCTAGACACTTACAGATAAAAGTTGTACAGTTATAGTGTTGGCTCATGTGTGTTTATGTTTTATTAATGTCATACTATGCATGTTGTCTTGTAAATGGTTTTTCTCACTCTCTAGAATACTTTACAGCTCCTTTCATTTAGGCTTCATCACTAAGTACTAGGGGACACCAGAGAAGACAACTTCTATGCAACAAGTTTCTTCACATGTAAATGGAAACAATGGAACCTTCCTCACAAGATTTTATTTTATTTTTGTACCAGGGATTGAATCCGGGGGCACTTAACCACTGAGCTACATCACCAAAAATATTTAAATATTTTATTTGAGACAGGATCTTGCTAAGTTGCTTAGGACCTCGCTAAGTTGCTGAGGCTGTCTTTGAACTTGCGATCCTCCTGAGCAACTGGGACCTACAGGATTATTAAAGGATGATATAACATCTGTAATGCACTCAGCATAGTCTGCCGTATGGTAAATGCTGTGTCAGTGTTGGCTCTTACTCTCTGATATAATGCTCTAAGCTGCTGAAAAATATTCCACAGAACTGGCAGACTGTATTTTGTTTAATCTTAGCTCTATAGATTACTTTGAAGCAAGGTTTGAATTGCCAACAGTAGGTTCAAATGTGCAAATAAGATTAACTGTTAAAAAAATAACTAATCTGGTTTATTTCATCTACAAAAGACTTATCTTTAGTTCAATATGACAATTTTTTTTTCCTTGGGTCCTTTTTCAGGATGGCTGCTGGTTGTTTGGCTTACATGATTTGGTGGTGGAGAAGGGAAGAGTGCCTGGATTGATGTGGTGACCTCTGGACCTTCCTTGATATCCGCAGAGGGTTCTGAGCTGGTCTGCTCTTTGTGTTGGTCTCTGGTGTGATGTTACATTTCATTTATTCTTTGGAGTGATATTGGTTTGGCCAGCTGTAGCTTGTCTGAAATTATATGCTTTCACTGGTCTTTTTATCATCACTCCAGGCTCTTCATTCCTGTAATACACTTAGAACTCTGGGTTGCCCCAGTGTGGATAATCCTGGGTCTTCAGTGTCTAGGCTCTGGGATGCCATGGGCGCTGTCTGCTGACCTGCTGCTGTTATTTCTGTTATATAACTCTTATTTCTTTGATGAGTGGTTCTTGTTTGAAGTTTGGGTGTAGGAATGGAAATAAAGGATGCTGATTTTGACTCCTACATTTCTATTTTTCTTACTACCACTCCTCTTTCTAGAAGTGGTGGACTTTGGGCTATCTATTTCCCCTGTGCTACATCTTCTACCTTCTACCTCAATATTGTACAATCATAATAAGAAGGCTTGGTCTCATTGTGATATGAAAATATGCAATATAATCTGAATGTCCTCTAAGCTGGGTCATGATAAATAAATAGCAGTATAAGGATTAAAAATTCTTTCTCCCTGGATAAATCTTACATTTTAGAACTATTGTCTTGGAATAAGATCACATTGGTGTACTGGAAAATGAACATTAACTTTTTCTTTCTCTTGTTTTCCTGTAATAATCTTAAACCACTCTTATAAAACAAGTGAGTATGTATCTATAGAAGGTCGGTAAAAAGAATTTCAAAAGAGAAAATTATATGAATACTTTTAAATATTATTTGCACTGGTTCTTTTATGGTGCTGTTAATGTCTATCCATATATGTAGCTATCATTTGGGGCACATTTAAAAAAATTTTAATATTTGTTTTAATTAGTTATACATCACAGTAGAATGCATTTATGCACTTTGATATATCCTACATAGATGGAATAATTTCTTATTTTTCTGAGTGTACATGTTGCACTCAGACATATACATGTAGTCAACATACACATATAGTAATATGTCTTTTTCATTCTACTATCTTTCCCATCCTCAAATCTACTCCCCTCTCCTCCCATCACTTCCCTCTACCTAATTTTAACATTGATCTAAGTTACATATGGAGAAATGCTATTGCCATAGGGTATGCACATTTTACATATTACTATAGAAGAACAGATTGTGCTAAAAAGTGACAAGACCAATTTATAATCTCGCTGTAAGTGGCTGATAGTCTCCTTTATTCACCAATGCCAGGCTTTACACATAATTTATTTCACTGAAATTATCTCAACAACTATCTAGAGCAAGTGTTTTTATTCCCATTTTGTATATGAAGAAATTGAGGTTCAAAAAGTTAAGCAACTTGCTGAAGATCACATAGTTAGTAAATGGCTGACTTGGAAATCTACTCAAACCAAGCCTACTATTTTATTATTCCATTCTAGAAATGTCATTATTTTGAATAAAAATTGATCACATTGATTACCATTTTTTCTTCATATCCTAATTAATAATCTACAATAAAATAGAAAACTGTATCACAGATAATGGACAAATGATGTTACTTTCTTATTTAGCTCAGTTGCAATATCTATTTGATGGTCAAGAATAGTGACCTCACATCTTTTTGACTCATCTATTAGTTACCCTTGAAAGGGGCAGAACTTGGGTGGATTAAGGCTGGGAGTACAAGTGATCTCATCACTAGGGATTGTAAGACCTGGGGCATAGCCCCAAGGCTGGAATCATCAGGGATGCTCTCTGTCCAGAGGGACCCATGTTCATAGTCTGCCTCACCTACAATTATGGGCATCTTTATTGAGACTGACAGTATCGAATTCTTTGGGTTGGCAAAAACAGAAGAACTCTTTCAGCTGAGTCGTGATATTTAAAGATCTCTCTTTTTGAGTCTCTTCCTCGGTCAATCAAACTGTCCTCCCAGAACAAATTGTCAGATAATGAAATGCATATACGGTAGCTGGAGAGTGTTGTCCTATTTGTAGCACTGGCTTCAGCCGGAGGCACATCTCTGGCTGCTCCTTTCTATCTATAAGTTACAGCAATGGCCTCGCAAGCAGTACACTCTGTACAGCAGCTGCAACTCGTTATCGGCTTTGTCCAGAATAACAAACAGAACAAACACGTTTTGCAAGGGCTTTTTCCCCCTCTTATGTAGAGGAGGAGGAATTAAGCAATCAGTGAAATGCTGATTGATCAGTTGTGCTGACTTAGAGAAGTCCAAGGCCACATTAGTACTATTAACCCCTGGAAAAAAATTTGTTTTTAGAACTGTATTTAAATCAATATTTCTGAGATGTGAAATTTAGGTTCCTCCAAAGGAAAAACTGGGAGAATATTTTTTTTATTGGATACAACTTATTCATCTGGGCTGCCTTGTAATACAAGGCATGTAATTATTTTCTGAAAAGAGAATTAATATTATTAGGCAGATGTGGCTGGACCACAGAGTACCCCAGTTGTTTGAATCAAACAGGTTGATGTAAAGCATCTTTAGTAAATGTCCCAATCCTATGCCTCAGCCTTGACTTCAGCAACCAACTCTGACCGTCACTTCTAGACCTCTTTATGAGAAACTAGTCCTCCTTAGAATGTCAGTGTTCTTCTTCCCACCTCTCCCCTCCTGTATTTTTTGACCTTGTATATTCATTGATGGTTCTTTGAGCTATAAGAGTGCTTTGATATATGATTACACAACATGTGTAATGTAACTCTCCATCATGTACAACCAGAAGAATGAGAAGTTATTCTCCATTTATGTATGATGTATCATGTCATGTGTAACTAATTAGAACAAATTTAAAAAAAGAGTTATTTGAGCATCCCTTCTTATCTGCTTTAAAATATAGGGTTTACCCTTATAATTATTCCTTCTGATGCTTTCTACTTCCATGCTCCCATTCCTCTCTCACTGGCCGGGCAAAGCTCAAACCTTTGTGAACAGCCTTCCATCTCTATGCCTGCATTCATGCATTTGAAAATGGCTGGAGAAAACCATATTCATGGCCATTCTGCTGTCACTATTTATGATCACCAATCTCAAATGGAAATCTAATACTACTGGCTTTCTTGCTGTAGAGCTCTAAGGAGAGCATGATCTTATTTTCCAAAGGAATTATTTTATGATTGATTGATTGATTGATAGATACTGGGGATTGAACCCAGGGTTGCTTAACCACTGAACAACATCTTCAGTCACTTTTAAAATATTTTATTTAGAGACAGGGTCTCACTAAGTTGCTTAGGGTCTTGCTAAATTGCTGAGGCTGGCTTTGAAATTATGGAACTCCTGCCTCAACCTCCCAAGCCGCTGGGATTACAGGCATGTGCCACCGTGCCTGGCCAAAGGAATTATTTTAAACCATCCCATCTTCAGTGGAAAACTGAATGAAATACATTCTGTTTCATTATAAAGTGGAAACCCCTGGGTGGCCATGCTCTTATCTTCATACTACTGAATTTATAAGCTTTCATCAAGAGAAGGGATATTTCATGCACCTACTCCTCCTACCCTCCTGTTCCTCCTATGAAAAATGAATCCTTCTCCATGCTCATTGGCTCTCGTCTTTTCTCTTTTTTTTTCATAGTCTTCACTTTTTTCATTATATTCTCTCCCATGGAAACGTACACTCCCTCTTCCTTTCAGGTAGAGCAGTCTTATCAGCCTCCAAATGTGTACAGATCACCTTTTATCTCAAAACAAACAAATAAATAAACAACAGCCTATCCTCTCAAACTTGAAAAGCAAAACAAACCCACACCAAATAAAACCTCCTACTTCTGAATTCTCATCCAGCTTCTATTCTTTTATTTAACTGTTTTCTTCCCATATTATCTCCACTTTTTTAAAAAAATGTCCCATTACTCTGATCTACTTCAAACTGACATCTACCTTCATCACTTAAATAACATGAAAATCTGGTTTCAACTACAGTCTAGCCTTGGCATAATCCACAGGCAAAGGATTGTGGAGTACAAATGACATGGCAGAATTGTTTGTCCTCGAGATAAAAGAGTTTGGTTTTTCATGCTTGTATGATGGAGCAAGGAAATGCTCCTAACCGGTACAACTCTTTGAAAAGGGTCTCAGGGGTGAGTGACTAGCAGCCAATGCTCACAGTGGTTGAGGCATGAATGCACTGGCCCAGTAAAGGGACCTGCTTGGGGCACCCAAACAGGTCTACCACAGCTGGCTTATTACATGGACACCCCTTGCATTCAATGCATCTCTAGACAGCAATCACATTAATCTTTTACATTATAAATAAAATAATTTCACTTTTTGTGTTCAAATCCTTCAGTGATATCTTATTGCACTGTGAATACAAATCAATGTCTTAACACCTCTTGTCCACCTCTATAGAATCTCTCTCCTCTTAGATCTCTCTTGGTAACATCCCCGGCCTTGTTCACCTTTCTCCTGTCCCACCACGCAATTCCTGGAAGTGCCATTAATTCCCATCTCAAAGTCCACAGACCATGCTCCTTCTGAGTGGGCTGCTTTCCCTCCCATATTACTCAGAACATGTATCATTTATATCTCAGCTTCCTCAGATTGTCCATGTCTACTCACCTGACTTTTACTCCCCAGAAAATACCCTACTATTTTTTCAGCAGTTTGTCATAGTGTATTGTAACTATGTATTGTGCAGTTATTAAACTACTTTAATACACTAAAAGCCTCATGCATTACTTCATTTTTATGTTGCTATTACAAAATACCAGAGGCTGGTAGTTTATAAATTTATTGAACACACTGTCCTTGAAGGTTCAAAGGTATGGCACAGTATTGGTTCTAGTGAGGACCCCATGGCAAATAGCATCATGGCAGCATGCTGCTGATTGGTCTATCATCCTGGGTTCTCTCCTGTGGCTTCACTTCCATGACTACATTAGGCATCTCTCCATTGGGGACTGTCTGCAGGGGCTCTGATCTGTGGCAAACTTTCCATTTGGCTACCAAGGTTTCCTTTGAAATCTCCGTGCAAACTGTCATGCCTCATAACTCTTGTACTTGGTGCACCTGCTAGTCAACACTGAGTGGCTGCTATCAAGGTCTTCCACAGGCACTAGCAGTGCCTATACCTGTTGAACCATAGCTGTAGCTCTGGAGAACTTTTCCAGGAAACCAGGGGACATATTCTAAAGTGTTCCTGGGCTAAATGCCCAGGGAAGTTGCCTCAGAGCATTTTCTAAAACAGTTGTGCCCTGGAAGGACTCTGGTTCTGTTGATGGGGAGGGACAACCTTGAAGATTTCTGAGATGCCCTTGAGATCTTTTCACAATTGTCCAGATGTGAAGCTATTGGTACATTTTTATCTCACTAATTTCTGTAGCAAGGGGAGAACTAGAATGCATCATTATTTTGTTCTCCTGAGCATACATAATTTTTCTCTCTTTCCTTGGTCAGGCTGTGAATTTTCCAAATCTTTCCATTCTATTCCTTTTGTTCCTGTACTACTATAATTCTGAGTAAAAGTGGCCAATAATACCTGTGCTGCTGCCTGAATACTTTATTGTTTAGAAATTTCTTCTATCAAATAAATTAGTTTATCACTTTTAAGTTTGGTCTTCTGCAAAGTCTTAGGTCATGGACACTATGCATCTAAATTCTTTGCAGTGGAGGTTGTAAGAAAGGCCTTTTCTTCATTTTCCAATATAATCATCATTTCCGGTCTGAGACTAATTCCCTAGTCTCCTTGTCTTCTGAGCCCTCACCAGAATATCACTGCTCTATTTATAGCATTCTAGGCTTTTCCTAGCCTGCCCCTCTAAACTCTTGTGACTTTTATGGCCATTATCCACTTCCAAAGTCACCTCCACATTTTCAAGTATATTTACAGTAATGACTCTGCTCTTTTGCAACAATTTTCTATATTAGTTGCCTGTTACTATAAAGGTTGAGCACTTTGTAACAAAAAGAGATTTATTAGCTCACAGTCCTGGAAGTTCAAGAGCTTGGTGTTGGCATTGGCTTTGGGAAGGTCTCATATGATTGGCATCATGGCAGGAGTGTGAGAGGGAACACTTGGCAAGATAGGAAGCCAAAACATAGGGAGGGGAAAAAAGCACCACTGACTTCTTAAAGGTCATATTACTTTTTAACATTGCCACACTGGAGACCAAGATTCCAACACATTAATGAATTCTTTTTTTTTTTTTTTTTGGTACCAGGTATTGAACTCAGGGGCACTGGGCCACTGAGCCACATCCCCAACCCTATTTTGTATTTTATTTAGAGTCAGAGTCTCACTGAGTAGCTTAGTGCCTCCTGTTTCTGAGGCTGGCTTTGATTACAGGCTGGGATTACAGATCTGCACCACTGGTGCCAGGCCATTAACATATGAATTAGGGAGCACACTTAATCTTACAAACCCTGGAACCCTAATTAAGCATCTCCTATGAGATATCATGACATTTGGGACCATGTCAGTTTATTTCACCAGTGCCTCTTGGAATTTCTGGTATGTAGTAAAAGATAATCAACTGTTGAATGGATGAATGAATGAATGAATAAACAATGACTAAGTCAAACATACAAAATTAGGGGTCAGAATTCCCCTCCCCCTTATTCCTTAACAAATCCATGAAGGCTCTGAACATTGATTGGGTCCTGTGAGGTTTAATCAAATTGACATTTCTTGGTGCTCTCTTCTGAGATTACAGAGCTTGATAGATATCCTCTCATTAACTCTTGCACGTCTCTGTCATTTTCGTCTCATTGACTTTCCCAGTTTTTAGAAAATCTGGGCCATCAGAAGATTAATTGACTTGGATAAGGGTAGGACAAGGTTATGACAGAGTCAGGGACAGAATTAACCTCTGCTTCTTGACCAGCTTAACATGCTGCACATGGTAGTGGTTACAGAAAATATTTGGGAATGAATTCATGTCAGTGGTTGTGAGAGATTGGAAACTACCTTCTGAAATGCATGACTGAAAATATTCCTCCTCTGCACAGAGAACATTGGAAGAGACGCACCTTTAGGCCAAGAGTTCTTTTTCTCATGATCATTAATCTTTCTCAATTTCCTCATGTGAAAATGATGCACACAAAGGTTAAATAACTCAGCCATTGTGAGAGAATGAATTCATGATAAAGCTCAGCTCTGGGGTTTCTAGTTGACTTGTATGAACACACAACTATGCTTTTCATACTCATTTGAAGAACACTTTATACATTTAATATTAAAAACTTCTAATTCTGCTGATTGTAAGGATTTAAATATATCAAAAGAAGATTAATAGAAACCAGGATGCTTTGCTTTCTTCAAGAGAAACATTTTAATAACATTTTACTTAACGAAATTCATCATTTATACATGTAAATGTTACTTAAAATAGTTTTAAAGCCATAAATTATTTTCAACTGTATTTAATTAGTTTTCCTTATATTACTTTGAGAATGTGATATTCCTTGAAATAAAAAATTATACTAGGCTTGAGATATAATTACAAATAAAATTAGGAGCATATTTCTGCTACTTAATTAAAAATGAGGTATGGCATGCTGAAGTGTAATATATTAGGTATGTGAAAGAATACCCATCATATTTAATCTTGAAATTCATCAAGGTATTTGTGTCATATGTTTACTGAGAAAATATATTAATTTTGAGGCTTTTTTTTTTTTATTGAATCAAAACGTCCAGTACATTTTTCCCCCCTCACACTAGTTCAAAGTCAGGTGATCTGGCAAAGCCTCTAATCCTATTGGTATTAGAGTATGACCTGTCTCCTGGACTTTGAAGTCATTTCTTTTCTTCAGAGAAGATAAGGAAAAGTGTCTTATCTTAGGTCTGGAAGAACCACGGAGTGCAGTATCAAGGTAGTGGAGTAGTTATTTTCCCAGACATAGCACAGGGTTTTCAAGCCTGAAGAAAAAGAGTAATCTCCTTAAAAAAAGGACTTTGCTAACTTGGGCCTGGACATGGCAATCCTGTTTCCAGCCATCCTGTGTCTAAGCTTTAACAGTCAAAAGTGTGCTTGCTTTGATTTTGATGTGGCTCATCTTTTCTTAGCTGCTCATATTCAAGATTTGGAAAACAAAGAACAGTGGTGAGCTGAGTAATTCATTGGATTCTGATGAGGAGTTCTTGAGAAATTTTATTATTCCTGAGTTTTAAAACCCTTATATCTTTACTATAATTTTGGTATGAGCCTTTACTTTTCTCTCTGTGATCTAGTAATTATATTGTGGTATTCTTATTGGGTGGGATAGGAAGTCTAGATTTACAATTTAATGAGTGTTTGGGGTGTATTTATTGTAAGACTTGCTGTTTTTCATATTATGCCTTTGTCTTTACAGCAATCCATACTCATCTGAATGCATTTTGAAATGTATTTTATCCTGACTTTATCTTTCACACATTTTCAGAAAGCATTTTTTAAAGCTGTTAATGTTATATTTCAGAATTTATACCTTTTCTGTGTAGTCATATTTACAATGGATATTTATAGTTTTACTCAGTTTGTTTAGTGTTGATCACCAGACCTTGTAGACAACACTGGCTGGTGGAAAATGTGATTCTTTTTGTTTACTCGAGAAGGTGTGGGATCTGAAGGGCCTCCCAGGGTATGGGTCAACTCCTGTGGGATATGAACAATGACATGGGGGCTTTTATTTTGTGAGGTGCATAAACAGGTGCTGGCACTTCATCCTGGGAGAGCTGCTGGGAGGAATATTGATTTGGCCTCCTCTGCATGGGTCTTGTGGGTCTTGGGCTTCTTAGGTTTTCAGTTCTTTTTTGTTATTCTTTTTTGTTCAGTCTCAGAGTAGAAAAGATCGGTTTTGTCTATTTTGAAGATAAGCCTGAAATGTTTTTCCGAATGAGCTTTTGTAGGGGCAGGCCCATGGTCCAGTCTTATTTTTGTTCTCTGGATTTAGCTCCATGCCTGGCACACAAAAGGCCACTAAGAAATGTTAACCGGGGGAATTGGAAAAATTAATGATTATTTATTGCCTATGGGAAGAAATAGTTGCTACTAGTTCCAATTTGTTGATATAAACAGACAGTGAACAGATTAATTTAGGATCACATAACATACACGAGGCAAAGAAGAGTGTGAAGCTTTGGAAAAGTGAACATATTATATTTTTAGCTTTGCACAGAGGCCAATAACCAGTGTGGTGCTAATTTAATGATTTTAATCAGGAGAGTATCAGTGTATGAAGTATTATTATAGTGTGTTCACTATATGGATTTAAAGTCTACAGTGAGAATAGGGCTTCATGTAGCTTGGAGGATAGATAGGATATAGATAAACTGAGAAATTCAATCTAATTAATATTCAGTTTCAGATTTCTTCACAGATAAATATTGTATCATTTTATATTGGGTAAATAACTCCTAATCTGTTTTATTACTTTTTCCTCTAATAACTCCTTTGAATAAGGAGAAAATTTTAGTAAAGAGAAGTTGTATGGTTCCTGAAGCTGTGAGATTCAGTTCTGTCTTTTAAATATATCCTTCAATAATCATGCATTCCTGCTTTGACTCCTCTCTCATTTATACCCTTCCTGTTATGTCCTAAATATCTTCTTTGGTGAAATTTGTGTGGCAGAATGAGGAAAAGATGAAAAAAAGAGTAGACAGAGAGGTGGAGTGTAAGACACTTGGATTCTACCCAGTGGCCATAGCAAAGGGTGGTGAAAGAACCTGGCTGTAGAGCAGGACCTCCCAGGGCCCAGGCCCTGCCAGGAGTCAGGCTTGACCGTCATTGTTCAGGAGTCATCTGGCCCTCACCCTCTCTGACCCACACATTTTTGTTTGCCTGAAATCTAAGCCAAACTCTACCTCTAAATCTCAAGGGCTGAAATAACAATTAAAAAAAGATGGCCTCCTCTGCATGTTTTGCTGTTTTTCATATTATGCCTATGTCTTTACAGCAATCCATACTCGTCTGAATGCATTTTGAAATGTATTTTATCCTGACTTTATCTGAGTGGACACATTTGCTATTTTTTTTTTTTTTTTTGTCCATTAACATGATAAACTTTTTTTTTTTTTTTTTTTTTTTAAGCACTTCCTCTTTAGAAGAATGATCTTCGTGGAAACTGATTCTGGTTTATAATCAGAGGATTGGCTACAGAGGCCGATTTTGCTTGTAGACAATTCAAAACTTAATTTTAAAACTATATTCCCATATATGAATCATGCTTTCTTGATTCAATGTAATATTTCAATTCTCTTTTAAATATTATCAAGACAAATATTGGGATATCTTCAATAAATTTCTCACTTTTCTTACCCCATATATCAAAAATGAAAGAATTTTATAGTCTAATGAAAGCAATATTTTTGGATCATATTCACAGAGAGATAATTAGAAGTACTTTGATTTACTTGTATATAAAAACTACACCCTTGAAAAGCCCTTAGTTGAAGGTATTAATAACTTTCATTAGATCTTAAGTCTTCTAATCTCATCATCTGAAAGAAAAATAAGAAAAATTACTATCTAATAAAAGGTTTTTATTTAAAGTATTTTTGTTTTTTATTTAAAGATTTCTCAACTAAGCAATTTATTTACAGAATGCATAATTCCATGTGTTTGAGATTTTGGCAAAGAACTAGATATTTTTGAGAGAATCCTAAGTTTGGGTTGAGAGTAGCAATATTTTATAACTGGGATTTCATATTCCTATATTATTATAGCCCTGGTCCCTGAAAGTTCTATATCTTTCCTTGTTTTGAAGGTGAGTTATAATAAGAGAAAGATTGATTAGTTAAGTACTAATTGATCCAGGCAGTTAAAAACATCAGACACTTATGGACAAGTGACTTTTTGGATCAGCATATTTAGAAATGTGAAGACACTTGTCATTCTTAGTTCATATCTTATTCTGACCTGAAGAGCTTTTCTTTGTCCAAGTCATGCACTGGTGTATCATCCACAGTAATTAGCACAGTAGTAACAATATTACCCCTGTCATCCAAAGGTTTCTCTCATTTATCTTACATCTTGCAAGGTATCTAATCACTTTTTCATAGGATTTTCAGTACTACTTGACCTTAGCATATAATCCAAATTAACTTTTAAACACACACACACTTTTTTTTTTAATCTTGATATGTTTTTTTGATTTTCTGATACTTGGCTATTGTAGTTCATAAAGTTTCCAAGAGCGTTCTCTTTAAATAATTAATTCCCTAATCCGAAATCAATTCAGAACAATTTTATATATTTTCCTCTTCCTACTAGCAGAGGATAAATATTGTCTCAAAATAAGTGACATCAAATAAATAGTACCAGAATACAACATTTAATTCTTCAACTCTCAAAGGCATGTCAGGAGTTGGAATCCAAGAAGGCACTCATTGATTCATTGTTAGCAGTTTGTAGAATTCGAGGATCAGGAGGTTGACTTCTTTTTCTTCTTTTCTTCTTCATCCTCTTCTCTTTAACTTCTTGTTATTCTTTTTTGTTGTTTTTTCCAACTCCAGAGCATTAATTTTTTTCAAACAATTTTAGCCAGTATAAAATAAAAATAGACACTCCTGCACTAGAATGATTCAACTCAGAAATCTGCCAGTCTGGAGGAAGAAGCTGTGCAGTCCATTCAGGGCAAGTTGCACTAAGATTCTGGGAAGATGGAATTTAATGTCTATGAAAGCTATGGCCCCATTTCTAGGAGGGTAGAAAACATCTTCTACTTGGACCAAATTCTTCTGGAAATAGGAGGTCATAGAAAGAATCAGATTTAATATAACAAATGTTCTATAAAAGGGGTGGAGTAGGAATGTGCGTAGGTGTTTTGTTAAAAAAATATCTTCTACGTCATTTTAATGTAAACTGCTGCCCTTTATTTCATGAAGTTGGCAAACTGCAGGACCATTGCACAACCGGCTTCTCTGTGATCCTCAAAAATGTTTAATTTAAAGAGGATCCAGTACTCTTCTGGAACATGAGTGGTATTACCATTGATAACCCCTCCTCATGGCCAGGATTGCTCTTTAGAATCTTGCAAAATCATTTGTGTTTACTTTTGTCACAAGTTGAGAAAACAAGCTCATCAGGGCAGTTTGTTCTGTTCAGCACATTAGAAGATTTTTTTTTTTTCATGGATAATTATTGTGCAAAGAAGCCTGCTGATGAATTTTCTTTCTTTCCATTTTTTTTTTGTTAACTTTTTCTTAGAAATACTTTACAATTAAGAATGAACACTTATCTAATGATTTAGTCATCCTATTTGGTGAAGTTTATGTTGTAGACATGCTTAAGTTAAGTTTTAAGAAAATGCTTTGGCCAAGATTAGTTTGATTTATGTAATTGTTAGTTTCTTTCCTAACTGTTTCATCATTTGTAAGTTATTTCTATTTGAAATGTAGTTATTGTTTGAAACTTAAGTTTCTATGTGAATTTCTACTAAAGGCTTGGGATCTAGCATTAAATAATTCAAGAATAAAGGATAAACTTGGCTCACATAGATAACAGTTTCTTACTTATATAAAATAAAGGAATTAGAAAAACAATTTGGAAGATTCCTTCCAGCTACATCAGACTGTCTATCTATATATTTTTTATACTCTGTCTGATGGGAATTTAGCATTTCAAAAGTTTATAACTTTCTACAAAGCATCTGTTGGCAAGAGACAACCCTATTTCTTGATATACAGTGTTTGATTTAGAAACTAATCAATAAATCTTTCTTGAATTGATTATTCTTTTAAAAATTCTATATTTTATTTCTGAAAAAAAATCATAAATATTCAACAGCCTTAATATACCCAGATTCCATGGTTCTAGAATAAGTGACTCCAAGCAATGAGATATTAGAGAAATATAAGGTATCCTTTGCTAGCTTAGGTGAGACCAACCAAATCTTTTAGCCAGCTAGAAGTGCAGCTCCCAGGCCAGTTAGTTTTAATCAAATTACTGGAAAAAGTGATTGTTAGCTTTATTTCCATATTATTTTCTTCATTTCTTATATTATTTTTATTTAAAAAATAACAAATCAGATAAGTTATGTTTATTTCTTTCTCTCTCCTTATTTCATTTTTACTGAATTTGTATACTCATTTTTCGCCTGGTGTCATAAATACTTTTGAACAACAGAAATCTAGCCTTTGTAACCTTCACACTTATATATTCTTTCTGTTACATTGAGTCTTAACCAGCCCACTTTTACAAGTCATCCTGTGCTGTTCTCTCTGTTTTCCCTAGATGCAACTGGCATGCTGGAAGAGGGTGGGCATTGGCTAAGAATTGAGTTTGAATCTTGGCTTTGCAACTTATTAGCTGTGTGATCTTGCACAAACCACTATAAATTGTGCTAGCATTAGCTACTTTTTTTTTTTTAACCAGGATTGAACCCACCAGCATTCAACCATTGACCCACATCCCCAGCACTTTTTAATTTTTTTTTCCCAATTTTTGAGTCAGGCTCTCACTAAGTTGCTTTTGAATTTGAGATTTTCCTGCCTCAGCCTCTCTAGCTGCTGGGGTTACAGGCATGCACCACCATGCCCTGCTCAAGGATTGCTTTTACTATTAGCAAATACCGCATGTTAATTACTAAATCAAAGGATTTGACAGATGGCAAGTACCTCAACTTTCAGTAAGAATCACACTAAACAAGGTTGGAGCCATTAAAATGGGTTAGTTTAAATACCTATTTGCATTTACTGGCATAATTCCAAGTGTATATATCTGTCTCTCTTTGTAGATATAGATAATGTGTTAATATATGTGCTTATAAATTCCAGTGTTTTAACTTCTATTGTAGGATTCTTTTTATTTATTATTCAAGAATTTCTTTTTTTTTTTTTGACTTTTAGGAAGATTAAAGAATTTGATCAAGAATCCTCCGTGACATCATTTTAAATTTCAGAGTCATCTATGGTCAAAATAACACTTGAATTTTAATTTATTTAATATTTAATTTGCTACTGAACTTCCAGTTTCTTTTTTAAAAATTCCACTCTAAATCCTGCTTTATCTATGTGGCTTTCATAACTACAGCTTTTCATGACTAACTTTGGGCTCCTTGTTGTGCATTATGACTGTTTCATATGCGATTTGACTCACTTCCTTACAATCAACCCTCTACAATTTTTACTAGCAATTTGTTTTTCTTCCTCCTTTTTTGACTCACACTTGAGCCCACTTTGCTTTCACTTCACCGAGTTCGTGTTTGGCTATGTATTCAATTTTCCAAGGTCACTTGAATTCTGAATCAACTTTCTAAAGCATTGCCCACTCTGTTCTCATCTCGAGTGCTTGACAAACTCAGTTAATTCATTGGCTGACTCACTCTGTCCTCTTAGGTTTGCGATAACTTGTTTATATACATTCTCTTGCTAATGTGTATGCACCTCATGTTGGTCTAGAATATAACCTTGGAGCTATTGAATTAAGGTAGATTGCATCTAATGTTTCTACTTCATTTAGTAGTAATATCATTTTTAAATTAGTATGACAAGGTTTACTCTTTATAAATACAAAATATGTGCTGCTTGTACTGACAAACCTGTTCTCTTTTAGGTGTTTTCAAAACTGGGTCTTATAAATGATTGCTTTTTTATTATCCTAGGATATAAATCACATGTGCCTTGGGTTTTATTGTGTGAAACCAAATTTACAAGGTCTCTTTTCCTGGTTCATTTTTCATCTTCTTTTGTATCACTTCAATGTTTATGTTATCAAATGTTAGATGGATAAACACATTCATCATATTTGATTCCTCACTTTCTATTCTTCACAATGCCAATTGGATCTTAATGAACATGTCTTACTTGATTGGTTTCCAAAGTCACTGGTTATTCTGCCCTCTAACCATCTAATATCTGTCTACTGTCATTATGGATCCTTATATTGCTAAGTGTTAAGATAACTTTAAGTCTTCTTCCTGGCCAAACTTAAATACTTCTCCCAGCTGTCCTAGTTCATATGCTAAGAGAAAGTATCTTTTTTTTTTTTTTTTTTTACATAGACACAAATTTTTATCACTTTCTTTTAAAGCATGGCCATTTTTTTGTCCCTATCTTTACTTGTGACAGTGTTCCTTGTTATGATAAAAATCATAGAATTGAATCTAATCACTTCTAACTTTGATACTCTATTTTCATGTATTCCTGCTCAAACACATGCTAGTGGAACTTTCTTTAGAGACTTATTGTATTTCCTTTCCTTCTGAATTTATTTGCCTATAATACCTAGCTTCCTGTTTTAAATTTATCTCTTCAAAATCGTCTTTTAAGTGCTTGGACTATTTGAAGTTGTATTTAAAGAAAAAGAAAATGGTAACTAAAGTACTTTAAGTGGAGAGAAATAAGTCAGAACTTACAGCAAATTAGATTCCAGAATGATTAAAACTTGAATGTAAAATAAAACAAATATGTAAAAATGAAAAAAAAAAAGAATCATTGTTTGGCAGCTCCCTCTATGGATTCCTAAGCACTTTTATTTCTCCCTCTTATGTTCTTCTGACATAATTTTGTTTGTTCCCATTTAAATAATCATTGCCAATCAGGCAGGAATTCAGGATATAGGAATCCATTTAGTCATTCCGTCATTTTTCCAGAAGCACCTCTGCAAACTTGCTGATTAAAGACTTTTTGATAGATGCTCACTTTCTTAGAGTTGTTTCTGATTCATTATCTAGCACACTCCAGGATGGCAGTTGGCAGTTTCCTTACCTTTAAAGAAAAAAAATTACTAACACTATTATTTTCTCTTCATTCCAGAACCTGAGGTCTTTCTTCTCTAGAATGAACTGTTCTCAATTTTCCCAATCAGCAAGCCTTCCCTTATCTTTGATTTTGAACTATCCAAATTAAGAAGATACTCAAAATTAGTACATATACAGGCTGGTAATTAGTGTTGCTTTATGTTTCCCTTAAAGAGAATTTTTATGATCATTAACATAAATGGATTGATGGAGGAAAAAAAAAGATGAAAACAGCAGTTGACAAAAGAAGAATAGCACTAATTAAAAGCATATAGAAGTGTTCAACTTCACCAAGAAACTAAATTTAAAAGAAAGCAAAACACCCCCTGCTTCAGTGGAGCAAATAAAATAAAAGATAATACTTAATGTTGCTGAATATATATTGAAAGGGACACACAGGTATTGCAATTGGTAGATAGGTTGTTCTTTCTGGAAAGAAATACTGCCAATATTGATAAAAATGGCAGTACTTATATGATCACAGCAGCAATAGAAGCAATAAAACAGATTTTTTTGCTGTTATTTCAACTAAGGTTTTAAAAGAACTTTGTAACAATATTAAACATACTTTTAATATAACATTACTTCATAATAGCATAATGCAAGTTTATTACAGTTTTTAAAACTGTGACCTGTCCATAGACATAAATGCTAAGAAAAATGCCCTAAAATATTAACAGAGGTTACATTTGTCAGGGTGGGCTATTGTCTGTTTTTCAAAATTTCTTATAATCTGCAATGAAAATAACAGTACTTGATACATCACTATTTTTATACCAGTTATCTCAATTGTGTAAAATTTAAAATATTAAGTGCTCTGAGGGATTTGGAATACTGAATGATTCTATTCCTTTGAAGAAATCATAAGTAATTGTATTAGTTAAAAAACACACACACACACGTGCATGCAGCTTGAATGACATAGTTAGACATATAGATATATGAGGTAGTATTACATTGAAAAAGTATGTATGACATTTCCAAGTTCTTTTAAAACCTTTATTGAAATAGTCACAATAGTTAGAGAGAAAGAAAAGGAGGGAGAGGAGGAGAAGGAGGGAGAGAGTGAAATAGAGAGAGAGAGAGAGGTGGGGAGAGAGGCATTTTCCATACACATACGCATCAAGACATTTCCAATTTATGGAAGAAATAAAATACTTAGTCAGCATTGAATAAAAAGGTACTAGGATGTTTCTCACTCCATCAAATTTTCGAAGTGCTTAGTTTTTAATTTTCTACATGGGATTGTACAGAGGAAAATAGCCCAGAGCTGGAAGGAGTGACAATAAGGTCAATGTATCAATAGAAAATAGGACTAAATCCATACAAAATAATTTGCATTTCTGAGTGAGTGGTTTATGTTTAGGGGATCCTTAATTACCTGGCTCACTAAGAAGGCATTTTGTTATGTGGATGCCCTGGGCTCCCATGTGTGGTGTGTGGTTGTGTGTGTGTCTGTCTCCCTGTTCAGTTGTGTGTAGGCAGCTTATGGGAGGAGAGGATTGTAGATGTGTGATCAGAGAAACAAAATCATTCCAAACTGAAAGGCACTCTTTAAAATGCTTTGAAAAGCATCTTGTATTAAAGCGTAATATTTCTAAATTTTAAATATTAATTTTAATATTCTCTATCAATCAACTTTTAGAGCCCTGCCCCTTTGATTTATCCTAAGGTAAGCTCCCTCACTCAGGTGAGATTTATTTGCAGTTGGGTTGTTGATTTCAGTCTATCTAAACACATGATCCTGAAACTACCCACTACTTTATGAGGCTTTCAAATCTCCAGGACAATAGTAGAATCACAATAGACAGATTTTCCTTCTCTAATCCAGAATTTTCCAAATCTTCTATTTCTTTTCCCATTATTCTGGTGACTGGAAACATGAAATGAAACTTTTACTGATAAAAATGAAAGCTCACTACAACTCTGACACCTATATTTCTCTCTGGGTTTAAGAGTTGCAGGATTTTGACCCCACAGTTGTTAAAATCTCTCTGGAAAGCCATACTCAGTTCATCATACTTTTGTCAACAGCTGTGGCTTTCATTAAGTCTTTCTCATGGTCAAGTTCTGGATTCCTCAGCACTTTAACTTTCATAGTTAGTTAAAACTTAAGGGAAAAGAGAGGAAATACACTTCAATGTCCACTGCATGGGTGGCTTTGGGGAATGGATCCATAACACATTTTGATTTATTTTATTTATTTTAAAACACTTTCTATAGGACTGCATGCCATTTTTCTAGTTAAGAAAGACAATTCTTGGCCTCCCCCCACTACACATACAGATATAGGTATTTATGTGTATATAACTATTAAAAGACCAGAGATGAGATTGAAGACTAAGCTAAAATAGACTAAACCAACAGCACTGGTTCTGTTCTCAATTCTCTAAGTTGGGGGTTTTTCTTTTGCCAGTTTCAGCCTATTCTAATTAATTTTCTATGATATTTCTTTAATAGAGATTTCACCTTTATTTCTTGTTCACAGCACTTCCAGGACTACCAGGAACACTATTTATGGGCATGGAGCCCAGAGTCATCTGTAACATGGTGCTCACTCATTTTCCTATCCTGTACCCAGGATCTAGGTTTCATCAGGCTCAGTTTTTAAAGGACCATGATTTCATGCCTCCATGGTATTGCTCATGCTATTCCTTTTGGTCTCTTTTCCCATTCCATCTTCTAAGCATTTGCATCCTTTAAGACATGGTCCCACATGATAGCTTTGAAACTTGGAACACAGAAGAAACCAATAGTAAGAATATAATATGCCACTCTTCTAACCTACAAAACAATGAAGATGGGTTTACTTTGTGGAGAAAAGTTTATTCTGATGATTTTTTTTCACCACTTATGGTTCCCATTACCTTTTTCCATGCAGAAAATGGTGAGGACTAAAGTTTTTTTGGGGGGACTCCAAAGTTTCTTTTGAGGTAAATTAGGCACCACGTGTAACACAAGTAAAAGTCTTTGATCTTTAGCATCACTGGAGAGGTGCTGCTCTTTAGCGTAAGTGATATTCCTAAGGTTGTCCACTGTGCCTAGGTCATTCTATTCAGCTGCATAAGCAATTCCTTTGATGGATGATTGGCTTTCTACAACTCTAGCATTATTTCAGCAGGAGAAGGTAGTATTTGATGTGTTGCAATTTGTATTACATGTCCATGGAACATCTCTGGACATCACCTGGGAGGAGGAGTTAGGAGAAGGAGGAGCTGTGGCTAAAGACATTTAATGGCAGAATGAATGGAAACTCAGTTATCGCTGTGCAGTCAGCCTTGAGCCCTGTCTGCACCACCCCCCCAGCTTTTTTTTCATTTCAATTAAGAAAATCTTATAACTAAAATCTCATAAATATACGTGATTTCATTGAATTTTAGTCACAATTCAGCTTCAAAATGACGAGGATTTTGACAGCTTGCAAAGTGGTGAGGACCCTGAAGAATGGCTTTGGCTTTACCAGTGTGATTGCCCAGCAACAATGGAAGTTTTCCAGACCTGGTATCAGGCTCCTTTCTGTCAAGGTAATTCCACGTTCCTTGTTTCTGATATCATTGTCTGGGGCACAGTTTAGGACCAAAGCAGAGGTGCTTCTCACAAGATGATAACAGATTTGAACTTGTTCGAAAGTGCTATTTTTTTTTTTCTATTTGTTTTACTGTGGAATCTATTGATTTAGCAAATGCTCATTTTTATCTTCTCTGAGTACTATTACAATAATTGTTACCCCAAATAAAAAATGGTCTCAATTCTTGGGAAGTGTAAAATGTAAGTGGACTGCTAGAAAATAAATAAATATTTTAAAATTTTGATACTCTTTTTTAAAAAATTCATTCTAGTTATACATGATAGTAGAATGAATTTTGACACATCATACATAGATGGAGTAGAACTTCTCATTCTTCTGATGTAGAATTACAGTGGTCATGTAATCATATAGCACATAGAGTTAAAAAACAATTATTTTAAAAAGCTTTTATAGTTCTGTCTGTACCTAGATTTCATTGCTTAGTTTGGGTCTAAAAAAAAAAAAATGGAGTCATTTTTTATGTGTGTGAGTCATGCACAGTACTTAGTGGGTTAAGCTCCTATTCTGTAATGGCTCATTGGAAAGTTTTCCCTTTTGAAATATATATTTTTTTTAAATTTAGAAGTAAAATACCTACATAATTTGGGTATTTTCAGGTCATCATGTAGATACGACTTTAGCATTCTCTTTTTCCTCATAGCCCTTCTTATAGAAGGTCAGATTTGTTGTTTTCACTTTGTACATAAAGATGCTAAGGCAAACAGCAGTTGATAATTCATATTCTGCAAGTGTATCTATGACTGAGGGCTAAATCCAGGAAAGGAGCATTGCATTGCCCCCTCCCCACCACTGGATTAGGAGTTCTGTAGGGACCTTATCCCTTTCCTATAATTTTATGAAGACATTTGTTGCCAGAGGAGTCTGAAATTACTCCATTGGCACCTTGCCAAAGAAAATCATCTTTACATAATATAAAGTTTAAGCAATCACAGTAGCTTTAAATATACTGTTTCTTTTAAGAGCTGTAAAATGTGAAGTAGAAGAAAAAAATTCATATATATGTTGTTGTCAAGATTGGTTAGAATAGTTTTGAGTGTTCTGCTTATATTTTATGTGTTCACTAGGTTGACTAAAAACTTTCCAGGTGCTTCCACAGCTTCTACTGCTTAGGTTTCTCAAATTAGGATCCAGTGTGTTTTACTTAGACAACTGCAGGACCAAACAATGTCATAGGTTTTTGTAGTCTCCAGGGATATATGTGGGAAAGGAATGCCAATAAAGGGGAAGAAGAGAGAGGGAGAGAGGGACAGGGGGACACGGCAAAGGAAGAGACGGTAGGCTAGAGAATGAGGAAGAGAGAAGTGGGTGGGGGAGGGAGACTAGATCCCCTTCCGCAGAGAGGATGGGTAAGGTAGCATTAGTGGTATCTTAACAACTTCAGCCTTCCTCGTTGAGAAAATTCTAACAGGAGGATAAGAAACTACCATTTTAAACCAAGGAAACCCATTTTCTTGAATTTGGTTTAATTATAACTAGAGAGCCAGAAGGAGAATATCCTAAACTATCTTCCAAGATAAAGTAACTATATAAAAACTATGATGGTGAATATATGGCTTTAGCTGAGTACTAGTAATATCTTAGGGGTGCTTACCTGTCAACTCAGAGACAATAAATAGTAATGAAAATATTATCCCTTATGGTTATAGGTTATCTTTTAAGAATTCAAAGCCAGGTCACATGGAATATCTTTTTCTTGTCACAGAAGCAGGTAGGTAAGGACAGGTGTGTCTCTGTCAGACATAAGAAACAGAAATGAAATGAGCAGGGGCTGGGGTTGTGGCTTAGTGGTAGTACACTTGCCTAGCATTTGTGAGGCACTGGGTTTAATTCTCAGCACTGCATATAAATAAATAAATAAATAAAGTCCATTGACAACTAATAAAATATTAAAGAAAGAAAGAAAGAAAGAAAGAGAAGTGACCACTTACAATGCTAGATGTGACCGAGTTTAGAAGCCATTCCTGAAAATCACCATAAGTGTTCTATACAACAACCACTCCAACCCTAAGCACAGCAGAGCGATCTAATTATGTGGATGGACCACTGGGAAAACAGTTCTTCTAGCTTGCAGATCTGTTTTAAGGGTTTGCCTCAGTGCACGCTAAGAAGGACAACTTTGTTGGAGGAATAAGCCATCATTTCATGGTGTAAAAGCCATTACTCACACTCAGTCATAACTGGCCGGAGTTTTGGAAAAGTGCCAGCCATGAAAAATAGAAGTTCTTGAACTTCACGATAGTGAATTAAAATTCCACAGGCAGTCCAAGAGGACCTGAGTTATTTTTGCTTATTTTGAAATAATCCTCCACCTACTTTACTCCCAGTTCTTCCCCTTGAAAAACTCAACTCTTTAAGAAAGATTTGTCCAAATTTATGGGCATTGTATCTGAATGATAGTTAAAATTGTTAGGATGTAGTTGCACAATGGTCAGTGGAGAGCAGTGAGAAGAGTTTCTAAAGGTTAGTAGCCTGGTAGCTAGTTACAGTTAGCAAATGGATTGTGAAAGACACCCTGTGGTCAGATCTGTTGCCCTGCAAGTGGGGTTGCTTTTTCAGTGTCCTTGGAGGTCACCCTTCCTCTTCCCTTGGCTACAGAGGGAAAGGATGGATTTGACGACAGCGCTGACGCACGAGTATTTTTTGTGGTGTTTTCTAGCCTATTTGCTTGTGGCTAATATTTATAGAACGTGCCTGTCTAACAGATGCAGTCATATTTCACTTACAGGGAAGAGGAAAGAGTTTAAAGGTGTTCTATATTTTAAAGGAACTTGTTATCCAAAGTAAAAATGAGCAACAACCATAAAATATGAAGTTTTAGAGACTATAATCTTTTCCTACTAGTGTTGAAAATGTTCAGCATTTATTTTTACATTCAGCCAGTTGTAACAGGGTTGTGAAAATACTGTGGATGAGGAATAAAAAGATCTGGATTCTAACCTCTGCTACATATTTCCTGGTGCTCTGACCTTGGTCATTCGTGTATTCTCAGAACCTAAATTTTGTCATCTGTAGTGTGGAAACAATTTTTGATTTACTCAAAGAATTGTGTGGTCATCATATATGATTAATGCTTAAGACCTATTAAAAAAACCCTTAAAACAAAAAGTGGATACTTTAAAATTTTTCTGTTCTAACCATTTTTAGCAGAAAGACCTAACAGAAGGTTGGAACAGTGTCCTCTGTTTTTTATGTACCACAAATTATTATAATGATAAGATATATGATGAGAATTCTCACATATAACAATGATTCTTTCATCTTTGCTTCAATATTAAAAATATTTCTAAGAAGATATTTCTTATAATGGATCAAACTCAAAGACCATAAAGCAAATAATCTAAAAAGAAAGAAAGAAAACTTCAGTATAGAATATTCACTTCCAAAAGGTGGGACATACACCAGAATATCTTATTTCATTCATTCATATTCATTCATTCATTCATTATTTAGTAAATAACCATGAAAGACTCCTCTATCATGGATGTTTATATGAAGAATAATAGGTAAAATAAGTTGACAATAAGATTACAGTCTCTGATTTCTTAGAAATTCTGAGTTCACAAATCTTGGAAAGTCACCAAGATTAAGTAGTTTTATTTTTACTTGCAAATGAATTTGGAAATCAAAAGTATTAAATGGAAAAGGTTACATTCCCTATGAATAGAAAAGGATTCAGTAAGTACTGGCTTTAATGTTAATCCATTCATTTTTAGAAACGATGACCTGTGTTACAATTAAGCCAGGAACCTAATGGTCCAACTGTCCTCTCTGATACTTTGATGTGAATGAGGCCCAAGAGTCATTATTCCCTTTGAGAGACTTTCATTTTGTAAGATTTTATATTCTGCTTCCAACATAGAAGTGTCTATTTAGCTTAAATTGGAGGTCTATTGTCATTTGATTAGAAATTGGCAACTACAAAACTCCTACAATTATGACCATTTAGTTACATTGTAGTCATTTTAATAGTCATTCATAGGAAATGGCATTCGTTATAATATTGGAGTATCTTTGTACATATTAGTGGTAGGGGTAGGTGAAGGGGAAAGGTTATCACATACTTTTAAGACTAAGGATTTTATTAGACTTTATTACATATGGATACATTTTAGGGCTGGATTTTATCTGTGGCAATCTGAAGTTGTCAGTGATAAGTTATGTTCCAGTCCTAAATGAGCAATTGCATCATTAGTCTGTATGATGGACAACTTTACTTACTTTTGGTGTGCATTAATTTTCTAGTTAGATGGTGGCCTCTTAAATATTTTGGTGTATGTTCTCTATGTTTTATCTTTCCCTTTTTAACATATTGATTCATTTGTTTGCCATCAACATGCCTTGATATATTGAGCTTTTTGACACAAAAACCTTTGAAAAAGTTATAGAACAAATTGCATACATTAGAGAGAAGTGAGCCAGACACCTATGGTGCAAAGTTTAAGGAAGCTTTCTCTGGTTGAGTCAGGGTGTGTCTCTTGCAGTCTTGTGCCCTAAGCATCATTAGCCTTGCCCTAGCTAGTTCTAGCCTGGGTCTAAAGCTAAGAATACCCTGTGGGAACTGCCTAAGGTCTAGCCTAGTTGTGACCTGTTTCCCTGGTCCCTCTGGAGTCCTGATTTGCTTATGTATGGGCAGACTTTCCAGTGATCTAGGGGTGAGATTAGGTCTTACTGCTATGAATATGCAGAGAATTACTGTGCCCTTAGATCTCCATTAGACTTTCTCCATATTTCTGACTTGTTCCAAAGGTGAGGGGTGCAGTAGAGTTTTCATTAGCTCTTAAGTGATGGTCATGCCAAGCTCACTTCCATGCTTCAGCAGGAGTTTGCTGTCCAAGACTGACCATCTATGACTTGACTCATATTTTTCAGGGTCTTTACAGTGGCTGAGCTCTGAAGAAGGCTCCAGGGTCAAACTTGAATAGACTTCTCAGTCTAGTTCAGATTTATTTCTGAACTAGGTATTAGATCATTAATTTACACTTGATTTTTTCCCCATGTGCTCTAAATGAATTCAACTCATGAAAATATTTTCAAGGCTACACTCTTCTTTTTTACAACTTGTTAAATGTCACACATTGATTTTCGAAATTTTGTAGGATGGTTGGCTAATGTAAAATTCTCATAAATGAATCAATGATGTTGCTGCCTCATTATAGAATTTTACTAATTAAGTTTCTTCTATGATGTAGAGCTAAATATAAGATCATATAATTTATTACCATAAAGTAAGAATTAACTTACAATATTTAAGGAGATCCCTCTCAGATTCACACCAATTTACCACATAGCGTGCACTCACTAAATGCTTGTAAAAAGACCTAAAACTTCATGAAAAATTTTGCAAAACAAATTTTATAAATACTATATTTATTTATGATGAAAAATATAACTAAAATAAAATTACTCATTGATCTGTGCATTTAGTTTACAAATATCCAGAGCATAGAACTATTCAAGTAAATTAACCTTGTGATTCCACCCTGCCCCATATTGGCTTATGTTTAACCAAAGGAAGATGACTTTGGGTGTTGTAAGGTTAATCAATTATGGAAGTTACAGTGCTTAGAAATCCTGATGTTAGGCATTCCTAGCTACAGAGAAGTCTCATTAAACATTTTAAAGATGTAACAATTTGTTACATTCTGAATTTCAAAATATCCATGTTTTGATAGTATAATGTCAGGAATATAAAATAAGATTTAATTGACAAAAAAAAGCACTTCATGATTTTAATTTTTTACCACATTATCTACACAATAATTATCTGAAATAAATTCTGGCTTTAGGCTTCCTTCTTTCCAAAGTCTAGTTCAGATTTATTTCTTAAGAGACTCAGGACTGAGGCAAACCAATAGCTAAGAAACATCAGATAGGCCGGAAATCAAATATGTTATGTAGCTTGAGGCCTTGGTGGAAATGGAAATAAACACATGGGGCCTCTACTTTTTCTGATATGCAAATAATTTAACATAGATAAATGACTCAACAGCAGTATGGTCTGATTTCCAGAGTAAATCATTTTCATTTCCACTATTAGCTTAAGGGGATTATTATCTCTATAATGTTTTATATTAAAATATTTTATGGAGTTTATTGCTGAGTTAGCTTATGGCTTTATATCCAGAACATTTTGCTGGTGAATTCTGGTACCCAGGGGAAGAAATGCTGCTGTTCTTCCCATTTTGCAGATATGTAAGTGCCACTGTCAGCACGAGGATGGGGATATCTGCTTTTGTGGGTAGAGTGAAATAAACATTAGAAAATCTGGTCAGAACTTTAATTAGGCCCCAAATATCAGATGGATCTTTTAAATCTGATCACTTGTTATTATGCTCAGGAACCTGAAGCCATAGTTGTAGGTTAACCTGGGTTTAGAATGTTCTGAATTGTTTCTCATTCTGGGGTTTATTTGTCTACTCAAGAGCCTATTTACATACTGAATTTCATCTCAATACAAGATAAATTCCGTTTTTCATTTCTTTTGCTGAATTTTGAGAACAGGTTGTTTAAATAAAAAATAAGTAAAGATTACTTTTTTATATGACTATTAGAGATTACAAAAATAGAACATTTTAGGACAATGTTGTTTATTGTTGACATACTTCTTCCACTTCAACCAAAATATTCCCATGTGTTTATAACAGAGCATGCTGCTTTAGTTTCCATTTTTTTCCTCATCTAGTTCTCTAAGCTCCATGTGCACAAAAGCCTAATATCATTTTAGTCTGCAAGGAAAATCTTATTTTGACTTGTTTCCAGTGTCTTGAAATAAAGAATCCAAGTGAACAAACAAACAAAAACTCCTTTAAATGTTCAACATTCTCAAAGTTAGTCCAGATTGATAGTGGGATGTGGAACAATAAATAAACAACAATTAGATGAGTTTTAATAACATAATAGCAAATACAAAGAAAAAATTCAACAATAATAATCATGAGGCTAATTAAAAAACTTTTATAGGTTAATTATACGTTATGTTTAGATTATAATTTTGTTTCCAAAAACTAAGTCCTCCAAATCAGTTGAGAATAGCACAAGGAATACATTTTCAAAGCCTTTTAAAAGTGGAATTTAGTTTTGTGACTCCAATTAGTACCTGTTGAATTGTTTTTATGCTGAAAAAAGTTTTTGCAACATTTACCCTTTCAAAACATGCTTTCAAAATGAGAGTATTAAAGTACAAAATTCTGGTCATTTGTTTGTGGCCCCATAAAACTAATCAATCATCTTACCAGAAAATGAAAATAGACCCCAAAATGTAATTTTAAAATAAATTTTAATTTTGAAAAAAATTAAAAACCCTCAAGATATTTGGGAAAAATGTCAGTATCACATTGCATAATATCATTAAAAATAAAATAGTTCATTATTTGGTGAAACAACATGCCTCAGCAGACAAACCAAAAAATAACCATTGAGAATTTGTTATAATATCTACTTATCTGCAAAAGTATATTTTCATAAAAAATTTCTTACAATTTGTGAAAGATTCCTCAGGTTTTAAAGACATTAGTAATCAATATTAAACTCAGTTTAGAATGTTCATTTTAAAAGTAATATAAGAATGGTGATTATCTAGATATTTCTGTAACTCAGCTTAATTTAGAAACAGCATATTAAATAAAAGTTATAAAGTAGGAGGTTAAAAATGGAGTAATTACATACACATAGGAAAATTAGGTTTTAATCCATCTAAATATTGTGAGTGGGAAAATCTATAACCATATGGATATTCCTCCTAAAGTTTTGTAGATTAAAGTAACATTTAATATTAGTAGGTTATAGAGACTTTTAATTTCAATTTTTAATCTTTAAATTCATACAAAGTAACAAGGAACCCCAATTTTTGAGTACACATTTTATAATCCTACTGACTCCCAGATTACAATACATACAAGCTAAAAGAAACAAACTAGAATGTAAACTGGCTTTAATGCATTTTCCTTAATAGTCATATTTGCTATAATCCTTGGCCTAACTTTTTTTGTGTTTGTAGCTTGTTAGTATGTTTTGTAGGTATATTTATATGCGTAGGAGAGGACAAACATAATTCTGAAGAGGTGGAGATAATAATATTAATTGCAGATACAATTTAAACGTTGGTTCAAGACAGCAGGCAGCAAGTGTTTCCTGGAGGGAGAATTTGAAGGAGTATCTCCTTACCTGCCTCAGCATCTTTGGTCCTAAAAAGTCTCATGAGCTTGATTACTCAGGGCCTGGAGTCATTGTGAATAATTCTCCAAACTTGTTGGGCTCTCTTCAGATTATAAAATATAATTAATGACTTGGCATTTCACTATGACAGTTTACAGATTTATAGACAGGTAATTCTTAGTTGACCTGGGTCTTGTTGTGGCTTATCCATGGCAATTTTGAATTAAAGTTCTTATAAATAAATTAAATTAGAGTTCATGACTGAATTGCCTTTTGTCTCCACTTAAAAAAATTGGAAAGCAGAAATAGAAATAAGCTTAGAAAAGGAAAAAGGGGTAATATGTTAGACTGGCTGCAGGAATTGCTGCTCCTTCAGTTACTAGTGGAATGATCTCTGTTTCCCTAAGGCTCAGTTAGCTCAAGTGTAAAATGGAGGTCTTAATGTTACCTACTTCATTGTATTTTTGTGAGGATTAGATGAGAAAATCCCTTAATAGTTTTAGAGGCAGTTCCTTGTATATTTCTGTTGACTATTAGCTAGGGAGGATGTTTTAGGGAGGAGATTAGTCCAGAATTCTTGTTGATGTCATGTGCTCTCCTATTTTTCCAACATAGATAGCATCTTGATTCTATTTGGAATAACATACCTTTCCCAGAATAGTGGAAATTAGTTCAAATCTAACTTAATTTTCTGTGCAAAAGCATATGGATTTTAGTCAACATAGATACCTATACATGTAAACCAGTTTATATCTTAACAGCTTTTCATTAAAGTTATGACAAAGGGTCTAAATAGGACAGGGACTGGTTAATTGACTTCTACAAGACTCATTTAAGAAGTGTAATGATTTACTTTATTCAAATGTATTACTCAATTTTTTTAAAAAGAGGGAGGTGCCTTTATATGAGGACTCTTGCTAAAGAAAATTTGAAGTATTTGAACATTATATTATTATTATTTTAAAAATGAATTATACAAATATTTATTGAGTGTATAATTATACAAATATTTATTGGATGTACCAGCACAACATATAAATCTCAACAACAATAATGAGAAAAACAACAGCCTCAGTTTTGTTGGGGAGGGAGGAAAATGGGCCAATTATTAGAAAATATTTGGAAATTTAGTATAAACATATAAAATTACAAGTTTGAGTCTACAACCAGTGACATGTAGACTACTGTAGACATGTAGTAAAATTTGTCAAGCATTTTAGGTTAAAAGTAAAAAGAAAAAAGAGAATGTTTGGGGTATGTATATGGAATCCAATTTTATTTCTTTTGCTAATGATGGAGGATTTGATTTCTAAATAAAATAGTCAATTATTAGTATTAATAATGAAAAAAATGATGTTGGAATCATCTAGAATCTTCTGAAGACATTACTTATATGACACTTGGTTAGTATGGAATGCCTAAAAGTACTTGCAGTTAGTAGTTGCTGCTCAACTTCAACTGATTCTCCTTTTATCCTTTAGCACAAACTATAGGTATATGGGATATCCATCTTTGCTTTCAACAGAAAAAGGTGAAAGCTAGCAAAAATAACCGTAAGTCAGTAGGCATCACAGAATTACTTTGAAGCACCATAATGTTGGCATGCTAATATCCCAACATCCCACGGTGCTCCGTTTTTCTATATATTCACAGAGTGTGTGGTAACCACAGTACTGTGTAAATCACAAGCCACTATTCACAATGTTGAATTTGGATTTGGGCTTTTTGTTTGTGAAGTCACGACTTAGTGGGGGAAAGAATACCTTAAGCGATTAACATAGAAGCTAACATACAAACTGCTCCTGATCGGGGCAGGAGCCTAAAATAATCAGCGATTAGTTGTGACTTGAGTGATCTTTGAGGGTGTAAGCTGGGCACTAGCAAGGATAAGCAGAGTATAAACAGGACACCAGGAAACACTGAAGGCACAAAGAACTGACACAGAGAGTAAGATTCTAAGGTATTAAAGAGAATGGACCAATGAAGGGACCTTACATGCAAACAGAGAGTTTGAGAACAATAAATGGTTGAGAAACCCTTAAGTGCACTGGCTGGGATGGGTAGAGCAGGGGAAACTAGAGGCAAGCAAAGCAATTAGGAGGCAGCAGTAAATGATGACAAGAGTTTTCTCTTGGGTGATGGCACAATTTCATGTTAATTAGAGTTCATTCTAGAAGCAAGTGGGTGGCTATTTATTAGTTGTTATAGTCTGTATTATTAAATATCAGACACTATGTGCTGAGCTAGAACTATTTTTAATTGGAGTATTACTTAAATAAATTTTTTCTCTATAGGAACTTTCCCTTTTTGACCAAACTCATTATTTAGTCATTTAGCAATACTCTGCCAAACAATTAGTAGGCTTTCTTTCTAAAGTAATTTCACCGAAGTGTGAATGAGGCTTAACTACTTGTTCTGGGAACTGATGTAAGCTGGAGGCTCATTGGTGAACAAAACAAGCACAATGCACTGCCCACATGAAGTTTCCTTTCTGGTGGGATAAGACAGATAATAAGTAAGGCACCGCATGCTGTGGTAGAAAGCAACAAGGGCAATGAAGAAAGGGCAGACCAAGGAGACAGGGGACTAGGGCAGCAGATTATAATTTTATTTTATTTTTTACATTTAATTTTTTAAAAAATTTTCCCCCATGGTAATTTTAAATAGAGCAATCAAGGTGGACCTTGCCAAGAAAACAACATTTGATCACAGAATTGAGGAAATCTTTAAATTTTGGACTTTAAATTCAAAATTTGACAAGAATTTATTGAAGTTTTAACTTTTTATTACTTGAAGCATAGGTGGAAAAAGAAAATTATTTATTAAAGAAAAACCCCCCAGATCTCATGAAAAATCAAAGGGAGATCAGTTGAACAGAGGAATGTGAGGAGGTGAGGAAGGAGGGGAAGTTCAGGGGAGTGACCAAATTATATTGGCTAAATTATATTGTTATATTCTGTGCATGTATGAATATGTAGTAAGAAATTCCACCATTATGTAGATGCCAATGAAAATTGTAGAAAAATAAATAAATGACATATGTCAAAAAAGAGAAAAATCCCCCAAAGGAAAGGATACTAACTTATCTATCTGTGTACTTCTAGGTATTTCAGTGATACTTAAGCAATAGTCTTCTTGAGACTTCCTCTATTTCACAATACATGTACTTGTCTAGCTGTAACTAAATGGGGAGACTAGGGACATTCATCCATGTGTCTCTAGAACTGAATGAAGTCCTTAGCACACGAATGGAGCTCACTGATGTTTGTGGCTTGAATGTCTAGAACATCTTACTGGCATTACATGTTTATTATATACATAGGGATCATGTTATGATAATGCTCTTTATCTTGTAGAACTCACATAATCCTTTGGTTACATTTCTTGATATTGCAGTGCATATTTCCCTTCATTAAGGTTTTCTTTGCACTTTTCAGCTTTCAAAGTGGCAAAGTGCTCTGGCAGTAGGCACTTAAATTAGAACTTAACATTACCATCCAATTTGTAGGTTATGCACCTCTGTCTGCTAAGACTGAGGCTACTAAAATATCTTATGATGGTAACAAGGTGATTTCTTTTGGATGCATTGGAATGAAATAGCATTTGGGGAACTGTTAGCTAGAAGAGGGGATTCCAAATAATAGCTCTTTGTTCAGAGGTCCTCCATCAATTCATAGATAAGTCAATTGGCACTCATCATTTTAAAGTCATTGGAGGCCAGTGTAGTTAAGAAGAATATAAAGGGTACTGTAGGCAATAAACAGAAGCCTTGTAACAATATAATTCGTAGTGGGAAAGAGAATTGGAAGATCTATAAAAACTGCCAAAAAGAACAAAAAATATAATTAAAGGAGCAAAAGACATATTGAACACAATCTCAGGAACTATTTCAGGCAATAGTAAATGTCTCCTCAAATATATCTTTAGAGAAAGAAAAGTGAAGTAGAAAACCAGTTCCTTGGAGAGAAAAAGAAAAAATACCAAACAGAATTGTAGGAACAGGCTAACAAGAGTTGGATTTGCTTATGTTAATTTTTACTTTCTTTAAAATATTTGAATAGTGTCTAGCCCAGATGTCAGTTTGATGTTCTTGCATGAGAAGAGGATAGAGGAAAAAAAATTTATATGTGATATTTTAAGCAGTCATGGCTCAGAGTAGGGCAAATAAATTAGTATGTAGAAAATAATTGAAATCTGCAGTTTACACCCCAGTTTTGTGAACTAAGAAATCTTAGGTTCTATCAGAGTTACATATTATGTAAAAAAAAAAAACTCCTCCCTCACTTCCATTTTGTGAAAGCATGTTGGTTACACATGACTTCCTCAAGAATATAAAATAGTATTTCCAATAGAAAACTTTTTTGACAGTGCATTTTCATTACAACCAGAGGGTTCCATCTAGTGAAACGTGTCAGAGTCACTTGGGGAGTTTTTTTCAATAAACACATCCCTGTTGAGATCCATCTCTATAGAAGGGCTTATAGTAATCTTTGGAGATACACTGGACATTATCACTTTTAGTTCCTAAATAATTATCCTCTCTCTTGAATTAAAATTAGACAAAAGTAATTGACAAAAAATGTAGAATACATGCAAAGTTGACTTTCTGGGTACAGAAGCAGAATTCAGATTTGTGTGTTAAGCTGATGGCTGCCCAAAATGTCATGTTGTCACTCATTTTAAATTTAATCATGTGGTTTTCTTTATGCTTAGTAACTCCAAGTAGTGACTGTGAAGACAAACCATAACTAAATTAAAGATAGTGTCAAACTTGCAATTTCATACACTGGTTCCAAGGCTATATATAAAAGTTTACTTCAAAGCTAATTTGATAAGCCAAAAATGGGCAAAAATATTTAATCCTTCCCATGGACAGACACACACTCACACATAAATATCTATAATGCTTAATACAGAGCTTTTAAATTTTTTCTCTGAAATGTAAACTTGAAACCTGCATGTCATACCTCTGATAAGAAAAATAATAAAACTACCTGTTGAGAAGAACATATTAAACATATTCTTTCAATTTTAGTAGAAAATGCTACAGTAGTTTTTGATGTAAATACAATAATTTCCATACTAATCCAGAAATCATTTTTGAGTTCCTGT